>NC_090311.1:7748750-8366875 GCF_039906515.1 Pseudorca crassidens | reverse complement strand
ACATGAGGCAGCAAAGACTCAGGTGGTCAACTGACTGCCATTCGCCTGACCTAGTGGAAGGGGAGGGGCCAATGCAGAAGAACTCGCACCCAGAGGAATCATGTCTTTGCCTGTTTGAAAGCCTACTTTGCTCCCAAATCAAAACTACGAAACACGGTTTGGAAATTTCTGCTGAGATGGTTGGACACCTACCAGCTACCCCAGGAGGACTAGAAGCTTCTGGGTAGAGGATGACGATGGAAAAACTTCAATTTCCGGACCTATGCTGTGCCTTAACCACAAGTGAGAAGGGATTTCATAATGTGGAGAATCCACTGGCTAGACTTCATGGAGGTGTCTCACACCATGTGTTCTACACAGATATTCAATGTGTATAGATACATAAAGGAAAGAATCAATCTGAAAAAAAGAAATTAATGAACTCAAAAACAGAAACATAGCGGAACTAATAAAGAATGCCAAGGAATGCTTGCTCTTTAAAAAAAGAGGGAAAGAAATGATAGACAAACCACTGGGTAACATAATGAAGAGAAAGAGGAAATTCACAAATACTTAAAAATAATAAGGAGAAAATAATCACCAATCAGAAGAAATTAACAGAATCTGTAAGACAATTTTGTTGAATCAAATACAAATATTTTTGAAAACACAAATTTTCTAGGACAATAGAATTTATCAAAACTGATGGAAGAGACAGAAAATCTAAACAGCCTGAGTACCACAGCAGAAAGCAGGCCAGTAATCAAAGAGCTCCCTACCATGTGTTTGTTGGCCATATATACACAACTATATATAAAATAGATAACTAATAAGAACCTACTGTATAGCACAGGGAACTCTACTCAGTGCTCTGTAGTGACCTAAATGGGAAGGAAATCTAAAAAAGAGAGGATATATGTATACATACAACTGATTCACTTTGCTGTACAGAAGAAACTAACACTACATTGTAAAGCAACTGTACTCCAATAAAAATTAATTTTTAAAAAAAAGAGCTCCCCTGAAACCACATGCCTGTATGTATTCAAAGCATAGAAAATTTTATACCAAAAAGCAACAAAGATTGCTCACAGAAAGGAAACTTTAGCCTAATGTCACATCTGAATATTGCTGCAAAAATCCTAAATAAAATATTAGCGAACAATACCATCCATAATTGCTCAAAAGAGATGAAATTCTTAAGTATAAATCTAACAAAACCTGTATGCTAAAAATTATAAAACATTGATAAAAGAGACTGAAGAAGATCTAACTAAATGGGAAAACGTGTTTGTGGATTGGAAGACTTGACACGGTAAAGTTGTCAATTCTCGCCAAGTTGATACACAGTTTAATACAATTCTTATTAAATCTCAGTAAGACTCTGTCACAGATATAAACAAGGTGATTCTAAAATTAATACAGAAAGGCAAAGGAACTAGAATAGTTAAGACAATTTTGAAAAAGAATAATATGGGAGAAATCCATTTACCCAGTTTCAAAACAGTGTATAGCTATAGTAATCAAGACTGTATGGGATTGGCAGGGGGACAGACACATATATCTGTGGAAGAGAACGGAGAACCCAGAAGTAAATCCATGCAAATCTGATCAACCTGTATTTAGCAAAGGTGCAAAACCAGTTCCATGGTGGAAGGACAGTCTTTTCAACAAATGGTACCAAAACAATTACTATAGATCTATAAGCAGTTATATATCACTAGGTTTACAAGATATATCATTAAACCTCACTAAACCTAACACTTTATATAAAAATTAACTCAAAATGGATCATAGATCTAAAACATAAAACTATAAAACTTTAGAAGTTAATAACGGAGAAAATCTTTGGGATCTAGAGCTTAGTAAAGTGTTCTTAGAAATGACACCAAAAGCACAATCCATGAAGGAAAAAAATCAATAAACTGGACTTGGTTGAAATCACAAACTTCTTCTCTGAGAAGCCAGTGTGAAAGCCAATATTAAGAGGATAACAGATGAGCTATAGACTGGGAGAAAATATTTGCAAACCACATATCTGACAAAAGGCATATCTAGAACTGATAAAGAACTCTCAACACTCAAAAGTAAAAACACAAACAAGGCAATTAGAACATAGACAAAAGACACAAAGAGACATTTCACTAAAGAAGACATACAGGGGACTTCCCTGGTGGCGCAGTGGTTAAAAATCCGCCTGCCAATGCAGGGACATGGGTTCAAGCCCTGGTCTGGGAAGATCCCACATGCCGCGGAGCAACTAAGCCCGTGCGCCACAACTACTGAGCCTGCGCTCCGGAGGCCCGCGTGCTGCAACTACTGAGCCCGTGTGCCACAACTACTGAAGCCCACGTGCCTAGAGCCCATGCTCCGCAGCAAGAGAAGCCATTGCAGTGAGAAGCCCACGCAGTGCAACGAAGAGTAGCCCCCGCTCACTGCAACTAGAGGAAGCCCGCGTGCAGCAACGAAGACCCAAGGCAGCCATAAATAAATAAATTTATAAAAAATAAAAATAAAAAAAAGAAGACATACAGATGGCAAATAGGTACATGAAAAGATGTTCAGCATCATCAGCTATTAGACAAATACGAATAAAGACCATGATGAGACATCACTACACACCTATTAGAACAGCTAAAATAAAAAATAATGACAAGACCAAATACTAGGAAGGATGCAGAGCAACTGGATCACATGCATTGCTTGTGGGAATGTAAGATAACACAGCCACTCTGGAAAATCCTTTCTTACAAAACTAAGCATGCAACTAACACAGAAAATTACTGAGGAAAAAAAAACGCATTGTTTTAAAAACAAAAAACAGTACAAAAAGTTAAAAGGGATAGCTGAACACATGGAAAAGCCAAGCCCACGTTCTTATATAGAGGAAGACACTTTGATCTTAGGGATGCCGGTCCCCCTGCAATTTAACTAAGGCATTCCCCTCTAACATATCACCCGAAATTTTTTTGGGGGCTAATTTGGACTTCTTGAAAAATTCATATGAAAAAAGAATATGGCAAGAATAGCCAGGAATATTCTGAAAAGATTAATAATAAGGAGGAAGAACTAGATCTAAGAAATAGTAAAACAGTACAGTACATGCTGTAATAACTATACAGCAGTTTGGTACTGGCATATAAAGACAGCAGTGAGACGGAATGAAAAGTCCGGAAGTAAACTCCATAGAAGACAGGAATTTAGAGTATCTTGTTACGGGCACTTTAGTTGGTGTCTTAGTCCCTAAATTAGGCTCTGCTGTAACAAAACACCACAAACTAGGTAGTAATAAACAACAGAAATTTATTTCTCACAGTTCTAGAAGCTGGAAGTCCAAGATCAGGGTGCCAGCATGGTCGGATGAGGGCCCTCTTCTGGGTCACAGACTTTTTGTTGTGTCCTCACATGGTGGGAGGGTCTAGGGAGCATTGTGGGGTCTCTCATAAGAGCACTAATCCCAACCATGAGGGTTCCACCCTCATGACCTAGTCATCTCCCAAATGCTCCACCTGTAAATACCATCACATCAGGCATTAGAATTGAACATGTAAATTTTGGGAGGACACAAACATTCAGACCACAGCAGTTGGAGATAATATGGAAAATAAATAATGTTGGGACATCCTAATGGCCATTTGAGGGTAAAAAGAGTCTGATCTATTACATATACCCTACATCAAAATACATTCCATATGGTTTAAAATGTCAATGTAAAATTTGAAATCATAAAAATACTAGAAGAAAATATGGGGAAAATGACTTATACCTTCAGAAGGGACAAGGTCTTCTAAGCATGATATAAACCTTAGGAAACTGATTAGGGTAACCATATAAAAATCCAAAATTTTTGTACATCAAAAGGTCCTCTAAGTAAAGTGATAAGAAAGAGAATAATTGGGAAAAGCATGAGTAGCTCAAACCACAGTCAAAGAACTAATTTCGACTGGATGTACGGTAAGATCTGACAGTGCCCATTGGGGGTCTATCACACTGGAGTTTCATGGCAATGAGTCTTGCTAGTCAGATTCTTCTCTCCCTCCACCTCGCAAGAGATAGAATCTCCTCAAATCCTCAAAAACAACCACCATCAGCCTCAGCACATATCATCTGATGCAGCAAACGAGCATTCATCAGCTAAAAGGTCGCTAATAACCACAACCTCTGTTGAATAGCACTGGGTGTCGTCCACTTTCTCATGCAAGTTGGGAAAGCACTATTAAATCCCTTTTCAGTCAGCGAAACAGGAGTCCAACAATCTCTCCTAGTTTTTATGCCAGTTTTCTGTTGGAAGCTGGCAGCTTTTTCTTCCTGTCCCTCACCTCCTTGACAGAGCCCAGCAGCCTCAAATCCTGGCTGTGGCTGAGTGATAACTCTGGGCAAGACCACTACTCCGCAGAGTCTAACTTGTGTGGCTTCTAGAAACATTTTGGGGAAAAAAGGTTTATCTTTGCCCTACAATAAGCATGGCCATGCCTGACACTCAAGAACGTTAAGTGATACTGACTCTGGTTCTCTCCCTCCCTCCCACCTCTTTCTGCCGGAACCACAATCACACGGTTAAATGGTTCTGCCACATTCTCAGTGCAGACAAATCTTAGACACTGAAAAACCAACCCACCAATTTATTGGATTTTTCACTTTGGACTGGTTACCATGGCTATCTGGGAATTCAGACCATAGGAGGGAATGTTATAAACTTAGGAATATTGTCTATTTTCCATTACCTCCAGTACAAATTGTCTACCAGGGAAGGAGGGGGGAAATGCCACTTTGGGGGCCAAGTCCAATAAATCTGGGTGAAGGGGGAGGCAGTTCCTAGTTAAGAAGCCCCACTGCAGAGAACTAAAAGAAAAAAAAAAAGTATTTAACGTCCTCCAAATCTAAAAGAGACGCTTGAAAGAGCAGGAAGAAAGGAACCAAAGAAATGGCTCACGGGAATCCTAAGGAATGCAGAGGAGAGAACTGGCCCTGCTTCTGTTCAGTTATATTGTGTGTGGAGCATGATGGTCCAAAGCTGGGTGTCTCCACCGGGGGCTTGCACCAGAGAGGGGAGGGGGGCAGCCAAGGCATGTGAGGGCTTTTGTGGGCTGTGGGTACTTTTGCCTCGATTAGCTTTCTGTAGCTGCTGTAAAATTACTGCAAACTGAGTGGTTTAAACAGCACAGATTTATTAGCTTATGATTCTGGAGGTCAGAAGTCCTGAAATCAAGGTGTCAGCAGGGCTGTGTTTCTTCTGGAAACCCTAGGGGAGAATCTGTTTCCCTGCCTTTCCCAGCTTCCGGAGGCGCCCAGATTCCCGGCTCATGGCCCCTTTCTCCATCTTCAAAGCCAGCAACAGCGGGGTTCTTCTCACACTGCCAGCTCTCTGGTTCTCTCTTCTCCTCCCTCCTCCACTTTTAAGGACCCTTGTGAATACATCGGGCCCACTCGGATAATCCAGGGTCATCTTTCTGTTTGAAGATCAGCTCATTAGCAACTTTAATTCCATCTGCAATCTTGAGTCCCCTTTGCTACAAAACCTAACATATTCACGGGTCCTTGGGACTAGGACCTCAACATGGAGGAAGAAAAGGCCCCTTCTTCCATTAAAAAAAATTGTTTTTAATCATATTTTATGACTGCATTGGTATAAAGATGAATATATTAACGTTATATATTTTCCTCAACCTAAAAGTTCATTTACTTTCTCCAGATTATAAAAGAAGTTCGACACTTTCCTGGGCCCCTAAAGGTTACAAGGCCCCAGGCATCGTGCCTGCTGTGTCTGACAGGTAGGTCAGCCCAGGGGCAGCCATGCAATGTCCCTGAGAAAGTGCTCAGATGAAGTACAAACGAGCCCACTCACGGGGCTTGAGGCCTGGTGAAAGCCGAGAGTGGTAGTGGGAGAACAGGGAGCAGAAAGGACAAGCATTTTCACAAGCTCTCCAAGCCTCAGTTTCCTCATCCACACAATGGGGACAAGAAAGGGACCTTCCAGGCAGAGTCACTGAGACACCCCATGAGGTAACACAGAACCTCAGCAGCTCGAGTCTAGGCGTTTTATTTAAAGGAATTTCCTGCTGACCAAAAGTATCCAACAAAATACAGATGTGTCACAGGAAGATTTGCACAAAATGTCAGGCTCTACTTCTCCGCCGCCATGTGACGGATTCAGTTCTGAAGTCTTTCCTGGTGGGCGACTGGGGGCTCTGGAGGTTCAACTCTGGATGGCTGAGGGCTTGGGGGCTCGGAGACGGGAGGGGTGAGGTGAAGCCACTTCGTAAGTAACTGCAGCCACAGTTCATTGAGCATCTTCTGGGTCCAGAAGGTGTCAGCGTTTTCCATCTGCGTCTCACTGAACGCTCAACACAAGCTCTTCTCCCAAACCAGGAAACCGAGGCTTGGAAGAGTGAGGAGAACACCCGGACCACCCACCTACGCAGGCCTCCAGTTAACATCTCTTAACATCTCTAAGACCACGCAGAGGGAGCTAGGGCCGTTGGGGAGAGACCGTGGTCTGAGCGCTCCAAGGGCGTTGGCTGGAGAGAGGAGAGAGGGATGGGGGAGAGGGGAGTTAACACGTGAGCAGCGCCCTCCACCGAAGAAGGGAAGGAATCTTAAGAAAACAGCAGGAATGACAGACACTTGCAGGGTACTCACCACGTGCCAAGGACTCTCTTAACTGCCTGATGTGTATTAACTCATTTAATCCCCACAGCAATCCAGGCACTATTATCATCTCCATCTTATAGATGAAGGAACAGAGGCACAGAACAGCTCAGAAACACACCCAAGGCCATGCAACCAGGGAGTCTGGAATCCCAGCCTCACTCTGGAATCTGAACTCTGATCCGCTCGGCTATACCAGGTGAGGACCTGGACATCTGAACAGGAGGGACACCAAAGGAATACGAGAGCTGCGTCCCCATGGGATGTGGCTTCTTTTCTCCCGGTGGTTATGCACTAAAGAGCCCCCTATGGTGGGCAGACACTGGGATGGGGGTGGGGGCCGTGCAGCCTCAGGAGAGGACAGTATCAGGACATGATCTGAGCGGTTCTGAATGATGGAGTAGGGGCTGGGGATGGCAATCATGGTGACCTTCCCCGTGCCGTGCACTGATCTAACACTGAGGATTCAGTGGCAAACCAGAGCCAGGCCCTGTCTGCTCCCTGGGGGTGACACCAGTGCAAGTACAAGCAAATAACCAGGGAATCAAACAGGGCCAGGTGAGGACACAGAGCTACAGAGAGTGGGCTTCAGAAGGCTGGTCAGAGAACGCCTCTGAATGCAGGGAGGGTTGCACCTTCAGGCGGAGGAAATGGCAGATGCAAAGGCCCTGAGGCAGGAACATGCTTGCTTATCTGCAGAACAAAGAGAAGGCTCCTGGGCTAGGACTGAACGAGCAAAGGGAAGCAGGTCAAACAGGCAGTGGCAGCCAGTCCACACAGGCCCTGTGGGTGCAGGCGTGGGAGCATTATGTGAGCCAAGCTGGAGAGGGAACAGAAGAGAAGAAGGGTGAGCGCACCCAACAACCTTCCGGAGGGTGTCCTGGGGAGTCAGAGCCAGGGGACAAGGACCCTGGAATAAAGCCGGGTGGAAGCTTTATCTCCACGAAGGAGTTCTAGCGTTGCTTCCTTTCCAGAGATTTTACCTTCTGAGAACTTATTCCTTAGTCACTGGCGCCCAAAAAACCAAGTATGAGCCATACTGCCACGAGGGAGAGCTTTATTCAATTTCAAGTAACTATGCCTGCATTGTGGACACATAACACAAAGTGAAGAAATGACTGTGTGCCTGGCCTTCTACTTGAACTTGGAGATACTTTCATTGAAACCCCTCCATTTTAGCCAAACTCAGCAGTTCAAAAACTGACAGTTTTCAAAGAGATCAGAAAGGAGTTTGGAAACTTCTGTCTCCCCCGCCCTCCACAGGTGCCAAACATTTCATTTTGCCAATAACAGGGGGACGCAGCAGGACACGTGCTGAAAACACACGCACACTCTCTCCTGAGAAGATGGGTAGGTGATTCATGAAGCACCAGCAGCCTCCCTTTGAGCCCTGCTCCCAGGGGCTGCCGGCTGTCCTCCACACTCCTGGCCCAGCCCGGCTCCCCTTTCCTCTGTGCCCTGGCACGCTGCTGCGGGGTTGGGGCCCAGACTGCCAAGGATCAGTCTCCAGGGAGTGGAAAACCAGATGGAGTTGACGAGAAAGGGAGGGACCGGGTGGATACTTCTCACTGTGGAAACCAGAGGTCCAGCCACTGGGCGGAGCCCCAGGCCAGGAAGGTATTGGGGAGGTTCCACCTCCATCCCTGTCTCTGGACCAACATCCTCAGCGCTTCTAATTTGCCTCTGCCTCTTCATTTTCCTTCTCACACAGACCCCACCATCTCTTCAGCTGTCTCCTGATCCCCCCTCCTGAGCTAGGGTCCAGCGCGTCTTGGAGGTTCTCCCTACAGGGACAGCACTGAGCAGCGAAGCCTGCAACCCCAAGATGCCAGACACCTGCTCCTGTCCAGCCCTGACATCCAGTCATCACCTGGACGGCCCCCGTGCAGCCCCCAGGTGGCCAGTGTCCTCCCCTTGCAAGTTTCTACCTTTTCTGAAGCTTCCTCTTCCTCAGGGGCTCTGTGAACTTGACCTTAGCTTCTAGGGAATCAGCTCTCTAGCTTTGACTCCTTCTTGACCAGCCCTGGATCTCAACCTCACAACCCTTCACCCTTAACACGCCGTGTCCTACCAGGTCCCGCAATGCCCTTATCCCTGGAACTCCTCCAGCTGCACTGCCACCAACTCTCCACCGCCCCCCACAGGGGAGAAAGTGCCAACGGTGGCAAGTGGGACCATTACGATTTTATTCCATGAGCTCGGGGGCCCAGCCCAGTCCTTTCTACAAAGGGACAGGGAATCTCCCTGGCCTTCTTAAGTTTCCAACCCCTAAACCTGCCTCACCGTCTGCAGAGGACCTGCCTCCTACGCCACCAAGAATAGAAAACCCTCTGGTGTGAAGGCTCTGAATCCATCTCAGCACTTGCGCCCTGACTCTTCTATCTCGGGACCAGGAGACCCTCCTCCTTCCAGGTGAACCCCCGCACCCGTGTCAGCGCCACCCATGCCCCTTAGGGACCTGCCCCATCGGCCACCTGCCCCTCCTGTGAATACAGCTGTCTCCAGGAAACAGAGCAGCACACAGGCCTTTCCTCGACCTTGTCTTCGTCTGCTTTGGGTACCCCACCTCCTCCTTTGCTTCACCGTCAGAATTCTCAAAGGGGAAGCCCACATGAAGAATCTCGGCTAAGACTTTGCACCGACGAACAGAAGGCAAGCTTCTTCAGGCTGGGACTGTCTTTTCCACCATCTTTGTGTCCTCAGCCATGAGGCTGGCTCACAGCACACGCCATTCATCTTGCTCTAATTAGCCAAACTGCTTCTAAAAACTTCAGCCCGCCAGGCAAACCTTCCCCAGCCCGCACCTTACAAACCCATCAAACTGCTGTTTCTCCCTAAGGACACATGTACAGACTCTCAAGAGAGGATGAGAACTGTCTTGTTTACTAAATAAAGTTTAAAACATTTGGTTATTTTAAATTGCCTGTATTTTGCCCAAGTTATTAGAAGCATCTATCCACTTCAGACAGAATAATTAACTTTTCAATCATCACATTGGTTATAACTGCAACACTCATAGATCTAATATACTTCCTGAAATCAGGAAAACAAAAGATTGGCTTTTACTAGTATATTAACATTTCTCTAAATTGCAATGTAGTGGGGAAGCATTGTTTATATTGGTGAAAAATATAAATTATTCAGTATCATGAAAATAATTATATTTTATTACTTTCAAATAGTATGAATTATTTGAAAATTATTACAATGAGAATCATAAAGTTTTTCATCAACTTGGTTAGGAACTCATCCCGGACCATGGCTAAGCGTCGCGACCTGCCGTATCACCTTTCACAGGTCTGATAACAGACCTCCTACCCCCATCCCACGACGTGTACGGTGCTGATTCTAGCTGACCTGTCAACATACTGGATTCTTCCAGACTGAGAGCTCCCTGCAGGCAGGCCAGTTCTTATACAGAGTGCTCAATAAACAGATGGGAACAAATAAGATGATGGCTGTTCATTTTAAAATACCAACCACAGCAGTTTTATAAATGAAATATTTTCATAGTGTTCTGAAATATATATTGTAACTCCAAAGTGCTCCTGTCTTCTAACAACCAGATAGATGCTACTTAGAAACAGCAATATCCATTTGGCCAACCCCCAAGAGCCATCCCCCCATTTCCCCTCCATTTCTAAAACATCACCAAACAAAGTGCAGCACTCTGAGATTATGGTATGTCTGCCCATTTAACTAGAAAAAATGAAACTCTAATTCCAACTCTGCCATCGCTTGTCTAAGGTTGAATTCTACATCTGCCTGTTACCCTGCAGGATTCAAGAAGAAGCAATCCGGCTTGGAGTGCTGGCAGGATTGTAACTTGCAGAGAGGCACCCTCAAGCTGTTTAGTTTGCTTGTTACACAGTGATACTTTCATAATGCATCCTCCAGGGGTGGTCCTGTGAGGGGTCAAGGGGAGGCCAGGCAGGCAATGCTCTCCCCACCACCATATTCACACGAAGCAGCCTCATCTGTCTGTATTTTCTAAATGTTTCCAGGAAAGACTCTATATGAAGGAAGGTCTGTGGCTAAAAATAAAGCTTGAAAACCACTGTTCGCTCTAGGTGCAGAGGGAAGCAAGTCCCATTTATTGAGCTCTTATCACGTGCTGGGTAATTTTAAAACATCGTAACATAATTCCATTTAACTTTCACCACATCTTTATGAGTTAGACGGTAGTTAACCCATTTTACAGAAGATCATACTGAGGTTCAAAGAAGAGAAATCTCATAACCAGCAAGAGTCAGCCATGACATTATTCCAAAGCCACATTGTTTTATGTGCCTCCACCTCTAAAAATCCTTATCACTTCTCAGTCTACTCTTTCCACGTCCCCTCCCCTCTCCCCCTTACAGTTTAAGCCTGCTTTCAGTCATTTACACTCACAATTAATTAACTCATTACCATTTGGTGTGAATGACTCTTTGCCAATCTGCTACTTCCGTACAATATTCATTAAAGAATCACTGATTGAGCATCTATTAGATGTCTGGTACTGGGCCAGGTCCCAGAGACACAGACTATCAAGGCATTGCCTCTATCAAGTTCTCACAGACTAGCGGGGAGAAATATGGAAAACAATGAATAGGAATATTAAAAGTGGTACCGTAGATGGCTGTACTGGGAACAGCACGGGGATAGAGGCCCTGGAGAGGGAAAGAAGGACAGCTACTGTCTTCCTTACTATTGATATTTGGTGATTTCTGTGGTTGGCAAGCTTTCTGGTCACAGTACCTCCAGCGCCTCGGGGGCAAGGGGCTCAGACACCAAAATGTACCCGAGACTGTTTCCTCCTCACTCCTTAGTACAGAGTCCGATTCCAGGAGGTAAGATCAACTGAAACTCATCAGATTTCATTTCATTGTCCCTGACCTGAAATACATTTATACATTAAAAAAACTGACTCTTAAAAGCAATTCTACCCCTTGCCTCCCTCTTAGATGTTCCTGTCCCGGGCTTAGTCAAAGAAAGATATTGTTCTACTGCAATTTCTTATTCACCCCAAACCCTCTTGTGTTTCCACCTGAAATAGAATGTAAACAGTACTCCTACCCTGCTCTTTCTTTCTAATCCAGTAATAACCCAACTACTGCTTCTCTAATGATACTGAGCAGACAGGTTAACATACAAGCATTAAGGTAAAATCACTGCTCTCGTCCTTCCTGATGACCTCAGATCAGTCTTTCTTTCCAAGTTTCTATTCTTCTTGAGCAATTCAACTTTGTTTCTTCTAAAATTCTTGCCTTTCAGAATCTACACAGTGAAAACAATTGTTATGGTAACAAGCCGCTGATTACAGCAAGACACACCACAGAGCAAAACTCAGCATATGTGAACACACACATAAGTGCTGCTGAAAAGTAAAGTGAATAAAATGTGAGTAGCACAAATACATAACCAAATGTTGTCAAAATGTACAAATTATCCCCGCTCTGGAAATTCATTTGAAGGAAGTAATTCAAAGGAAGAAAAAAGTATATAAACGCTTTCCTGTAAAGTATGTGATAGCAGAAAATTGAGACGGTGATAGAGGCATGGCTCAGTAAATTACAGGCTATTAAAAATGATCATTATGAACTCTGAGTAACAGCATGAAAATATTATGGATATGTTTTTAAATTAAAAATAACAATTGCATATGTAATATGATTACAAATCTGTAGAAAAATTATGTTTGCTCAAGGACAGTGGAATCACGGGTAATGTTTTTAAATGTTGTTGGAGGTTACAGTATTGTCTTTACGATAAAAAAAGGTTCAGAGGAAAACATGATGAGTCAGCCTGACAACTGTCATTTTGTAAGAAAGTCCCCTTTACGGCAACAATGACGGGCAGTTAAACGTGAGCACTGATGCCACGTTCCCTCCTCTTATCCCGGTTTTACTTATTTATTTGTTTGTTATTTTTTGGGTTTTTTTTGCGGTACGCGGGCCTCTCCCGTGGCGGAGCACAGGCTCCGGACGCGCAGGCTCAGCGGCCATGGCTCACGGGCCCAGCCGCTCCGCGGCATGTGGGATCCTCCCAGACGGGGCACGAACCCGTGTCCCCTTCATCGGCAGGTGGACTCTCAACCACTGCGCCACCAGGGAAGCCCTGGTTTACTTATTAACGTTGATCTTTCCAGGCATTAAAATGAATCTAATCAACAAAGACAGACTTTACATGGTTGCCAACTGGTCATCAGTAAAACCTGAAAGGGACCCAGACATGGGATTTGAGTGTGCAATATAGTCAGGGCAGGGGGAGGGGTGGCAGGACAGGAGGGCTCTTTGCTAACTAGGTCCACAGTCAGTTTCCTAATGTCTAAATATAAGGCATTTGTGCTCTTGGCTTCTCAGTGTAGACAGATGTTAGAGGAATTGAAAATTTCTTGTTTAAATTAAGAAAGCACCCAAGGTCCTGCAGCCCCTCCTAATTCTTGCCTAACGCCCAGTCTCTGCATGTTTGCTGTCTACACAGCTTAAGCCACAGGACAACCCCACAGATATAGTCCTGCCTCTGTCTCCACCACCATCCCTGGGCTGAAGTGGAAAGGTTTTGTTTTGTTTACATATATATTTTTTGTTTATTGTAGTAAAATACACATAACATAAAATTAACCATTTGGAAGTGTGCAATTCTGAGGCATCAAGTACATTCACACTGTTGTACAACCATCGCCACCAGCCATCTCCAGAAATTTTCATCGTCCCCAACTCGACTCCAGGCCCATTAAACAATAACACCCTATCCCCCTCCGCCAGACCCCGGCAGCTACCGTTCATCCTCCTTTCTGTCTCTATGACTTTAACTGTTCTAGGAACCTCATGGAAGTGGAATCATACAGTGTTTGTCCTTTTGTGTGTGGCTTATTGCACTGAGCATATAGTCCTCAAAGTTCATGCATGTCGTAGTGTGTGTCAGAATTTCCTTTCTTTTTAAGGCTGAATAATATTCCGTTGTATACACGTACCATGAGATGAATTTTAAGGAGCTACAGCCCACCTCTCTTGGGACTACTATTATTACTGACCCAGCCCTGATCCCAAGCTCAATTCTGAACAATGGGCTCTTCCATCTCATTGTCAGGCCCCAGACGGACTCCTCCTTCAATTCTACTACTCCTCCAGTGGTTCTTTATTTGGGAACCTGCTTAGAGTTCATCTTTCTTCCCAGAATCTGGAAGATTCATCCCTTCTACCCCAGGACAGTGGCTGGAGACCATTACCTGTCACTCACTGCTTGTGCAGAGTTCCTACATTAGGCTGTGTGCAGCCCACCAGGGCACCAGTAGCTCGCCCCGGATCCAAGACGGCAGCTACCTGCCTATCCTCCCTGAGTTTGACAACACCTCTGTCTCCTCAGCCTAACCCATGGATCCTTCTCTCTGCTCCGGTATCAGGGAAGGTGTTGATCCAACAGATGCACCTTCCCAGCATGTCTACAGCAAGGCCAGCCTCCTGTCCTCATTGCAACTTTCTTCCTTTCTATTGCCTATCCCCAGATACCTCTCTGCAACTTCCCTGACCCTGTCTAAACTCTAGAACTTTAGACTCAAGGCACAGAGTCTAGGAAGCACAGGTCCAGCCACACTTACAGCCAGAGCGAGTTCCTCCCTTGAGTGATGACACCAGTGAACTTGGTCAGACGTCTGGCATCCACTTCAATCCACTGATGGAGGTCGTTCCTTCCCGCGCACCACGCCCCGTCGTAAAAATCATTTTCATTAATACCTGCCTGAAAAGAAAGAGAGGGGTGCTCTTCACTACTATATATAAAATAGATAACTAACAAGTACCTACTGTATAGCACAGGAGACTATGCTCAATATCTTGTAATAATCTATAAGGGAAAAGAATCTGAAGAAGAATATACATATATACATGTATACGTGTGTGTGTATGTGTGTGTGTGTGTGTGTGTGTATCTGAATAGCTTTGCTGTACACCTGAAACTAACACAACACTGTAAATCAACTATACGTCAATTAAAAAAGAAAAAAAAGAGAGGGGTGTTCTTCAAAAAGACCCAGAATAGAAGAAAATTAAGACAAAATTTTTTATGAGATTTTGAGGAAGGGGGTTGGGAGGAATAGAAGAGAATGAGGAATTGGGGAAAAAAATAGTCATTGTGCCCTGAACTCCTTATTCTAAATCATAAAAAGGAGTTGCTTATTATTAACAAGCTGGAAATATTTCAATATGATAAGTCCTCCTGTTGCCCAGTGTAAAAGATGAAATTTAATGAGTTCTATTACTCATTCGTCCAACAGACACAGACCGTCTCCTACATACCAGCCTACATATGCCAGGTGCTGGGGGTACAAAGGTGAATCATCCCCTCCTAGAATCTCAGGATCCAGGCAGGAAGAAAGACAAGAAAATAGATGAATTAGAACATAATAGGGAATGTGTTATTTCAGGAATAGGAGCAAACTGCTATGGGAACACTCAAGCCTAGCACAGCTAACTTGGTCTGGGGGAGACCACGGACAGGAAGCCCCAAGTCAGAGATGATATTTGAACTTGGAGTTGAAGGTTAAGTTTATCTAGTGAAAATTTATTTATTAGCATTTAAGTCATTTGATGTGTCTGAGTGTCAGCTACTACTACTACCAAAGATTCCCTTGATCTGAATTTACAAGGTACGTGACGTTTCTGTTCTGGAATTTTCCCTGTATTATTACCATGTGAAGAGACAATGCCCTGACCTAAAAAAAAAAAAAAAAAGACAAGTGAGCCAGGTGAACCTTTCTAATTTACTAAGATCTTCTCTACATGAATCCCATTTTCCTATGGTTATTTCACAAGTGCATAATCAGATGAAAAAAAGTCTGAGTGACAGTCAACAGATAAGCATGATAAGCCAGTCTATCTTCCCTACCTCTGAGTACTCTGCAGCTCAAATTCTTACTTGTAATGGCCAACACTGACGGGAAGCTCAGAGCTCAGCTACAGCAGAGGAACAGCTTGGCTAAGGGTCCCATTAGCGGAGCCCATCCATCACTGCACCAGCTAACATAAGCCTTTATCAGGACCAACACAGCATACGCATTCCCAGTCCACTCCTGAAACAATCTTGAAACAGCTTTGAGAGAATGTCAGAATACTAACATATCATGGTCTTCTAAAAGCACTGCCATCTCAAATGAAGGTGAATTAAAAACTGTTAGTCTACATTCTCCAGAGACCCAAGCTCTCAGTGAGCCAGCACCTCCATGTCTGATGGTACACAGGGCGTCTGCAATAAGGACCTAGAGGTGCTGCAAGGTTCTGCCTTCTAGAGCCATCAAAGAAAAGCTAAATTTTGCAAGTGTGTGTTAATGGTCCCACCTGTGCTTCAGTGCATTTTGTTAAAGTGATGACAACTCTTAAGTATAAGCCCTCATCTCCCAACATTACCAGTCAACGGGGAGATCACCATCCCAGCCTGAAGGCTGTAATTACACAATTGCTCCCTTTCTTCATCTAAGGCACTTATCCCCCCAGTGGAGGAGACCTGAAACCCATTAACGACCTACAATATCACAATTCATCTTCTTTCAAGAAACCATAATACACACTCCGTTTTTGTTGTGGTTCCTCTTTTCTCATAAACTGCCCATGAGACGGGTGCTTAGAATAGCTTAATTTATTAAAATTAACCTTCACCTTGTCTTTGCTATATGCCAAGTAGTGGCCCCAGCAACAGAAATACAAAGGTAGATGACACAGGCCGTCCTGCCTTCCTGGAGCTCAGAACAGGCAGGTGGACTGAAGTCCCCTCACGGTGCTTGTGTCCTGGTCTTGGCATCTCAAAATCACCCACTGCACAGTGTGTTGATTAAGAGCTTGTGCTCTGAAGTCCTATCTGGGTGTGAATCCCAGTTCTGCAACTTTCATACTGCATTAATTCAGGCAATTTGCCTAAATGCTCTTCTGTGCCTCAGTTTCCCCATCTGTTCAAGTGACAGGATGCTGCCTGTGCTTTCAACAGGGCCTGGCACTTAGAAGCATGGGCTCAAAAAGAATTGAACACTCAGTAAATGCTAGGTATCAGTACGCCTAAAACAACGAATATTTGGTAAATCATGGAAATATGGGTGTTTTAAGAATGATTTCACACTGTACAAAATTCCAGGGAATTGCAATACTATTCCAGTTCATTGGTGTCACATTTTCTATAACCTCAAATATCCAGAATAGAGTTATAAAATCTGAAAAAAGAGGAGGCCCACCGTCTAACGTTCTTAACAGGAGTCCATGTTGCCCCCTCCGGCAACATTTGCAGTCATTTTCGGCTGTCACAACTCGGGGAGGTGTGTGCAACTGGCAACTAACAGATGGAAGCCAGGGATGCTCCTAAACATTCTACAATGCACAGGACAGCAACACCTCACCAAGAGCTGCCCGCCCCAAAATGTCAATCACGCAGAGCTTAAGAATGCCAGCTTATGGGCTAAGCAGACAAGAAAGAGCTGCCCCACAGCCCAGGATGTTCACCCCCACAGGACCATGAAAGCTTGGAGCAGCTGTCCTCGTGTCATTCGGCCAAAGTCTACTGACTGGTACCCGACATTCAATTTACAGTTCCCGTTTCTGCCAGTCTGGATACTTTGCTTCTGCTGCCCATCTCAGTTCTTCCTGAGCACCCCAGACAGCCAATTAAACGTAATAAGGTGTCAGGAGATTGAAGAGCCCTTCCTGAAGCTGACTCTTTGGGAAATGACAGCCACCTCTGCAAAATCAATTATACATTTATAAAGCAAGCATCTGGGAGAATTCAATGAAAGAGGAGGTACCAGCCCCAGAGATGTCACCAAATTACACCAGAATGCCAAAAATGATATCAGCAAAATGTCTGCTACTGTAGGATGTGCTCCACAAAAATGAGGCAGAACACCAAAAAGAGGAAGACATCAGATCCAGAAAAAATGGGTTCCGACACAGGAGGGACTTCTCAGAATGACGGTGAAGAAGTCCCGAGATACTAGTGATGTAAAAGACCCAGAAAGCAACCTATTCAGAATACAGCAGGTCAAAGGGCTCCCAAACGAATGTCTACAGAAACACAAAACAACAAAGGTCAGACTGAACATCATTGAACAGATCTGACCTTATAGAAAGTTATATTGAAGGTATTTTACAGACCCAGACTATTGCAGCGTGTGGGGAGATGTTTTTAAAAACATGAGCAGTTCCAGGAAAACAAAAAGTTGTCAAGAAATTATATAAAAGAAACGATTTCTTGGCTTAAAACTACAATAATTCTTGGCTCGATAGTAAGCAATATTTATAGTCATAACAATGAAAACCTCAAATGTAAATTTATCCAAAATCTGAGATGCGACTTTATTGGAAAGATTAAAGAGGGGTAAAGGAGTGATTTTAAAAATGAGCTGAAATTCTCATCTTCCGTAATAAGAACTCAAAAGATAAAGTCCCAAATTTATATAAACCAATACATATCAATACGTGCATATCATTTAGAAATTAAGATTTAAATGTCCAAAGAAACAATTTAAAAGAGTTGGAAGTAGTTGCCCCATTCACAGCATTCGGGGCAGTCAGGGGGTGGGGTGGAATGTGGAATGCCTCAACAGGAACTACTGTTTTGTTTTTGTTTTTTACAACTTTACTAGGAATAACTGACAGATACAATTGTATACATTTAAAGTGTACAACATGATGATTTGATATGCATATACATTATGGAATGATTACCAAGATCAAGATAATTAATGCAGCCATCACCTCTGGTGTTAACTCACTTTTTTGTCTGTGGGGTGAGAATGCTTAAGATTTAACTCTCAATAACTTTCAATATTATACAATACTGTATTACTAACTATAATCACCACGCTATATGTTAGATCCTTTGAACTTATTTTTCTTATAACTGAAAATTTATACCCTTTAACCTACATCTCCCCATTTCCCCTCCTGCTCAGCCCGTGGCAACCACCATTCTATTGTTTATTTGTTATAATCCTTTAATGTTTTGATTTCTTTAACTACTTGCTCATAAAACTGATTAAAATAAATTTTAATTTTAATGAGGAAAGGAAAGGAGATGCACAGATATAAATAGTAACTGATATACAACCTACTTTTTTTTTTTTTTTTTTTTTGCAGTACGCGGGCCTCTCACTGCTGTGGCCTCTCCCGTTGTGGAGCACAGGCTCCGGACACGCAGGTTCAGCGGCCATGGCTCACGGGCCCAGCCACTCCGCGTCACGTGGGATCTTCCCAGACCGGGGCACGAACCCACGTCCCCTGAATCGGCAGGTGGACTCTCAACCACTGCACCACCAGGGAAGCCCTACAACCTACTTTTAAAATTATTCTTGACTAGGCACTCTGATCTGAAGTGCCAATGAAACTAGACGAAGCACAAAGAAAAGAAAAAAAAAAAGCAAGCTGCAAACCCTCTGAAAAAAGTGCCTCTGCACCTCTAGCTTGTGCGGAGGTTGGTGTCTTCAGTGGAGTCTCCTATTGCAGGGGGACCTTCAAGATGGCGGAGAAGTAAGACGTAGAGATCACCTTCCTCTCTACAAATACATCAAAAATACATCTACATGTGAACAACTCCTACAGAACACCTACTGAACGCTGGCAGAAGGCCTCAGACTTCCCAAAAGGCAAGAAAATCCCCACTTACCTGCTGTGTGGCTGACAGGGTCTTGGTGCTCTCGCCTGGTGTCAAACCTGAGCCTCCGAGGTGGGAGAGCCGAGTTCAGGACATTAAACCACCAGATGCCTCCCGGCCCCACATAATATCAATCGGTGAGAGCTCTCCCAGAGATCTCCATCTCAAAGCTAAGACCCAGCTCTACCCAACGGCCAGCAAGCACCACTGCCAGATGTCCCATGCCAAACAACTAGCAAGACAGGAACACAGCCCCACCCATAAGCAGAGAGGCTGCCTTAAATCATACTAAGTTCACAAACACCCCAAAACACACCGCCGGACACGGCCCTGCCCACCAGAAAGACAAGATCCAGACCCACCCACCAGAACACAGGCACCAGTCCCCTCCAACAGGAAACCTACACAAGCCACTGAACCAACCTCACCCACTGAGGGCAGACACCAAAAACAAAAGGAACTATGAACCGGCAGCCTGCGAAAAGGAGACTCCAAACAAAGAAAGATACACAAAATGAGAAGACAGAGAATTATGCAGCAGGTGAAGGAGCAAGGTAAAAACCCACCAGACCAAACAAATGAAGAGGAAATAGGCAGTCTACCGGAAAAAGAATTCAGAATATTGACAGTAAAGATGATCCAAAATCTTGGAAATAGAATGGAGAAAATACAAGAAACGTTTAACAAGGACCGAGAAGAACTAAAGAGCAAACAAACAATGATGAACAACAAAATAAATGAAATTAAAAATACTCTAGAAGGAATCAATAGCAGAATAACTGAGGCAGAAGAACGGATAAGTGACTTGGAAGATAAAATAGTGGAAATAACTACCACAGAGCAGAAAAAAGAAAAAAGAATGAAAACAATTGAGGACAGTCACAGAGACCTCTGGGACAACATGAAATGCACCATTTCAGGGGTCCCAGAAAAAGGAGAGAAAAAGAAAGGGTCTGAGAAAATATTTGAAGAGATCATAGTTGAACACCTCCCTAACATGGGAAAGTAAATAATCAATCAAGTCGCACAAGTGCAGACGGTCCCATACAGGATAAATCCAAGGAGAAACACGCCAAGACCACATTAATCAAACTACCAAAAATTAAATACAAAGGAAAAAGATTAAAAGCAGTGAGGGAAAAGCAACAAATAAAGTACAAGGGAATCCCCATAAGGTTAACAGCTGATCTTTCAGCAGAAACTCTGCAAGCCAGAAGAGAGTGCCAGGACATATTTAAAGTGATGAAAGGGAAAAACCTATAACCAAGATTACTCTACCCAGCAAGGATCTCATTCAGATTCGACGGAGAAATTAAAACCTTTACAGACAAGCAAAAGTTAAGACAATTCAGCACCACCAAACCAGCTTTACAACAAAAGCTAAAGGAACTCCCCTAGGCAGGAAATACAAGAGAAGGAAAAGACATACAAAACAAACCCAAAACAATTAAGAAAATGGTCATAGGAACATACATATCGATAATTACCTTAAATGTAAATGGATTAAATGTTCCAACCAAGACACAGACTGGCTGAATGGCTACAAAAACAAGACCCATGTGTACGCTGTCTACAAGAGACCCACTTCAGACCTAGGGACACATACAGACTGAAAGTGAGGGGATGGAAAAAGATAGTCCATGCAAATGGAAACAAAAAGAAATCTGGAGTAGCAATTGTCATATCAGACAAAACAGACTTTAAAATAAAGGCTATTACAAGAGACAAAGAAGGACACTACATAATGATCAAGGGATCAATCAAAGAAGAAGATATAACAATTGTAAATATTTATGCACCCAACATAGGAGCACCTCAATACATAAGGCAAATGCTAATAGCCATAAAAGGAGAAATCGACAGTAACACAATCATAGTAGGGGACTTTAACACCCCACTGTCACCAATGGACAGATCATCCAAAATGAAAATAAATAAGGAAACACAAGCTTTAAATGACACATTAGACAACATGGACTTAATTGATATTTATAGGACATTCCATCCAAAAACAACAGAATATATTTTCTTCTCAAGTGCTCATGGAAAATTCTCCAGGATAGACCCTATCTTGGGTCACAAATCAAGCCTTCATAAATTTAAGAAAATTGAAATCGTATCAAGTACCTTTTCAATCACAACACTATAAGAGTACATATCAATTACAGGAAAAAAATGTAGAAAATACAAACACATGGAGGCTAAACAATACTCTACTAAATAACCAAGAGATCACTGAAGAAATGAAAGAGGAAATCAAAAAATACCTAAAAACAAATGTCAATGAAAAAGCGACAACCCAAAACCTATGGGATGCAGCAAAAGCAGTTCTAAGAGGGAAGTTTATAGCAATACAATCCTACCTCAAGAAACAAGAAAAATCCCAAATAAACAACCTAACCTTACACCTAAAGCAATTAGAGAAAGAAGAACAACAACAAAAAAACCCTCGAAGTTAGCAGAAGGAAGGATATCATAAATATCAGATCAGAAATAAATGAAAAAGAATTGAAGGAAACAATAGCAAAGATCAATAAAACTAAAAGGTGGTTCTTTGAGAACATAAGCGAAATTGATAAACCATTAGCCAGATTCATCAAGAGAAAAAGGGAGAAGACTCAAATCAACAGAATTAGAAATGAAAAAGGAGAAGTAACAACTGACACTAAAGAAATACACAGGATCATAAGAGATTACTACAAGCAACTATATGCCAATAAAATGGACAACCTGAAAGAAATGGACAAACTATTAGAAAAGCACAACCTTCCAACACTGGACCAGGAAGAAATAGAAAATATAAGCAGACCAATCACAAGCACTGAAACTGAAACTGTGATTAAAAATCTTCCAACAAACAAAAGCCCAGGACCAGATGGCTTCACATGCAAATTTTATCAAACATTTAGAGAAGAGCTAACACCTGTTCTTCTCAAACTCTTCCACAATACAGCAGAGGGAGGAACACTCCCAAACTCATCTATGAGGCCACCATCATCCTGATACCAAAACCAGACAAAGATGTCACACACAAAAAGAAAACTACAGGCCAATATCACTGATGAACATAGATGCAAAAATCCTCAACAAAATACTAGCAAACAAAGCACATTAAAAGGATCATACAACATGATCAAGTGGGGTTTATCCCAGGAATGCAAGGATCCTTCAATATAAACAAATCCATCAACGTGATATACTATATTAACAAATTGAACGAGAAAAATCATATGATCATCTCAATAGGTGGAGAAAAAGCTTTAGACAAAATGCAACACCCATTTATGATAAAATCTCTCCAGAAAGCAGGTATAGAGGGAAACTTCCTCAACATAACAAAGGCCATATATGACAAAACCACAGCCAACATCTTTCCCAATGGTGAAAAACTGAAACCATTTCCTCTAAGATCAGGAACAAGACAAGGATATCCACTCTCACCACTATTATTCAACATAGTTTGGGAAGTTTTAGCCACAGCAATAGGAAAAGAAATGGAAATAAAAGGAATCCAAATATGAAAAGAAGTAAAACTGTCACTGTTTGCAGATGACATGATGCTATACATAGAGAATCCTAAAGATGCTACCAGAAAACTACTAGAGCTAATCAATGAATTTGGTAAAGTAGCAGGATACAAAATTAATACACATAAATCTCTTGCATTCTTATACACTAATGATGAAAAATCTGAAAGAGAAATTAAGGAAACACTCCCATTTACCATTGCAACAAAAAGAATAAAATACCTAGGGATAAACCTACCTAAGGAGACAAAAGACCTGTGTGCAGAAAACTATAAGACACTGATGAAAGAAATTAAAGATGATACAAACAGATGGAGAGATATACTATGTTCTTGGATTGGAAGAATCAACACTGTGAAAATGACTATGCTACCCAAAGCAATCTACAGATTCAAACGCAATCCGTATCAAACTACCACTGGCATTTTTCATAGAACTAGAACAAAATATCTTAAAATTTGTATGGAAACACAAAAGACCCCGAATAGTGAAAGCAATCTTGAGAAAGAAAAAATGGAGCTGGAGGAATCAGGCTCTTGGACTTCAGACTATACTACAAAGCTACAGTAATCAAGACAGTGTGGTACTGGCACAAAAACAGAAATATAGATCAATGGAACAAGGTAGAAAGCTCAGAGATAAACCCACTCACATATGGTCACCTTATCTTTGATAAAGGAGGCAAGAATACACAATTGAGAAAAAACAGCCTCTTTAATAAGTGGTGCTGGGAAAACTGGACAGCTACACGTAAAAGAATGAAATTAGAACACTTCCTAACACCACACACAAAAATAAACTCAAAATGGATTAAAGACCTAAACGGTAAGGCCAGACATCATAAAACTCTTAGAGGAAAACATAGGCAGAACACTCTATGACATAAATCACAGCAAGATCCTTTTTGACCCACCTCCTAGAGTTATGGAAATAAAAACAAAAATAAACAAATGGGACCTAATGAAACTTAAAAGCTTTTGCACAGCAAATGAAACCACAAACAAGATGAAAAGATAACCCTCAGAATGGGAGAAAACATTTGCAAGCAAAGCAACTGACAAAGGATTAATCTCCAAAATATACAAGCAGCTCATGCAGCTCAATATCAGAAAAACAAACAACCCAATCCAAAAATGGGCAGAAGACCTAAACAGACATTTCTCCAAAGAAAATATACAGATTACAACAAACACATGAAAGGATGCTCAGCATCACTAATCATTAGAGAAATGCAAATCAAAACTACAATGAGGTATCACCTCACACCAGTCAGAATGGCCATCATCAAAAAATCTACAAACAATAAATGTTGGAGAGGGTGTGGAGAAAAGGGAACCCTCTTGCACTGTGGGTGGGAATGTAAGTTGATACAGCCACTATGGAGAACAGGATGGAGGTTCCTTAAAAAACTAAAAATAGAACTGAACTACCATACGACCCAGCAATCCCACTACTGGGCATATACCCTTTGAAAACCATAATTCAAAAAGAGTCATGTATCACAATGTTCATTGCCACTCTATTTACAATAGCCAGGACATGGAAGCAACCTATGTGTCCATCGACAGATGAATGGATAAAGGAGATGTGGCACATATATACAATGTAATATTACTCAGCCATAAAAAGAAACGAAATTGAGTTATTTGTAGTGAGGTTGATGGACCTAGAGTCTGTCATACAGAGTGAAGTAAATCAGAAAGAGAAAAACAAATACCATATGCTAACACATATATATGGAATCTAAGAAAAAAATGGTCCTGATGAACCTAGGGGCAGGACAGGAATAAAGACCGAGAGGTAGAGAATGGACTTGAGGACATGGGGAGGGGGAAGGATAAGCTGGGACAAAGTAAGAGAGTAGCATTGACATGTATACACTACCAAATGTAAAATAGATAGCTAGTGGGAAGCAGCCGCATAGCACAGGGAGATCAGCTCGGTGGTTTGTGACCACCTAGAGGGGTGGGATAGGGAGGGTGGGAGGGAGGGAGACGCAAGAGGGAAGAGATATGGGAACATATGTGTATATATAACTGATTCACTTTGTTATAAAGCAGAAACTAACACACTATTGTAAAGCAATTATACTCCAATAAAGATGTTTAAAAATAAATAAATAAAATAAAATTATTCTTTAATTATCCGGGTGTCTACACAGCACCTACTATGTTCCAGGCGTTACGCAAAATGCTTTGCTTTATGGCACATACAGAAGACTGCGAATCTCAAAGTCACTCTGCTGCTGTGAAATCACTGATCTCCGTTGTACATATTGCATGATCATGGGCTGCCTCTATACAGAAACATCTGGAAGCAAATTAAAAAGTTATATCCAAGTGAATGTAACTAGTTAGTGATTCCAGGATAATTAAAACAGCTGCCTGCCACTTTGCAAACATAGCCCAGTGCTATTTGGACAGAAACAGAAAAAAGTAATAGTTATTTTTAAATACTTTTGAGAAAAAAATATTAGAAGCAGAGGCTGAAACGTCATAGTTACCGACGAGTTAGCTCCTTGGGAGGCAGTGGTTACCTAAAAATGTTAGATGTGACATCTGATTATTATAGGTAAGTAACTAATCTCCCATAAAAGGCCATAACGTGGTCTGAATATCTACCTTCAGTAAACCTCTGTGATAAACCCATAAAACTGCCTGGGTGCAAATCAGCTGATCCTTCTGCAAATTAGCAGAGCTCCCTGCTAGTTCAGGCCTTGGTCACCAGTAAAGTTGGTTAAAAAGAAACAATCATTGTTTTGAAGCCATTTTGTAAACCCCAAACCAATTTTAAAAAATTTTCTTGCACTGGCTAAGGAAACCAATAAACATCTAGAGTATGAAATTAAAAACATTTAAAAGTAAAATCTATTAGGGAATTCCCTGGCAGTCCAGTGGTTAGGACCTTGTGCTTTCACTGCTGATGCCCTGGGTTTCCTGGATTGGTTTTCCTGTTTTCTCATTTTATATAAATGAAACTTTATGTAGCTACTCTTTTGTGCCTGGCTTCTTCCACTCAATGTGAAATCTGTGAGATTCATCCATATTATTGCAGGTAACAGTAACTTACTCCTTTTCACTGTTGTATAGTATTCCACTGTGTGCATATACAAATGACTTATCCATTGTAGTGGTGATGGACATGTGGATTATTACCATTTGGGGGTATCATGAATAATAATGCTATGAACCTACCTGTACATGTCATTTGTACACATATGAATGCATTTCTTTCAGGCATAAGAGTGAATTTGTTAGATTAACAGGTATGAGAATGTTGAGCTTCAGCAGATACTACCAAAGAGATTCCCAAAGTGGCTGTGCTATTTCACAATCCCAGCACTGTATAAAAATTTCTATTGCTCCACGTCTTTGCCTACACCTGATATTGTCCTTTTTCTTTTTTTTGAATTTTATTTTATTTTTTTATATAGCAGGTTCTTATTAGTCATCAATTTTATACACATCAGTGTATACATGTCAATCCCAATCACCCAATTCATCACACCACCATCCCTACCCCGCCGCAGCTTTCCCCCCTTGGTGTCCATACATTTTTTTCTCTACCTCTGTGTCTCAACTTCTGCCCTGCAAACCGGTTCACCTGTACCATTTTTCTAGGTTCCACATACATGCGTTAATATACGATATTTGTTTTTCTCCTTCTGACTTACTTCACCCTGTATGACAGTCTCTAGACCCATCCACGTCTCAACAAATGACCCAATTTCGTTCCTTTTTATGGCTGAATAATATTCCATTGTATACATGTACCACTTCTTCTTTATCCATTCATCTGTCAATGTGCATTTAGGTTGCTTCCATGACCTGGCTATTGTAAATAGTGCTGCCATGAAAAATGGGGTGCATGCATCTTTTTGAATTATGGTTTTCTCTGGGTATATGCCCAGTAGTGGGATTACTGGATCATATGGTAATTCTATTTTTAGTTTTTTAAGGAACGTCCATACTGTTCTCCATAGTGGCTGTATCAATTTACATTCCCACCAACAGTGCAAGAGGATTCCCTTTTCTCCACACCCTCTCCAGCATTTATTGTTTGTAGATTTTTTGATGATGCTCATTCTAACTGGTGTGAGGTGATACCTCATTGTAGTTTTGATTTGCATTTCTCTAATAATTAGTGATGTTGAGCAGCTTTTCATGTACTTCCTGGCCATCTGTATGTCTTCTTTGGAGAAATGTCTATTTAGGTCTTCTGCCCATTTTTGAATTGGGTTGTTTGTTTCTTTAATATTGAGCTGCATGAGCTGTTTATATATTTTGGAGATTAATCCTTTGTCCGTTGATTTGTTTGCAAATATGTTCTCCCATTCTGAGGGTTGTCTTTTCGTCTTGTTTATGGTTTCCTTTGCCTTGCAAAATCTTTAAAGTTTCATTAGGTCCCATTTGTTTATTTTTGTTATTATTTCCATAACTCTAGGAGGTGGATCAAAAAAGATCTTGCTGTGATTTATGTCAAAGAGTGTTCTTCCTATGTTTTCCTCTGAGAGTTTTATAGTGTCCGGTCTTATATTTAGGTCTCGAATCCATTTTGAGTTTATTTTTGTGTATGGTGTTAGGGAGTGTTCTAATTTCATTCCTTTACATGTAGCTGTCCAGTTTTCCCAGCACCACTTATTGAAGAGACTGTCTTTTCTCCATTGTATATGCTTGCCTCCTTTGTCATAGATTAGTTGACCATAGGTGTGTGGGTTTATCTCTGGGCTTTCTATCTTGTTCCATTGACCTATGTTTCTGTTTTTGTGCCAGTACCATATTGTCTTGATTACTGTAGCTTTGTAGTATAGTCTGAAGTCAGGGAGTCTGATTCCTCCCACTCCGTTTTTTCCCTCAAGAGTGCTTTGGCTATTCGGGGTCTTTTGTGTCTCCATACAAATTTTAAGATATTTTGTTCTAGTTCCATAAAAAGTGCCATTGGTAATTTGATAGGGATTGCATTGAATCTGTAGATTGCTTTGGGTAGTATAGTCATTTTCACAGTATTGATTCTTCCAATCCAAGAACATGGTATATCTCTCCATCTGTTTGTATCATCTTTAATTTCTTTCATCAGTGTCTTATAGTTTTCTGCATACAGGTCTTTTGTCTCCTTAGGTAGGTTTATCCCTAGGTATTTTATTCTTTTTGTTGCAATGGTAAATGGGAATGTTTCCTTAATTTCTCTTTCAGATTTTTCATCATTAGTGTCTAGGAATGCAAGAGATTTCTGTGCATTAATTTTGTATCCTGCAACTTTACCAAATTCATTGATTGGCTCTAGTAGTTTTCTGGTGGCATTTTTAGGATTCCCTATGTATAGTATCATACATATCATATAGTGTCATCTGCAGTGACAGTTTGTCTCTTGTAACATTCTTTATTTTAAAGTCTATTTTAAAGTCTAATTTATCTGAATTAAAGTCTATTTTATCTGGAGTATTGCTACTCCAGCTTTCTTTTGATTTCCATTTGCATGGAATATCTTTTTCCATCCCCTCACTTTCAGTCTGTATGTGTCCCTAGGTCTGAAGTGGGACTCTTGTAGACAGCATATATATGGGTCTTGCTTTTGTATCCATTCAGCAAGCCTGTGTCTTTTGGTTGGAGCATTTAATCCATTCACGTTTAAGGTAATTATCGGTATCTATGTTCCTATGACCATTTTCTTAATTGTTCTGGGTTTGTTTTTGCAGGTCCTTTTCTTCTCTTGTGTTTCCCATTTAGAGAAGTTCCTTTAGCATTTGTTGCAGAGCTGGTTTGGTGGTGCTGAATTCTCTTAGCTTTTGCTTGTCTGTAAAGCTTTTGACTTCTCCATCGAATCTGAATGAGATCCTTGCTGGGTAGAGTAATCTTGGTTGTACATTCTTCCCTTTCATCACTTTAAGTATATCATGCCACTCCCTTCTGGCTTGTAGAGTTTCTGCTGAGAAATCAGCTGTTAACCTTATGGGAGTTCTCTTGTATGTTATTTGTCATTTTTCCCTTGGTGCTTTCAATAATTTTTCTTTGGCTTTAATTTTTGCCAATTTGATTACTATGTGTCTCAGTGTGTTTCTCCTTGGGTTTATCCTGTATGGGACTAGCTGCGCTTCCTGGACTTGGGTGGCTATTTCCTTTCCCATGTTAGGGAAGTTTTCAACTATAATCTCTTCAAATATTTTCTCTGGTCCTTTCTCTCTCTCTTCTTCTGGAACCGCTATAATGCGAATGTTGTTGCGTTTTATGTTGTCCCAGAGGTCCCTTAGGCTGTCTTCATTTCTCTTCATTCTTTTTTCTTTATTCTGTTCCACAGCAGTGAATTCCACCATTCTGCCTTCCAGGTCACTTATCATTCTTCTGCCTCAGTTATTCTGCTATTGATTCCTTCTAGTGTAGTTTTCATCTCAGTTATTGTATTGTTCATCTCTGTTTGTTCTTTAATTCTTATAGGTCTTTGTTAAACATTTCTTGCATCTTCACGATCTTTGCCTCTATTCTTTTTCTGAGGTCCAGGATCATCTTCACTATCATTATTCTGAATTCTTTTTCTGGAAGGTTGCCTATCTCCACTTCATTTAGTTGTTTTTCTGGGGTTTTATCTTGTTCCTTCATCTGGTACATAGCCCTCTGCCTTTTCACCTTGTCTATCTTTCTGTGAATGTGGTTTTTGTTCCACAGGCTGCAGGATTGTAGTTCTTCTTGCTTCTGCTCTGATATTGTCCTTTTTTAAAAAGCCATCCTAGTGCCTATCACATCTCGTTGTGATTTTAATCTGTATTTACTTGATGACTAATGATAAAGAGCACTTTTTACTATGTTTATTGGCCATGATATTGCTCCACAACCATAGCAGGGCTCCAGCATACTGGCTTTGCTTTAGTTCCTCAAATATATCATATTCTCTCCACCACAGGGCCTTTGCACACAGTGTTCCATTCAACCTGGAATTCTCTCCTATCCCCTCTGCCAACTCTTCATCTGATAAACTCTTAACTTCTAATCCTGCTTCACATCTTGTAGCCCATCCTCAGGAAAGTCTTCCAGATTTCTAGACTGAGGCAGGTTTCTTGGGCATAGCGAGCCATGGTGTTATGGGTTGGATTATGTCCTCCAAAAAGATATGTTCAAGCCCTAATCCCTGGAACCTCAGAATGTGAATTTATTTGGGAATAGGGTTGTTGCAGATGAAATTAGTTAGGCAATGATAAGGGCCCTAAACCCAATGACTGGTGTCCTTATAAGAAGGGGAAATCTGGATACAGAGACAGACATACAGAGAGGAAAGATGATGTAGGAGCACACAGGGAAACCGCCCACGACCACAGAGGCAGAGACTAGAGTGATGCCACTACAAGCCTAGGAACATCCTGGGCCGCATGGGGACCAGAAGCTGGAAGAGGCAAGGAAGGATCCTTTCCTCGCAGCCTCAGAGGGAGCGCAGGCCTACAAGCACTTTGATTTCACACTTCCAGCCTCTGAATTGTGAGAGAATAAATTCCTATTGCTTTAAGCTGCCCAGTTTGTGACACTTTGCTATGGAGGCCCCAGGAAACTAATGCACCTTGTCCTCTCCTTCTGCGTATGCATTACAGGTTGTAATTGGGCATTCACCTGTGAGAATTTTTTTTAAATAATTTCATTTCCCCATTACATTATCCAAGGCCAAAAAAACATCAGAGAAGGCATCCTTGACTCCTCTTTTTCTCACATCCTCTTCCAAACTTCATCCACTTCATCAGAAAAGCCTACTTTCAAAATATCCAACACCCAACCACTTCTCACCACCTCCACACTCCCGTCTTGGCCGGAGACAGCACCACCTCTTGTCCGGGATGCTGAGATCACCCCCTGCCACACCAGCCTTCTGCTGCTCCTTGGTAACTGGTAATGCCTGGCCTGCTGTCGGTGCAGGACACTCAGGCCACTCCCACTGCCCAGATGCTCCTCCCACAGCTACTTGAGCCCCTGCTGATCCTTAAGCACAGATATTACCTCCCAAAAGCCCAGACCTTGATCACCTTTAACTATAACCTGCCCCTTCCCCACAGCCGGCCCTCTTGACCCCACTGTCGGCTACAGGTTTGTTTTTCTTCTCTCCGTCACACTTATCACCTTCTAACATTCTATAAAAATTTTTATTACTTTTCTTGCTTTCATGTGCCTCCCTCCCTCTCGACCGTAAGCTCTCAGATGGCAAGGATCTCTGCCTGTTTTGGTCACTGAGGCATCCCAAGCATCCAGCACAGGGCCCAGGACACAGGAGGTCCTCCAGAAACATTGGCTAAAAGATCAGGGACTGGTTCTGGTTTTGCTCATCATCGTCTCCCCAGGACTTGTGATTTTTAGTGTCTGCCTAGCACCAATAAGGTCCCCAGGAGGTGGGGTTTTTAACGAAATGAATGAATACAAGAAAGAATCTGTTCTGATCTTTCTTTCCCTCCTCCCTTCCTGTCTTTCATACTCTCTCCACACGAGTCTTCCCTGCTTGTGCAGTGTGTGCTGTGTCCACTGGAGCCCCAGCTCAGAATGACCTGCACCCCTGACTCTTAACTGTACACGTCCAGGAGACAGTCTGGCTGGCCTGCGTGTGGCTGGGCAGACAGCCCAGAGGGCCCATCCCCACGAGGCACCATTTGAGAAGGCACAGTTGGGTTGTGCCAACTGAATGGACATGAGGTCCCATGGGGGTGACTGCTGACACCCATCAGACTTCTCTGGGTCTCGCCAGGATGTGGGCCTGGAAGGTACTAGGTGATGCAGAAGCCAGTGGTCAAGGAGATGAGTCAGAAGGGGGGGTGCTGGGGGAAACCACAAGCTAGTGAACACACTGAACCTTCTCGTGGGCACCTGAGACGCACCAAAAGGAGCACGGAAAACCCTACGGCCGGAAAAGTTCAGTCTGAGCCTCAGCTCTGCACTTACTGGCTGTCGGGTTAGGGCAGGTCAGTCAGCCTCTGACTTCAATTCCTTTTCTCTAACCAGAGTTTCCCTCTGAGTATGCTGAAGATGAAATGAAATATTAACTTAATGAAATTTAGTAAAATAGTAAAGAAAAATCCACACGGCAAGCAGAACGGAGTCCACTCCTGCACCAGGGAGTCGGTGCTTCCAGAATGGCCTGGGATCCAAAGGTCAGGCGTCTCTGTTACTCGGGGCTCCCCTGTCCTCGTTGCCCTGCTCTGTTCCTAGTTATCACACTCGCGTTTCACGATGCTTCCGAGAATGAGACCAGGACGTCAACCTCATTATGGCAAATTCTCACTTTGAACTTTCCAAAAGTCATGATTTAAAATACTCAGTCCTGCTATTCCCATAAAAATCCTAATACCTCAAATTCCAACATCTTGGCATCCAAACACTGTGTCCCAGACTGTTTCTTGAAGCCAGATGCGGAATGAAATCCCTTTATCGGAAACGAGCACAACATTCCTTGATTTGGAAACTCTCCCCACTGTGATGATTTCTGCCTCTGCAGCGCCCGGCACATAAACAGCCCCCAGTGAGGGCTTGTCGAGTCACAGCAAGGGTTTGTACAGCCAGAAAGAAATGGGAGGCTGACAGGCAGAGAAATGGGATGGTGTGAAGGAACAGACAGGCTTTGGGGTCAGAAGACCTCGGGTGCAGATGATTCCAGCAACAGGCAGGAGCGGGGGAGAGCGGGGTGACGCCTGAGAAAACCATGCTGCCCTGGGTGGTCCCCATACGCTCCCCGCCCAGATAAACGTGGGGCACCAGGTGTCTCAGGGCCAAAGAGGACAAGGGGACAGATGTGTGGGATGTGCCCATGCTCGTGAACTTCGACATCAGGATAAAACTTGGTTCAATGCTCTATAACCGACTCCCTGTGGGTATATCTGAAGCCACGGGCGTTGGCCATCTTCACGGCTTACACCTCATGTCAGGTAAAAAGATGATCAGGTCATTGGCAGTGGGTTCTAATATCAGCACCCAGCTGCTCTGTGGAATTTATTGAATGGAATGACTTACAAGAGGAGCTGTGTTTCGTTCCAGTGGTGCTGAGAAATGGTTCAGACAGATGCTATTATAACCACACATTTCCTCGTCAAAGAGGGCTCACACACGTGAGACAGGTCGTGGGCCACAGAGAGTCAAATAATGGTGACCAGGCACTGCAAAGACGTCTGCAGGTGTTAATGCCCCATGTTTCTTCTTGCAACCTCAAAACACCAGCTCTTTCTTTAAAACTCTGATCAGAGGGCTTCCCTGGTGGCGCAGTGGTTGAGAGTCCGCCTGCCGATGCAGGGGACACGGGTTCGTGCCCCGGTCCGGGAAGATGCCACATGCTGCGGAGCGGCTGGGCCCGTGAGCCATGGCCGCTGAGCCTGCGTGTCCGGAGCCTGTGCCCCGCAACGGGAGAGGCCGCAACAGTGAGAGACCCGCGTACCGCAAAAAAAAAAAAAAAAAAAATTGTTTTCAGTCAATTTAACGTGTCTCCTTACCAGTAGTGATGTTTTTTGGAATTGATTGTTGTTGTTGTTGTTGTTCTGATTACAGAGCTGCATAGATTTTGAACCTTATTTTTCCTGTGAACTTGGATTTTATAAGTGCAAGATTTTGCAGACGATGAGCATTTACTGAACTGCATTTGCCACGTTATAGCAGAAACACCTGTCTCGGTGTTAGTCCGTTGGGAGATGCTGTAAAGGAATGCCTTAGACTGGGGGGCTTAGGAGCAACACAGATTTATTCCTCACAGTTCTGGCGGCTGGAAAGTCCAAGATCAAGGTGCCGGCCGATTCGGAGTCTGGTGAGGGAGGGCCTGCTTCCTGGTTCATAGACGACTGTCTTCTCCTTTGTCCTCACGTGGTGGAAGGGGTGAGGCGCACTCTCAACCACTGCGCCACCAGGGAAGCCCTGATTTAAAACAATTTTTTAAATACAGCTATGATGATAGAATTTGACCTTAAAAAACCACAGTTAAAGCAGTATGGTGGAAAGGGGTGTAAGGAAGAATGGAAGCTGCTGGGTTGTGAGCAAATGGGCAAAGGACCTGAGTGGTAAGCGTCCTAGGACAGGGCACACGGCCACCCTAGCCAGAGCACCGCAGAGTGACGAGCACCATGGACAGGACCGAGTTCTTCCGAGGCTTCTGCCCGCAGCTGTGTTGATGGTCCCTGGGGTCAGGGCTGCCGCCTGGTCCCGCAAAACACTGATGTACTGGCAAAAATGGTACATGAACCAACCCTACTTCTGTGCCACAATGACATCATCCCATACTTGCCAATCACACATGAGCAAATTTGCAATAACGAAACACCAAGACGTCCAACCTGCCTGCACCAACCCCATCCACTTCGGGGAGACTTCAAGGCAGCCACGGTGCCCTTCGCACTGCAGCAGCTCCCCAGGAGCACCTATGAGGCACATACATATGTGCAGACACAGTGCTGACAGTGTGGGAATCTCAGAAAAACAAGATTCACACGACCTGGGGAGGGTGACCCATGAGTAAATCAATGTGAGATAAACGTCAGAAAAGAGACTTGCACATGGTTTAATAATCATCCGGAGATGCCTAGAACACTTTAGCTGTTGGTCGCGACAGTTTTATGGCGTCGTTTGGAGCAGCAGCTCCAGGTTTAAAGCAGCTTGGAGTCACATCCTGCCCCTCCTGGGAAATCTCAACAAAGTTACTCTACCGATCCATGCAGCTGTTTTCTATGAGACAGAAGTAATAATAATAATAGTCCTTGTCTCACGCCAAGGAATAAATGAAATAATGCAGGTAAAGCACTCAGCACAGCACCAGTGACTATCAGAGCTGCTTCCAGCTCTCCTTCTGCTGGAGACTGAGGCATCTGGAGGAAAGGGAACAAACAGGAGCTTTTCTTCTTGGCTCTGTAAGGGCCGTACAGTTCCGGTACATAAAGGGCACTTTGCAACGGTCAGGTGAGTGAACAGATTTTAATGGGCACGAACGTGGCATTTGAGAATTGCTGAGGATGACTCTCCTTCTTCCTCCTTCTGATCCTCACATTCCGAGAAGTGAGCGAAGGTGAGCATCTTGCCTAAAGCCTCTCGGCTCGTCAGCAGGAGGACCAGGGAGCGGCCGAGCCTGAGTTCTGGGTGGATCACAATCACGCCTGCAGAGCCTGACCAGCAAAGGGCTGGACTGACCTCGCTCACATCCTGCACTAAATGCATTTAAATACGGTTTCTAATTCCAATACCTTGCTGTTTCTCACACATAAAATTCCATTAGCTTGACAAGCCTACCAAATACCCAGATGTGAGACAAGATGTAGTTATGTTTAAACTGCATTCAAACTGCATGTGTGGGAAGATGCATTTTGGGGCACCTGTGGCAGTGGAATCACGCTTCACCTGGCACCAGTTCTGGAAAGTGGGACCCACCAAAGGGCGTCTGTCCTTAAAGCTACCGAACACTTTAAGCAGAGGAGTGAGAAATCCCAGTAAATGTGTTAAAATTAAAAATCATCTCATTTCACTGCTCAAGGAATCCTGTGACTTGGGACTCCCATGTTTCTGATGAGGAAACTGAGGCTCAGAGATGTGAGATAATTGTTCCAAAAGTCCCCACATCTAGATGTGTCAAGGTCAAGGTCTGAACTCAGCCTGACTGACTGGACTGCGTGCGGCGTGTCCACTCTGCCCATGGGTTTCCCAACTGGAAGCACGTGACCCCCATCCTCTGCCCCCACCCCACATATTTAGGACTAACTGGGCCTCTCCATTTCTGACCGGAAGTGTGGGTAAATGTGAACACTTCCTCTTTCATAAAGGATAACTTCATTTCTAGAGAAAGAATCCAAGGCATCAGATGACAGATCCACTAAGTAATGCAGGAAGCAGGCCTGTAGACATTTGGATGTAGCCCTGCCCAGGTCTGACTTCATTTACTTGGAGGACTGCAGCCCATGACAGATGCTGGAGGCACTCGGATTACTAGCAGGTACTCCTGTCTGCACTTTGAGAGTGCATCCTCTGGTAAAGTGTCCAGCTGTACACATCCAAATGTTTCTTAACAGCTGTTATTAAAAAGGAAGAAGAACAAATATTTTTAAACCAACGTTAGATTTCATGAAAGTTCGTTCTGAAACGTTCTACCTGAATTCTTCTGAACTGAAAAGTGGTTACGGTTGAGTGGTTTGAAAGTCTATTTGATGCGGTGGAGAGGAGGGAAGAGATGCTTGGAGTCGGAGCTCTGCTCAGATGTCCCCCTGCTGAGCCCAGGGGCTCCCTGGGAAGGGGTCTCATCCACTCTCGTCCAGTTCTCAGCACGGCAGCTGCCCGTAGCACGTTTACAGTGACAGCTGGGGGAATGAGTTGTCAGCTCTGCCGCTTAGAAGCTGTGAGCCTTGAGTGCAGCCTTGACGACCCCACATCGTGTGCATGAAAGGACTACCTTCCTCCCCGGAGGCTTGCCAAGACGGCACATGTGCCAAAGGGCTTGGAAACCACACAGTTATGGATCAGGTGGGGAAAGAAACTAAAATATTAGGGAACCACACTCTTGGAGAACCACATAGGATGGCATGGGATCAAACGCCAACCTGAGAAGGGGTAGATCAGCTGGAACCAGAGCAGGAGGGAAAAGGCACCCGAGATGCGTTGGCAGAAAAACAACCCCCTCCCCAACAAAGACGTCACGTGCTAATCCTAGAACCCGCGAGCACTCGAAGTTACATGACAAAGGGGAATGAAGGTTGCAGATGCAGTTAAGGTTGCTTAGGATGGGGAGATGGTCCCAGACTATCCAGGTGGGCTCAATGTACTCATAAGAGTCCTTAAAAGCGGAAGAGGGAGGCAGAAGAGAGAACCAGAGAGGTGGCAGCCTGAGAAGGTCTCAACCTGCCACCTCTGGCTTAGAAAAACAAGGAATGTGGGCACCTCTAGAAGCTGGAACAGGGTAAGAAACAATTCTCCCTGAGAACCTCCAGAAAGAACACAGCCCTACCGACACCTCGACTGGAGCCCAATGAGCCGTCTATCCTCCAGAACTGTAAGAGGATGAACCTGTGCTGCATAAGTGGCTACACTTACGACAAGTTGTGAGAGCAGCACAAGGACGCGATGTCACGGCTGAACCAGGGTTTACACTGCTTGGGCAAAGTGGAGGGAGGGGACGTTGCAGGCCGGGGACCTGCTTGGGAAAAGGCCTGCAGCCAGGAAGCGCACGGTGCAAGGAGGGAGCCTGGAGGAGCCCACCTTCCAGGAGCAGGACCTTGACAGCACCGAGGGCCAAGGTTACGGAGGCCTTTGAGCCTCCGGGAGGGAGGCCAGACACGATGAACACCACTAAGGGTTTGACCTGGCGGAACACAACGGAAGGAGCCACAGAACAGCCTGGAAGAAGTAAGTGTGGCAGAGGTGAGAAGCATCAGCAGGGAGGCAAGAGAGGACAAAGGTCACTGCCGGCCCATGGCCGCAGCGGTCCAGCCTTCTCTCCCGCCCTTTTCTCACAGATCAATCACATGGAGGTGACCTGATCTGGGCCCAGGAAGCAGCAGCATCCTTTTTACTAACTAGTCTCTGGAGACACGTATCCTGAGGCTCAGGGCTCATTCTCTAAAATGCGGATTCTGCAGCAAGGCCCTCCCCATCGTGAGAATTAGAGCTAATTCGTGTTAAATGCCAGACACGGAGCCTGCCCCGAGCTCAGTGAACCATCGCTGTGTCTGTGGCCAGAGCAACTAGCCCTGCTGTCAGAATCCTTCCCACGGTGCCGGCGCCTGTACCTGGATGTTGAGTCTCCCCCGATGCGCCCCCAGGCCGTAGCGCTTCGAAGTGGACGCGTGGAGCTGGAAGTCTGTGATTTTTAAGGTTTCCAGACCAAGAGGCGGGCAACCTGGAAAGGACAACGCTTATTAAAAACAAGGACAGATGTTGACAGAAACGAACTTCTGGTTTTCTAAATCTGGCCACGTGCTTCTCCGTCTTTCCCCTGAGCTCCCGCTCAGCGCTGCAGCCCCACTCACTGGTATGCGCAGCGTTTCCGGACCAACGCTGTCGATTCAACTGTTGACATTATGCCAGTTTTCCTTCTTGTCGGCATTTCCTTTCTGGGTGTTTTTGCCCTGATATTCCTTCTGTCTGATGCTGTCCATGCTACTGTCTGAGGCTGTTTCCAATTAAGGATCCTTCCGCAGTGTGACTCAGCTAGGGAGAGTTACTGGTTAGAAATTTCAGAACGATTCCATGGCTGAGCTCTGCAAATTAATCAGAACTTGTTGATTCTGCTTCAGCAACTCTCGCCTTTGTATTGTGAATACTGATGAGCAGAGCAACAGAAAAACACAAACAAACAAACAAACCTATTGTCTTCCATTCCTGGCAAAAGTGGTAATTTTGAGAATGGTTACTCCACGCAGTTTTGTCCAAGCTGCCCCTGGAATAAGATGCTAGCACTTGGGCAGGCCCTTGGCCATCATCCCAATCCAGCCCATCGTCCCTACGGATAAGAGCTCTAACGGCAGCCCTGGGGCCGGATCCCAGGCCTCCTGACTCCTGGGCTGCTATTCTCACCACCCACCCTACCGTGGGGCTGGAAATCTCCAAGTGATGCTACCTTCTTCAAATCTGGCCCTGGAGAAAGAAAACAAACACTCGGGAGGAGAAGTGAACAAAATCTACTTCTGTGAAAAATCCCTAGTGTAACAGAGGCAAATTTTAAAAGCCCTGTGGGTCGCTGCTGAGACGGAAGTGCCCCTGGGGATCCCTGGGGACGTGAGCGTGTCTGTCCAGCCACAACAAACCCCTGCAGGGAAAAAGCCCTTCTGGTCCTGGGAGGCTGCAGGAGGTGGCGGAACAGTGCCCGCAGGGCATGCTCTGCAGGCACCAGGTAGAAAGTCTGTCCAGGTGCTACAGCCAGAAGAATTCAGACCTGCCGGGACCTGAGACGCCATCAAGTCCTCCCCTTGAGTTCTCAGAAGAGGAAACCGAGGCCCCGAGACTCAAGGCGAACCACCCGAGGCGTCCCTGCCAGCAGCAGAGCCACGCCTCAGATCCCGGTCTCCAGACTCTCAGCTCCGAGCTTTCAAACGATGCCACACTCTCCCCTGCCCACATCTGCCGGGAGGCTGCCTGTACTAGCACAGGGAAGCAGAGGTACTGCTGCCCAGCGTGGTAAAGAGCACAAGAGAGGAAGTGACAGTTCCACTGGCACCGGCCTGATGCTGCCCCAGGATTCGGAAGCCTTCAGGTGGCCTCGTGATCATTCTCAAGATTTCTGGCAGGTCTACTCAACGTCCAGAATAAAAGCTGCCTCTCCTCCTTGGACTCACCCGCAATGTAGAACAATACCACGTGGGAAAGAAAATGACACAGGGTGATCACGAAACCTGGCCAGCTCTCGAGACCACCTCTTGGTCCTCGAGGGGACACCTGCAGAACTTCACTCAGCTGCGGCCTGGACTTTGACACAGTGGGGGACGGCTGCTACCAGAGCCCCAAAGGCTGTAAGCCTAACAAAACCCACAGAATGAATCAGCCGTCTCAAGGAAACCTCCGTATCTTCAAAACGGGAACTCCAGAAGGGCAGAGGGGACAGGAAGCAGACGAGCGGCCTCCTCCCACCCACGATTCCTGCCTTGTCCATGGCTTCCAGGAGACAAGAGACAATCACACTAACACAAGGCTTCTCACTGGCAACTCCTGCATCCAAGGGCTGAGGGGAAGGAATGAGAATCTAGAACCCACGATCTGTCAACAGTCAAAAGGGCATCTTCAGTCAATGCTTAGAAAATCATAACCTCATCACTCCCATCATAACCTCAGATTCTTGCTGAAAACACTGCTGGACTAATGTGTCAGACACACACACACACACACACACACACACACACACACACACCCCCCACATGGGACATAAGAGCTGAGGGCTCTGTGCAGTGACTCCCCCCAAAAGAGCCCAGTGCGCTCTACCTGCCAAAGAACTCCAAAAGCAATGCTAAGTGGAAGCAAGAAGCTGGAATTCCTTTGGTCTTACATTCTCAAAGATACACCCGGCCCCTGTCCAGAGAGCAGTCCGTCATGATACCATCTCCCAACAGGCAGGACTTTTCTCCATCTTCAGAAAATATTACTCAGGAAGCCAGGGGTGCTGCCTCGAGGATCAAATAAATGGAGGAGACACAAGTGTTTCAAAGCTTAATTTAAATCTCCACAATCAGAAAGTCAAAAGGCCAGGCAGAGTGATGGCATCATTACTGGAGCGTGATATGTTGGTATTATAATCAAGATTATAATGTCAACTGAGGAGATAATTACTAGGTTGAAAGAGTGCTTGAAGTCAATGGGAAGCTCATTCCCAGCTCTTCACCCCTCCCCTGTGTTCTGAGTCCCCAGCCAGGCTGCACGGAGGTAGTAGCTCTGGCAGTAACTCAGCCAGGACTCAGCTCCTGGGCCAAGCTGTCCCAGCAGCAGCCCCTGAACAGCCCTCGAGGCAGCTCCCTGTTCCTCCTCCAAAAACAAACAAAACCCTTTATCATCAAATCACATTTTTGTTTTTTCTAAGAGGAAAAGACTCTAATCCTGGGAAGCATGTGGGTGAGGAGAACATGAAAAAAAATGTGTGAAAAGAACACTTCAGGAAAATATTAATTAGAGATGGGAGATGTGTCATAATCTGGAGGAAAGAGTGACAGTCGTCACAGATGACTCGACTTTCCTCTTCCAGGCAGCGCGGCTCCTGAGAACACCCTGTGCTGAGCGGGGCACTGCCTCACAGGCCTGAGCACTGTTCCCAGGACGTGGGCGAAAAGGGGACCCTCTGCCGCATTCCACACCTCCCCTTCGACAAGTGCACGCAGGCACACACACGTTTAACTAAATCTGTCCCTGGCTAAAATTCTCTGCATTGCAGCCACTTTACAAAATGGACATTAGCACTATGGCAATATATTTATTACTCTCACCACCATCAATTACCATATGCGCATATACCAGCTCTGTAACAAATCAGGGGTGCTCATGGCATTTCATTTTGTGACCTATAAGTTACGGAGCACAGTCAGACTAGAACACCCTCAGTGCCCTAAATCTGTCTGCAGGCGAGGCTGTTATGAGAGTCAAGAGAATCATTTTAAAAGGTTTGGGGAGCAATGAAAGCAACTACCATGAGTCAGAGCCTCTGAAGACACTTTGTCATTTAATCTTCACAAGAACCGTGAGAGATGGGCATTACCATCCCCATTTTACACGTAAACAAGGACTCAAAGAGGCTTACACAGAGTTAAGCAGCTCCGAAGTATCTGAGTTAGAATTTGAAAATCAAGTGTGACATAAAATCCCAGGCACGGTCTTTACGCCACCTCCCTTGGACTGGAAAACTCCACAGTGTGGTAGAAATGCAAGTTGCATGGTTGCATTTGGGGTCACAGGGAAGACAGGAAGTGAGGCTGGGACGGGGGTCACCAGTTGGCAGAGGGGCGCTCAGAGTCCAAGGTCTTCTGGCCTGCTGTGAAGTCTGCTGGAAGCAGAGCAAAGGATTCTCCATAGACCTCGAGAGCACTGCCAGGAGCAAGCTCACAGCCATGCTGAACTTTTGTTTTCATGGTCGCCTATAAACCGGATAAGTCTTAGAACATTCTTTCCTTCGCCTTTCTGAACTTGACATTCCCTTGGATCAGTGAGAGTGTGAGGGCCCTTCCTGGTGCACCAGAGAGCGTTTGCAGTGGCTCTTTGCCCGTCTCAGAAGTCGCTGGCTTCCCAGAGGGCACGCCTCCCTTGGGGTCTTGCAAAGGAGCTAATCCCAGCCTTATCTAATCACCCCTGGAAAGCTCCTCCCTCACTTCTGGACTCCTTCAGGCAGCAGTTCTCACCCTGACCCAACATCAGAATCTTCTGGAGAGAAAAAAAAAAAAAAAAAGATACCTAGACCCCCTCCCCAGAGACTCTGATCCACGGGACGGCAGAGTGGCCCGGGCCCGAGTCTAAGGCTCCCAAGTGAATCTTCTGAGACCTTGGTTGGCTGGTGTCCCTTACCCGTAACGCTGCACAAACTCGGGATTCTCTTTCCCAGGCCCCAGGGGGTCAAGCAGAGGAAACTCTCAGGGAGCTGGGTATCAGCCCACGCTGGTGGAAGCCACTCATGCCTGGAGCCTGCCAGACCCTCGTATAATCTAGAAGCTCCAACCTCAGATCAGTGGTGGCCTCACATGCAAAGCCTCCAGAGACTTCGTCCCTCAACACCCACCCCTCTCATCCTACCCACCCCAACCTAAGAAAAGTACAGACCACACTGTGAAGGTCCCAGGGCAGCAACCATGAGTTCTCATCATTGAAGTCCCAAAGCCCAAATCGGTGTTTCCCGCGTGAATGAATGAATGAATTTGTAATACAATCCAATATAACTAATAATCACTATGTCTGCATCGTCATGGAAAATTAAGTCTGTTCTTTACATATCGCTTATAAAGCCAAAAAAGGAATAATTGGTTCAAAAGAGCACTTCTCAAACCTCAATCCCTTGCTTATCATCTCCATGAATTTTTCCAGGCACTATTGCTTAATTGATTACTCTTACTTAATTTTTAATTAAGTCAAATAATTTCAATGAAAATATGTTAGTGTCAAAAGAAATCTTATTACTAGAACATAGAAAAATATATTCATGATCTTGGGGTAGGTTAAAAAAAAGTTTAAACGTGAAACAAAAGTACTAAAGGAAAATATTGATGAACGGTCTATATTAAATTTAAGAAGATCTGTTACTCTAGAGACACTAGTGCTAGAATGAAAAGGTAAGCCAGAGCGTGAGAAGGTATTTACTATGCATATTAATAACAAAGGACTCACATCCACAATATTTTTAAGAAAAGCATAAAAAACAAACAAAAACCATCCTATAAATCCATAAGAAGAGCAATGAGCAAAAGAGCTGAAGAGGCATTCACAAAAGAAGATATCTTAATGGTGAGTAAACATTAGTCATTAGCTTTCAGGAAAATGCGAATTAAGACCACAGCGAGATACCAGTCCATACCCATGAATACGAATACAACGAGAAAGACACAATATCAAATGTTGGTGAGGAAGTGAAACAACACTGCTGGCACAAGTGTTAACTGGTACAACCAATTTGGAAAACTCTCTAGGAGTATTTACTACAGATCCTCAGGCCCTAGGACCCAGCAATTCTACTTCTAGGTATACACGCAACAGAAACACCTTCATACATATGCCAAAAGATTCAGGCAAGAATGAGCCTAGCAGAACTATATGTAATAGCCAGAGACTGAAAACAAGTCAAATGTCCACTAATAGGAGAATGAATAAATTGCGGGATAGTCATGCAATAGAAAACTATAAACTAATGAAAATAAGTGAGCCGTAGCTCTACGCAACATGGATGAATCGCACACACATAATACTGAGTGAAAGAAATCAGCCACAAAGAGAGTACAACGTATGAATCCATGAACGTAGGCTCAAAACAGGCAAAAGGAATCTCTGACAGTGGTTGTCTGTGAGCAGGACCTGGAGGAAGGCCTCAGAGGTTCTGGTCATGTTCTGTTTCTGATCAAGACGACAGTTATAATGGCGTATTCACACTATATGGGAGTGGTGTAGGTGGCAACCCAATAAGTTATATCCTTATGATTTCTAGACATTTCTGTATGCATGGCACACTTCAATACTAATAATTTTTAACAGGCTTAGCTTTTCCTGACTATTACATCATATTAATACCAGACTAAGTCTGTTTATCCAACTCAGAAAGAGTGAAAGAGAATTATGCTGAGGTAATAAAGCCAATCTCAAAAAAGTGTATACTGTATGATTCCACTTACCTAACATTCTTAAAAAACAAAATTATAGAAACAGGACACAGATGAGCGGTTGCCAGAAGTTAGTGCCTGGGGAAGGGAGGGTGTGGCTATAAAGGGGGAGCACCAGGAAGCCTTATGGTGATGGAACTGTCCTGTATCTGTGGTGTTTACTTCCATGAAGCTACACGTGCATAGGACCACGTACACCCACACATGCCCACACATACGCGCACATGCATAACTGGTGGGGTCCAAACATGCTCTGTGGACTGTACCAATGCCAATGGCCTGATTTTGTTATTGTACCGGTTACCCAAAATGCACTGGAGGAAGCAGGCTGAAGGGAGCACAAGACCCATTTGTTTGCAATTTCCCGTGGGTCTGTAACTACTTCAAAAGAAAAAGCTTTTGGGGCTTCCCTGGTGGCTCAGTGGTTAAGAATTTGCCTGCCAATGCAAGGGACACGGGTTTGAGCCCTGGTCTGGGAAGATCCCACATGCCATGGGGCAACTAAGCCCATGCACCACGACTACTGAGCCTGCGCTCTAAAGCCCGTGCACCACAACTACTGAGCCTGCACTCTAGAGCCCACAAGCCACAACTACTGAGCCCGTGTGCCACAATTACTGAAGCCTGCGTGCCTAGAGCCTGTGCTCCACAACAAGCGAAGCCACCGCAGTGAGAAGCCCGTGCACCGTAACGAAGAGTAACCCCCGCTCACAACAACTAGAGAAAGCTGGCACACAGCAATGACAACCCAACACAGCCAAAAATAAAAACAAACAAATAAATAAATAAATTTATAAAAAAAGAAAAAGCTTTTTTAAGGGATCTTAAAAGGGACAACCTTCTCATAATGTGTTCAGGGTTATTTACCATAATTCATAAAGTCGCCAGTTGTACGGAGGCATCATAGACTTTGGGGAACTCTAGCTTAAAATTTTGCAGCCTCTCCCAAACTCATCCTAAAAAACTATGAAGAGGCAGATAAGTAAAGACTCCCAGCAGTGCTTTAACCTAATGCCAGAGGTGGAAGAACATTCACCACATGTGAGTCCAATGGGGACAGTTGGGAAAAAAAATGGAGATGACCAGAGGAAGGACAGAAAAACCCTTCACCCCTCTTGCATGCCTCCATTTTGAAACCCAGGGTCTGCAGCAACTAGAAAATTGCACATTTATCTCTAAAGCCCAGATGGGGCTTTCTGAGGTGGCTGGGTGCTCACCTCTCCCCCCAGCCAAGTTTCTACAACTGTTTGGATCAGAAGTTCTTGAAACACAACTGGACAGGAGGTAGGGGGAGGTGTGGCAGTCTGACAGTGTGGGGACAAAAAGAACACTGATAACCGCATATGAAGGTGATTATAGTTCCCCATGAATCCCATCAGATCACAGTGTCTAAGAACCAGCAGTGAGGGAAGGAGTTCGCACCTAAGAGCGATGATGTGTAAAAGATAAAAGGCTGCTAGGAAGTACAAACTGTACTGGGGGTTTTGCATGCTGAACTGGTCAACATCTGTAGATCTGAGGCAGGGCTTAGACTGTCCCCAGGGGAGAAAATCTGACTCATTCAAAGATGAGTAAAGAACAAAACATTAAAAGAGGTACACCATCCAAAAGACTCCAAAAGAAATAATGTGATTTGATAAAATAACCAGGAAAATGTTGTTCACCCTAAGTATAGTGCAAGAGACATGGCCTCTACTTGCCATGAAAAGGATATGCTGAAAAAAAAAGATAGAAAATATTTAAGATAAGCCAAACATCAAGAAAACTAAAAATCCAAAGACAGAATTAAAACCTACAAGGAAAGATCTATTATTTTTGAACTAAGCTCTTTGCCAATGCAGTAGGGAAAAATAAATAAAAGCCTTGAAATATGGAAAGGAAAAAGAAAACTGTCATTATTTAGTGTACATTGATTCTGTAGCCAAATTCAAGTTAATATATGAATAAATTTATAATTAATAAGAGTTTAGCAAAGTTGCTGGGTATAAAATCAACATTCAAACATCAACTGTACTCCTGTACACTAGCAAAAGAGAATTAGAAAACTGAAATTACAAGCATCACAGGATGTCAATTATCTAAGAATAAATCTATTTAAAAATGTGCAAGGCCCATGTATTGAGATATATTTTGAAAGATGTAAGAAATACGGAGATATACATGTTTGTGGATTAGAAAACTCAATATAAATATGTAAATTCTCCCCTAATTGATGTTACGGAATTAATGTAACTCTAATCAAAATTCCAGGAGAGTTTTTAAAGAACTTGACTACATGGTGTAAATGTGTGTGTGCGCACACACACTTTCAGTGGGTCAATAATAACCAAAACTTTTGAAGAAGAACAAAGTTCCGCTCTATCAGATATCAAGATTTATCATAGAGCTATAATAATTAAGAGAGTGAGATATTTTATATATGGGTAGAAAAATGAAGTAACGATAAAGAAGAGAACTGGGAGCCTGAAAACAAAGCCAAGCATATATGGACACGACAGCCAACACCTAAGGGCAGCACTGCAAAATAGTGGGGAGACAATTATTATTCCATTTGGGTTCTTACAAGAAAAAAAATTAAACTGAACTTCAATCTCCTATCACAAACAAACAAAATCCTTTCTAATATATAAAAACCTAAATGAGAAAGAGAAAAAAGGAATTAGAAAGTAGTATAAAATGTCTTTATGACTTTTTTTTTTTTTTTTTTTTGTGGTACGCGGGCCTCTCACTGTTGTGGCCTCTCCCGTTGCGGAGCACAGGCTCCGGATGCGCAGGCTCAGCGGCCATGGCTCACGGGCCCAGCCGCTCCGCGGTATGTGGGATCTTCCCGGACCGGGACACGAACCCGTGTCTCCTGCATCGGCAGGCGGACTCTCAACCACTGCGCCACCAGGGAAGCCCACTATATAGCTTCTTTAATGTCACATAAAATAGATTTTTTAAGTCAAAAAGTAGTATTAGTCATAAAGAAAGTCAATACACAGTAGGAAAAAAAAAAAACCCACAATTCTCCAGGAAGATGAAACAATTTTAAACTTGTAGGCATATGCTAAAGGGAACACTTCTTCGCTCCTGGCTTCCATGAGGAGGGATGTTCCTGAGGGGAGTTCCATACCTCTCTCTGCCACCTGACTCACTCTGCCCTTGGGGTAACCTGTCTGACTGGTACACAGGCACCGATAAATGGTGTGTATAGTTCAGCTCTGCCCTCCCCTCCTCCTCTTGGAAGCAGGATGCCCTCGGGGAGCATGGTTCCACTTTTCCGCATGGGCTCTACTCCTCTCGGGGGAGCAACGCCCTGGTCTAGAGCCACATACAGCTGGGAGTGGGGATGCCTGCACCTCTTGGGGTTCATTCGCACCCATCTGGTTCTCATGCCAAGACACATCTTCCAACTCAGCCTCTATCAGAAGAAAGATGGCCAGTGCCCCAGTGAATGACTGATAGGAAGCTCATTCAATGGGACCTAATAAGGTAATAGTAACCCTTATTGAGAATTTACCATGTGTCAGCCACTTGTGCTTCGTTCAAGTAATCTTATTTAATACTTATCCCAATCCTATGGGCATGTCCAAGTATTAGCCCCCTTTTATATTTGAGAAAATTGAGGAAAGAAGAGGTTAAACATCATGCCCAAGGTCATACAGCTAGTGAGCCAAGGACTGGGTTTTGATCTCCAATCAGTTTGCTTTCAGAGTTCTTCAATGCACTGTATTGCAATGTATCAATAGAGGGGCCCTGTCCTTCATATATAAAGAGCTCTTATAAATCAATACACACACACACACACACACACACACACACACACACACTAATAGAAAGTGGGTAAAAGCTGATAAAAGTACAAGTTGGTATAAACTTTTCTGGAAGACAGGGATCACATCTGTGCAGTTCCTCCTCAAGGAAACAAGCCCAAGGAGTAGGTGAGCAAAGCCACGGACACCAGGGTGCACAGCAGAACTGCCCACATCAGGGAAGAACTGGAAACAACGTGAACATTAAAAAACACAGTAACAGTTAGGAAACCATCATAAAATGGAAAATAATGTTATGTAATGTTGTAAAAGAATATTTTATGATGAGAAAGTAACAGCATATTAAATGAGAATAGAAGGTTACAAAATAAGACTAGTTCAATTTTGCAAAAAGCGTGTGTGTGATCTATACACAGACCTGTGATGTTGTTCTTGCACACACACACGCGCGCGCGCAGAGAGGAAAGATTGGAGAGACACACTCCAAAATGTCGACCATGGTTATAATCTCTGGAAGATAAGACTGTGGATTCCTTTTATTTTCTTCTTTGCGTTTTTCTGTATCTTCCAAATATTCTACAAGGCGCATTCACTATTTTCATAGTTCAGAATGTCTAATAAAGCAGTAAAGAAATCAATTTTAAAACAACTTCCACTTCAAGTGGGTTAAATTTTTTTTTTAAGTTTTAGCATGTGACAAGGTGAATTGGGTTTTCTGCTAAATCCATCCAGAGTCAGCAATGTAGAATAAAGACAGTCTCACACAGAAGGTTTGAGAAGATGGAATGAAGGCTGACAGTGTCACAAGAACAAAACTCCAAGAGCGACAAGAGCACGTGTGCTGTGGCCTCGGTCATGAGGCTTCACAGGAGCTTCAGCACTGGAATCGCTCCTCCAATGATGGACTAGTGTGATCTTGGTCACCGAGAACCACAGCTGGGGTCAACTGGGTGATAGAAATGAATGGAACCTTTTAGTGCCACCAAACCAGTGCTACTGACACATCAGAGCTCTGTTCCCTGACCCCTTGTCTGGGAGATATTTCTAGGCCGGCAAGTCCACTGTGGCTCTGGTTTCAGACTGAGGCTCTGAAGCCCATGGCCCTGGGCTGCCCACACGGTGTCAATCAACACACTCAGTGTGCCGTCAACTGCAGACAGCGTGAGCCCAGGGCCCCTGATCTGACCCAGTGAAGACCCTGCCATGGCAAAACCACTGGAGGAAAAAATAAATCTCTCTAAAGTGCAAGAGGCTAGAAAGACCTCAAGGGACACAGGTTTCATTTTAGAGATTGAAGAACTTTTTAGACATGTTTGAGATGGAGCTGAAAGTGGAAGAAGTAGCAAGGATGGAGGAGCCCCGGGTTTTCCAGTGTCCACATCGTTTAGGCTTCCCAACCAAGGTTTGTCCAAGAGGGTGGTGTGATTCTGTCCAACTGCCACCCCTCGCTTCCCCTCTCACTTCCAAAGGAATCCGAAATACAGATGTGATCCTTTATTACAGCATATTCCAGGGTAGCTGAGACCATGTCGGCCCCGTCTCCTCCCAAATCAGGAAACTGGGACTCACTCTACTGCCCTCCACAGCTGTGCCAGACATCTAGGGGACGACCAAGCTGAGCCTCCGAGGGCCACCTGGCCCTGCAACAAGGGGCAAGGCTCACAGCAAGGGCTTGGATGAAAAGCCGAAAGCCAAACTGTAATACAAAGGAAAACCCTCGAGTTTCACACACGCGCACACACACACACACACACACACACACACACACACAAGGTAGGTCAATCCCCAAGCACCGCACCTGGTAGAGGCCTCAAACCTCACCCAGCCCAACACGAGGCAGAGTGCTGAGGGCACTCCATTCACCGACACGTACTGCTTTGGGAAACCACCCTATTTCCATGATGGCAGGAAATTAAGCTTCTTTCCTACAGATCAAAGAGCGCTTCCTGTGGAGGCCCAGTTCTGCTGATCTGGGCCATGGAGAATCCACCTCAACACGCATGGAACACCCGATCTCCACCCCAGAACACTAGTGCCGACAGCGCGGGTGCGCGATGAACAGGTTTGTTATTCTGGTCAAGTACCGCTGCTACCTACGCTGGGCATTTCCTGACGTGAATCACACGGGGAGCCTCTGCTCATAAACATACCTAGCCTCCCATGTCAGAAAAGCTGTGCGCAGGAATCACTGGATGTGAGAGAGGAGAGGACCAGGAACACGAGGAAGAGATACAGGAAAGCAAAGGACAGGTGACCAGGGCAGGCTTCCGAGAGAACCATAAAGTTCTAAGGCAGAAGCCAGCAAGCTACAGCCCAAGTGAGGGCCAAACCCAGCCCACCATCCGTGTCTGTAGGGCCCATGAGATAAGAACCGTTTTTACATTTTGTAATGGTTATTTAAGTACCAACATAATACGCTCAACTTTGCATGTTGGCCCATAAGGCGTGTAATATTTACGATCTGATCCTTTAAAGCTATCTGCCAACTCCTGTAACTAAGGCATGGAAAGTCCCAAGACAGCAAATAAAAATCACAGCTAATGTTTGCTGACAGCTTACTGTGTACACTCCACTCTGCACACATTATTTCATCTCCAAAAACCCTATAAAAGACATATTATCCCCTCTTTACAGATGAGGAAACTGAGTCACAGAGACAGTAACTTGCCCGGAGCGTCACAGCCAGCGAGGGTAGAGCCTGACCCCAAAGCTACCTCTGCATCACCAACTGAGACGCTTGCCCAGTTCCCTTCGGAGGAAACACGTGAGTGAGCTTTTCGCACAGGGCATGTCTGAGAAACAAGATCCTGTCTGGTTGGAAAAAAAGGGAGGCAGAGGCCAGAGATAAGTCAAATCATGGTGGGCTCTGAATGGCAAGCAGGGAGTTATTCTGCAACCAGTGCATGGTAAGTGACAGGGTATACGCTAAGCTCACCGCGATACTCTTTACAGCAGCAAAATATTGGAGACAACCTAAACGTCCTTCACTTAAGAGGTTAAATAAATTATAGAACATCCATTTGACAGAACACGATGCAACGTTTTAAAAAATGAGGGTTTTCATCTTCACTGTATTTGTCAGCTATTGCTGTGTAACAAAACACCACAGACTCTCAGTGGCACTTATTCCTTAGTTGTCTACAGATCAGCTGGGCTCAGCTGGTGGCTCCAGGCTGCAGATCGGGCCCATATCTGCTTCACTCATCTCCCAGGCTCCTTGGACCAGTGGCCTAGATGCATGCATTCTTCTCATGGAGATGGCAGGGTGCAAGGAGCAAATGGAAACAAACAAAGTCCCTCAGCACAGAACTGGCACCTTTTCAGTTCACCTTATTCTATTGGCCTCACCTAGGCACATGGACCAGCCCAAAGTCAAGGGGTTTTCACCTTTGTGAAGGCAACTGAGAAGGCATATGGCAAAGGCTGTACATATAGGGAGAGGGGAAGAACTACACCAATAATTCAACCACTGCATATGCTATTACAGAACAATATCCAAGATGTATTTTGGAGACTCGCCACAGCTGACACTGATCCTTAGTCATGGTGACAGCCATGTACATAATCTCTCCCTTAAAGCTAAGATTCTCTCAGGGTGAGTCTGAAACACGAGGGAAGGGGACTGGGCATAACCTTTAAAAGAATGACATCACCGGGGCTTCCCTCGTGGCACAGTGGCTGAGAGTCCACCTGCCGATGCAGGGGACGCGGGTTCATGCCCCGGTCCGGGAAGATCCCACATACCGCGGAGCGGCTGGGCCCGTGAGCCATGGCCACTGAGCCTGCGCGTCCGGAGCCTGTGCTCCGCAACGGGAGAGGCCACAACAGTGAGAGGCCCGCGTACCGCAAAAAAAAAAATAAGAATGACATAACCACTGGGGACACGACAAAAACTAGTTAGAACCAACTAGGTCCAAGATGGCCGAAGATTCGACTTCCAGTGGACCTTGGGCCTCATCATATGCTCACTGTAATATATTAGCTGCTAAATGACACACCCACCGGTGCCATGACAGTTACGAGGCCAACCATAAAAGGCCAAAAAGTGGGCGGTGGCCCAATTCCTGGAAATCCCCACCCCTTCCCCAAAGTTGGAATAATCCTCCCACTCATTGGCCTATGAAATTACCCAGCCCATAAAAACTAACCAGCCCATTATTTTGGGGCATCTCGCCTTCTGGGATGGCCCACACTCTGTCTGTGGAATGTGTTCCTCCCAAAGCCCTTCTCGCCTTTTGAGACAGACCACATTCTGTCTCTGAAATGTGTCTCTCTAAATCCACTTCTTACCTATCACTTTGTCTCTCGCTGAATTCTTCCTGCAATGAGACATCAAGAACCTGGGCTTCATTAAGCCCAGAGACCAGGTCTGTCATCTCAATTAAAAGACAGTGGGTTCAAGTCCCAATCTGGGTTGTGCGGTTTCAAATCCACGTCTAACACGAGCCCTTTGATGCCAGTCACTCCCATAACTCGGTGTGGTTAATATCTGTACTACCCACCGCCCTGAAAATGAAGCAGGTGACATCTGGTCCACCTGTCGCCTTGGACACAGTGTAAGTGACAGCCACCCTCCCCGCCCCTTCACTCTGCCCCATCTCCAGCGAGGCCCCCAGCTCGATCAGAGGAGATGCTGAGAGAATGATGGATGCGGGGTCCTGAGCCCGCCCAGCTGTCCATCCGAGGCCCTGTTCTGCCCAGCGCCACCCGCAGGTGTCTCCTCCTGGTCCAGACCAGTGTTCCTAACTGCTGTGCCGCCTGCCTCCTGCACATGACCTCCCCTCCTCACCATCTCTCTCTCTCCCGTATTTGCATACTAGGGCCCACACAGCTTCTCTTCCCCCGACCCCAGGGTTGCCCTCAGTTCTGTTTTAATAGAAGAGCAATGTGAACAAGGCTCACAGGCCGAAATCACGTCCAGGGCGCTCAAAGGATCAGAGCCAGAATGGCTGCCTTGGGGACCAGGGGTCCCAACTGTTCAGACAGGGCTCTGAGGTGAAGGGCGGGGGAACAATCCTGAGCGGGTCAGGGTGGGGAAGGAGAATGTTCGTGTGGCAGATCAGGAGGTAACTGCGGACTTCAGAGCGTACGTGCGTACACACATGGGTACAGAAATGGGCCTTGAAAAACCTCTGCGAAAATGCCTTTCAAAATTGTACCAACTTCCAATTCTGGTAATGGAGAAGTAAGGTAACTCAAACCGGCTCTTGTGCTAAAGCTACTAACAAAACTGGAAAAACTATTTTTAAAATATGTTTGAAAGCATCTAAGAATTAACAAGACAAGAAAGAACTCTCTGGCCCAGATCTGACAGCAGCAGAACCCAGAGAGGTGAGACCAGACTAGAAGCCGCTTTAGCCCTGTGACCTGTGATCCTGAGAAACAGCTGGTGTTTTCTCAGCCTGCTGGGGCAACGGGACAAAGAGTCATGGCCGAGGCCCACTCAAGGTGGGAGTCTTACTACCACCCATTTAGTTGAAACCCCAAAGGCCCACGCTCTCAGGGTGAACCGGCAGGAACACAGCCTTAGCACCCCTTGGGTCCTCCACACACCGTCCTGATATGCTGGGCCCTCCCGGGGGCAATGTGTCCAGTGCACACCTGCCCACTTTACGGTGGAAGAGAATTCTCATTACTAAGTGATTGCAGAAGTTCACTGTTGTGGAACTTCTGTTTCTGTTTTAGGAGGCACCGCTAGTCATATCTATGATTTCTCTGATGGCAAGTTCTTGGTTAGAAACACAGCCCCAGATCATTACACTCTGCCTAAGGGAGCACACAATTCCCTTTGTGACAATCGACTCTGTTACACGGTTTATGGGCTCATGCGGCAACTGAAATCGGATCCTGCCTCAAATTTGTGAACTGCTCTATTTATTTCAAGCAGCTGAGCAGAAACCAGCAAATCCTGGGTTCAAATCCCTGTTTCACAACTTGCAAACTGCATAACGGTAGGCAAATGATCCGTATTACTGAGTCTCATTTTCCTCATCTGTGATGGCGACGATGACAATGATAATATCCACGATACTCAGAGGGACATCAGGAGCCGTGAGGTATGAGGCCCAGTGCTTGGCAATGACTGAGAGCGTAAGTGCATAATACACGTTCACTATTACTAATATCAGCACAAATGTCATCCTAGATACCATACTTTAGAGTAAGAGAGATAACGATAAAGGTAATTGTAATAGTTAGTAATAACAGTTATAGCTCTAGCTAGTGGGCCAGAGTTTGTCCATAAGTCTCGAACTAATGGCTTTGACCATCCTAAGGTACGTGATTAAAGGACCAATATGTTTACATGATTGTAAAATGCCAGGCCTAGCATTACATGCTTTGGAAGTAGAATCCTCGACCTCTGCCACTGGAGGCCCTGGGTTCGGCTGGGAGATCAGAAATGCACACACAAGGCTGTGGGCAGCTACGAGGCCCCACAAGAAAGGAAATGATGTTGTCTTCGAGGGGGGAGGGGGAAGGGCAGGGAAGGCAAGCGCTCCAGGAAATTCGGAAATGACCTTAGTCAAGCTGATGAGAAAATATGGCTGTGAGTTACTGTGCGAAGCAGAAGAGACAGCCTGTGAATGTTCTCACCCCCGTATGGACGGTGCAGAAGGGGCAGCAGACCCCAGGCAGACCCGTGCTCAGGACTCGGCTGCTGCGCCGGGGCCTACGCCCTCCCAGGGCTGGTGATGAAGCAGGGGCCTCACTCACCCTCTCTGACAGTGTCACGGGCCACAGGGACCCTGTGGTCATCACCGGCAGCCTTCTCAGAGCTCTTGGTTTTCATGCCTTTTCTGTTGCTCTTTTTACCTAAAAAGAAAAGAGAGAGAGAGAGAGAGAGATGCCTTTACTGTCACATATGTCAGAATCATCCCAGGCTGGTGAGGACTCAGCCGTCCTCTCCTGCAAAGCAGCTGTCTCTACCCTCTGCCTTCCCGGACCCCAGTGAAGGCACCTTGGACTCTGAGGGGCCGGTGGTTAAAGGAAAGGAAGTGTGTTATTGTGAGCACCCAGGGGAATAACCACTCCTAATAAAAACAATGCACACTTGCAGGTGGTTACTGTTCTGAGACCGCAAAACGTCCTGCAGAGTACCTCTGACCCTCCCTGGGGCCCCAAAAGTGACACCATGTCTAATTGATAAAATGGAGCTGGAACTCCAGACCTCTGATCCCGGGGCAAGATTTCCTACCATGCTGGGCTCCTCCCACCTAACTCTCCAAGGCCCCGGCTGGGTACCTGGAGGTGTGATGATGCTGGAGGGACTCCTTCCTGGAGCCCAGGGAGTCTGCCTGCTCGCACCTCGCTGGCCCGTCCAGCTTCCTCTCACACTGGACTCTCTCTGTGCCACAGACACTGGCTTCCTCTCAGCCTGCAGTTCATATTTCCTGCCCACCAGAACTCGGCATGTGCTGTGCCTCCTCCTGCAACATCCTTCCATTCACTCTCCATCTACTTAACTCCTGTTGCTCTTGCAGATCCAAGCTCAGCCACGCCCTCTTTGAGATGGTTTTCCTGAACTCCCCACCTACATCAATGTCTCCTTGGATGGGCTCTGAGAGCACCTGTCTTTGGTCAAGTTGCCTCTGTGTGGAGCCTGAGGCAGGGGTTTGGTGCAGGTGATGTACTGAGGGAGGGCTCCAAGGAGAAGGGAAGGGAGGAAGCAAGATGAGGCAGAGGAAGGAGCTAAGCTAGGCTGTGTCCCCAGGCAGAGCCTAACTCAGCCTGATCCCATGGGGAGCTCTGGAGCTGGAACTGCACGCAGTGTTGCCCCACCTTGAGATAAGGGGCCACCTTTTCCTATGCTGGTTTGCCTCTGGCTACAGACTGTGGGGGAGGTGTGTGTGTGGGGTGGTGGGAGTTGTCTCCTTCCAAGGATCGTGCTCCAGAGAGGGGAGCAGCTGTGAGCCATCACAGCCAAGCCCCAGCAGCTGTGGGATGGGTGTGCCAGTGGGAAACGAGGACCTGGGTGTGGTGTCAGCAGCCCCCACTATGGCTCTGCACACCCGTCCTGTGTAACATTATCAAACACACGTAAATATGTTGTTCTGTTCACGGGGGCAGGAACTGTGTCTGGTTTTGCTCATTGCTCTCCCTCCAGAGTCTGGTTAAGTCTTTGAGGAACAACTGATCATGAATGACCGTGAGTCAGTGGGTGACCAATGAGACAACAACAGGAGGAAGGGAAGGTCTATGGAGAAAGATACTTAGTTTGGATTTTAAAAAGCAAGTTGAAATACCAAAAACATCTAGTGGATTGTGCCAATTAATGAAATCATTTCAGATAGTTCTAGAGTCACTAAAAAAAAAAAAAAAGATATTTATCAAGAAAACCTTAAATCCTCAAAAAATTCAAGGGTACACTGGGCCCAGCCACAGGCAATCCCCTCTCTATCATATTCTTGGGTGATACCTCCTGGGCATATCTTTCATTTTTCATGTAAGCTAAAAAAAAAAAAAAAAAAAAATCACAAAATTAAATGTCCTCCTCGGGTCAAGGAAATCAATAAACCAAAACATTCAGAAAGGCCAGAGGAGGAAGACTGCCAACCTGAGTGCAGCCGATGACATCAGCCTAATGTCACCTCGGCATCTGTCCCGTTTTTGTGGGTAGGAATGCCAGCCCGGCAACCTCCAAAGATGACTTCTTCTGAAAGAGCCTGATCGAGGGTCTGTAAAAATCTTGATTGTTTGGAAAATTGGGTGCCACAACTTTTGAGAATCAAGCGTCTGATTTGGCAGAAAGATAATATGTTAAGGGAAGAAAAAGTTTTACAAAACATGAGAGGAAAAAGCCATCCAACCCCTCCCTGGAAGCCGGCCATTCATTGCAGGCCTTCCCTCTGCCTGGGCAACCTCTACGGGGCCTCCACGGGCAGCATGGGAGACAGAGTCAGAGGACACAGCCCCACGCACACCCTCAGCCTCACTCCCCTGGGCTGGACCCACGCCCCGTACTCAGCTCTGGGAATCCAATAATGGCCCAGATGTGAGGCAGATGTGCTATCACCGCTGAGACCAACATGTGGGGAACAGATTCCCTGCAGGGAGTGGCAAAGGGACCGAGAAAACAGGCAGGGCACCTGCCACCTTCTCTAGGGAAGACGCACTTCCAGGACATGTGCCTACAAATCTGGTTCCAGCCCCAGGCGGCCAGGTTCTGCCACTGCACCGACCATGTGTGGCCTCGGGGGACCCACCTCACCCCTCTATGCTAATTCCCCTCATCAGTGAAATAAGGAGACATGGTACCTGCCTCGGTGGAAGTTACGGAGAGGAAAGAGATGACATACATCAAAGCACTGAGGGCCGTGCCTGACCTGCAGTGACCTCTGAATAAAAGACAGCCTCCACCTTCTCACCCTTCCTGTTAGTCCCAAGTCCCGACCGTCACAAAGCACCGTCCCAGGTGCTGGAAGAGTAACAGCCAACACGTGGAGCACAATTTACAAGGCATTTTCACATAGATTAAAACATTCGATCTTGGCAAATACCCATCGAGGGCAGGAAGCTTGCTACGAACATTATTCTACAGAGGGGGACACGGAGGCCCAGAGGAGAAGAGACCCACCCGAGGTCACTGACAGACAGGAGCAGCAGAGCAGGAGCCTGACGCCAGGCCTAGGCCCTTCCCTGCCCCTTCTTCTCGTACAGCAAGAAAGGCAGCATATGGTCTGTACGGATGACAGAAAGAGTGAAGTGGAAATAATGCACAGAGAAGGAACCAGGACCAAATCAACATCTCCATCTGGGCTGCGTGACAAAACTGAGTTCCTTAAAAGTAGCAAACTGAATTGCCGATGCAGGCCACATATTCTATTCTGGTCCACGGTGATAAATATCACACTCCTTGATTGACAGGAAACTATTTTTTCCCCTCTCTATACTAGGAGCTTACAGTAGCAACCCCAGAATCCGAAAAAATTCTTTGCTGCATATGTGCATTTTCCCAAGAAATTCCAGCCCTATGGTACCTGCGCTCCCTCTTGTGAAGGACGCAGCCCCGCCCTGAGCTCCTTGCCTGGCTCCTGTGAAGGAACCCGCGTGAGGAGGAAGGATGCGAGAAACCAAGCCACTGCAGGTTCTCGGGAGCTCCCCAGAGAGGCAGCCTCGCGGCACCGGGACAGACAATAATTCCGCTTTTCTCAAACACCATGGGACCAAGGAGGACCTTGCAGGCAAACGTGAAAAGCCGAAACAAAAGCAGTTAGAAACCTGTGCTCCCGGGACTTCCCTGGCGGCCCAGTGGTTAAGACTCCAGGTTTCCACTGTAGGTGGCGTGGGTTTGATCCCTGGTCGGGGAACTAAGATCCCGCAGGCTGCGCAGAGCAGCCAAAAAAAAAAAAAAAAAAATCAGAAACTCGTGCTCCGTGTGTGTGTTAGCAAGAAAAGGATCATGACACAGGGAGGGGACAGCCTGTGTCCTTATCGAGTTCCCAAATCTGAGACCGTCAAGCTCCTGGCAGAAGGAGGTTTCCCAGGGATCTGGTGCAGCCTGCAAAAAAGGGGCTGAGTGGCTGAAGGACGTGCCTGCTTCCGTCAATCAGTGACCTGAATGGTCTGGGCTGGAGATGGGAGCACCAGTGCAGTTTTCTAAGTACTTTTTTAGCAGGGCTGGATCAAAGTCAATCGATCCATCAGCCCGTCCATCAATCAATCAAAAGCCCTCCCCTGCTCCTGCTTGGCTGTGTCTTCCCTGGGAAACTAGCTGATCAGACCGTGTCCTCCTCTGGGCTGCCTCCTGTGCAGAAGGAAGACCTTGGTCTCGTGCAGAAGACTTGGCCTCCACCCGGGTCCCCAGGGCAGAAGGGAGAGCCACGCCCAGCTCTGTGCAGCAGCGGTCACCTTCCTGACCTGCAACCAAGCAGGAAGCCCTGAGCCTTTAAAGAGATACCCTGATAACCACAGCAGGCGGGGTGTGCCAACCCTGCAGGGGGCACTGCTGGGACTTGCTGGTCTCTGTTTGGGTTCTGCCTGGAACCAGCCTGAGACAAGGCCTTGGAGGCTGGAGCGAACGTGAGAGGTGATTTCATGAAGCACAAAAGAAGAAGTGGAGGGAGTGAGACTCAGCGAAGGAAACGCCAATAACCCGGGCTGCACTGCTAAGCGGGACCCATCAGGACTCAACGTAGCTGGGGGACCTGAGGACACTGGGTAGGAGCTGCCTCTGACCTGTCCCTCGAAAGACTGCGAGGCTGTGCATCGACCTTCTAACCTCACACCACCTTGGGAAGCTTATTCTCATTATTTTTCCCCCGTCACAGTGAGGAATTCGAGGCGTGAAGATGTCATACGTGCCCATGAGTGGCAGAGCCAGACTTTGAATCTCTCTGAATCCTGAAAAAACTATGCCAAACCCTTCCATGTGCCTCTCACGAATCAAGTATTCCATAAAAATCTAGAGTCTTAAATGAACATTTGAAGGTGTCTTGTGTGGCTCTGACCCTCCTACGATACCCAGATCAGTAGTCGATGGGATCCCAGCCAGTTACGAACACTAGCCCTTCCCGTAGCCATCCAAAGCCACCCCAGTTTTATGGGTTTCATGATCCCAGAAAAGCAGTGATGGGGGCAGGGACCTCAGAAGGCCACAGAAGGCAGAGCCATTGCTGGAGGTGCAAAACCTGAGAGCTCAGACTCCCTGGCCACCTCAGACATCCAGCGGAGGCCCCCACCCCAAAAATCCAGGTTCCAAGGGACTTCCCTGGCAGTCCAGTGGTTAAGACTCCACGCTTCCACTGCGGGGCGCATGGGGTCAAGAACTAAGATCCCGCATGCCGCGTGGCGTGGCCAGGTTCCAGGGCCCAGGCTGCTGTTGCCACGGGACTGAAGCCACCACCCACCGTGAGGTCTGGCAGCCAGGGATGCCCGGGGCACGCAGGAAACACGGTGGCTATTTTCAAGAACCACAGCATCCAACCCAGCTTCCCCAAACACGCAAGTGTCTGGCCCTTCATTATCCACGCACAAACCCTGGTTTCTGGAACCACGGGCACAGTCGAGAGGAGATGTGCCAGCGCGAATAGCTGTCTTTGGAAAGCGTTTTGGAAACAGAGGTGGTGTCTTAGAAAGCTGCTTGCTGATGTATGTGAGAAGACCTTTTTTATAAAAAGTCCTTTCCCTAGGAATTTTGTAGGGAGTTGGACCAAGCACTTTGGATTTAACTCTTCAAGAGAACATATAATACCATGATATAAAGATTTCTTGTTATTTGTTTAGGCGTGCGGATAGCCGTGTGATTGCTTTTAAAGTATATAGTGAAATATTTACAAACACATTCATCTAATCCTCACACTCCAGCTTTGCCCGGCAGAAGACATTTCCATCTGAAGGCCAAACCTTGCAAGACGCCCTGAAGAGTGTTGCAGCAAAAGCTTAGAAGTGAAGCTCTTCCCAGCAACCAGCTGGCAGCGCTCAACAGAAACGGCTTTGTTTATAACCAAATATGCTCAAATAACAGCTCTTTGATTATCGCCGCCCGCCCGCCCCCCTCCCCCCCAAGCCGGGGCAACACAGTACAAAGTGCAAACTCTCCAGTTCTGGGCACAGACATACGAACAAACATGGATCGCTGCCCACTCTGCGAATTCCACGGACTCAAGACCGTGGACCAAAACCATGGATGCAAGGCAGGCACGCGTGTATTCCGACAGAGGTGCGTGCTCCCAGTCCTTGAAGAAAGCAACAAACAAGCAGGAACCCAGAAGTTAAAGGCTACTTCTAACCCAGTGGAGGGGGGAGAACAAAACATCTTCAAATCACCTATTAAGAGTCTTGTTTATTAACTTGGTTGTTTCTTCCTACCACTTGGGAGGGAAAAGGCAAATCAGTTATATAACTGTGGTTTACTTCTCTGTTCCATTTTTTTCTCTACAAAGGGTATGGCTCCAAACCAAGTCCATCAATTTGGAGATGACATGAGAAGTACACCCCAAATGCACTCCCACACCCAGAATGTGGTCCGTCATCTCACTCTTCACCCTGGGATGATGAAAACTGGGGCCAGGAGACTCACTCTTTGGACCTCAAAGCATTCCAACTGCAGGGATCTAGAAAATATTGAATTTGGCTAGAAACAGCTGAATAAATGGAATTAGAGAGAAGCAGCTTGCCAGGTCCCTGTGAAGAAGAACATGCTAGCAATCAGTACTATTTATCCAATGGATAAGCAACCTCGCAAGGTGGTGTGCACCCGTCAGTAGAAACGTGTGAGCCAAGACTGGTGTTGAAGTAAATTTCCAGGGGCTTCCCTGGTGGCGCAGTGGTTGGGAATTCGCCTGCCAATGCAGGCGACACGGATTCGAGCCCTGGTCCGGGAGGGCCGTAGAGCAGCTAAGCCCGTGAGCCACAACTGCTAAGGCTGCGCTCTGGAGCCCGTGCTCCACAGCAGGAGAGGCCACTGCAGTGAGAGGCCCGCACACTGTGGCAAAGAGTGGCCCCCGCTCGCCACAACTAGAGAAAAACCCGGGTGTGGCAACAAAGACCCAACACAGCCAAAAATAAAAGAAATAATTTTTTAAAAAAAGTAAACTTCCAGGCCCAAGATGGAGTTGCTCTTACCCGGGGTGCCGCATCAGGAAACAAAACTTAGATAAGCTTCCTGTTCCTAACAACCTTAGTCAGAAATAGTTAGCCAGTTCCCCAACGCCAAGCCAACTCTGGGTCTTCTCACCCCAAACAAAGTGGACTGTGACACCCCAGCCAACCAGATATTTTCTATGTTCTCCTTCCTTGTTCTTTATTCTTTGTCCTATAAAAGCTTCCTGCCTTCCGCCCCATTTTGCCATTCTCCACAAGGAGACTGTCCATTTCATGAAAGTGTTAAAAAAAAGTTTATATCACCTAAATTGTCTTCTTCAATCATTTTTTAACACCGAGCAGCCCACTGTCGGAATCTTGCAATAAACAAGAACTTGCATGCAATGAACACTTAGGTTCCTTGAAGTTCTAAAATTCTGGGAGTTACTGATGTTCACAATGAGGGCCTCAGAAATTTTATGATATTGAGTCCCAGTCCACCACAGAAAAGGATTTCACAGTTCTGTATCCTGATGGTGGTGATGGTTCCATGAATCCATAGATGTGAGACAATGCAGAGAACCACACACACACACACACACACACACACACACACACACACACACACACACACACCCGAGTGCATGTGAAAACCAGGGAAGGTAACCTAAAAGTTAAAAGTATTGTACCAATGTCAATTTCCTACTTTGACATTGTATATAGCAGTGATTCTCAACCCACTGGTGACCGGTGACAATGTCTAGAGACATTTTTAGTTGTCACAACTTGGGGGAGGGTGCTACCAGCATCTAGTGTGTCAAGGCCAGGGATGCTACTAAACATCCTACAATGCACAAGACAGCCTTCGCCCTGAGACACACGCACGCGCACAGACACACACACACACACACACAATTGGCCCCAAAATGTCAATACTGCCAAGGTTAAGAAATCCTGTACTGTAGTTCTAAAAGATGTTATCATTTGGGGAAGCTGGGGAAAGAGTATACAGCAGCGGTCCCCAACCTTTTTGGCATCAGGGACCAGTTTCATGGAAGACAAGTCTTCCACAGACGGGGGGTGGGGGGATGGTTTTGGGATGATTCAAGCGCATTACATTTATTGTGCACTTTATTTCTATTATTATTACCTTGTAATATATAATGAAATAATTATACAGCTCACCATAACGCAGAATCAGTGGGAGCCCTGAGCTTGTTTTCACTTGCCACTCACTGATAGGGTTTTGGTATGAGTCTGCAAGCAACTGATTATTATGGTCTCTGTGCAGTCAAACGTCTCTGCTAATGACAATCTGTACCTGCAGCCGCTCCCCTAGCATCACTGCCTCAGCTCCACCTCAGATCATCAGGCGTTAGATTCTCATAAGGAGCGCGCAATCTAGATCCCTCGCATGCGCAGTTCACAGCAGGGTTCGCGCTCCTATGAGAATCCAATGCCGACACTGATCTGACAGGAGGTGGAGCTCAGGCGGTAATGTGAGCCATGGGGAGCGGCTGTAAATACAGATGGAGCTTCACTCACTCACCCGCAGCTCACCTCCTGCTAGGCCACCTGGTTCCTAACAGGCCACAGACCAGTACTGGGGACCCCTGGTATACAGGATCTCTCTGCACTATTTCTGCAATTTCCTGTGAGTCTATAATTACTTCCAAATAAAAACTTTAAAAAAAAATTAAGATTTCACTCTATTCAGCACATCAGGGCTCTACTTCTCCAGAATCTGTCAGCCACTCGTGGAAGAATGCAGTGCTCTCAATTAACCAAAGGATTCAGCTGTCCAAGCCACTTCCAGGAGAATGTCAGCCCATGACATCCATTGCACATTTCTGTGGTGGCATGAAAGAACAGTCAAGGGGCAAGTCAAACTCACACCAAGATCAAATCCCCAATGCCCTTGGCTCCTTAAGTATACCTCCCTATGGGATTCAGACAAGACTCCATCCTAGACCCTGACGCACAGAACATCTGCCTTCCATCTTCCCTTGAGCCCAGCCCTTATGCAAGATACCGGCTATCTGGAAAATACTTCATCACCTGCAAAGACAAAGCACATGACAGACTTTTCAATGAGTAGTTACATATGCTTTCACTTTCTTTTTCTTCTCTAAGTCTTACCTCTCACTCCCACCTCAGTGTCTAGACAGTGCCTGGTAGGTAGCAGGCACCATCTACCCAGTCCAGAAGTTCACAGCAAACAGAAACGAATGCTTCTATACATATATCAAGCCACGCCTTAAGGGGGGCAAAATCATCTCCTCTTACTGCAATTTAACTGCACAAACTATCACTGACCCCCCCTAATCAAAGTCAGTCTTAACCAAGCTCCCCCACTTGGGGTCCAGGATAAAGGGTTCCAGTGGTCAAGTGCCAAAAAAGGCAGGATGGGGAGAACAGACTTGAAAGTATTTGACCAAGGTCACACTTTGTTTGTCAGAGTCGGGGAGCTCTGAAAAGCCCCACACAATTTATTAGAAACACACACTCCAGACAGGAGGCCTGGAGGCAGCTCTCCAGAAGCTGAGTCTCTGGAATTTCCAGGGCCCTGTTTTTATTTTGGGGAATCAGCAATGCAGCCCTCAACACACCTGCAATAACCTTCTCCAAGCCGCCAACTTTGGTGCTTTCCAGGAGGGCGGGGCCGGGGCTGTCTTGCGCTCCCCTCCCCCCAGGACCTCACCCAGCATCTGATGTTGGAAAGGTTCTCCGTAAGGACCTGCGGAATTATGAAGAACTCACAGAAGGGCTAGCACAACCACGAGCTGACACACTGCAAGCTTTTGTTGAAAAGCTCATCAAACAGCTGACAAGTAAGGTAGCAGGCACTAGTCATCTTGGGCAGATAGAGATGCTGAGGTCCGGGAAGCTGAGCGCTGAGCCCCAGACCCGGGCGTTAAGTGCAGTCCTCACACTCTCAGTCTGCGGCTCCTTCCATGCTCCCCTTGCCGTCCCCCCAGTAAATACCAGAACCTAACAAATGTGTCTCCCACCCACCTCTCCCAACCACGCCCAGCGCTGTGCTAACCACGTAGCAGATACTAAAAAAACAAAAACACATGCCAGCTGATTCAAACTACCAAACAAAAAAGGTCTTGAGTCAAAAGCACAGGAGAAGGGCTTTCAAATCTCCCACGCCAGCGAGTGACCCTAAGCAGCTTGCCTACGTGGTCAGAGCCTCAGTTTCCTCATCTGTAAAGTCACAAGAATACCCACCCCTCAGAGTCCCTGAAAGAATGAATGAGACGGCTGCCCGTAAATCTCCTAATAAACTCGCAGCAGACGGTCTACAAATATGAGTGTCTTTTCCCAACTCCTATTCCTGTTACACAACTCACAGAACTGCCTGCAGATGTACAGAGTCGCCCACAGACTGAAATATGGCAGGACTCCCCCTCCAGGTAAGTGCAAAGGAGCTGCTGAGATGGGCCCACACACTCAAGAGTTCTGGGCCGCCATCTCCACTCCTTCCCCACTGCCTCGCTGCTATCTCTTGTGAACAGTTTAACCAAACAAAGGTGATGCCTTTCATGCCAGGAGCTGTGTAATGGTGCCACTGGCATGTATCTCCTTTCAAGGAAGGCCGTTACAAGGCCGGAGAATTTGGCCACAATCCTGCCTCATGCCTCAATCTTTAAATACTAGGACCGCAGCCCTCTGCAATTTCAGCAAAGAACATTTGGGACAATGAAGAGAAAGTCCCCCTTCTCAAGGAGTGTAAGAAACTAAATGGAAGTCATTTCCCCAAGACGGGGCAGGCAGAAAGTGGGGATGCAACTGAGAAGGCTGGGAGAGACGGCCGGCTTCAGGCGCCACTGGGCTTCCCTAACCCCTCCTCCGGCACAGGAGTCCAGCTGCAGCCCAAGGCTCCCCGACAGAGGCTCTGCCATCCTGCCCCTACTGGACAGAGGATTCAAGGGACCCACAGAAAGCAGGAGGGAGGGGGCCGAGAGGGGACCCGGCCTGGGGAAAGGCCCACCGCTGAGCTCTCCCCAGAAGGCCACGGTGCCGAAACAGACCAACTAGTCACATCGCCAAGTAGGAAATTCACTCTCAAGAAAACGCCCTGGGAGAAGACTGAAAAAGTAGGCAGAGTAGGAAAGATCCTTTGCCCAGGAAATTTTGCCCGGCAGAAAGATCCTTTGCCCAGGAAATTTCAAACTTGGGGCATTGGGACCAGCTTCCCAGGCAGCTTCCCAACTGCACAGTCTGTCTCTACCTGACAGGGGACCGCCGGTCAGGTTTAAGTTCCAGGGCGCTCGGAGGGGCCCGCGGGATGCGCAGTGCAGTGCCTAGGAAGGGGGTGGGGGGCAGCGATGGGGAGGTTCACCGGTCTCTCATCCCAGACACACGGACTGCGAAGCCAGCGGTCGCCTCAGACCCGGCGGGCCGCCGCTGGGACAGGCGCACAGCCACGGGCGCCTCCTCGGGCCGCGCAGCGCAGAAAGTTACTTACCTGGCGGAGGCGTCTCCGGAGCCAACTTCTCCCTCTTGGGAGCTTTCTTGGGCTTGGTCGCCTTCTTGGGCGCCCTGGGCTCGGACGCGCGCAGCTTCCGCTCCTCCTCGCCGGGCCCCGCGGGCAGCGGCGGCGAGAAGGGCTCGGGCTCCAGGCGCGCGTAGTAAGGCTCCCGGCTCCAAATCTCTTGCACGTAGTAGTCGGGGTCCTCGACGGCTGCGCCCTGGGCCGCGGCCCCGGCCAGGGCCACCGCCAGCAGCGCGAGAGCCAGCGCCAGCGCGGCTGCCCCCCGGCGGGCCATGCCCGCTCCTCCCCGCGCCCGGGGCAGGGTCACGGTCGCCGGGAGCGCCGGGCGGGCGGCGGGCGCGGACAGCGGCGCAGGGCAGGGGCGCCGGCCTCAACAGCGGGGCGCACGGGACGCGGAGGCGGCCGGCCGGTGGCGCGTGTGACCCGCTCTCCGGGCTGGGCTGGGCTGGGCTGGGTTGGGCTGGGCCGGGCCGGGGCGGGCAGGGGCGCGCCCAGACGCGGGGCGGGCGCAGGGGGGCCGGCCCCGCCCTTCCCTCCTCCCTCCCCTTCCGGCCGACCCCGCGGTGGCAGGCCCTTGGAGCCGGGTGTCGGGAGCCCCCTCCACCCCATCTACTGTCTCCAAACCTCCCCCTTTGCCCGCACTCCCGAAGCCGGCCAGAGCTGGGCGCCTGCTTCCCCAGAGACTCGAAGGAGTTTCCATCTAGAAGGAACCTCGAGCCGTTTTACAGGTTGGGGAACCGTGACCCACGATGAGAAAGGATCGGCCCAAGGTCCTAAAGCAAATTAGAGCCCGAAGCCTAGTCTCCAGCTCTCCTGACCCCTACCCCGTCCCTGGCTCCACAACAGACACGGGTTCCCCACCGGCCAGACAGACCTTTCCTCAACCTGACCACGATCCTATTTCAGGAACTATGAATGAGGAACCCAGGTCCCCAGGGCTCCGAGGAGTAAAGTGTCGGGGAGGAGGGGGGCGGAGCCCTGCTCCTGACTGAGAAGGGACCCTGTTGGGTGAGGAGAGAAGAGGAGTCATCCTCCGGCTGACGTCCTGGCGGTCACAGGGCGCATTTCCTTCATCGGATGAGCAGGTTCCTGTCTTCAGGGCAGGGAGCTCACGCTACCTTTTGAAAAAGTAGCTTATGTTCTTGGAAGACTCTGTGTTCATCTTTCAGGCTGGGATGTTGGGGAAATGGGGCCTGCATTGGTTTTCTACTGCTGCTATAACAGATTACGACAAATGTAGTGGTTTAAAGCAACACATACTTATTATGGTACAGGTCTGCAGGCTAGAGGTCTGAGTGGGGGTCACCAGGCTAAAATCCAGGCTTCGATCACCAGGCTGCATTCCCCGGTGGGGCCTCTGGGGAAGAATCTTCCAGGCTCACAAGGTGTTGGCTGAGGTGAGTTCCCGGAGGTGGGAGCCTTGAGGTCCTCTTTACTGGCCGGCCATCAGACTGGCCCGTCTTCACTCCCAGGTGCTGCTGTGTTCCTTCTGTTGCTGGCCATGAGGCGTTGCCGGCAGCCTCTCTCTGGTCCTGTATGTGGCCTCTACATCACAGAGCCAGCACTGGCATGTTGAGTCCCTCCAGTGGCCCCAAATCTCTCCCCTTCTGCCAAATCTCCCCTCTTCCCAGCTGGGGAAAATGCTCTACTCCTGGATCGGATGGACCCACCCAAATAATTCAGGATAATCCCCTTCTCTTAAGGTGGTGACCTCAGTCACATCTGCAAAGGCCATTTTGCCATGTAAGCTCAGGATTCAGGTAGAAATGTCTTTGGGGAGCCTTTCTGCTGACCCCAGGGACAGACTGACCCTCAACTCGCAGTTGGGCTATCACCTTCCCAGTCCCTGTGGACCCTACCATTCCAGGGTGCCACTGAGTTGGGTCTGGGCACTCAGGCAAGGCCTCCCCATTTCCCTGGAGTCACACTTCTGAGCCCACACACTGAGCAGGCTTGGGCCATCCCCTGCCTCTGGCCTCCCCTATTTGCCATCTGGTTTTCTCTCATTATCCCCACACAGACCGATTAACCAGGCCATCCTTTAGGGCAGGTTTCCTGGGCTCCCAGACCTCAGGCCAAAGCAGAATGGACGGGGTGGGGGGGCAGGCTGAGGCAGGGCCCTGCCCTATCCCCAAGGGCCAGGAGGCCTTGGACTTGGTTGTCGACTTCCCAGGACATTCTGGAACCCAGAGCCGGCAGAGGTCTCCAGAGTGAGAGAAGAGGAAGGCCCCCTTCCCTTCCCTCTACTCTCCAAGTAGGCCTGGGCTGGGCTGGTCCATGACCCCCTCTGGATGCCTTCCCACCCTCTTCCAGGATATATCCCCCGGGGCTCACTCACAGGGGCTCTTTTATCTAAAGCCAGGCACTCCAGACAACAAAGTAAGTGCACACGGGGCTTCAGTGGCCAAAAAGCAGCAAGTGACACACCCAGAAGATCCAGCTGGCTGTGCAAAGCGCAAGCGAGAGGGTCACCTGGAATCCTCCATCCAGGCAGGGTTGCGCCCTGCACTACCTCCACCAGAGACCCCAGAGCTCGCTAAACACGCAGATGTCCAGGACCTACCCCAGACCTACAGGATCTCCTGAGGGGTGGGACTGGGTGCTGGCACGTCTAGAAGCTCCTCACATAATTCTGATACAGTTAAAGTTTGAGACGAACCTTCTCCCTCCCATTTTACGGGGGAGGAGACTGAGGCCCAGACTCACCCAAGGACACAAAGCAAACTAGTGGCAGTCAGACTAAATCCTTCTCTCCTGCCTTTATCCAATCGGTACAGTCAGGCAGCCTGAGTCTTGTTGGCCCCAAACCCACAAGTTTTGAAAACGTGTTGCTTTCCTGTCACCTCTTAGGTAACTAAAATAACATACACCTCCTCTGCAGCGTCTGGTAAACGAACAGAGAATGTCCCACTCAAACGTGATTCTCAGCACATCCCTCGAATCAGGAAATGAATCCCACTAATCACTGTTCTCTGTATTATCACTTGCTTGTTTGTTTTCCGTGGAGAGGCACATAATTAAAGCAAGCAGAACAAACAGAACAAGAATTGGCACTGATGCCAATGTAGCAACCCGCTGCACGGTTCCTGGAGCTGCCTTTGTCTCCCTCTGATTCTCCATCTCTGGGGCTGCTCGCCTGGAAATTTGCAGGGCACAGCCAGAGTTCATGAAGTTTAGGAAGAGGGGTTGGCCAAGCTGACCTCATTCCTTTGTTCACCAAGCCGCATCCTGCTTCTCCACCCCAGCTTATCTGCCAGGGAGGATTCCTTCATTCTTCAGTTTCCCAGATGAAGACTTTGCCCCATTTATGCTTTACCTTCTAAGACTGCTGACACGTCTCTGAATCCTGTTGCTTCTTGTGGCACATCTTCTTTAACTCACCTCTTCCTCCATTCCCACTGGCAGTATCCTGGTCCATTGCTCAGAGCCTCGCGTCAGATTACTGGGACACTTGCTTGGCAGGTCTCTCTGCTTCTGGCCTCTGTGACTTGCTGTCCACCCCACATGGGAAGCTACCAGCTTTCTCCCTGAAGCACCCATGTATAATGTTGCTTGCCTATTGAAAAACCTAAAGTGCTTACGCATCTCACATAAGTCCAACCCCTCTGCATAGGACTCAGGCTCACGCACCCACCCAAACTTAGTTCCCCCGGTGCACCAACCAGCAACAATACTCTTCACTGCCCCTTGCTCAGTGTCTATAAAATCTTTATAAACTGGTAATTATTATAATCTGCTAATTTCACATCCTCCACAGACACAATAGAGTACAAGAAAGATGGAAAATTCTCAGTAAGTCATTGTCGCATGACTAATCATGAGTAAGGGGCTTTCATGGCAGCAGCAGAGAGTGCTTTTTTCTGAGACCTTTTTGTTCTCAACCTAATAATGTATTTATTTAACTTAAGTCTAGGACCCTAACAAACAGCTGTTTTCATCTCCCAATAGTGTAAGTGGAGCTCAGTAAAGTGCTAACTAATCTTGGATATTTGCCAAGCTATGAAAGCAACCACCCCAGCTGGGTGTGGTAGCTGGGGCAAATTTGGAAACCAGAATGGCAGCTCAGAATCCCCTCTGGTTTCTGAGTTCTTCAAATGGTGTTTTGTTTTGTTTTGTTTTTAAGTCAACTCATGGTTTGCTTCAGTTGGGAATCTGTTTATGTGCATTTCTGTTAAGCAAGGTGAGCCAGTGTTCATTCATTCATTCGTTCCTGAGACTCAGGATTCCGCTAAGCCAATTTCCGTTCCCCAACAAATCTGTACTTGTCAAAAAATCCTCAGACACCTCACAGAGCTAATAATTTTTCAAATATTTATGAGCCCCACAGAGAAGATTTATGTTAAGCTGCTTGACAAGGAACAATAGAGTGTACAGGTCCCGGGAACATTCTGTTGAAACAAATGTTGTCAAGACATCAATACTTTTATAGCATTTTTCATAACGAACTTTCACACTTGCTCATTTCCCTAATTATCCCTGAGACGTTTACACTCAGAGAGAATGAAAATGGATTTTTTTTTAAATCGGTAATTTGAAAAATTAGCTGCTATATAAAGAAAACTACACGTTCAGGCACAGTCATTGCTAAAAATATAGTCGCGAGATAGCTGCTCACAAAGAGAGATACTAAGTTGTTATGGCAACGATGATTATAATTACGAAGCTGGAGGGTTTTTCCCGTTCATCACTCTGTTGAGATGTGGTAGTTTAAATGGCAGGGTCCTTTGTAATGTCCTCCGTCTCATTACTACGTAGTCACCCATTTCATATTTAATTTTCAACATGTTTGCCCTCACCCCTAGACTCTATAGATCTGGCATCTTTCGATAAGCTTCATTCTTCGTTCATGGGTCCCGTACCCCTGCAGCTCATTTTCTGTCCTCAGTATTGCCTCTGCTCTGTGATTTCATTTTTAGTTTGACCTGGGGAAACTTGCTTTGGCTTGAGATATTCCATTTGTAAACAATAAGATGCTGTTGTCAAAACTGTTAAGAAATCACACCAACAGACACTTGGGGAGACATTGAACTCAGATTAGTCAGAGGCTGCCCAGTATTCCTGGAGATACAGCATTCCTTGGTCACCTACTATGTACAGGACAATTTGCAGATATGATCACATCTAACCTTTGTGCTGATTCCTCTCCATGTATCCATGCCCGTCTCTATCCCCCTCGGTCGTCTGCATCCTAAAAGCTGACCCTTGTGGAATGAACATCCTTGCCCTCTGGTTTCTGATTGGTTATGGTCAATAAGAGGTGTCAGTAGGAGATGGGGGGTGGGGGAGAGAGATCTGGGTACTACTCCTTCCCCCAACCCTTCCATGTCCCTCCCTACTTTGACCCCAGGGGTCCTACTGGTGGCTGCATCTTTGTGCTGCCCTGAAGCCCCCCCTCCTCAGCTCCTGTTCTGCAGGCCGATGGGCAGTAATGACTTCCTGCAGGTCTAAGCCTGTTCCCACTAGTCTCTGACCCATCACAGGGCCCCAGATGCACTTAGGCACAGGCCCACCCAGTGCTAGTCCTGAGGGGTTCTTGGGGGTGGCTTTAGCTGCCAGCAAATCTCTAGCCCCTTCTTCCAGTGGGATTGCTTAGGATCTAAATTCCTCACAGTGGAAATTCTGGAGCTGTTTCTGGGGTCACTTAATGCATGAAACCTAAAAGAGAAGGAGCGTTCATCTCTGTGGAATCACTGTTTGCATGAAAAGGAACTCAGTGTGAGAAACCAGGACACAAAGTCTAGGAAGGTTCTTTCCTGTCCCCCCAGCCCACCACCAACACGTGGGGCTGCCGCACTCTAGCCCAGATCAGAAAAAAAGTTTTCAAAGGTCTGAAGCTCAGGCCTTCCCCTTTCTCTCCCACTGTCAGGGTACAGGGCTCTCTGAAACAGTCCACAAACTCAGGGAGGCCTCAGAAATGGAAAAGACCACCCACTCCTATAGCTTATTCTCATGCAACCAAACCCAAAACCAGGTGTTGTACTGCAGTTTCTGCAGGAGAAATCCCTGATCTGTCCACATCACAGAAGATACTGAGCTTCATAGAATAGAGACCAAAAATATAACAAGAAAGTATTATAAGCGTAATAAATTTGAAAATCTAATAAATTCCTAGGAAAAATATAAAATGCCAAAGTTGACACCACAAGAGAGAACCCAAAGAGACCAACAATAGTAAAGAAATTAAAATGGGAGTCGGCCAGTCTTTGTAAAGAAGTTCCAGTGGTTTTAGAAGTGAATTTACCAAACTTTTTAAAAGGCCAAAATTCCCATCTCATAACAGTTTTATTCTAGGAAACAGAACAAGAGTGAAATCTGCTTAGATCATTTTATGTGGCTACTGTAATCCTGATTCTAAAACCACAGGATGGAAATATATGAAAATAATATAATGAGCTCATTTTACTATGAAAACAGATGCAAAGAAATCCTGAGTCAAGTGTTAGCTAACTGAACCCAACAGCTTCTTTTTTAATACAGTATAAGAAAGCTAGCCTTGTTTTAGGAATACAAGGTTGGCTCAACAGGAGAAACCCTATCTATGTAGTTCATCACAGCAATGGACCAAAAGACAGAAATTGTCTGATTATCTGAATCAATGAATTGTCCGTGCATTATCTGAATCTGAAAAGCATTTCTTAATATTCAATACCTAATTAGGTAAGAAACTCTTAGCAAACTACAAATAAAAGGGAACTTTCTTATCCTGATAAAGGTTATGTACCAAAAATCTATAACAAACATTATAATTAATAGAATCAAATTTAGGTGCATTCCCTTTAAGACTGGATTCAAGGCCAGGTGTCCACCATCACTGTTATTGTTTCACAGGGTCCTGGAAGTTGTGGCCAATGATATAGGGGAAAAAAGGATAAAAAAGTGTAAATTTAAGAAGGAAAGAGAAAAAATCTTTATTATTAAAGATTAATCATCTGATCATTTATCCAGGAAAGACCAGCAGAATCATCAGGCAAAATAAGACATAGTTTTTGCAAGATAGGTTGATGAGTAAAAACCAGTGATAACGGATCAGACAATATAACACAAGATAAGATAAATTCACAGTAGTAGCTAATTATGGCTGCAACTATCAATACTTCGGAATTTATCTAACCAAGAATACAGAAGACCTGTAAGGAGGCAACTCTGAAATTTTAGTTAAGAACTTAGATGATGTCCTGACCAAATGACAAGATAGAATTCCATGCTCTTTCATGGATAACTTAGTATCATAAAGATTCAATTCTCACCCCTACATATTAATCTATAAATCAATTAACTGTAAATATAAGTAAATTCTATACAATAAAAAATCTAGTTGGATTTTTGAGAAATTCAATACAGTTATTCTAAAATACGTATGGAAAGAAAAAAGTCCTGAAATAGCTAAGATAGCCTTAACTTGTCCAACTAGGTATTAAGACACATCCCAAAGTCACAGTTGAAAAAGGGGGGGAAAAAAGAAATAGAAATCATGGTACTGGCACAAAAACAGACCACAGACAAACATAACAAATGAGAGAGCTTAGATACAGACTTACGTGTAATGGGAACGATACACATGTGAGAATGTTATGAAGCAAGGTAGAATTTTCACTCTGTGGCATTGGGAAATCGGCTTTCCATATGGGGGAAAGCTAAAACTGGATCCTTACCTAAGACCACTCAAAAAGGTAAACTCCAAATGGATTAAAGAGCTAAAGGTGAAAAGCAAAACCATGAAGATAATAGAAGAAAATATAGGAAAATACCTTTGTGACCTAGAGATGGGGAAAACTTCTGGAATAAAACCTCAAAAGTACAAACCATACGGCAAAATAATTGGCGAAGTTGCTTATATTGAGATAAAGGATTTACATTCCACAAAGGGCACCCTGGACAACATGGACAGATAACATATTGAGAGCCAATACCCGCAATGTTTAACTCTGACAAAAAATCAATACCCATGATATATAAGGAAGAAAAGCCCCAGTAGAAAAATGGGCAAAGGATCTGAACAGGCTACTCACAGAAGAGAAAACTCAAAAGACTGACGATGTATAAAGAGATGCTCAACGTCATTAGCAATCAGAGAACTAGAAATGATGAGGTACCAACTGGCAACTATTAGCTGCACAGAAACGAGAAAGCTGGATAGTGTCAAGGGTCGGTGATGATGTGGGGTTATATGACCTCCCCTCCAGCATTGCTGGTGGGCATGGGGGCAGGTGACCTCCATCTGGAAGGCAGACTCATGTTCCCTGCTGCATTCCTAAAGAACTCATGCCCACCACACCTGTGCTCGTTATTTGTATAAGACAAAACGTTAAAGATTATGAACCCAATGAAAAAGAAAAATGTAGCTGAGAAGCATTTTTTTCCCGCTAAAATGCTTCTGCCAACAGAGAATATTACATGAATGCAGGATCAAATCACAGAAACGATATCTACATCGCCATTTGCTCACAGAAGACTTTGGTCAACCAGCTTAACTTACTCTCTTCTTTTCCACTGAATTGAATAAACCGATCAATTTTGTGGCACTGCCTTCTAGAGTCAACCCAAATTAATGATTTGGTAACGCCAATTAACTTTTATTCTTCCATAACTTTCGGATGACTTTTAGGAAGTAACAGATGTAGGAATAGGTAAGTAAATGCAGTATATTAAAAGCATTTGTAATATGCCCTTTTGCCATTTAGGGACTATATTATATAAATACCCCTGTACCGTAAGAAAAGTAGGTCCCTGTTCTCAAGCTACAATAACCTGATTTAGATCACAACACTAGGCATATATCAAAAGCAGGGCATAGTATTTTTTTAATTCAATTTAATTACATCTACTCTTCGGGGTACAATCAGGAAACAATTTTTTTAAGTCTTGGGTCTTTCCTTCGCACCTGGCTATTACTGATGATTTGCTCCAAGTTGTAATTCACATGCTGAAAGGCAGAGTGCTTTAAAAGGGCTCAGGCATAAAGGATGGGGAGCTCTGGGAGCAGCAAACACTTCCTTTCCCTTCCCCTGAGCACATTTTCTCCTCCACATGGAAAGGAGGGTAAGCCGTCACATCCAGTCATAAAGTCTGTAGCTAAGAATCCATTTCTACTTCTAAGAAGGTTGAGAATCCGATGCTTTGTGTATCCAACCCAAATTGCAACCACTGTAACAACCTGGATAAAATTCTTAAATCATTTTTAAACCCAAACTACCAAACTCCAGTGGATAAAGCAGAAAGCCTGTCTGTTTACTGTTTCCATCCTCCGTCCCAGAGGTAGGAGTGAGGGCTGTTCAATAATTGAAGTGCTTAAATTTCGTATTTTAATGTATAAACAACCTCCAAACAATTACTGATCCAGGAGAGGCCCATCTGAGGACCTGCAGACCGGGGCACAGACAGGTAGCCCATCAGAGTCAGACCAACATGGGCCTGAGGTCCTCCCTCACCCTGACTCTACCCCTCACTAGCTGTCAGCCTGGAGCAGGGGCTGACTGCACCATCCTAGTCTCAGTTATGCATCCGCAAAGGGGGAGAAACCCTCCTGACCTAATAGAGAACTGTGGTGAGACTTTAATAATGAGATGCCTGCAACTGCTTAGCCGAAAGCTTGGCACATAGTAGATGCCCAGTGAAGGTGAGCTGCTGCTCTTGTGATTATCTCGTCCTGGCAGAGCAAGGTGCGTGCTCATCACTGCTTAATGGAGAAAGGAGACCCCACACCATGGCCTTCACTCTTTCCTGGCTCCCCCCGCCAACATCACTACCACCCCCAATTTGCACACACTGTGGCCAGTACCTGGATGCTCTCTGGTCCTTCCTTTCCTGGCAAACTCCCACTTGTACTTCAAGGCGCCCCCCTGGGGAAGCCCTCCCTGACTGCAGGTCTTCTCTCCACCCCCCCGGCTCCCACAGCACCCTGCACATGGCTCCCACGACCCTCAGGGCATTGTGAGTTCCCCACTGCCCAGTGAGCTCCTCCAAGGGAGAGAGCGCAGAAAGCACTTGGCTTCTCTCCCACATGCAGAAGGTGTCCAGTACACGCTAGCTGCATGGCTGCATGAAAAGAACTTAGCAGCATTCAAAGCCTGATTTCTCTCTGGGCCCCCTTCAGCACCTATCCCAATGCCTGGCACACAGTAGGTGCTCAATAAACAGTCATGCATTGAAATTGACTTTCAAAGTCCACATCACCCAGACTGCATTTGCCTCCAAGTGACTCGTCTGGCCTTCCAGCGCAGCCTGGGACCCGGGGTACCTGCCTATCCTTTATCATCACCTGCCACATTTATCATCACCCAGTCCTCAGGTCGTCCCCTGACATGGGTGAAACCGTCCTAGGGATGGGTGCACAGTGTGAGGAGGAAGACCCTGCTACTCCCACAAGAACAGAGACCAGGGTGCCTGCCCCCCACCCCAGGCTGGGGGAGGGGGCTTTGCAACGTGCAGAGCGCGCTCCCCAGCTGCCCCGGCCACTTTACATTTTACAAGGGATCTTGTTCTCAAAAGAGGAAAGGAGGAAAAGCCAGAACCAAGCCAATTAATTTTTTAAACACTCCAGAGATCCAAATTAAACAAGGTTTGCCAGACACGGCTATAGCCTGACAAAGATAGGAGATTTTCAGTCTCTGGCGTGGGTTAGCCTGGCCAGGACCCGTCCTTCTCCTGTCAATTCCCACCCAGTTAGAGGAGATTCCTGAGTTTGCCCCACTTCAGCTAACGCAGCTCTTAGCTCCCTCTTTGGAGAAAAAAATCCATGAGACTTATGAAGTGAAATAAAAATAGCACAACAATTGAAATCAACATACAAGATTTTCTTTTTCAAATGAAACCTTTGCAGTTATAGTTACATAAATGAAATAGCTTTCAGCCTTCAGGTCTCAGTTTAAATGTCACTTGCTCAGAGAGCCTTTTCTGGAAAATTCTATTTCATTCAGGCCTTACCCTGCTCTCCTCATTTCCTGGCTCTGCATCCTTTTTTCCTTCATGGCACCCAGCACACTTTGTCACTCTTTTCTGATTGCTCTGATGCTTGAGTCAGTAAGAGACAGGCTGGTTCGGTGACTGAGAGAGGGGACCCTGGATCAGCTGCTGGAGTTCAGAGTCTGACTCAGTCACTCAGCAGCTGCACCTCGATGTCCTCATCTGCAAAATGGGGGTAACAATGCTCCCTCATACATATACAATGGAATATTACTCAGCCATAAAAAGGAGGAAATAATGCCATTTTCAGCAACATGGACGGACCTAGAGATTATCATACTAACTGAAGTCAGACAGAGAAAGACAAATATCATATGATATCACTTATATGTGGAATCTAAAATATGATACAAATGAACTTATTTACAAAACAGAAACAGACTCACAGGCATAGAAAACAAAATTATGGTTAAAGAGGTAAAAGAGGGGGAGGGATAAACTAGGAGTTTGGGATTAACAGATACAAACTATATATATATATAAAATACATAAACAACAAGGTCCTACTGTATAGCACAGGAACTATATTCAATATCCTGTAATAAACCAGAATGGAAAAGAATCTGAAAAAGAATGTATATACCTACATATATATATGTATGTATAACTGAATCACTTTCCTGTACACCTGAATCACTGTAAATCAGTTATACGTCAATAAAAAATTATATAAAAAGAAATTTTAAAAATAGTGTCCACCTCACAGACCTGTGGGGAGTAAATGAGTTAATTTGTGTAAAGTGCTTAGAACAGGGCCTTGCCATGGGAAGGGCTAAATTATAACTCCCACTTTTAGCTTCAGTGCTTTTATTCACTAAGATATGACCACACCTAGCACCACTCCTGGCACAGGGCACGTGGTCAGTAAAGCCTGGGTTCTCCTCAACCCCGGCCTCAACCTGTGTATCCACGCTCACCCCCTCCTCTCTTATCCATAAACCCCTTCTCAGGCCAAACTGAGCATCTCCTTCTGCATTCACAGGTCGGGCTCTCCCACCTTCCTCCAGTGCTGTCCCCTCCGCTGCCACCTGTCCAGCCCTTCCTTCTGGTTGTGTCATCCCTCCCCCAGCTCCCTACCCCATGTCTACCCATGTCAGCGCCCAAGCACTGCTTCCTCCGTCCTACTCTTCCCTAGTGAGGAAGTAGCCCTCCTGGCCGTGGGAAGCTGGAGTCCCGGGCAGTGCAGCCAGTGACCACGCTCTGGGCCAGGCAGGTGGCAGCTGTGCCAGGAAGTCACCCCAAGACAAGGACAGAGCAGGGCTTTGCAGCTCCCTTATCAGGTGCTTGCCTTCCCAGTACCCTGAGCTCCCCTCAACCAGGCTGTTTCTAATGGGCGCCTGCAGTGAGGTGGTCCCTTCAACAAAGACGAAGAGGGAATAAGAGAAATAATGAGGAACGCAACACAGCTGGGCCATTAGCAGCCAAGGGTTTCCAGATTTAAGGATGATGTGACCTTGGCGATGAAGCTGTGGTCCCAGAGAGAGCAATACAGAGACAGTCACTTTGGTTCCAGAGATGCGGCGCTCTGTGCCTCAGCCTTTCAGAGCCTCAGTTGCTCCATCTGCAAACTAGGGAGCTGGGCAGGTGACCCTGATGGCTCCTCCTCCTACTTCAGTCCCTGGCCTTCTGGTGCACAGTGACCGAACCACTGAAGCTTTCAGTCCAGGGCACAGCATGCCCATGACCAAGAGATGGCCCACCCAACACATCAAGTTCCAGACTTCCCTGTGGCTCCCAGGGCCCAAGCTGCTTCTCGTCTGCCCCACCCATCACATTCAGCTCCTCCTTTCCACCCAGCCAACCCCTTCCCCGTCCCTGTGAACCCCGGTGTCACCATCACAGCCCCTCCTGCCCAGTGATTTATCTCATTTCACCACCTCCCTGCCTCCCACCCCCAACCTCACCCCACTCCATCCTCCATCCTCCATCCTCCAACCTCCATCCTCCATCCTCCATCTTCCTCCATCTTCCATCCTCCATCCTCCATCCTCCATTTTCCTCCATCTTCCATCGTCCATCCTCCATCTTCCTCCATCTACCATCCTCCATCCTCCATCCTCCATCTTCCTCCATCCTCCATCCTCCATCCTCCATCCTCCATCTTCCTCCATCCTCCATCCGCCATCCTCCATCCTCCATCTTCCTCCATCTTCCATCCTCCATCCTCCATCTTCCTCCATCTTCCATCGTCCATCCTCCATCCTCCTCCATCTTCCATCCTCCATCCTCCATCCTTCATCTTCCTCCATCCTCCATCCTCCATCCTCCATCTTCCTCCATCTTCCATCCTCCATCCTCCATCTTCCTCCATCTTCCATCGTCCATCCTCCATCCTCCTCCATCTTCCATCCTCCATCCTCCATCCTTCATCTTCCTCCATCCTCTATCCTCCATCCTCCATCTTCCTCCATCTTCCATCATCCATCCTCCATCCTCCTCCATCTTCCATCCTCCATCCTCCATCCTTCATCTTCCTCCATCCTCTATCCTCCATCCTCCATCCTCCATCCTCCATCTTCCATCCAGCTTTGAGACTTGGGTGCTTCCCTGCCATCTGGAGGATGATGCCCAAACCCCAGGGTCTGCATGAACTGGCCACCTGCCAACACTCTCCCCATGTCTTCACCCCACCAGTGATGCCCAGGTACAGAAATGAGGTCACACCATCTACAACGCTCCCCCACATTCTTGCTCACCCACGTCCACTGCCAGGAATGGCATTGCCAGCTCCAGGCAGCCTCCGCCTGCCAGCTCTTCCACCTGCTGCCACTCCAGCTTCCCACACCTCCATATTTCACTCCAGAAGTCTCCTCGGGAACATGGGAAGACCATGTGCTAACCTCATCACTTAACTTTATTCAGCCTCAGTTTTCTCATCTATAAAATGGGACACTAATGCCTACCTAGCTCAGAAGAGAGCTGGAATAAAGATGCTTCACAAACTGGAAACACCGTATAAATGTCCAGCCGGTGCCATGTCGCACCTCGCTTACCCCTCCTGCCCGCCCACAGTAGCCTCCACACTCCAGTAGATGTAGCACCTCATGTTTCAAACAGCTAAGGATGCTGAGGGGTCTGCCAGATCGCCACTCCCCAACATCCCTGATGTAAATCATGTCAGTCTCCCTCAGCTGCCTCTGAGCCTCTGGGCACGTGTGCAGGATATCAGAATAAAGTTTAAATTAAATCCAGAAGCTGCAGTCCTTCATAAAAATCACACTGCAGATTCCCCACCAGGGATGCCAAACCAAAAAAATAATCATAAACAAATACTACATTTTGCCCCATGGGCACCGGATTTCCCCCAACTTGGCTCCACAAGGCCTGGAGCCCTTCTGAAGATGAGAAATCTATGCAGGAAACCTCTCACGTTTTCTTCAGGATCCAATTCGTTCCCGAGCATTTTCCGGAAGGAGAGAGAGAAGCAGGGTCCCAAGCCACCAGGAGCCAGAATGATGAAAATGACTCCCAAATGGTGCTGGTGGGAGGGAGGGTGTCAGCACTGCTTTCCGCATGGCCACCTCCCCCGCAATAACCAGCCCTTGTTTTCTACTGGTGAAGTTTCCAACTGCCCAGCAGCTGCCTGATGGGCGGCTTCTACCCATCTGGAGCTCACTGGCAGGATTTATGAGTTTCTGGCCCTACGTGTTCAGCACAATGAACTTCGTGCTCAGAGGTACCTGTGAGAAGCCCCAGAGGGGTGTGTGTGTGTGTGTGTGTGTGTGTCTGTGCTCTAAACAGCTGCATTGGGACTTCTCTGGTGGCGCAGTGGTTAAGAATCCACCTGCCAATGCAGGGGACACGGATTCGAGCCCTGGTCTGGGAAGATCCCACATGCTGCAGAGCAACAAAGCCCACGCGCCACAACTACTGAGCCTGCGCTCTAGAGCCCGCGAGCCACAAATACTGAGCCCTCATGCCACAACTACTGAAGCCCACACGCCTAGAGCCTGTGCTCCGCAACAAGAGAAGCCACCACAATGAGAAGCCCGCGCACCACAATGAAGATTAGCCCCCGCTCGCCACAAATAGAGAAAGCCTGTGCACAGCAACGAAGACCTAAAGCAGCCAAAAAATAATAAATAAATAAACAGCTGCATTTCCAGGGGAGCTCCCCTCTGCGTGGAGTGTTTGCAAGAGGCTGCCTAGGGGTGGTAGGATACCTGTTCCTGGTGCCAAAATGATTTGCTAATGTAATTAACATATGGGCTGAATCTGAAGAAGGCGGTTCCAATCACAGTGACTATTTTTAGAGGTCTCCTAATGGAAAACTCTTTTCCTTTCAAACCACACAGCTTTCTATAATTAGGATAGAGACTATTATTCAAGTCAGATCTTCCCCCCCCCTCAAATCTCTGTGCTTTATACGATGTTATCATGAAAATGCATTTAGTTGGGATGGACGACACACAGAGTGAGCCGCCTGGCCGGGGCAGGTGTGATCAGGGTACCCATGGTGTCCTCGCCCACCCCATGCAGCAGAGGCAGGACAGTGTCACCATCACAAGCCCCCTAGCGCCACCCCATGGCCCACCCTGACCCTGCCAGCGATTTCTGGGTGACACGGAACCACCCATCCTTCTGCAGTTTTCTCTTAGGAAGCAGCTGAGGGTCCCTGAGAGCATTGACATATCTAGAGAATGATTTTTTAAATGTTTCTTCCACTGTTCTGGTTATAGCACCATAGATATCCTCCCACAGGTTCATTCACACACTCAGAAATAGTTCGTGAGTGTCTGCTTGGTGCCGAGAGGGCTTGGACCCTGTGAGGGTCTAGGACACACAGATGCGCATGGGAGCCAACCCTGCTGCCTTAGGTAGAGGGGGGAGGGGTTAAGTCAACAAAGCAATGTATCAACAAAAGACAGCTTTGGATAAATACTTAAGTAAGAAAAAGAAGGGAGAGAGGAAATGAGAAATGAAGGTAGGGTGGGGTGAGGAATAACAGAAGGAAAGGGGAGGGGAGGAGAGAGAGAAGATGGGAGGGAGGCCCAGGGTGCTCTGACAGGGACAAGGGGAAGGGGTCCGCTCTGGGGTAATGTTGGGTGTGGAAGCCCTCTCTGAGCAGTCTCGGGACCACCACGTGCGTCTGCCTGAGGTGCCAGGGACACTGCACAGGGACCAGGCAACCAAGTGGAGTCTTCCAGAACAGGTGGCGTCAGGCAAAATCCATCCCACCCAAATTCTGTCTCTATAAATTCAGACTGCAGTCCACACTACGCTTAACTTTTTTTGTAAGCCATCTTTTGCTAAAGTACCGAATCCAGGTTGAATAAAGTAATTCGCTGGTGCCGTGCCAGAAAGCAGCGATGTAATTTCTGTTCTGCGCTGGTGTGCTTGACACATGGAAGCCTGTGTCCCTGCCATTTGCCCCCTTTCCCCAGCTGTTCTCTTGGTTCTCTGTGCCTTGGTCCAGGGCTCCTTGCATCCGATGTGACTTAATTGCTGGGTTATTCTCTTTCCAATATTTCCAGAATATTTCTCTTTCTAATCGCACGTTACTAAATTTCTGTTGACACATGCCCAGATGTAGAGGTTGACGGTCAGTCTCTGATGTCTACAGCAGGACTCAAATGGAAAGCCAGTAAAAGTTCCCTACGTGACAGCTTTCAAGAAGGCATCTGATTTCATTTAGAATAAGCCAAAGCACAAGCGAATGACTATACCATCCTTCTCCCCCTATTGTGCTCTTTGACCATGGAGGGGAGGATGTGGGCCTTTTCCATTGTCCAGGGATCGTACCACCCAGGAGGGCCTTGGGGGGTCATTAGGCAGGACCACCACAGGCCCACTCTGCAGACCAGCCTGGAATGCCTGGATGGGGCTCTGAGAGCCACGTCCCCTGAGCCCAGGTTGGCCAAACCACACAATTGGGCCCCTGCCTCGGGATACCTGGCTGAATTCTTTTATTGTTTCCCTCTGTGCATCCATGGCTTTGGATGTGGGGTCCCTCTTCAGGCAAATGACCAAGATCACGAGTTCTATCCCCAAAGAGCCCTTGGATGTCACATCAGCATTAATCAAGCCTGACACCTCTCCCCACCCCATAGGTTCTGGAGACTGGCCCCCTGGTCCCCCGGCCCCTGCCTCACCTCAGAGCCAGGCCCACAGGTAGGGGCATTCTCCAAGCCCCCTAGTTCTGCAGGATCCCAGGATTCTCCACCTCAGCAGGCCTCCCAATAGGGCCCACCAGATACAAGCACCAGTTTGGTTCAGACAAGTCAATTACAAATATCTGTGGAAATGACCTAGGCTGTAACAGACGCAAGACACGGGTATCAACAGCTTCTCATCCAACGACACGCAACTCTCTGACTCACCGTTGACTTTGTATTAGTTTCCTGGGTCTGCTGTAACGAAGTACCACCAACGGGACGGCTTCAGACACATGAATTTATCCTTTCCCAGTTCCAGAGGCCAGGAGTCTGCAATCAGGGTGTCCACAGAGCCACGCCCCCTCCAGGGGCTTGCCGGGAGGAGACTTTCTTGCCTTTTCCGGCGTCTGGAGCTCCAGGTGTTCCTCGGCTGTGGCTGCATCCCTCCCACCTGTGCCCCCGTCTTCACACACAGTCTTACCTCTGTGTTTTCACATCCCACTCTCCCATGTATCCGTGTTTGTGTCCAAATCTCCCTCCTCTTACAAGGACAGCGTTTGTATTGGGTGGAGGTCCATCCTAACACCGCTCCCCCCTTAACTAGATTAAAGCTGCAGAGACCCTATTTCCAAATAAGATCACATTCCTAGATACCAGGAGTGAGGCCTTCAACGTGGCTTTTTTTTTTATATTTTGCGGTACGTGGGCCTCTCACTGCTGTGGCCTCTCCCGTTGCGGAGCACAGGCTCCGGACGCGCAGGCTCAGCGGCCACGGCTCACGGGCCCAGCCGCTCCGCAGCATGTGGGATCTTCCCGGACCGGGGCACGAATCCGTGTCCCCTGCATCGGCAGGCGGACTCTCAACCACTGCAGCACCAGGGAAGCCCTTCAACGTGGCTTTTGAAGGGCCACAGTCTAACCCATAACAGACCTGGCTGATTTTTCCCCTGATGTATATCTAGTTTGGCGGCTCTTTCATTTACTAATTCATTCAACAAGTGCTTATTGAGCACCTACTGTGTTCCAGGCATTGGGCTGCGTGCCAGGGTCTCCTGGCCTTGGGGCTTCTCGGTCCAGTGGACAAGAGAGAAGGTAACAGTGATGAAGTGTTATTCGGGGATGCTGAGTGGGGGCAGGGCAGCACCTCTTCCAGGCGGAGCTCCTCTCCCAGTCCTAGAGCATCCCGGCTGCTTCGCAGGGAGCAACGATGGATCTGAGAACTGGGGTGGATACCGGCTGTCCAGGCAGAGAGGTCTGGATGGAAGGATTCTCAAGAGCACAGCGGGGAGAGAAGCTTGGGGTCTCTAGGAGACGTGGGGGTCCAGGAAGGCTGAAACAGAGACGTGGGGAGAGGGGAGGCTGCAGAGATGCGAGGGGAGCACTCCAGAAGGTCACGTCAGGCGCTCACGGGTCACCCAGTGCCTCAGATAACAGGGGTCACTGTTGTCCACCCGCTGTGGGCAAGCTCTACGCGTACCACCTCCTGGGACCCCCGTGGCAGCTCTGGAGGGGTTCTCATGGCCACCGCACACGTGAGGAAACAGATTCATCACCCAGGGTCACACGAGGCGTAGCAGAGGCTGGATTCTGGGACTCTGCTCCAAAGCCCAGGTGACAGTCCCGCATCTGCAGACTGGTCCTGCCAAGACATTTCCCAAGGGGCAAAGGAGAGCCAGGGTTCGTTTGTTTTTACCTTGACGCTCTCTGGTGCACTCACTTTGGGCCTCCCCCTTTGGGGAGCACTGCCTGCCAGGGCTCAGGAGCCCCGATCCAGTCCAGCCTGCAAGGCAGTTAACTCACTTCATGCTGGGCCCCCATAAACAATCCACTCTTGCCACTTTCCCTCCCATGACCTATTAATGCATTCTCTAAAAGCATCCTCGGAACAGTGGGCCACCTAGTTACTTGTGTCCCTCTGAAGTCAAAGAACATGTTCTATGGTTTTTTTGCTGTGATTTCCGCTGCCAGCTGGCTCTACAGGTCACGAAGGAGAGAACTCTTGTCTCTTTATCGCCCTCTGTTGCCGTATCCACAACTCTGACGAGGCCAGTCCACACTGTAAGTTTCTTGGTGGTCCAGAAATGCCCAGTCTGCTGCAAGACCGCTTAGTGACACAGATGGTCCCAGGCTCTTCTCTGGAGAGAGGAAGAACTCTAACTCCACACAGTTCTTATACTTGTCAGCCATTGGGCTCTCTGCCCTGATCTGATTAATGAGTGTAGCGTTTGGCGGAGGCATTCTTGGAAGAATCTGGGTCGGTCATGTATATACATAAAATAAAAGACGTGCTGTGGGTATTTTTAGTTGAACACCGCGGATAGCTATGTTTATGAAGATAGGAGCAATCAAACTCTGGCTGTTTTAAGTTACACACAGATACACCAAGGAAGCGCTGCCTCGTCTAAATGTGGGTCACAGGATAATCTAAATGAAAATCCCTGTGTTCCAAATAGCATTTGGTGAATGACAAGGCTAGAATACATTTCCCCCGCTCTTGATTCTCTTCCTAATGACGGTTTGGGTAGCGCTGGCTTGGAAGAAGACACTGGGATTATTGCGTTGTGAATGTGTTTATGTGTGTAGGTGGGTGTGTGCATACGTCGAAATGAATATAAATATGTGCCACTTTGTTCTCGCAAGAGAAATTGAAGGTGGCTCACAAAGCTACCCGACACAGAAAGGAAAAACAGACAAGGAAATGAGGGCAAGTGAGGTAGAAAGTGGGAAAGAAACATAGAGAGAGGAGGGCTTCCCTGGTGACGCAGTGGTTGAGGGTCCGCCTGCCGATGCAGGGGACGCGGGTTCGTGCCCCGGTCCGGGAAGATCCCACATGCCGCGGAGCGGCTGGGCCCGTGAGCCATGGCCGCTGAGCCTGCGCGTCCGGAGCCTGTGCTCCGCAACGGGAGAGGCCACAACAGTGAGAGGCCCGCGTACCGCAAAAAAAAAAAAAAAAAAAAAAAATAGAGAGAAGAGAGGCAGTACGTGTAAGGACAGGAAGGAAAGAAAAATGGGAGGAGGGGGAGGAGAAAAGAGAAGAGGAAGTGGTGAACACAAAGCTTCTGTTTCCATGGTGACCATCAGCTCCAGGTCCACAGAGAGAAAGCTCCGGAAGATGGCATGGACTGTTTAACTGGATGCAGTGGGCATCATTCCAAGTGTCAGTCCAGCCCAGGAGGCAGCATCCTCCTTGCTCTGGAAGCTGCCCTCAGCCCGTGCACTGTGCCACGCGCTGGCCCTTGGCCACACCTGACGGATGTGGCGACCACTGCACATTCTCTCCCTTGGGGGTTTGGAGTTCGGGCAGTCAGTGTTGGCTGGTGGCTGGACCTGTGGATGGAGCATGTAACCGGGGAGGGGCTCTAAGTTGCCCTGTGGGCTGAGAAGCAAGGAAAGTGGTTACGGTCAAATTGAAGGTCGAGGGCTTCCCTGGCGGCGCAGTGGTTAAGAATCCACCTGCCAATGCAGGGAACACGGGTTCGAGCCCTGGTCTGGGAGGATCCCACATGCCGCGGAGCGGCTGGGCGCGTGAGCCACGGTCGCTGAGCCTGCGCGTCTGGAGCCTGTGCTCCGCAACGGGAGAGGCCACAACAGTGAGAGGCCCGCATACTGCAAAAAAAAAAAAAAAAAAAAAGAATGAAGTGCGAACTCCTTTCTCAGGCGTTTGCGCTTGGACCCGCTCTGGTCCTGCCCCGCCGCAACAGCTGCTCTGGCCGTTCCCCATCCCTCCCCCGACCAACTTCTTTCATTTTCTCCAATATGCAGAGGGCCTTTGCACACACCATTCCTCTGCCTGAACGCTCTGTGCCCTGCCCTTCATACTCCTGCTGCTTCCTTCTTTCTCTTGCTCTGCGTGTGATCCCCCCAGGGAGACCTCCTCCCACCCCTTTATCCAAAATAAGCCCCACCTACTGCACTCCATCACGGCCACCTGCTTGTTTCCTCCCTGGCACTTAACACAACTGGTAGGTTTTTATCAACTTGTCGCCTTGTATAATGTCAACTTTCCCTGCTGGTCTGTAGCTCCCTGAGGACAGGGACTGTGTCTGATTCACCGTCACTATATCCTCAGAGTCCATCCGTAGTAGACATTCAGTGAGTATGATTTTGAAAGCTAAGCTGAGAGAAGACAACAGGAGATGGAGAAAGTGTTCTCCAGATGTTCGAGCTCTGGTTCTGATTGCTCCGGAAGGTGGTGTGCAACCCCAGCACTGGAGTTCCACTGAAGACGTCAAGAATCTCCCAGAAAAGCCCCCTCCTGGGTTTGAGCAGGTTTCTGCCCCTGAAACCAGGGTCCTCTCTAGCACCTGGACCAGAGCCTCTATTCGTGCCCTCTGGGACACCAGCATCAGCTCCGGAAGCTTGCGGATTCCAGGGCACTTGACATAAGGCTTGCTCTGTTCTCAGGCTTGGAGTTTGACGGGACACTTTATGCCTTGGGAGGAAGTTAAATCACTGTGAGAGGAGAGATCATCTCAGCCACCACTCACTTCCAGCCCTGGGAGCATTATGTTGGCCACTGTGGAGCCTGGAATTGCATCCCGGGGGGAAGGGGCAAAGTGGTGTTATTTGTGTGACAGGGGTGGCGGGGTGAAGAGGAGAGGAGAGGAGAAGGAGCCTGTGGTGAGGGCAGGGGTCCTGACGAGCTATGAGCCAGCTAAGACTCTGGGTTCCCCTGGGATCCCATATCCAGGTCTAGGTTGAGACGGCCAAGCCTTCAAGACAGGCAGTTCAATGCATCCCCCTCCCAACACACACACACACACACACACACGCACGCATGCATACGCACACACGTGCGCGCGCACACACACACACACACACACGCCAGCCAGGAGTGACAGACAGATTCCTGCACTGGAAGGGATGATGTTATAATAGGAACACATACCGAACAATCAATGAACATGACAACTTCATATAGAGATCTGAGCCAGGGAGAGACTAAAACAGGGCCATGTTATCATCCCACAGTCCCACAGGAGTTTCCATGCACTGACTTTGGCCTTTTATCACAAACTGCCTTAAGTTTTCTCTGACTGTTAAACCTTCCGTGTGTGTGTGTGTGTGTGTGTGTGTGTGTGTGTGTGTGCGCGCGTGTGTGTCTGATCTCATTAACTCAGAAGCTCCTCAAGGAAAGGGACCTTGGGGCTCACTCCTCCCTCAGCTCAGAGCCTGGCATACAGTAGGCATCAAATTAATGTTTGTTGGTTTGATCTGGCTAAGTTATGGCAAGGGTCCCTTCCATAACTCAGATGGAAGGATAGGGGGCAGGAGGGAAGCAAGGAGAGGCGGGGGGAGGAGAGGCTGAGCCTGGCTTTCTTGAAACTGAGTGAGGTTGGGTGGAGGCACAGACATTCAGAAAGAGCTTGAGGCAGAGCTGGAGGGAGTGGGAGGTGGAAATAGATCTACACAATCACCAGATGCCAAAATATTCAGAATGTTCGTGCATCTCCTTGGAACATCTCCCTAGAGAAGCCCGTGGAAAAGATCCTTCGTTCCATTTCTAATTAAGGATCCACTTTGATGTGCTCAGCCACAGAAAGGAAAGTTACAGTGACTAACATTTTTAACGTCATTCAAAATAATTACATTACACAGTCATTTCTTACACCTGGCCTGGACATTTTCCCAACACTTTCCTTCAAAATGAACCATTGCAAAGACATCAGGGAGTTGGAGAGACCACGGACAGAACCTTCATTTTCACTGCCACCCTTGGCAGAGGGCTGTAATGGGCTTCACAATCCCTTTGAAATATTTTTGCTATTGTGTACCCATAGTAACAGACATCATGCCTCCAATCTGAATGGCGCCTTCCTTCCTGACAACTGAACGTGCTCTCACTGATACCCTCTTTTTGTACATTGAAGAGGGACGAAGAATTACTTGCCCCATTTTACAGAAGGAGCAATTTGAAGCAGCCCAGTAAACACTAATATTCACTGAACGCTCACCAGACCCCAGACACTGAGCTTCTCATACGCTGTCATTTACACCCAGCAACCTTTGAGGTCTGAGCCAGGATCCAAACCCAGGCTAAGAACACACATGCTTAAACACGGTGCTATATCATTTGTTCAACAAGTGTTTGTTGAGAATCTGCTACATGCCAGGTACAATGCTGTGTGCTGGGAATACAGTCGTGAGTGAGAGAGACGGATCCCTGCACTGGAAGGGATGACGTTATAATAGGAACACATACCGAACAATCAACGAACATGACAACTTCATATAGAGATCTGAGCCAGGGAGAGACTAAAACAGGGCCATGTTATCAAGAGTATGTAACGGGGGGGGCAATAAATTATGAATTTGGGATTAACTGATACACACGACTGCATATAAAATAGATAAACAGGGACTTCCCTGGTGGTCCAGTGGGTAAGACTCCGCACTCCCGATATAGGGGGCCCGGGTCTGATCTACGGTTGGGGAACTAGATCCCATGTGCATGCCACAACTAAGAGTCCGCATGCCGCAACTAATATTTTTAAATATTAAAAAAAAATAGGTAAATAACAAGGACCTACTGTATAGCACAGGGAACTATATTCAAAATCTTGTAATAACCTATAATGGAAAAGGATCTGAAAAAGAATATATATATATATAAAACTTAAACACTTTGTTGTACAGCTCAAACACTGTAAATCAACTATACTTCAATTTTAAAAAAGGACAATGAGAAAAGAAAAAGTATGCAGCAAGTGGAGGAGGAATTAGCGGCCTCCCTGAGGAGGTGACATTTAAACTGAGAATTGAATGACAAGTAGAACCCAGTTGCAGGAATATAGGGCAGAGCATTCCAGACAGAAGCAAACACAAGGGTCTAAAGATGTTCCTATTACTTGACTCAGTAATTCCATCTTAAACATCTATTGTAAGACAATAATTCTTTTTTCCCCACTTCTTTAAACTTTATTTTTGCATGTAGTAGATTTTTCAGAACACGTATATACCTTTAATTTATTGGGCAATAATCTCCTAATAAGTAAAATGTATCTTGCGGGCTGAAAAATCTGGACTCTGTAGGGCAGGCCTGCAGGCTGAAAACTCTTGGGCAGGAGCTGACGCTTCAAGGACAGTAATTCTTAATACAGAAAAAGATATTCATGGCAGCTTATTTATAATCACGAAAACAAATAGAAATGACCTAAAATCCAATAGGAGAAAATATCAGGGAACCATGACATATGCGCTTGATGAGATATGATGCAGTCATGAAAAATAACTTTACAGGCTTCAATTCTGGAGGGGAGTTACACCCAGTCTATCTTTCCCACTGATTATAACTAAAAACTCCAATAGGATAGATGAAATAGCTATCAGAACACTCTAAAAATAAACAATAATAAACAGAGTGGAGAGAGAAATCAAAATTTGAAGAAATGCAGACATGGTAGTGAATGTTCTGGGGTCCCCCCTGCCCCTGTATTTTCTGGCTTAGACACTAAGGCAGCCAAATCTTGGAACCGTGCAACAGATGTGAACAGAATAAGTTCCAAGAGAAATCCTCTCTTTCTGGGCAGAGAATCAGCAAGGCGGGCCCTGCAGTACAGATTGTGGGGGGGAAATCCCCATTTTGTTCTATTTTTTTTCTCCTTTTCCTCTTCCAGCCCTGCCCTGAACAAGCCCCAGTTGTGAAGCTATAATCTTTTAGCATCAGTGGGCATGGCAGTCATTCGAGCACTTAAAATTCTGAGGAAAGTATTTCCTCTCACTAGTGGAACTTGGAAAGGGGGCCCTGTGGTCCAAAGCGTGAGGGGGAAGGATGCCTGTTATTTCGTCTTTTTTTTCCTAGCTGCTTTGCCCTCACGGTGGACCCAGTCCTGGGGAGTGGGTGAGAACACAAGGAAGTTAAAAACCCCAGCTTTCCATCCAGAGCACCAGGAGAGGGACCCTGGGAGCTGGAACATATGGAGAACGCTGGAGAAAGAGATCCCAGAGTTCACTCTGTGTATGAATCCCAGGCTCACCTCTGAGCTGTATGTGTGCAAACTGACACAAAGCAGTGGAGACAGGCTTTGAGAACGTAACCAGAAGATGACCACTATCCAGGTCCCAGACCGGACCCTGTGTGGTGCATATGCAGAATACATCTGAACAGGACTGCAGAGGCTTTGAAAACTAAACTGCATTGAACCTGCAGCCCACAGAAGATGGGTGGAGACTTGTGGTCTAACCTTAACCAGGTTGGTTGCCTGCTGAAACGGAAAAAAATCAACATTTACCAGAGGCTTTTAACAGCACCCAGAGTCTCATGACATAGTATTCAAAATCCTCAGGATACAATCCAAAATTATTCAACATACAAAGAGTCAGACAAGCTCTAACAACTCTCGAGGGAAATGACAAGCAACACGTACCAACAACAAGATGACCCAGATGTTGGAAGTATTAGACAAAGACTTTAAAGCATGTATGACAACCATACTCCATGAAGGAAGGATGAACACTCTTGAAACAAACAGAAAGTTTAAGTTCTCAGCAAAGAAATAGAACCAATAAAACAGAACCGAGTGAAAGACGAAGTACTAGAACCAAATTTTTTTTAATCAGTGGAGGGCACAATAACAGAATGGAGATGACAAAGAGTCAGTTAATTTGAAGATAGATCAATAGAAATTATCCAGTGATAGAAAAAAGATTGGAAAAAAAATAAATCTTGGAGTCCTTTAGGACAACATCAAAAGGTCCAGTATTCATGTCATTGGAGACCCAGAAAGATGTAAAAAAATTTTTTTAATAAATAATGTTTTTTAATTCCCAAATTTGGTTAAAAAACCATAAATTTACAGATTCAAGAAACTTAGCAAAACTCAGGCAAAATAAACTCAAAGGAAATCATGCCAAAATACATCATAGTCAAACTGCTGAAAACCAAAGATAAAGAAAAAAACCTTGAAAGCAACTAGAGAAAAATGACATGTTACAAATAAGGGAACAACAATCTGAATGAGTGCAGATTTCTCATCAGAAACCATGGAGACCAGAATACAGTTGACAAATTTTTAAAGTTCTCAAAGGCAAAAATGGCCAAGCCAGCATCCTATATGTAGCAAAAATATTTATCAGAAATGAGAATGAAGGACTTCCCTGGTGGTGCAGTGGTTAAGAATCCTCCTGCCAACGCAGGGGACACGGGTTCAGGCCCTGGTCCGGAAAGATCCCACATGCCACAGAGAAACTAAGCCCGTGTACCACAACTACTGAACCCCTTGCGCCTAGAGTCCATGCTTCACAACTAGGGAAGCCACTGCAGTGAGAAGCGCGCGCACCGCAACAAAGAGTAGCCCCCGCTCACCGCAACTAGAGAAAAGCACACGTGCAGCAGTGAAGACCCAATGCAGCCAAAAATAAATAAATAATAAAAATTTATTTTAAAAAAGAGAAAAAGAAATGAAAGTGAAATAAAGATCTAAAACCAATATAATGTATCATTAGTAGTCTATAAATTAAAAAGTAAATTTAAAAAGAACAACACAAAATTATTTCACAAAGGGACTGTAGTAACTTTGAAATTTTTCTATGACATAATGTTTTTTTGTTCGCTTGTTTGTGCTACTTAAAGTTTATTTTTCCAGTAAAACCCTCAAGACTGCCTAGTATTCTGATGAGTCTAGGCTGTGTTTTTGGTCCCAACCAAAAGACCTGTTGTCCAGTGCATTCTGACCCTGCAAAATCCTCAATTCTTTTTTTTAAATTCATTTTTTCTTGAAGTATAGTTGGATTACAATGTTGTGTTAATTACTGCTGTACAGTAAAGTGACTCAGTTATACATATATATACACTCTTTTTCACATTCTTTTCCATTATGGTTTATCACAGGATACTAAATATTGTTCCCTGTACTATACAGTAAGACCTTGTTGTTTATCCATTCTATATAAACCAGTTTGCATCTGCTAATCCCAAACTCCCAATCCAACCCTCTCCCACCCTCCTCCCCATTGGAAACCACCAATTTATTCTCTATGTCTCTGATTCTGTTTCTGTTTCATAGATAGGTTCATTTGTGTCATATTTTAGATTCCACATATAAGTGATATGGTATGGTATTTGTCCTTCTCCTTCTAACTTACTTCACTTAGTATGATAATCTCTAGTTGCATCCATGTTGCTGCAAATGGTATTATTTCCGTGTTTTTATGGCTGAGTAGTATTCCATATATGTACACATATATGTACCACAGCTTCTTTATCCATTCATCTGCTGATGTACATTTAGGTTGTTTCCATGTCTTGGCTATTTTAAATAGTGCCACTATGAACATAGGGGTGCATGTATCTTTTTGAATTATTGTTTTGTCTGGATATATGCCCAGGAGTGGGATTGCTGGATCACATGGTAATTCTATTTTTAGTTTTCTGAGGAACCTCCATACTGTTTTCCACAATGGCTGTACAATTTATATACATTCCCACCAACAGTGTAGAAGGGTTCCCTTTTCTCCACACCCTCTCTAGCATTTGTCATTTGTAGGTTTTTTAATGATGGACATTCTGACCAGCGTGAGGTGGTACCTCATTGCAGTTTTGATTTGTATTTTTCTAATAATTAGCGATGTTGAGCACATTTTCATGTGCTTATTGGTCATCTATATTTCTTCTTTGGAGAAATGTCTCTTTAAGTCTTCTGCCCAATTTTTGTTTGTTTGTTTGTTTGTTGTCGAGTTGTATGAGCTGTCTGTATATTTTGAAACTTAAGCCCTTGTCCATTGCATCATTTGCAAATATTTTCTCCCACTCTGTAGGTTGGCTTTTCGTTTTTTTTTTTTTTTTTTTTTATGCTTCCCTTTGCTGTGCAAAAGCTTGTAAATTTGATTAGGTCCCATTTGTTTATTTTCATTTTTATTTCTATTGCCTTGGGAGACTGACCTAAGAAAGCATTGGTATGATTTATGTATGACCTAATGTTTTAAAAAATTATGATGCAGAATTACATAAACCGTATGATTCCAATTACATTCAAAAATAATATTTCTAGAGAAAAGGTTAGGTGAAAGTAAAATAAAGTATTTTAGTGCCTTCTTTTGGTAAAAGAACTATTGATAATTTTCCATTTCATTTTATTTTTCTATATTTTCCAAACTTTCGGTGGATAATCAACTATTTTTACAATGTTAAAAAATTACCTCTAAAAGCTACCTCTGGTTAGTTTGGACAAGGATAAAGTAGATGTTTCCATTTTAGTACAAGAAAAATAACAAGTCTAGAAAAAAGACGTAAGACAGAGTGCCTACCAGTTGAAGAATACAGCAAACTCTTCCAGGTTTCAGCCATTTTCATGAGGCTCCAATTTCCCAAGATAACTGGACAAAATAAATCACCTAAAGTTCAAAGTCATTACACATTATAGGTTTGGCCTGCCTGATAGTTCTTAATTCTGTTTATATGGGGAAAAAATGTCTTTACAGAGAAGAATCTCCAAGACGCTAATGGTAACCACTGCTCCACAGTTGATAATGTCATCAACTGATAGGAAAACAAACAAACAAAAAAACACAAAAATCAGCTAGGCTCAACAGCCAAAGCAAATTTATAAGCTTAAGGGATGCTCAGTGCAGGAGACAGACGACTGGCAGCCCACCCATCCCACGAGACAACTGTGTAAAGGCAACTGACAAAGGAGCATGAGTTCAGGCTCCAGAGAGGCTGGGTTGCCAACATCCCGTGGGCTGAATAATTCAGGGGCCCTACGGGATGGTGATGGAGACAGCCATGTGTGCCATTGTCGGCCTGAGTGAGGAAGGGAGAGACAGATACTTAGGGAGGTAAGAAGAACCCCAGGAGGCATGGCAGTTCAGAGCCAAGGGTTACAATTCGTGGCAGCTTCCAGCTCTGGGGAGGAAAGCAAATTCCTGGCTTCTGCCTCTTCCAGCAGCTGAAAGGGAAGAAATGAGGTCTGAAAACTGTGATCGCTGACAGAAGCCTTCCCCCTTCACTCAGCTCTTTTCCACCAAGAAAAGCAATGTCTCCCCCTGTCCCCATCTTGTTCCATTCCAGGATTTCTCAGCCTGCACACTCTTGACACTTGGGGGCACATATTTCTTTATTGTGGACCTGTCCTGTGCACTGTAGGATGTTTAGCAGCGCCCCTGGCCTCTAACCAGCAGGTGACAGTAGCACCTACACCCCCGCACACATTCGTGACAACCAAAAATGTGTCCAGGCTTTGCCAAACGTCTCCCGGGGGGCAAAGTTGACCCTGATTGAGAACCAGTGTTTTACCCATTTTGAAAACTCCATGGACAGTGATTTCTGAAGAGCAAGAGGTGGGTCCAGTTGTCTTAATCATAGGTATAGTTGCTGAGATCAGAAGAGCCCAGGGAATAAGGTCAAAAAAATGTAAGATTCAAGATTTTTTAAAATTTAAAGTGGGTAAAATTTTGTGGGGCTACAATGCAGTTTTCCCCATGTTAATTTGTTGCTGTTCCCCTGGAACCCCTGTGTTTTGGGTACTCTTTCATTCATTCAAACAACACTCATTACGTGATGAGTTTCCAACGCTCCTCACTCAGCAGCAGGCAGCCTGACCCGCTTGAATCTGTAACGACCTCCCCAGTTGTTCTGCATAAACAAACACAGAACTTTACGGTTTATAACCTGCTTTGCCTTACCGAGTCTCACAACGTTTCTGAGAGCTGAGATTAATCTCCCCAGAGAAAAGGTGGCTCAGAGAGAGGAGAGAACTTTCTCAAGTGGGTGGGATTGGGGGCGGGGAAGCTCTTCCCTATGGGATATTCTCAGCTCTAGAATGCAATAGGAACAGAAGGGCTCCCTTTCAAAACGCCAGTGCAGCCATGGATTCAGGCCAGAATCATTGGTGAGAAGTTGCTGGAAACAAGACATTCACACGATACCAATGTACCACCCCGTGGATGACTAATCACTAAGGAAGAAGTGGTCTTAACATGGAGCCGTCTCCCTGTTGCCACCTTATCCAAGTGATCAGATCACCACCAGTGGCACAGTCTGATGCCGTGGGCTTCCTGATGCCTACAAAATTCTCTGATGCCTACCAGTACATCTACCAAGCAGCGTTTCACTAAAGAAATAGAACAAAACCTCTAGACTAACTCCCAGTGCAGAGGAAATACAGAGGCTAGAAGAACATATCAAGGCCACAGGGACAGAATCAGACGAATCCAGGACGTGGGGCATCCTACAAGACAACTAGCCTGCACGCTTCAAAAGTGAATGACTTGGAAAAGAAAAACCAAGTGGAGAGACCATTCTAGATTTAGAAGAATTAGAGGCAAAACAACCGAAGGCAATGTGTGTGTCTGAACTAGATTCTGGTTTAAAAAAAAAAGCTGTGAAACATATTCTTAGAAGAGCTGAGAAAACATGAGCATAGACTGGATATTATACAGTTAAGATCATTGTTATTTTAACTGTGTAATATTATTATACAGTTAACATCATTATTATAATATTGTTATTTAACTGTAATAAAAGTATTGTGATATAAGAAAGCATCTGTTCTCAGGAGATTTGCAGTGAAGTGTTAGGATTTAGGTGTGAAATGTCATAATAGTCAGAATTTATTTCCACATGATACATGTGTGTGTATTGTGTATACAGTACATATATATGTGCAGTAGGTAGAGATATCAATACAGATACAGTCTTATAGAAAGAAAGAAATCAAAGGTGGCAAAATGTTCAGTTGAATCTAGGCGAAGGGTACAAGTTTGAAACTTTGCTGTAGGCTTGACAAATTTTATTAAAGTTTAGAGGTTTCAGTTCCCATAGTAATTCACTAATATATATCCATTCAACTAATGACAATGGGTACCTGCTGTACACGGCCCAGCAATGTACTTGAGCCAGTAACCTCAAGCCCAGCTGGCAGGGTCACTGACCTGAGGAAGCCCACCGCCCACAGAAGGGTGGGAGGAAGATTTTAGCCCCAAATCTGGCACTTTTTCTATCACTTCATATACAAAGTTTTAGCAGGGAGAGATTTGGGGTACTATCCACTGGCTAGTTTTCTCAATTCAGCATTAATTTCTAACACATAAAAACATCATCTACTTTTGAAAAGCTGAGAGAAAACAGGCTTGAATGCCCGGCTAGATCTTCGGCAAGTTTCCAGAACTCATTAAGCAGAGATTATTAGAAAGAATCTCACACACTGATTAATTCTGTTTTCCGGTAAATCAAACATCATCTTTGCCAGCCTTTGCTAAATCTGCAAAACTTGTCAGCATTTTGATTGCTAATTAGTGTACAGAGAGAGAGCGTCTTCAAAAATTATTTCACAGAACAGAGTGAATTTAACTGAAATGCATAAATCCAAAAAACACTCTAATTTGTAAACATCCTCTTGGAAATCTTCTGCCTGTGCCAACACATTTGTACACTGCACACAGCTCACGAAATTCGCATCTCCCAAGTCTCTCTTACGTGTGTTTCCAGGGGGCTCCTCCAACTCCGTACTTCCTCACCCACCATGCTTAAGACGTCTCGTTTCCATCTCTCACTTTCCTGTCTCGCTCCTCCTCTAGACTGTAAGAGTTGCTCATTCATCACTCATTCATCAAATATTTACTGACAACCTGCTAAGTGTCCAGGATCTGGAAACTAGAGATACAGTGGTGAATAAAACTTGTGGAATTTAGAGATAGAACCACAACAAATTGCAATAACTTAACATAGTCGAAATTAGTCTCCAAGATCTGTATATTAGAACAAAATGCTCTATTTTCACTGATTCCCAGTGAAATTCCAGAAACATACGTCTGCATAATGCTTTAAATGTACAGCAGGATTTCAGGGTTAAAAGGGCTGCAGAGATCATATATCCCCAGCTCACCACCCACCTCTTTTGAGAAGCTACCCTGGACATGTCCTTCTCATGGCAGATCCCAAGAGGGCCAGAGGGCAAGGCCAGCAGTGCCTGTGCCATGTGCTTAATGGTCCAATCGCCAAATCAAGTCACCAGCCAATCCCAAACCCAGGGGCAGTGAAGAGCTGGGAACGTGAACCCGAGCTTCCCATGACCAGCCTTGCAGTGGAGTTCCCTTCCCCCTGTCTTCCACTCTGCTTCTCTGCTCACTCCTACTGTCCCTAAGTTTTAACCAGACACCACCTTCTCTGAGGAGCCCTCCCTGGGTCATGCCCCTTGCTGGGCTCCCCAGCGCCCTCGGCTTACCTCTTCCATAGCAATTATTGGAATCGTTTGTTCACATCTGTCTCTCTCCCTCAAACCGAACTCCCATGGCAGACACTGCTGGTTGCCTCCCAGACAGCCATTCTCCCCTTCTTTGGACCTTAGGGACATGAATTTTGTCCAGGGCAGTGGACAAAATGGCAGTGGGTCCTGATTAAAGTATTCTCCTTCCTGTACTCTTTTGCAATTAGACTGGCCCACAACATAGTCTGGCTTTCTGCAAAGCTTTCTTGAAGAGGATAGATGCAGCTAGCCTGGCCTCTCTTCTGTTTTTGTCCTTAACTCTTCTCCCACTCTTTATGCCTAGAATATGAATGTGACGTCTGGAGGTGCAGCAGCCATTTTGCAACCATGAGGATGAAAGCCACAAATTAAGGCTGGTGTAGCAGAAAGATGGAAGAGGATAGAGTACCCAGTGGCTTCTGAGCTGCTGCATCAGCCCTGTACTGTTTGGCTCCAGATTTATTGTTATGTGAGGAAAATCCTTCTACTTCCTTGAGTTATTTGCTGTTCAGGTTTCCTGAGTCCCAGCCGAATGCACCCTAACTGATCGAGCCTCTCAGAAAAGAGACGGATTTACTGATTGGTATATTCTTAGACCAAGTACAAGGCCTAGCACGTACTGTGAACCCAGTAAACACTCATCTGTGGATAAGCACATGGGCCTCACCAAGCCCTGCCGACCTTTTTCCCTCATTCCCACCACTACTCCTTCTTGATGTCCAGGCTCCAGCCACACTCCACGGGCAGCTCCATACATACCCCATGCTCCAGCTCAGCTTTGGGCTCAATATTGCCCCCCTTATAGAAACAACGGTCTCTCTTCTCCTCATCTCCCTTCAGGTCTCCTTGAGGCTTCTTCTCTGGAAGCTTCCTGTGTCCCACCCTCCAATGATACTAGGCCAGCAAAATGGCCCCGTGCCTCAGTTTCTTCATCCATAAAATTGGCATCATAAGGTACCTGCCCCAAAGGATTGCTGTGAGAATTGAGTGAGATCACTCTAACAGACCATCAGAAGAGCATAATTGCTTACTGCATGCCAGGCACAATTATAAACTCCTTACACACCACTGATTCATTTACACACCACTGATTCATTTACTCTTTTTCATGATCCTATCAGTACTAGCGTCATCCTCACCACATAGATGAGGAAATTGAGGCACAGAGGGTAACGCACCTTGCCCGAGGTAACACAGCCTTTGAGTCTTCTCAGCCAGAAGATAGAGAAGAGCCATCCATCCCTACAGGCTTCTTTCCAGATTCCTGGCCCACAGAATCTACAAGCATAAAAAAGGCGTTGTTTTATGTCACTAAGTGTGGGGTGGTTTGTTACATAAGAGCAGTCACTGGGACACGGGGCTGCCCCATCGGGTGCCCGGGAAGCCACCTGCGACCCTGAGTGGAGCAGGGGGCACTCCTGCAGGCAGCCGGCACTGGTCCCTCTGCCAAATGGGAGACTGAGCCAGGGAATCCTCGAGAAGCCTGCAGGCCTGACGACAGAAGACTCCTGAGGTCCTTTCAGGAGATCTGAGAAGGGGAGCTGCCATCGGAGATGGGGTGGGGCAGGCAGTGCCAGGCCAGGTGACGGCCAAGAATGCCAGCAGGACTGGCTTCGGGCTGGCCACAGCAAGGGGTCTGAGAACCAATGGGCTGGGGCCCTGGCTAATCATCCCCCAGACTGAATGGGGCTGACTCGGCCTCTGGAAACTGGGGGCTTCCAGGTTGACCCCATGGGTGGCATTATGAGTCAGAGTCCCTGGGGCTGCTGCCCAAAGGGAAACTGCAGAACAGCAACTGCATCTGAGACCAGGTAAACTGAGGACCTGGCAGACAACATGCATCGGAGGAGGCAAGCTGGGAGGCCATCCCAGAGGAGGCCGTGTTTGCCCCTGGACCAGCTGCTTCACACCGCTTGGGGTCCTGTTTTGAAGGGAGCGCTCTGGCCAAAGTTCCGGTCACTGTTCCTGCCGTCCCACCTCGGCCCCTGCCGGAAGTGTTCCTCTGCCTCTCACAAGCCGCCTCTGCGAACGGCTACCTCCTAGTAACCTGCTGCCTAGGAGCTCCCGACTGCATGACAGTCCAGAGAGAGAAGCAGCCCTTCCTGGGGCAGGTGTGCACCACACACGTGCACAGCCCACCCCCTGCCAGCTCTCACTCCCAGCCAAATACCTGTCTATAAACACCAGGAAGGGGCAAGACCTCGGGGACACACAGCCCCAAACGCTGGTCCTGCGCCCCCATGACCAGGGCCTCGGTGCTTTGCCTGGAGACCCTGCTGAAGCAGACTTGACAAATACCGCCCCTCCCCCCTCCCCCCTCCACCTGCGTGACCTAACCCGGAGGCGGCCGCCTTCCCCGGGAAGCCCAGCTCGGCCCCGCTCAGCCTCTCTCTCCAGCACAGCTATACCCTGCCCCCTTCTCACCCCGGATAAATAAAGGGTGGCTTCACACCTAAACACCCTGATGACTTTACTTTCTTGGGAGAACCCACGCCCACGTGCACACAGGGGGCCTATAACGCAACCCCCAGCTCTTCCCATGAGCCTTTGGTGTGTCTCCCAGACCTGCTTTCAAGTTGCTGATGTGAGGTCATGGGCCGGCTTCCCAATGCACCATCTGACCTCGAGGCAGAGGTGCCGTCAGCGGAATGAAAACACACTGGGGCGCACTCTGCCAGCAGCCCCGTGGCTCCAGCTCGGTTTATCTTGGGCCTGAAACATTCCAGAGGAACGTAGTCCTCCCTCTGCCAGGGACGGGCCTGGAGGAGTGGCCAGCGGGAGAGCACTTCCTGCCAGTCCCCTCGCTCGCTTAGGCAGGCAGCCGCGTCTTCAGAGCAGCCTGGCCTTCCAGGGCCGTCCAACCTCTAAGTGCACGTGACCCAGAGATGACAAGCACTCAGACCTCCAGCTGTGGAGTTGGGATCTCAAAATTCAAAACATGCCTGACAGCTGCCATGTGCTTTTAATTTCCCTGTTCCTGTAAAAGCCAGGCTGGGAAAAAGACATCCAAAGTGTGGATCCAACAAGTCACTAAAAGAATGCTCCCAAAACGATTCACAATGGCATTTCCTGACATTAATGTTAATTGCATAGTTTAATGTTCAATTATCACCATCCTCTCACAGTTGTGGAAAATAAGTGGCCCAGGAAGTTGCCGGAGCTTGGTAATGCACTAATAAATCTTCCGTCTCCACAACAGCGGATCTGAGTGCAGGTAGGGCACTTAGCCACACTGGATTTGCAGTCATGTCCAGGTTTATGGCCCGGGCTTCTGAGTACCCAGTCCTATCCGTGGGGACAACTTGACCACAGCTGACCTCAACGTTGAGTACAGACCAGTGAGGTTCCCAGTTATGGGCTGAATGCTTGTGCCCCTCAAAATTCATATATTGAAATCCTACACCCCAATGTGGTGCTATTGAGAGATGAGGCCTTGGAAGGCAACTGGGGTTAGATGATGTCATGAGGGTGGAGCCCCCTGAAGGGGATTAGTGCCCTGATAAGGGCCGCAGGAGAGCTTGACTGCCTCCCCTGCTCTCCTCCACGTGAGGATGCAATGAGTCTGAAACCTAGAAGAGGGCTCCCACTGGTACCGGACCATGCTGGCGCCCTGATCTCAGACACCCAGCCTCCAGCTCTGGGAGAAATAAATTCCTGTTGCTTAGAAGCTGCCCAGTCTGTGGCGCTTTGTTACAGCAGCTCAAGCAGACTAAGACGTCAGTCAAGGAGGATCCTGAAAGCTTGGGGGGAGGGACAGACCACCACCACTGACTGGCCAAGAGACCGGCAGTGGGAGGGGGCGAGGGTGGGAGAGAGCCCCAGGTGTCTGTCTGTTACTTAACAAAAGAGAAAGGGAGGTGAGGGGGACCTTTTGGGAAACAACTCCCTGGACAGCCGAGAACTTATAGAACTTCCATTCCCAGATGTCTGCGTGTAGATCTGCATGGCTGTGGACATGTCTGTACTCAGGTACTTAGTCGTAAGAAATTAACATTACCCAAAGAGAGGTGTGGCCTTGCCCTCGGCTCCTGGGAGGTGATCTCTAAAGCCTTGGGACGTCCTGCCTAGTAAGTGACTTGGTTTACCTGGGGGTCCTGAGCCACAGCGGAGAGTCTAGCACTGTGATTTATGGTGGGCTTTCTCTTTGGGCCATGCTTTGTCCGCTCAACCACCAGAGAGGCTACAGACTGAGGTCAGCCATGGGCAATCAACCAGGTCTACGTGACCCAGACCCCAAAAAACTCTGGACCCCAAGGCTCAGGTGAGCTTCCGTGGTCGGCAAAATTTTATGTGTGTAATCCACATCACAGCCGGGAAAAGCCCGTGATTCCACCGGGGGAGATCATCTGGGAGCTTCACGCCTGGAACTCTCCTGCGCTCTGCCCCGTACACCTCCTCCCACGGCTGATTTTAATGCTTCCTTCCCCTGTAATAAACTATGACCCTGAGTAGAACAGCTTTCAGCCTGTTCCGGGGTCCTTCTCGGGAGCTGTCAAGCCTGAGTGAGGGTCTAGCCGATGGGTCTTCAGTATTGTGAGAGGTTTCTGGCTTCTTTTCCACCCCTGCACCTGGGGAAGAGCAGCCCCAAACCCATGAAGAAGTGGCATTTGCAAAAACTGATAAATTGGACTTCATCCAAAAGGGACGATGCTGGGCTTCCCTGGTGGCGCGGTGGTTGAGAGTCTGCCTGCCGATGCAGGGGACGCGGGTTCGTGCCCCGGTCTGGGAAGATCCCACATGCCGTGGAGCGGCTGGGCCCATGAGCCATGGCCGCTGAGCCTGCGCATCCGGAGCCTGTGCCCCGCAACCGGAGAGGCCACAACAGTGAGAGGCCCGCGTACCGCAAAAAAAAAAAAAAAAAAAAAAGGACGATGCTTATCATCTCCTCTCACTGCACTCATTTGAAACAAACAGAAGCATGATAAACATACCAGAGTCACAGTCCACCAGCTGAATGAAGAGTAAGACACTTTCTGCGAAATGTTGTCACCAGAGTATCACTGAGAGGAACACCGCCTTCCCCAGACCAGGTGCCACGCCAGGAACGTCAGACAGCCACCGAGGATGAAATTCACAAGAGTCTGACATAACATGAGAAACACTTAGGCTGTCGTATTAAGAAAAAAGAAAATCGGGACTTAGGATCATATACAGAGCATAAGTTTGCACGTGTTTTATTAAACAGGGTGATAGGCGTTGATGAAGTTAGAGATGGTGTGAGTGTCACGGCAGCCACCTTGAAGTATTTTTCTTTGTCCAGTGCTTTGTCCAGAATTGGTCCTTGGTTATATAAGTACAGGGTCAGGAGGCGCCCTTGCCAGGCACCCTGGTGTTTGTGTTGCAGGGGGTGGAGGGCAGTACTGAACTGCTCTTGGGCACCTTTCCAGAGGCCTCTCAGCCCACTGCTCTCTTCACCTCCGCAGCAACCAGCTCTGGGCGGGCTTTGCACTACCGGAGAGCTCTCACCCGCAGCTTGCAAGTGAACACCCCAAGGGACACCCTTGACCAATGGGGTCACGAGCTTCCCACTTTGTTTGTTGGGTGGACAGTTCTAAGACACATTCCACAGGTTTCTCAGAAAGTCTGCAGGATCAGGCAGTCAGCTGCCTCTTGCACCCTCCTACTCAAGAATGCATCTTTGTGGGCTTCCCTGGTGGCGCAGTGGCTAAGAATCCGCCTGCCAATGCAGGGGACATGGGTTCGAGCCCTGGTCCGGGAAGATCCCACATGACACGGAGCAACTAAGCCCGTGCACCACAACTACTGAGCCTGCACCCTAGAGCCAATGAGCCACAACTACTGAGCCCACGCACCTAGAGCCTGTCCTCCGCAACAAGAGAAGCCAGCTCAGTGAGAAGCCCGCGCGCCGCAACGAGGAGTAGCCCCCACTCACCGGAACTAGAGAAAGCCCGTGTGCAGTGCAGCCAATAATTAATTAATTAATTATTTATTTAAAGAAAAGAATTCATCTTTGTGTTGGCTCTGCATCCCTCTGTGCTTCCCCTGGCCACACTCTGCTCCCTGTGGCCTCATCCCCAATGACACTAAGACAGTGTTTGCTGAGAGTTGCCCCTCCCCGGGAGCACAGGGCTCTGGGTACAAGATGGACCAACTTGCATAAGGAACACAAGAGCCTCTAGGGAAAGAGGGTCTAGAACTCCAATGCCTGTACTCTAAGCTCCAAGTGTGGAAGTGTGGGTGATACCTAAGAGATGTTTTCCTAGTATGGAAGGTAGCAAAATATACCAAGCGTTCCCACTGGGAATACACAGGAGAGGGGGAACGCTTAGCTGGTGGCCCAGACTCTACACAAGGATGCAGGGCTCACACGGGGAGGACTGGCTCTGTAAAGCAGCATGAGCTATAACAACAGGACCCTAGAGCACAACTCCAAAAGATAATGTGCCTGGTGTCTGCTGGAGTTGAGACCAGTGGCAGAGACGGGAAGATCACAGGATCCCAGCACCCTGGTGCAGTGCTTGTGCATTAGGGATAGTAACTGACCCAGGAGGTGTAAATCAAAGGTCCCCTTAGATGTGACCTTGGAACCAAGCATTGTGTCCTGGGCAGGGAATGGAGTGTGAAGACATCACAAGGATGGAGAAGTAGGACCATCCAGTCTCCATCAGCGACACCACATGGCAGCAGGAGGCAAACCAGTCCTCCGCTGACCACCCAACGTCCAGGCCCCCTGGTCTAGTGTTGACCCAGGACTGGTTGCCTTTGGATTAAGCAAGTCCCAAGTGTTCTGATCCTGTGAGGGGAGGGGGATGTCTCGAGATGGGTGAGCTATCAGAGGGACCAAGAAGAAAACCAAAAACTGATGTCCCCATATTTGTACTTCAACATCTGGGCAGCAGCTCTTTTGGGGAATGGCCTACCAGAGCCTTATGCTCTCCTACTCGGCCATGGCATCTGTTCTGACCTGCCTTCCTCTGCACCTAGGCCTGCGGTGTCTGTAAGGATGGCTTGGGTTGCAAAAAAACAAAGAAACTCCCAACTCAAACTGGCTTAAAATAATGATGATTCATTATCTCACAATATCAGAAGCTCAATTCCGCCCACGTTGGCCCCTCCCTTCCACACTCCCAGGTAGGTTGCAGGGGGCCAATGCAGCCTTAACGAGGTGCCAAGTCGCAGGAAGAAAGGGCATCTTCTCTCCCAAGCCTCCTTCTTGAGAGAGAGGAAACCTTTCTTCCCAGAAGCCTCCCCTCCAAACTCCCTCACCTCTTGTTGGCCAGACTGGGTCATGCCTGCTCTAGAACCAAAATGACCCCACTGTCCCCACCCCTGCAGCTGGATGGAGAGAAGGCTTGCGGGGAGGAATTTTGCCTTACTTTTAAATAGAGCTAAGATTTCATTGTTCCTAGCTCAGAGAGACATAAACACAAAAATACCAAGAAAAATCTCCAGAAAAAGCCAGTTCTTAAGAGGTTTCCCCACCCCGCTCCCTCTCCTCTCTCTCCCTAGGGTTTCTCACACTTTTATTACTTGGAGATCTGTTTTCAATGTATCCTCTGGCTCAGCAGGTCTGGGGCTGGGCCTGCGTTTCTAACAAGCTCCCAAGTGATGCTGGAGCTGCTGACCTGGGATCACACTTCGAGCAACAAAGACTCAGACCATAAAAGGTATTTCACAGTGTCACGGAGCAAGTGGTTTTCAGCTCAACCATGTCCACATGCTTGGTCAGTGCCTGTGATTCTCCTGGTCTCGAGATGGCTGCAATCCTCCAAGAGTGACCCCCAACAGGAGGCAGAAAGGGGCTCTTTCCTCATGTCTGTTCCTTTTACGAGGAAGGGAACAATTTCCCCAGAAGCCTCCAGAAGATGTCCCCTGATATCTCATTGGCAACCGCTCTTGCCTCATGGCCACCTGGGCTATAGGGAGCCTGGGGGAGTGAGCACCTGGTGAAAGGGGGGTTACCATGGCAGTGGTAACCAAGCAGAAAAGGGGAATGGCTGCTCGTGACCAGCCAGCAATGTCCACCACAGCTGTCTTTCAAATGCTCCAGGCCACCCCTATATGCTCTGTCTACCAGGGGTCAGTGGAAAGGGAGAGGGGTCATGCCAGGTTTCAACATGAGACAGGTAGTGGCAGCGACATGCAGGTGGGACACAGCACGGGTGCCCCACAGCCCAGACGGAACCCCAGCCCTCCCAGCCCGTCTCACCAGACAGCCTGGAGCCAGTGTGAACAACACACCCGGACTCCCCAGCTCCCTCTTCTCTGGGAGCAAACACATCATGTTTCCTGGTAACCTGGATACCGCATCAGGGATGTAAAGTCGAGAAGCGTATCCGCTGAGCCAGCTGCGAGCGACGGTGCCCATTAAACTTGTCTCGCAGAACCACGGGACGCTAAGTGTTGGGAACCGAGATATCATTTTTTCCCAGAAGTCATATGCTGTCCCTTGGAAACAAGGGTTACCATGGTGATGTTTTCTACCTGGGCCTGCCTCGGGTGAGGTTGGAAATAAGACCCAGGTGTTGAAGCCAAACCAGTAAAGAGGCACAGAGCAGGGCCCCGTGGGCGGAGGGCTGGCGGGTTCCACAAGTCTCTCCTCTTGGTGTCCTGGTGGGTTTGGACCTTCTGGCTCACGTGGCGGTTCTTGGTGACACAAGAGGAGCCCAGCTTTGGAGTCAGGCAGACCTGGATTTAATCCTGCCTCGGCCACTGACCTGTGTGTGGCCTTGGGCGAGTTATTAAACTGTCCTGGCCTCAATTTCTTTGTCTTTATAATGGGGGAGGGCAGGGAATAGACCCCGATTTGCAGGATTGTTGGCATGTAAACGAGACTGTGTATTAGCAGCGCGGAGCCCGGCGCCTGGAGCGGAAGATGGCAGAGGACCAGCGTCTGGGCGCGCAGAGGCCACGGGCGCGGAGGGGGCGGTCTGATGTGACTCCCCTCCCGCCCAGGCAGGCAGGCAGACTCATGCCAACTGGCACGAGAATGAGATGAAGGTAAACGTGGAAGACGTTCTCAGTCTGCCGTGAGAATTCCTGTCCTGGCGACTAGAAATGTTCTAAGTGTGAGTGATCCGCGCTGCCGGGGAAGCCGGGCTCAGGACCAGCAGCCACGTGACCGGCTCTCCGTGAGAAACGCTGTGAGACACCCCGGGAGCCGACGGATCAGCCGGCACCCCTTCCCGTCCACAGGCAGGGCTGGCTGGGCATGTCCACGGGGCGTGGTGGTCGTGGAATCAGAAGGAGAGCCTTAGAACAGATGCTAAACGGCCCCACCTCACCATCGAGGTGCCTCATCCCTAGAACCAGGATCCTCCCAGAGTCCCGACCGCAAAGCCCCTGCACCTCCACCATCGGGATCCCACCCTCCCAGGCTCCCTGTACCCAGCTCATGTTGGAAGCCACAGTCCCAGCCAGAGGGCAGGGAGGACTGAAAGTCTGCAGCCTGGTCCAGTGGGAGGGTCCGCCCACATTTGCCCCAAGGCCTCCTCTTACACCCATCCCGTGACTGAGAAACCCTCATCCTGAGGTATTCAGACATTCCCAGGAACTCAACCTGGTGAAGGAGTTTCCAAGCCTGGGAATCACTTTCCAGCAAGTCTGCACATCTCTGATCTAAACACTCTTTATGTTGGTTTTAATAACAGCACCCAATGAACAGGCTTACTTCCCTCTTCTCCAAGTTCTCGGGAGATACCTCAAGGTCCATCTAATAAACATTTGTATATGTCAGTAGTTTCTCTCTTTCAGCTTCCAGCATTTAAAGCCAACACTGAATGTTTGGAGTGGGGACAGGGGAGCAGCAGTTCATGCTGCTCCGGAGCCGTGGATTAGACCGAGATTCCGACACTGGTGAGTCCAACACGGTGGGTAGGGCCTTCAGAACCACTGGATGAGCCGGGTCCTTCTTCCTGGAGCATCTGTTGTCTCCACAGTGAGTATCTCTATTTCTTAGGGCTGCCATAACAAAGTACCACAAACTGGGCATCTTAAACACAGACGTATATTTTCTCACAGCTCTGGAGGATGGAAGTTCAAAATCGAGGTGTTGGCAGGGCCATGCTCCCTCTGCAGGGTCGAGGGGAGGACCCTCCCCTGCCTCTCCCAGCGTCTGCTAGTTGTTGGCCTTCCTTGGCTTCCGTGGCTTGTAGATGCCTCACTCCAGTCTGCCTCCTTCATCACATGGCATTCTGCCCTCATGTGTCTATGTTTCTGTGTCTCTGCTCCTCTTATAAGAACACCAGTCATGTTGGATTCAGGGTCCACCCTACTCCAGTATGATCTCATGGAAATCTAATTACATCTGCAACAATCCCATGTCAAATAATATCACCTTCTCAGGGACTGGGGGTCAGGACCTCAACATATCTTTCTGGATGACACAACTGAACAGTAACAGTGAGTAACTGAAAAACACTGTTTTTATGGTTAACCCAAGATGGATAAATGAGGGAATAAAATGTAAAATTTGCATGAGCTAAAATGAAGACCCTCATGCCTGCTGTAGGCTGGACCCCAGACATCCTTCGCCTTCCTCTGCTTTGGGGTGCGCTTAGGGAAAGAGCCCAAAAGCCGGAGTCTGGGGCCATAAGACCTCGTTTTGTCACTTACCTTGGGCAGAAAACAACCAAAATACGTAAACTGGCAGTCAGCATGTGTGATGTGCTCACAAGCACGCGTGTGGGATGATCTGAGGGCAGACAAGCTTGCGGGTGTCCTTTCTGGGTTATTTGATTCCTAGGGGCCTGCACTTCTCATTTTCTTTGAGCTAGGTGACAGCTCTGTAAGTCGTAGAAAACTTAGAGAATGCAAATGATTTGTCTATGCGTGTGCTGATGAATTTTGTCCAGAGGAATGGCACTGACTATGGCCCTGTGAATATCTACCAGTTTTGCATCAATTTCTATATTTGTTCCAGCATCCCCAACTGCCCCTTCATGCATGCTCTTTGAATCTTCCTTTGAACTGGTTATAACATACTATTGGTTTCCTCATTAAATGGTGAGTTAAAGAAACTTAACCTATCCATTTCTTATTTTCTGAGATTCATGACCTTCACAAAATGATCTTTCTACAGGGGCAACAAGGTAAAGCATTTGAACGGACAAGCTCCCGGCAAGTTGAGAAATGTATGGTCACAGATGACGGCAGCCACGACCATAATGATCCTATCAAGATGTGATACCTCCAGGGAACTCTGTCGTATCCGGCATCATCTCAGAAGGATCTGCCAGCCGCTCAGGCTGAGTGATCAGCAAGGGACAAATCTTCAGGTGGCCGGCAGGCTGCGGGGAGGCCAGACGCCCCCTCGGGCCTCACAGACAGCTGGATTTCAGCTCCACGAAGTGCAGAGAGGTGAGGTTAGGTCTGAAAAATAAACAGGATCATAAAAACCTCCCCACTGGCAGTGTGGTCGGGCCCCGTGCGTGCCAACAGGCTGGAGCCAGGTTGCCGAGACATTGCTGACAGCCCTGGTGGGAGGAAGTCCAGGCCGAGGCCTTGGAGAGGTTGTCCAGCACCACGAATCCACCTGCCCATAAAAACACAGCCCGCCTTGGGCCTCCAGGGCTTCACTTTCCTGCTTGTCTTCCCAGATAGAGGAGTCAGAGCCCCTGCTGCCCCGCAGAGCAGAGGAGTCTGTGCAGCTGATTACCTGAGAAGGCATTTCTGTCTCAGGACTGAAGCGAGGGCAGGTCCTTCGGGGCATTCTAACTAAAGACACCCAGGGCCTTGGTCACCTGCGGCTACTCCCACCTGAGGCCATCCTGCAAGGCTCCACATCTCAGGAGAGGATGTGCCAGGCCTGAAAGGTGAAAACATCAAGAACTCTTCATCCATGACGTTGTACAAGGAGCCTAAGCTTGAGTGTGAGGCTGACCTGGGTTCGAATCCCAACTCTCTCCCTTGCCCGCTGTGCGACTTCAAGGGAGATACTTGACTTAACTTCCTCAGCTTATAATGGAGAATAACAATCGTGGGCACTGGTGGGTTGTGGGATTACCTGAGAACATAGGAGACACGCCTGGTTCAGAGCAGACTCTACCTAAATATTGGTTCCCTGGCGGTTCCCTCCTGTAGGGTGGAAACAGAAGGTCCGACGTAGGCTCTCAAAGCACTAGGTTTTGCCACGTTATACTTCTGGCTCTGACACAAACTTACTCATGTCTGCTCTCTGGGTCTTTAAAATAAGGGGACCTGAACAAGGTATGGAATTCCAGCATTCCACCTTGCCATTTTTCAGGACATGGGAAAACTGAGTTGTTTTCTAAGGAATGACTGCAAAATTTCAACAAAAGCGTCCCGACTCTTTTCCTCTTGACCCTCCCCAGAGAGACAGGAATGTCTGGGAGGGGCAGAGCAAGTCTAAGGAAGGCCCCTCAGAGTCATCTGCAGAATTTTCTAAATCCTCCACACCACTGCCCTCCAGAAAGCAGACAGAGTCTCGACTGCATTTCCAACATTCTGTCTCCACAGGAAAGAAGCTGCAGCACTGCTTTCCCTCATTAAGATGCTCGGCCATTGTCAGACATCCCAGGCCAGAGAGTGGGCTCCGCAGAGCAGGTATGGGGATTCAGCTGCCCCGGAGAAGCCAGCTAGCCGCAGGTCAGTGTGGGCAGCTGGGCTTCTTATTCAAGGTGATGTAATTCGCTGGCCTGGAAAGTTCACTGCCTCCGTGAAGGAATCAGCCTCCCCGTTTCTGCCAGGGGATTAAAATATTCGGTGAAAAACATTGCTGAGAATCAAAGGGAACCAGTGCAAAACGTGTCCTGAAATAACTCCTGGGCTGCCCCTCTGACAACTCTTCACCCCGAGCTTCTGGTAGCAACATCAAGTTCAGGAAAGACCCAGGAGTGCAATTTCTTTCCCTCTCCTACAAAGACCATGCTTTTTCCGGAAGACATTTTCCCCTTTGACAACTATTCTAAGAATGCAAGGAGAGTCCTTCTTTTCTTCTAAAAATCATGCCTCCAGACTGGGAGCTGTGCTAACACGCCTGCACCAACAGCTGAGCCGAGTCGACAAGACGCCGCTGATGTGAAGATCTGAGAGCACAGAAGGGATGGATTTGGAACTGCAACCCCACCCCAAGGTCCCTCTCACGAGCTATTTCAAGTGCATTTGAAGTGATTCTGTTCATTGGAATCCATGCATCTCCCTGCCTCTGAGAAACTGGATAAATTCTGCACTGACCCTTGTTCCGAGGTCTGTAGACGTCCACGCGTCTGGTGGGGGGCCAGGAAGATGTTATGTTAATGTCCTCAAGGTCACCTCTGGCCCTCAAGTTATGGTCTGTGCCCCCTCCCATCTCCTCCCAAGCACACCCTCTGTTGCTCGGACCTGGACTCTGCAGTTTCTACACACACACACACACACACACACACACACACACACACATACGGCATGGTACCACTCATGCACGGCATTTGTGTGTTTCAAAATTTTTATGGGGCAATTGGAGTCAGGGAAGGAGCGCCTGGGCAGAGATTACTACCTGTTCACCACAATAGGCTCCCTTCCTCTGGGCACATAGACTACATATCCCACCTGCCCTTGCAGTGTAATTTGATCATGTGACCTGAGTTCTAGCCAATGGAAGGAGAGCAGAAGTGAACACGTCTCAGTCTAGGCATACAATAGAATATTTTCTGGCATTAAAAAGAAACGAAGTACTGACCCAAGCTGAACCTCAAAAACATTATGTCAGGATGAACCTCAAAAACATACTCAGTGAAAGACATAAGAGACCACATGGTTTTATGGTTTTACATACATGAAATATTCAGAATAGGCAAATCTATAGAGATGAAAAGTAGATTATTGATTACCTACTGGGTAGGAACAGTAAATGGTTACAAGGGATCTTATGTGGGGTTAATGTGGAGGGGATAGTAAAAATGTTCTAAAGTTACTAAAAAATTACTGAATGATACATTCAATGAAATGGGCAAATTTTATGATATACAAAATATACCTCAATGAAGTTGTTAAAAAATAAATAGAAGAAGTGAGCATGCCATTTCCAGGACTGGTCTGTAAAAACCTCCCACATGTTTTGCTCCAGGCCCTTTCCCTTCACCCTGGCTGATTCAGACTGTAGTGGAGAAGAGACCGAGGAGCCTGGGTCCCTGAGTGACTCCGTGGAGTACAGCCACACCCACCATGCTCATCTGTGAGCAGGAAGTGAACTGCTCTATGTTGAACCACTACTTGTTTGAATTTTGTTGTTACAGTAATTCCCTTGCATGAATTTGTACAGACAGTTCCAGGGCAACCACCGTATTTCCATCTGAATGGCATTCTGGTTCTTTGGTAACTACCACCACTGGAGCTGTGTTTCTTCCAGAAGCCCTTCATTTTCCTCACATCTCACTGGGTCCTCTCTTCCACTTCACCCCTTCCCCAGTACCTCTTGAATTGCCTTCAGGAACTCCAGGTCCTTCTCTCTCAGTCATGTAGAGCATCCAAGTCAGTAGATGACCGAGCATGGCAGGTTGTTTCCAGGGCAACCAGGGGAGAGAAAAAGGAGGTGAGGAAATTATCCCTGTGAGTGCTGGGGGGTGGGGGCTGAGCCCTTTGTGGGGTGCGGGAAGGCGGGAAACTTATGGCGTCAGATTCTACCAAACTCTGCTGCCTTTTTCCCATCTCAAGCATCCAAGTGTTCCTGCATCTCCAGAACTGAGATGGCAAGAGGTTGGTAGGAATCAAAAACATTCTTTGAGTTGTAAAAGAGAAAAGATATTGAATGTTAGCATGGAAGAGATATCGAAACAAAGAGATACCTCCAAGCTACAAGGATCTGTGTACAACATGTGGAATATAGCCAATATTTTATAATAATATAAATGGAATAGAACCTTTAAAAATTGTGACTCACTATCCTGTACGCCTGTAATTTATATAATGTACATCAACTATACATCAACCAAAAAACATTTAAAAAAATGTCTCCAAGTGTGCATTTTATCTGCAATAAGCAAAACGATTTTTTCAAGCACCATTGAAACTGAAGGAGACAAATACTGGAAAGTTTCTGGGGCAAAAGCAGTGACAAATGGGAGCTAATTTTACAGGCCTGTTGTTCACTGAAGGGATGGGTATTTTCTTTATTCGGCGTGCTGACGCTGTCGGGCTCTGACGCTGCGGAATCCACGCCCACGTGCAACACGCCTTCCTCTCCTTTCTGCCCGCACTGCCTCAGAGCGCGCCTCACCTAGATTACCGAGCCCTCTCTCTGCTGCTCCAGCCTCCTCGCTTGTCGCCTGCAGCCCACTCTCCACAGCCAGGCTCACAGCCAGGCTGCTGTCCTCCTTACAGCCCTTTGGGCACACCTGCAGTGGTGCAGTGCACAGCCCGCCCGTCTGTACCCTGTGGTCCTGGGTGTAACACAGAGAGACTTTCAAGCTCTTTGGGCCCCCAAATCTCTGTGACCTCACCTGTCACCGTGTGTGACAGGAACCTTCTATCTAACCACTTAGAATCCCCGACGGTGCAATGGTGTGCCTCTAGATCTTTCCGTACCCTGTTCCTTCTGCCTGGAACTCCTCCCACCTCCCTTCCTCGCCCAGGTATTTTTCATTCGCCCTTCAAAGCTCAAATCAGCACCCCGTCCTCCACAAGGGTGCCTCTGTCCCCCTCGCTCAGTCCTCTGTGCTCCTCGGGGCACGCTGGGGACTGTCCTGTGTGCTCCCTGAGGACAGCCATCGTGTTGGGAGGTGTGAGGTGAGGTCGGGGCCAACCCTGGAGGAGCCAGAAGAGGAGTCACAGATGGTTCCGCCTCAGTCAGGAGGAGGGCCAAGACGGAAATGCTGAGGGAAACTGAGGCCAGGACGAGGGCCCTGGGGCAGGCAGACTGAAAGGCAGTTCAGCACTGGGAAACCGGAATAAAGGTGACAGCTTATCGCCGAAAATGCTCCCCGTCCCCTCCCCGCCACCACCACACCTCTCGTCTCCGCCCACACCTTTCCTGGACAACGCCCACCGAGCCCTGCTCACCCCAGGGCCTGCAGGTCACCTGGTAGAAGTGCCCTGGCAGGGGTCGGGGGTGGCAAGTGTTAATATGGGCAGGTCAATGCCGGCCTCTCTGTTGGCCAGTGGGAGACGGTGCAGGCCTAGGAGCTGACCCAGCGAGGTTGGTGTAATACAAAGCAACAAGAACAGGGCCGAAAGAACCAAGGTTAAGCGTACAGCTTAATCCCTTTGAAGTGAGATGCGGAACCCATCTCAGCTGGAGCCACAATATCCTCTCCTAGGACCCAGGGCGCTTGGCTCCCAGGCACTGGCAATGAACATCTCAGAGAGAGCATCCCTGTTTACCTACGAGAGATAATAAGACCGCATAATCACGGAGATTCAAACACAGTCACAGAGATCACCCAAGGGCAATTCGGCTGGAACGATTACAGTTCTCCAGATGGGTCTTTGATACAAAAGGTAAGATCATTGGATTCTCTCTGAAGGGAGAGCTTGTTTCTTCTGTACCCACAGAGCAAATACCCACTTGAGAGGTCAGGACAGGAAGGCTCTGCAGGACAAGTAATAAAAACCCAGGGGATGTGGGAAGGGCTGCACAGAGAGAGCTGGCCAAGACAGTCGTGATAGCCCTTCCTTAGGGAGCCAGGCGCCTTGTTTTATTATTTTATTTTATTTTTTAATGGAATGGCTGAGTTAAAAGCTTTTGGTTCTATACTGGGTTTCTAAGTTGGGCTTGTTTTTTTTCTTTAAATGAGAAACAGATTACAATGAAGGCATTTTGTTATGTATATTAAATGCAGACACATCCAGAGAAAACAAATGAAAAGGCAGACATAACACAAGCTTGTGCATCAGTGATCCCATGCATATGCATTAGCTCATGGTCCCTTAAAATAAGCCAGTTTCTCCAGCCTTTCATTATGCAGAGAGGGGAGTATTTTCCAAACACTCTCACAATTAAGGGGAAATGGCCCTGGCAGAGCTCTCCCCTGACACAGCCCTTCATTACGTGCTCCTTTCCTCCCTGCCCACTCTCCTGTCTGTGTGAATTGACTAGTTCTACCCCTTTGGTATCTTGTTCCTCACCAGCTAGAAGGAAAAAATACTTATTATTTAAACAGGTCACAAATAAGCAGACGAATATACTGACTAAATGCAAGGGATGTGGAGTTAGAAAGCCCAGGTACAAATGTCTCTGCCACTTACTACTGGGCAAGTGACTTCACTTCTCTAGCCTCAGTTTTCTCATCTATAAAATGGGGATACGAATACGAGGATTAAATAGAATGATGCCTGAGCAGGGGTGCCTAAGTAAGCATATAATATATAATTATATTTTATAAATCGTGCACACTGAGTGTATCACTTACCCCAGAGAACTCAGTGTCTTGGGCTGAAAAGTGTTCTTAGAGATCACCTCTCCTTACAGGAGAGACTGATCTGGGGGGCAGGGGACTCACTAGGGCAGTTGGAAGCCAATTCTTATTGAGCACCTACTATGTGCCTAGCCCTACACTCAGCATCTGGTCCTGGTGATTCTCCTCTTTCCAGCACTCTGTGCTCCAGGTAAAAGGCATGAGCCCAGACTTGCTCAGCTTTGCTCCTGCCCATCAAGCCCTAGAAGGCATCCTGCAGCCACTACCCCTGCACATCCCCATCCCCCCATCTGGGACACCCTGGCAAGTGACAGAACCCCACCATTATCATCACCAAAAAAAGGAATTTATCATAAAAATACAGGTTGGATTATGAACTCCAAGAACTAGAGAAAAGTCGGGCTTCTGGAAGAAACAAAACTAGGACTGGTGTGCCCTCGGGAACCCAGGACACCTCCAATTCCCTGGGTGCGTCTGTGCCATTATCTACAAAGCACAAGAATGGTACCAAATGCTTTACGTGTATTATCTTACCTGATCCTCCCACAACCCAGTGTTCACACTGGGAAACTGAGGCACAGAGCAGGTACTGGCTTGCCCAATCTCTCCAACCCATCCATCAGGGAGCTGGATTCTGAACCACAGCCTGGCACCGTTTCACTCTGACTGGGCCAAGTTGGTCAGGTGCTCCCAGCACCGGACCTGTCAGCATGGCCTGGAGGCGGGGAGACACAAACAGCTGGAAGTGGCCCTAAGGACAGAGGGTACTTCTGTGAGGGAAGAGCCAGGAAGAGACACAACGTGACCCACTCCACTGTCACCCTCTGGTCATCCACTGAGACCCAGCAGAGAAAGCTGTCCTCCAGGGAAGCAGCCCTCTTCCCAGCCTGGAGCCACCGTCGTGCCCACTTTTAGGACAGTGCCTGGCACACGGCCATCCCCACGACTCCCATGGGGCCCTGAGTCCTATGTGAGGGTTTCCCTGGTGGTCTCACACCCGGCAGAGATGCCAAGAGGCCTGAGAGTGTCGGGTCGGACCCATCTCTGTCCCCAGAGACTGCACAAGCCTGTGCACGAGGGCTGCTCAGCACAGGAATGAATGAATGAATGAATGAATGAATGGTTCCCCCTCCATGTCTCCCTTCCCTCCACACATATCCCCAGTTTCTCTCTGTTCAAGCCCCAGTTTGACAGGGGCACAGCCAAAATTGGAGAAAGGGGGGCCAGCAGGCAGCATGGCTGCTCTGGGTAAGTCTGAGGCCCAAGCCGTACACCTGGCCCAGATATGAAGAGGGCGCCCTGATGAAGAAATCGGGGAGGGGCAGAAGGAGGGGCCGCAGCAATCTCCTTCCAGGAGGCCTTCAGATGCTCCTCTCCTTGTCTACCTCCCAGGGTTCTGCCCTACAAAGCAAGCCAGGGCCAAGCTCAGGGCCCCCCACTGGCCATCGACTCTTTCTCCAAGGACCAGGTGTTCACAGAGCCTTCCAGCCTGGCCTAGACCCCTGATCTCCAGCCAGCAGGAAGCAAGGTGACCCCCACCCACCCTTCACAGCCTCTGATCTGCAGCCCTCACCTCCTTCCTTGCCCTGGGTATGTTGAGTTAAGACAGGCACCTCCCAAAGGCATGGAAATTCTTTCTTCTTCTTTTTTCTTTAATGAAGCAAACCAGATGGAAAAGAGAAAACTTGAAGTGTTTTAAGAATAAAAACTTTATTGTTGTTGCTGTTAAAAGAAAACATGCTCATTAAAAAAAAAAAAATTCAAGCAATATAAAATGGACCAAAAGATCTCTTCAAAGTTAAGGGAGGAAAGGAGTATAAAAATTATAAGAACTCGAGGTTATTATATTTTGATATGATAGTATGTTTCATGTTTGACTTCCTGCTATGAAAGATGAGGGAAATTCCACCTTCCTCTCCCCTCCCCTTCAAATTCAGTTACTGGCATCACTGTTTACAGGGGCCTCATCCAGGGTAGAATGAACCCTATGCTCACCACCAATCCTTTTAGGATGGTGTCTTGTTTCTGAGATCTGGAGTTTGATTCCTCAGCTTCTGTCAAAAAAGGCTTTTAGGAGCCGTGTGCTCATGCTTAATGATGTCTGTTGTCTTTATATCCCAGGGAGCGCTGGGTCACATTTCCTTACCCTTCCAACTCTGCAGATCCTGGACGCCATCCTCAGGCACTGGACGCTGTGGGGGAATTTTTGTCTTGTTTCGTTTGGCTTTGTTGTTTATAGGATTCTGCCTTTGTGTTCAGTAGCTAAACATGGTTATGATTCAGAATTGATCACTCTGTGCATTTTTTGTCTGGGATACAAGGACTTTGTTGAATAGAAGATTTGAGTCCTTCTTCTGGTGAGTTTACATCTCATATTTCCTTTCATTCTGTTCTCTTCTCTAGAAGCACCACCATCCTTCTCCTTCCATATAAATCATCTCCACAGTACTTTTGGCATCTTTGTGCAGGCTTGTTTTGCGTGGTTTTGTCAAACTTGTGTTTTCAGGTTTTGTTGCTTTGAATGAGGTTTCCATCTCTGCAATGTTTTATTTTTCTTTCCCACTTGTTTCCTAAGCTCCGTCCGTAACTTGCCTTTCATCTCTTTCTGTCCTTACAGAATCTCTTCCTTAAAACGTACACAGATGTCAGTGGAGCTCAGGTTTCCAGCCCTTTTTGCCTGCAGTTTCTTTGGATTGTGGAGGATTCATTTGATCTTTCCCCGTCCTTCCTCGAGCAACCCCTCTTTGGAAACATGTTATTCATCTGACTTTTTTTACATCCCTTTCCTCCTTGTTTGCTTTCTTGCTGTATCTGTGCATAGGTTTTATGTGGACTCCTTTCTGTTTGTCACTGAGTTTAATGGGCTCAGCTCTGTTCTGAAAAAATAGATGTGGGTAGGAAAAAATGGCATGAAAGCATCTAATCAAGTCCAGCCTTTTCCTGGGGCCGTGACTCTGCCCATGACTCATGCCCAAGAAGCAGTGTGGCTCTCCACGCTGCCCCACCTGCAGCATTGCCCTGAGTTAGGAAGATGGTCACAGACAAAACAGTGGCCAGAAGGTGTGGCCGCCTCCTCCCGCTTCACCCCCTGGGCCCTTGACCATGCTGTTCACTGAGGCAGGACACCAGAGGATGCGTGCATTGGAATGGAGGGAATTACAAAGCGGGGTGGGGTGGGAAGAGTCAGAGCTCTGTTTTGGCCACTGTCTGGACACACTCTCCACCCAGATGGAGACATCACGTCAACAGTTGAATTTAAGAATTATTTCTTTGATCTTTTTCTTCTCTCCACTTTCTTTGCTATTCTCTTTCTGGTTTTCTTCTGCAGATACTAGACTTTCTAACTTGATCTGCTAATTTTCTTATCTTCTCTCATCTATTTCTCCTTTTTCCTTTTTCCTTTTTTCAGATTTCTTCTGATTCTTCTATGGATTGGGTACATTTATTTCTAACATATTTTTAATCCCGAGAGTTCTCCTTGGGGTTCTGCACTGTGATGTGCAGTGTGGCCACAGCTGTCCCCAGCCTCTCCTCCCTCTCTCCCTTCCCATACGTGGCTTACCCTGGACCACCTGTCATGCACACGTGATCACCCCCAAGCTCTTCATAGTCTATGGAATTCCCCCCATCATGCAAATAGCCTCCCTTGGCCGTGCCGTGGGCCTAGAGGTGCTCATCCAACCAAGTGGCCCACTTGGGGGAAATGGACTCAGGATGGAGACCAGCGCCGGCTCTGGAAGTGCTTTGGGGCAATTAGGACAGGCACTTCCAGGATTCTGAGAACTGGAGCCTCACCCAGAACGAAGGGGACACAGGCTCCTGATGGGCATGTCAACTTGGTTTTCGGACTCTTTGACCCTCTGGGAATGGACATGGCCAAAGGAAGGCCAGGGAGGGGTAACACAGAAGATTCAGAGCAGGCCAGCTCTAGGCATCTTAGGACATTTTCTGACCTCACTTGTGTCTGGGACAAAGGAGAGAAAACTTTTCTCCATCCCAAGCTCAAAGAAACAAACTTCCACAGAGATTTTGGTGGTCCCAATCTTATAGCATCATCTAAACCCTCCCAATTAGTCCCCACCTGCCATCACTGTGATAATGCGCATCTTCCAGGGGACAGAACTGAGGAGACAAGAGGGAAGCTGTGGGGTTCGCCTTTTAGGGGCCCCACCTTCTATGCAGACGTGCCATGCTCTCCAGCACAACCACTTAAGTCCTGATCTCCCGTAGCCCAGAATCTCCTGTCTTCTTGATGCCTAAAGCCCATATGTCAAAATTCCAAGTTATATCAACATATATTCTAGCCAGGGAGACAGTCAGCCATCTAATTAGTTGTTCTCAGCCTTTAGGATTGCTGGAACCAGTGCTTTTAATTTTTTTTTAACATCTTTATTGGAGTATAATTGCTTTACAATGGTGTGTTAGTTTCTGCTTTATAACAAAGTGAATCAGCTATACATATACATATGTCCCCATATCTCTTCCCTCTTGCATCTCCCTCCCTCCCACCCTCCCTATCCCACCCCTCTAGGTGGTCACAAAGCACCGAGCTGATCTCCCTGTGCTATGCGGCTGCTTCCCACTAGCTATCTATTTTACATTTGGTAGTGTATATATATCCACGCCACTCTCTCACTTTGTCACAGCTTACCCTTCCCCCTCCCCATATCCTCAAGTCCGTTCTCTAGTAGGTCTGCATCTTTATTCCCATCTTGCCCCTAGTTTTTCATGACCATTTTTTTTTTAGATTCCATATCTATGTGTTAGCGTACAGTATTTGTTTTTCTCTTTCTGACTTACTTCACTCTGTATGACAGTCTCTAGGTCCATACACCTCACTACAAATAACTCAGCTTTGTTCCTTTTTATGGCTGAGTAATATTCCATTGTATATATGTGCCACCTCTTCTTTATCCATTCATCTGTTGATGGACACTTCAGTTGCTTGCATGTCCTGGCTATTGTAAATAGAGCTGCAATGAACATTGTGGTACATGACTCTTTTTGAATTATGGTTTTCTCAGGGTACATGCCCAGTAGTGGGATTGCTGGGTTGTATGGTAGTTCTATTTTTAGTTATTTAAGGACCCTCCATACTGTTCTCCATAGTGGCTGTATCAATTTACTTTCCCATCAACAGTGCAAGAGGGTTCCCTTTTCTCCACACCCTCTCCAGCATTTGTTGTTTGTAGATTTTTTGATGATGGCCATTCTGACCAGTGTGAGATAATATCTCATTGTAGTTTTGATTTGCATTTCTCTAATGATGTTGAGCTTTCCTTCATGTGTCTGTTGGCAAGCTGTATATCTTCTTTAGAGAAATGTCTATTTAGGCCTTCCGTCCATTTTTGGATTGGGTTGTTTGTTTTTTTTAATGTTGAGCTGCATGAGCTGCTTGTAAATTTTGGAGATTAATCCTTTGTCAGTTGCTTCATTTGCAAATATTTTCTCCCATTCTGAGGGTTGTCTTTTCATCTTGTTTATGGTTTCGTTTGCTGTGCAAAAGCTTTTAAGTTTCAATAGATCCCATGTGTTTATTTTTGGTTTTATTTCCATTTCTCTAGGAGGTGGGTCAAAAAGGATCTTGCTATGATTTCTGTCATAGAGTGTTCTGCCTATGTTTTCCTCTAAGAGTTTGATGGTGTTTGTCCTTACATTTAGGTCTTTAATCCATTTGGAGTTTAATTTTTGTGTATGGTGTTAGGGAGTGTTCTAATTTCATTCTTTTACATGTAGCTGTCCAGTTTTCCCAGAACCACTTATTGAAGAGGCTGTCTTTTCTCCACTGTATATTCTTGCCTCCTTTATCAAAGATAAGGTGACCATATGTGCATGGGTTTATCTCTGGGCTTTCTATCCTTTTCCATTGGTCTATATTTCTGTTTCTGTGTCAGTACCATACTGTCTTGATTACTGTAGCTTTGTAGTATAGTCTGAAGTCTGGGAGCCTGATTCCTCCAGCTCTGTTTTTCTTTCTCAAGATTGCTTTGGCTATTCGAGGTCTTTTGTGTTTCCATACAAATTGTGAAATTTTTTGTTCTAGTTCTGTGAAAACTAGAACAGTGGTAGTTTGATAGGGATTGCACTGAATCTGTAGATTGCTTTGGGTAATATAGTCATTTTCACAATGTTGATTCTTCCAATCCAAGAATGGTATATCCCTCCATCTATTTGTATCATCTTTAATTTCTTTCATCAGTGTCTTATAGTTTTCTGCATAAAGGTCTTTTGTCTCCTTAGGTAGGTTTATTCCTAGATATTTTATTCTCTTTGTTGCAATGGTAAATGGGAGTGTTTTCTTAATTTCACTTTCAGATATTTCATCATTAGTGTACAGGCATGCAAGAGATTTCTGTGCATTAATTTTGTATCCTGCTCTTTTACCAAATTCATTGATTAGCTCTAGTAGTTTTCTGGTAGCATCTTTAGGATTCTCTATGTATAGTATCATGTCATCTGCAAACAGTGACAGCTTTACTTCTTCTTTTCCAATTTGGATTCCTTTTATTTCTTTTTCTTCTCTGATTGCTGTTGCTAAAACTTCCCAAACTATGTTGAATAATAGTGGTGAGAGTGGACAACCTTGTCTTATTCCTGATCTTAGAGGAAATGGTTTCAGTTTTTCACCATTGAGGACAATGTTGGCTGTGGGTTTGTCATATATGGCCTTTATTGTGTTGAGGAAAGTTCCCTCTATGCCTACTTTCTGGAGGGTTTTTATCATTAATGGGTGTTGAATTTTGTCGAAAGCTTTCTCTGCATCTATTGAGATGATTATATGGTTTTTCTCCTTCAGTGTGTTAATATGGTGTATCACGTTGATTGATTTGCATATATTGAAGAATCCTTGCATTCCTGGGATAAACCCCACTTGATCACAGTGTATGATCCTTTTAATGTGCTGTTGGATTCTGTTTACTAGTATTTTGTTGAGGATTTTTGCATCTATGTTCATCAGTGACATTGGTCTGTAGTTTTCTCTCTTTGTGACATCTTTGTCTGGTTTTGGTATCAGAGTGATGGTGGCCTCACAGAATGAGTTTGGGAGTGTTCCTCGCTCTGCTATATTTTGGAAGAGTTTGAGAAAGATAGGTTTAGCTCTTCTCTAAATATTTGATAGAATTCACCTGTGAAGCCATCCAGTGCTTTTAATTTTAAGTTAAATCAGGGACTGAGATTGGGTTGAAAGCTTAAAACAAAAACCTAAATAAAACAGAGCAAGAACAATTACCAAACTTCCCTCCACCCAACACCACAGTCCCATTAAAGAACGCAAGTCAAAACACAGCAAGAGAGGAACCGCATACTCTCAGTGTGGAGGGTATTACTTTAAGCTGAATCAACTTAGCTTTGTGAAAAACTCATTATATTTTCTTTATTTTTTACATTTTGCCTTAGACCAGGGAACACTTGCTTCTTTCTTCATTTTTTCCACATAGTCCGATGTTTGGAAATCAATTTTTTAAAGCATGTAATGGGAAAAAAAATTAAAAAGCCATTATGTTAACAGAGTCATGCCAATGCCCAGATTCCTAAGGCAGCGGTGGGAGCACATAGAAAGAATGGAGAAGGACTAGATTTGAAAGCTCTGCTCTTGGACTTGGCTTGTTTCAATTCTGTTTGAATATTCAGCCTCTGTGGGCTCAAAACAACCCCTGATACAGGCAGGTACCTCTCTTGCACCTTCTTTAAATCCAAGCTCATCTCTCCCAGGTAGAGACTAGACGGAAAGCTCTTCTCGTCCTCTGCCTGCAATGTCCTCCCTTCGCACCTTCCCAAAGGTGCTTTGGAGTCCAGCCCGGGTCCTCCCCCCAGGGAGCCCTGGGACCTCCCTCTCCACTTAGCCAGCCCCTCTTCCTTCTCAACTACCTCCATCCCGTCTCACATCCCTCACAAGGGTGTCCACTGGTCGAGAGCTAGTGACGACGTCACTCACCTTCCTCTAGGAGAAGGAGGGGAGGGGCGTACTCAGGCTTAGGCTGCCTTCTCCTCCCCAGGTGGACATGGGCAGGGCTTAGACTGGGGACCAGACTGAGATGCCCTGGCTGTCCCGCCTACCCTACTTGGAGGTGGTTCTCTCACTTTAATCCACATTCCTCTCTGGTGTGTTTCTGCAAAGTCTCTGGTCACACTCCAGCACTGCCATTACTGCTGATGCCATGTCTATAAACATGATGGTCCTGGGGCTATATTAAGATTTTATGAGTCTCTTTGTAAAAACAGAGTAAGAGATTCAGTGTGAAATTCTTCTCCTTTTTAAAGTTTCCCCTTCCCCTCAGCTCCCATCAGGCACACCAACCCTGGCCCCAGTTGGCTTCTGCTCTGTGATTTGCAAATTAAAGTAAATGCTGCTTTTTCTGGAAAGAGATGGGGTGGGCTTCCCTCCCTTCTCATCCAGTGTTACTACAAGATTGGGTTCCCGGTCCCATTTTTCTTGGCACACAGGCATCAGAGAGGCTTTCTAAATGGTGTGCTTTTCCCTCCCCAAAGCAAGCACGGCTCAACAGCCAAGCTGCACTGTGAGAATGTGCTAGGATGGCCAGCTGGCCTTGCTTGCCTGCGACACCCCAGGTTTCAGCACTGAAAGTCTCGTCCGGTAAACTCTGGGTCCCAGGGAAACCTGGGAAGCTTTGTTGTCCTAGAATAAAGGCTTGTTGCTGAATCATCAAATGTTAGAGCCTCTGAGCTCCAAGGATTTCCAAATGATAGAGAGCTACAGAATCCTTCTTCCAAATGAAAACTTACAGGAAGAACACTAAGCAAACAGGCTGGAGCGCCTCCAGTGGACAGAGGGCAGGAGCCTGCAGACCATCTCACCTCCACTCTGTGGTCCTGGAAGAATAAGGCGTCAGCTGGGACACTAGGACTCCTCTGACATCATCCAACCCCTACCGGGCCCCCAAGAAGCCCAGCGGCCCCAACTCACCCCAAACTGGATGAGAAACCGCAGCCCCCAGAGGGAAACGCTTCCCCGTGGTTGGAGACCGTGGGGCTCAGACGAAGGACTCCTCTTCCTTAAAAAGAGGCACCGAGATGCACCAGCCCACACCTTTTGCCAATGCCCTCTCCGACCTCCCACGCATCTGCTTTCTAAATTTGGAACAATCCATGTGCTCCAAACCCAGTCTCTGAGACACCACCACCTAAAACCCTCACACATACATACCCCCGGGGCCGTGGCTACTTAAGGGAGGCCGGCCACCCCGCTACTCAGGGACTCTGACCGGCCATGGCTTGGTTTGAACTGATGGAAGAACAGGCGGTGCAGGGGGTGTGGTCTGCGTGTCTACGCTGGGCTGTCCGCACTCTGCGTCTCCAAGGTTAACATCCACCTTCTTCCAAAGGCCGTGGGTATTTACAAGCTTCTGCTCCCACCTGATACCCAAATCTTCATGTTCTCCCCACACGAAGCCTCAGCACGGTGCTGGGTCTGTTCTCTCTGCACTTCAGAAGCGGCTCCTAGCTTTACTCTGAACCTGGAAACCTCCACCCTCAGTCCACTCCCTGGCCAGCCCTGCAGAGCCTCTATAACAAAACATTGCCTGATTCTCGGATTTCGGGAGGACTAGCCAGCCTGCCCATCTCCCAGCCTTCACTGTGCTGGCACTCAGCCACAGACCCTCCTGCCCTGGAGGGGCCCTGGGCCGGGGAGCACCCCTCGGGCTGAACCTGCAGCTACTTCAGGGCAAGAGCAGGCTTTCTTGGAAACATGCATCCAGGGTTGACAACCTCCTCAAGGGCTCTGAGCAGGGGCGCCCCCTCTCCATCTCCCCTGGGAGTCCTGCTGTCCCCACAGGGCTGGCCGAGGCTGCTGTCTCCCTGAGAAAGGTGCTTAGTGGTAAAAGATAAACGAAGCACATTAGAATTTTCAAGAGTTTATCTGAGCATACATTGATTAAAATCAAAGGGGGTTAGGAGAGCTCCACGGACAGGAGCAAGGGAGGTTTTCATAGAGAAGATGTGGAAACAAAGCAAGGAAGTAATGAGACTGGCTACAGCCTGCCTCACTGGCGAAAAGCTAGTCGGCTGTTTGGGGTCGGTTGTTCTACGTCTCATCTTCTCCTATTCGAGTGCACTGTCCCCGGCTTAGGTTTCGGCCAGCTTACCTGGGCTACCGGTCTAACGGCCTCCTTGTTTAATTACTTTTACATCAGTGACATGAACCTTTAATTCCTCACGCTAACCCTCAAATGGTCAGGACCTGTGAGTGGATGTCATGATAAAAGAACTGTGAAGAAATCTCAGAGATTTCTTTTTATCATGACAACACCGTGAAACAAGTTGCAGTATGAGCCCCTCTTCCGTTTGTAGGTGGAGAAACGGGGGTCCTGATCTGCCCGAGCACCCCGCCCCGCCCACCTCCCCGCGCATGCGTGAGTGCCACGTGCCTGACCTGCGCTCACGGGCACCGGCCACCAGCGCCGGTTCCACTTTGTAGTCTGAGGTGAGCCTCTGCGACCGGCAGAGCCCTCGCGTCACCCCTCCCCCAGCCCATGTCACCCATGACCGCAGGGTGTCCCTACGATGAATGACTCAAGCAGGGAAGGTAGGAATCTGTTTCTCCCCCCTTGTCCCACAGCCACTCCAAACAGTGGCTTCTCTCCACCCCAGGCTTCCTTTTCAAGAGGGTCAGAGCTCCTGCCGCGGCTCCCGGATTAACCAGAGGCTTCCTGCGGGCCTGCGTCCGTCTGGTGCTTTGCCACTTGCACGGAAATCGGTACCAGAGACGGGGGCCGAGTCAGCAACGGAATCGAAGGAAGCCCCTGGGACCGCAGATGGGTCTCTGGAGGCCCCGGTGAAGCCCCCAGCCCCACAAGGGGCTGGGAATCCGGCCAAGTCCCTCCCCCCACCCCAGGCCTGTTTCCTCCCTGTTAGATGGAAAGCCAGACCAAATCACGTCCACCTCTCTGCGTCTAGCCTTCTCGTTGTAATTAATATTTCAACTGATCACATGAGTCAGAGGAACCTAAACAGAATGAAGATGATGAAGCCAGAAAGGTTTGGTATTGGAACTCACCCAGTGCACACACCATGGGATCATTCCCCCATAAAAAACCGATCGAGACGTGGTCCGACTCAGCAGAGGCCAGCCCGTATTGTTTAAGCAGAGAGGGAACGGGAGCTGCTTCCAGTGAACTTTGTTGGAAAGAATGGCCTGCCCAGGATGGGGTGGGGTGGGTCGGGTCTCAGGGGTAAACACCGGCTGGGGGACTAAAGGGGCCTCGTGCAGGGTCCAGTTTGGGTCCATTGACCCAAACGGAGGACGCTGCTGCCCGGGCATCATGGCATCCTCTGCATCCTCCAGGCCCCGCCCACCTCTGGACACGGCTGAGCCCCGGAGGAGCAGCCCCTGCCAGTGCCCAGGCCATCAGGGCGGGCAGTGGGGAGGCTTCCCGTCTCCCGGTAGCTCTCAGTAGCTTTGCATATCTCTGGGGACTTCTGGAAAGATCCAGACCTATATACAATTTCAGGGTCTCCTTACTTTGCCAGCATCTGAGACTGAAATTCAACCTCTAAGCATTTAAAAGAAACAAGAGGAAAACTCAATCCCCTTTCCTTCCATAGCACGCTGGGACAGAGCTTTGCGGTTTCAAATCTCCTCAAAGAAAATACAGCAACTGCGGTGGATGGAGAAGCCCAGAGAGCCAGGAGGGGGGCAAGTGTTGCCGCCTCTGCCTGCGGGCTGGCAAAGCCCAGGCACAAGCGGGTTTCTGGTTGTGGAGTGGGTCCACCCTGGCTCAAAGTGTCAAGTGGAAAAACAGAACGTTCCACAGTTTGAGGAGACTTTGTATCTATTGTGAATGAAAAGTGTCGCCTGCAATATCAGTAAACAAGGGCTGTTGCAGCCATGAGGCCACTGCCGCTGCCCCCAGCGGTGAGCCCTCAGGGGGCTCAGGGTGGGAAGGAACAGAATACTGGCCCTAGACAGCCAAGGTGCGCATCAAGGAAATGACTTCAGTGAGCCCAGACGCTTGCGTCTTCCCATACACAGAAAAGCGTTAGATTCATTAACTTGAGTTATCTGGTTTTCTTTTAATTAACAATAATCTTTTGGTGTTTCGACTACCCGGTATTTGTTGCAAAATCCTCTATATATCCTGGCTCTTCCCTTGCCTCTTGGGAGCCGTCGCTCTGAGCGGTGTAAGAGGCTGCGCCCTGGGCTTAAGTCCTCAGTTTGGGCTGCCAAATAAAACATAGTTCTCAACTTTTAGGTTGTGCTTTTTTTTTCAGTCGACACTATCCATCCATCTCTCACAGATTACATGACAGGTACTCTTCTAAGCATTTCTCAAATGTTAACTGATTTAGTTCCATTTTACAGATGAGAAAATCAAGGTGTGGGGAGCTGAGGTCCCTTTGCTACTGGTGGAGCCAGGAGTTGAGCCCAGGCAGGTCTAGAGTGAGGGCTCTGCCCTCTGTGCCAGGCTGTCTAGGCAGCTGGGGCCTGGAGCCGAGGTGGGCAGGGCTGGCTCAGGGCTGCCACGTGGGCTCAGCGCCTGGAGCTGGCTAAGAGACACAGACACAGCGGCGACCAAGTGATTTGGCCTAGAAGGACAGCAGGAGGGAGGGAAGGAGGGAACAAGCCCTCTCACAAGACTCCAGTCCAGTACCCCAGGCCCCAAGAGCCAGGCCAGCCAGGACCAGGTGGTGGTATTGGACAGGCACTGTAGGAAGGGAGGGGGACCTGGCTGAGAACTGCCAGAGAAGATTTTCTCTTTGACGGGGAGCAAGTCTTTGGAGAGAGATTCCAGCATCCTTGGACTCTGCCTGGGAAGCAGCTGCCTCTCATTCCCAGCAACTCCAGCACATTCCCAGGTTCAGCCTGCCCTCTGCTGGGCCTGTTGGGGGACGAGAAGACGGAGCATCCTCGGGTGGCTTCTCAGAGGCCCATGCTCCTAAACTGAGTGATAATTCAGAGAACTGCAGTACAGTACTGCTTACACATTTATCACCATTCTAACTACTTATTTGGACTGAGAACTTTTAGTTTATTCCGCTTGTCAGTGAAACCGTTGCTTGAATTGTATAAAATGTGTGAGTGGCACATTTCTGTCACAGCTGGGGTCAGGGAGGGGAGTGTTGAGGGGCAGGGGTTAGAGCATTGGGCTCCAGGTCACCTCCCCACCCCCAGCATGTCAGGGCCATTCAGATTTACATGGAAACAAGGGTATTGCTCTGCTTTCAAAGTTAGAGCCACTTGACCCCCTGCTGGCAGGTCCTTAATAAGGGACCTTGTGATGGAAGACGTGGTCCAGGATCCAGGGCCATTGACAACCAAGACCTAAGAGCCCAAAACACTTGACTTGGGGCTTAGCTGAACCCTGGGGAGTTAGGAACAAGGGTGACAGTGTGTTAAGGCAACAGCATGTTGCTAGTTGTGGGAGATTTTCCGCCCTGGTCATGTCACTGTTTAAGTCTGGCTCCATCTTTTCCAAGCTCTATAAACCCACTCTGATCCCACAGGATGGTTACAGAGGATCAGAAGTCCAGCTGACTTGCCTCTTTTCATGCCCCAAACTTAATCACCAATGAAATCTCAGCTTCCAGACAGACTGGCTTCCAATCAGCTGCTGATATTTGAGTAACTGTGGAAGAAAGTCTAACTTGACATTCCCTCAGCCAGGACCCTGGGTATTCGTTTTCTAAACCTAGACTTAATTTGACAGTCAAGTCCCTGTTTACCTAAAAGCAGCGAACAGAATCCCATCACCTCCAGGAGGGACCCTGTGTCTCAGCTCTAGAGATGCTTTCTCTTTCCATGGTCCCTGTCTCCTCCTGGCTCACGTCACACCTTTGCTTAAACTCACCCATCATCTATTCCAGTGACCAGAAAAAAAAATTCCAGTTCCTTTTGTGACCAACCAGGCCTCATGTTCATCCAACGTTCAGCAATATCTTCTGAGCCCCAGCCATGCGCCGGGTGCTGGCCTGGGAGCTTGCAATAGGAAATGTCAAGGAGCGACAGTCCAAACTCCCCCCTCCGTGGAGCTATTTAGTGGGAGATGGGAAAACAGTAAGCCAACTTCATGAGTAAATGATGAGCATAGAGAAGACGAGAAGTGCTGGGACATAAAGAAGCAGAGGGAAGCAGCACTATTTACAATAGCCAGGACATGGAAGCAACCTAAATGTCCATCAACAGGTGAACGGATAAAGAAGATGTGGTACATATATACAATGGAATACTACTCAGCCATAAAAGGGATGAAATTGTGCCATTTGCAGAGAAGTGGCTGGACCTAGAGACTGTCATACATAGTAAAGTAAGTCAGAAAGAGAAAAACAAATATTGTATAACATCGCTCATGTGTGGAATCTAGAAAAATGGTACAGGTGAACTTATTCGCAAAGCAGAAATAGAGACACAGATGTAGAGAACAAACTTATGGATACCAAGGGGGGAAGGGGGGATGGGATGAACTGGGAGATTGGGATTGACATATATACACTACTATATATAAAATAGATAACTAATGAGAACCTACTGTATAGTACAGGGAACTCTGCTCTGTGGTGACCTAAATGGGAAGGAAATCCAAAAAAGAGGGGATATATGTATACGTATAGCTGATTCACTTTGCTGTACAGCAGAAACCAACACAATATTGTAAAGCAACTATACTCCAATAAAAAGTATAAAAAATTAAAAATTCAAAAAAAATTTTAAATAATACAATTTAAAAATTCAAAAAAAAAAAAAAGCAGAGGGAGAGGGATCCATAATGCCAGGGGATGGCCATCAGGTGGCCTTGCTGCCAGGTGACGGGGCACATTAGCAGTGCAGAGACCCCGAGATGTGGACAGCCCTTGGGACTGAGGACCAGCCAGAGGGCCCGGGGGCCTGGGTGAGGGCGTGAGGGGACATGGCAGGAGCCAAGGTCGCAGAGGATGACAGCAGGCCACGCAGGGCCCCGGGGACCACAGGAAGGACTCAGCAATCATCCAGGCGAGGGGGTGTCTCGTCAGGGTCCCAGCAAAGTGACAGCCCCCAGCTCACCTCTGCCAGGCTCCCTCTGGCTGCTGGTTGTAAAGGCACAGGGGTGGGTGCTGAGGGCAGGGAGACCACTGCCCAGCTACTGGGGAGCAGTGTGGACGTGATGAGAGGGGGTCAGAGTCTGGGCTTAGTTGAGGGATGTGCCCACGGGATCCCCGGCCAGAGGGGTGTGGCATGGGAGAGAGCCGAGGACGGTTCCCTGCTGGGGGCCTGGGCCACGGGAAGGACAGAGGGGCTGGCCCCTGAGGCAGGGAAGGTGGTAGGCTGGCAGGTTTTCGGAGCGGGTGATGGGGAAGGTCAGGAGGCTGAGGTGCCCACTGGACCCCTGCGGAGGAGGCGGCCGCTCTGGAGAGAAGTCCGCGCCCCACCCGACACGTGGCCTGAAGGTTAAGTGTCAGCCCAGGCGGCGTCCACTCCTCTCCCTCCCCTCACCCTGAGCCTGGCCACCCACATGTCCTTTATCACTGCAAACGTCCAAGCTCACTTCCCGCCCTGGCCTCCCGTCCAGGCAGCCCCCCATCCACCCGTGCTCTCCCGAGGCGCCCCGTCTCCCAGCTGCCGTAGCACCCGGTAGCCCTTGACGTGACCTTGAATGCTTACACGGTGGTGCCCAGCACCCGCCCCCAGGACAGCATCGGCTCCCAGAAGACAGACACTGGTCTTGCTATGTTCCCGCCCCCCGTGGACACTCAGTGGCTGAACACGGCCCACCGCCCCCCCCAGGCCTCTCTTTGCCCTCTTCCCCTACAGCCACCTGCTGCTCGTCTGCCAGAGCATCCGGAGGTGACCTGGGCTCCCACGGTGAGGCCCAGGGACCCAGGTGGTCACCGCTGCTTTGGGGGATCCTAATGAAAAGGGGCCTCCTTCCCGCACCCTGCAGGACCCTGCCTGGGGGCCTTGGGGTAGAAGACCTCGCCATACACACTCACACGCACATTCACACTCACACACACACACACTCACAGGATTTAACTCTTTTTTTCCTCCTCCCCCCCCCTTTCTCAGCCCTGGCCCGAGCGTTTGCTGGGGGGAAGGGACTGGAGAGGCCTAAAAACCCAGCTCTACCCGTGTGCGTTTTTTAAACGTAATGCAGTATGTTAAGTATCAATTATGAACTTGATGTGTGATGGGGAGTGACGCTGACACTACTTTAAACAGTGGAACCACTGAACAGGGACACAGCAGAGGATATAAGCTTGGCCTTTGGGAAGTGTGTCCTGTCCAGATCCCCGAGCCAATCCCACAAATCTCTCAAATTGTCAGGATGACACTGAAAATGATGACAAACACAATAGGAACAGTGCAAACGTATATAAATGTATTTGGGGAGTGAGGGGTGGTAAGGACGTTCTGAATTTCAGCATCCCATTGTCACTGCAAACCCCTGACGAGGGAATACCACAGTGCTCAGGGCTCCGGGCTCAGGGCAGGAAGCTTGGCCGCCAGCTCGCTCCTCGCAGACCGCTTCCCAGGCCCCTGAGGTCTGTTCTCTGCAGAGAGGGGGCCAGCTCGGCGCACGGGGTGCTGCTTCATCTTTTCTCCTGGCAAGGACGGTCAAACCGTTTGGGTGCTATTTTTAAATATTTAAATAAATGTCCTCTAATTCCCAGCCTAGGAAGCAGGCTCGGGGCAGAAGGGGAGGGGGTCTTCTGTGCCACCGTCCCCCCAGGTCTCCCCGCCTTGCCTCACACTGGAGACACAGTGGTGAGGACAGGGGCCTGAAGATGCTGGGCACCGAGGGATGTGCATGTACCACCATCAGCTGCAACCAGGGAGGTGCCTGCCTTGTCTGAGAACCCCGCCCTTTGCCCTGCTGGTCTGTGTTTATGGAAAGCTTTCCATCAAGTCCTTGTCCCTCCGCATACACTCAGGCCACACAGACTTCCTTCCAGGTGTCGGACGGGAAGTGGCAGCAATGAGAAGAGGGACTCTCTCCCCGTGCTCTTCAGGGACCAGGCTTGTCCCCCAAACGCTGCAGGTGCCCCCAGCCATGGGGGCTGCTGGGAGGCCTTGCCCCTCGAGTCCCAGCCCACAGCCAGCCAGGTGAGCAGGACCCAGCAGAGGGACAGAACAGGAGTCCATGGCTCTCCACTGTCCTGCAATTCCAGCCACCAGGCCAACCGGGTGACCGGACCAAGGGGGTTTCCAGAATGCAGGACTTTCAGTGCTGAATTCAAGAAAGTCCTGGGAAACCGGGACACGTAGGTCACCCTAGGGCCGACCTAGCCTCCAGCCACCCCAAATGTAACTCTCCAGAGATTTTGTTTCTCTTGGTCTCTCTTTGTGTGACTCTTTCTGGATCCCGGCGAACTCTACTGGGGCAAGAATATGCTTTTGATGCTTATAAGCCCAGAGCCGCTTATAAATTCCTAATTTGGGGCCAGCGGTTGCTCCAATTTAGCTCCTGGCACCAGGCCCGTTCAGCTCCTTGAAGTTCAAGGTTACTGCAGACAGAAGGACGAAGGAGGCCCTGTGCCTTCTGCCTGGGTTTTTGGCAAGCTCTCAGCGCTTCTCCTGAGTGCACCAGTCCTGGTCATCTTCCACGAGGACGGTCGCTGCCTTTGTTTCCAGCCCCTTGCCTGATGCTCTCGGTGAAGTTGACATGCTGGGTTCAGGAGCACACGTTCCCCGTTCAAGTTCAAGTTCAAGTTCAGCTGTTGAACATCTCTCTCTCTGCTCCTCCTAGGAGGTCTGGAAGGGAAGTTCCTGTTGATGAAAGAACATGTTGTTGCGTAAATTTCTGAATTTTTTGTTTATTCCCAGCCAAAGGCTCTTGAAGTTAAAAGCCAGGATTTTGCCACCTGCACACTTTCCTTTGTGACCTGCCCCCGGGGCAATGTGGGCCTCCTGACCAGCAGCCCAGTTCAAGGGTTTGGGGGTTAGAAGGAGCCCATCTGTTCATGTATCACAGGTCATCCTGCTGGCATGACACAGGAGGGCTCTGATCTATCTGCCCCCCTGGCTAACTGAATGATTTCTGTGTCTTCTCCTCCCTGAAACAGATGAAATGCAGTGATGTACCCATTCCTCACCTTTCCTGTACCTGACCCTTTGCCATGACACTTTCAAGGCCCCCCACTGTGGGCCTGGCATCCTGCCCCAGAGATTTCAGTCTCTGCCCCGTGACTTGCTTTTACCAATGGGATTTTAGCAAACATGACAAAAGCAGAAGCTTGAAGAAACACTTGCATCTCTCCCTCACCCCCTTTTGCTTCTCAGCCTTTTCCACAAGAACATGCCCAGGACAGCCTGCCGGAGGGTGGGCCATGTGGGGTAAAGCCAAGGTCACCAGTTGTCCCAGCTGTGTCCACCCTGGGTCTACCAATCTGCAGCCAACTGGCAGACATGTGGGTGAGCCCAGCCACAACCAGAAGAACCGTCTGGCAGAGCCCAGCCTAAGTCACTGACCCCCAGACTCATAACCTGTTAAATCAATGCGAACAGTGTGACACTGAGGTTTGGTAAGGTTTTTGTTATGCAGCATCATCGTGGCAAGTGATGACAGATTCACTCCAACTCCAGCTGCCAGAGGAAGCTTTCAGTTTCTCTGAAGTCTCAGGACCCAGCATGGTGCCGGGTATGGTTTGAGGCTGAAGGTGGAGATGGAAAGAGCCTGGGGTCGGGCAGACCAGAGTGTGGACCTCAGGTATGACTGTAGCAAGTTAGTTAACCCCTCTCTAGACTGGGGGCACTACTGATACTACTGATCCTAAAATTCTAATAGCTACAATGTATTGTGCAGTTATGCCTCTGGAATAACGGTAAGAGCTTTACCGTTGGATTTTCACCACAACCCTGTCACCATATGTCTGTTTTTCAGAGGAAGAAACTGGGGCTCTATGTGGTGAATTGGTTGGGCCAGGGGCACACATGCTATACTAAGTTTTGTTTTATGTGTGTTTTGCTTTGAGCAGCATATAGAATTGTCTATATAATATGACTCAACTAATCAAAAGTGTAGAAAAATAAGATTGGAAAAAAATATGATGATAGCAGTTGCCACAGAGTGCAAGGGCTTTTTAAAAAAATTTAATTTACTCATTCATTTATTAAACAAATGTGTTTTTTTATTTTTTTTAATTAATTAATTTATTTATGGCTGTGTTGCGTCTTTGTTTCTGTGCGAGGGCTTTCTCTAGTTGTGGCAAGTGGGGTCCACTCTTCATCGCCATGCGCGGGCCTCTCACTATCGCTGCCTCTCTTGTTCTCTGTGGAGCACAGGCTCCAGACGCGCAGGCTCAGTAATTGTGGCTCACGGGCCCAGTTGCTCCGCGGCATGCGGGATCTTCCCAGACCAGGGCTCGAACCCGTGTCCCCTGCATTCGCAGGCAGATTCTCAACCACTGCGCCACCAGGGAAGCCCAAACAAATGTTTTTTTAAACACCTGTTTCTTCTAGGCATTCTTTCAGGCATTGGGTATGTGGCAATGAACAAATATATATGTGTGTGTGTGTATGCATACATGTGTTTATAATATATGTATAGTGTTGTATGTATAGTGCTGGGTGTAAATGCCCTCTAGAAACTCCCATGGGCCAATACTTAAAGTGCTTTGTTGGATAAATGGCATAACTCCCTGACTCGATGAATGCAAAACGCTGAGCTTTGTGTTCTACGCCAGGGTCCAGAGTCTCCAACATGAGCAAGCTTCATTGGCTTAGTACAAGGTCTTGACATATTTTTCTTCATTTTTGTAGTAACTTACAATGTTTAATAAATGTGTATTATCTTTTTAATAAGACATATCATTTTTAAACATTTCTCTTCACACGTACTTAACTGTGTATTCTATACCACGTGACCAATGACAGTACGTCCTTCATATTTTCTAATTGTAATCAGTATAAGGTCCTTTGGCTCAACCAACTGGAAGACTAGTTATTATGGATGACTTCCTCCTAAAAATATATAGAAATGCTGGTAAAATATGTATCAGTTAGGATAGGAAAGGTTGGAGTAACATACAGACCCCAAAATATAAAATGGTTGAAACATAATACAAAGGGACTCCTGTTTCTTGGAGATCTTGCAGAGGATCAATACTGAGGACAACAAGAAGGCTGATGGCACACCAAGAAACATTTGTTTGAAGGCATTGGAGAAGCAATCAAGCCTAAAAGGCCAAGGTCCTGCACTGGCACCTTGAACAAGCTTCATTTGCTGAGTATTAGGTCTTGACATTTTTTTCTTTATTTTTGTATTAAACTTAAAATTTTTAATAAATGTGTACTTTTCTACTCAGGGCACTTGGGAATCCTGGACAGAGCAAGAGGCAAGGGGTCCAGGTTAGAGCTACCAGGGGAATCAAGGAAACTAACAAAGACGCTGGTAGGCTTATGGACCTGGAAAGACAAAAATGAGATTCTTGGGGGTGGCAGTGGGGCAAAGAACTAAGCCCAGCTCTCAGTCAATTTCCCCCTCAAAATATCTGAAGATTTCTGAAGCTGAACAAGATGAAAACTAGAAAGGTAAACACAGAGCCTGAAAAGTAAGTGAAGTTTTTTAATTTTCTCACTGTGCTGAGGACACAAGGACTAGAGTTCAGGACCTATCATGGGGCAAGAGCCCTGATGAACACACCTTAAAACCATGCTGTAGGAGCAGACATGAGCAGAGGTGTTCCAATCCTGCCACCCAGCCCTGAGTAGCAGTACTTGAATAGCATCCACTCAGTTCCTGATTGGATTAAGATGACTAAGCCCCACCCCTACACACACAGTTTATCCACCCATCAGAGAAAAGGATGAATGATGCCCAGAATTCAATGAAAAATTACTAGGCATGCCAAGGAACAGGACCAAATGGCCAAATACCAGGGGGAAAGGGAAGAGGAGCAGACAACATAAAACAGGTACAACAAATAGAAAGCAAATAGTAAAAGTGTAGCTATAAATCCAAATATATTAATCGTTACATTAAATGTAAATGGACTAAATACTCCAAATAAGACTAAAACTTCACATCAGATTTTTAAAACTTGTTTATATTTTGGTTACAAGAGATCTACCTCAAAAACAAGCCAAAAATGGTGAAAGCAAAGGTTGGGGAAAAAAACTATGCCAGATAAGCACTAAACCAAAAGGAGAAAGAGACAAATCTATAATAATGTTAGAAGACATTAGCACATGCCTCTCAATAAAAATAGGAAAGCAATAAGGATATAAGTGTGAACAGCACAATTAGCTTGAACTATATTACATCCAACAATGACAGAATACGCACTCTTTAAATGCACAAATATTTAAGAAAATGAACCATATGCTGGGTCACAAAGCCAACCTCACAAATTTTAAAGGATTTACATCATTCAGAGATGTCTTCTGACCACTGCAAAATTAATCTAGGAATTAATAACAAAAGTTGACTAGAAAATTCCCATCTCTGCCCTGCTAGCCATCTCTGCACCCCCAAAACATGTCAATTTCTTTCTAATTCATAGGCAAGTTTGAAAGAAGGAAAGAGGGCACTTCCTGAGCCAGAAATAAAGTAGGAACCACAAGCCAGAAGGATCATTCATGAGCCAGCACCACAGAAGCCCAGGGAGGGGTCAAATATAAATATGTGTCCTAAGGGCTAGGGGCTGGGTTTTAACACTCAGGGAAGAGAGGAAATACATCCCTGACATAGAAGAGGCAGAGGTGAACTGGGTACTCTGAATAAAGTCAGGTCCCTGGAAGACTCGCCCTTCCTTATAAGAAAGACTCAGAAAATACAAGCGCAATCTCAGGAGCAAAGCTTGACTCTGCTCAGAAAAGATGAGGGTGCATAAAAGTTCCCATTAAAATTGGAAGCTCCAAAATATTGGCTCTCAACTGAAAGTAGATATGAGGACCAATGCTATTTTAGTTAATTAAATGTTAGACCACCACACTGTAGGAAACAAATAAGTATCAGATAATAACCATACTCTCACTGGGCTTTTCAGTGACTTTACACATTATGGACAAATGGAAAATGGGATAAATTGTGCCAGATTTTTTCCAGAATAAAACATTTTTTGGAGAATAAAACAAACAAAATGGAAGCTCCAAACCCACCCCACCCAACCAGATGGACAGTTTTAATTTATACTTCCCATAAAGCAAGGACATCCCAAACCAAAAAGTTATTGCAAAATTTGTTTTTAGAGAAATGATCCCTTGGATCCAGACCAAAACAAAGATAAAATCCTTTCCTGGAAATAACTCCCATCCCAGGGCATGTGGGCCTCCCCTAGAAAACAAATGGTAATACACCCCAAGAAAAACTCAAAATAATTTTTTAAAATCACAAAATACACAAGGAAACAATTCACAAGGGAAAGTCAGCAGATTATAAAATAAACAGAATGATTAATCCCCCAAGCACTTATAATAACAGTTCAAATGAAATAATAAATCATGTTTAAAATGTTTAAAATGATTAAAGACATAAAGAAGGAATTAAAAACCATATTTAAGGGACTTCCCTGGTGGTCTAGTGGTTAAGACTTTGCCTTCCAATGCAGGGGGTGCGGGCTCGATCCCTGATTGGGGAGCTAAGATTCCACATGCCTCATGGCCAAAAAACCAAAAAAGCATAAAACAGAAGCAATATTGTAACAAATTCAATAAAGACTTTAAAAATGGTCCACATCAAAAAAAATCTTTAAAAAAAATCTAAAAAACAAGGTTCTATGAAAAAATAACAGATGGACTTGAAAATGAACCAAATTGACATTCTACAATTGAAAATCACCCCCCAAAAAAGTCACTTAAAAACTAAAAAATTAATAGTTTAGAGAGCAGAATTGGTGACGTAGAGAAATAGAAAGATTTGGTGAACTGAGACGTAACTGGAAGGAAATTTCACAGAATGCAGTGCGGGTATAGAGGTTAAACATCCGAAAGAGACTGACAGGTGGGAGAATGAGTGAGAAGGGCCAGGGTAGAATCCAGTGGGGGCTCTGAGGGAGCTGGGGGACACGGAACATGCCCCGCCCGACATCGATTCTCCATCCAGCTCATAGCAGCCTGCCCATCCCGTGGCTGGAGGGGGGCACGTGACAAGTCCTGGCCACTGAAACATGAGCAGCCTAGACAGAGTCACCTCACAGCTGAGGCAGGGGCTGAGAAAGTCACATGTTCCAGAATGGGCAGCCCCCAGCTGGGGAGGAAGAAGCCCCCCCTGGAGCTTCTGGGATGGAGGAGCCCGAGGAAGAGAGCTGTGAAGAAGCAGAGTGAGGGCTACAACTGCGGCAGGTGCTAATAAAGTGGGCTGGTTCTCTTTGCTTGTTACCCAGTCCTGAACATCCTGGCCCAGCGAGCACAGCGATGTATCCGGGTTACGCTAAGCATGGCTTGTCATCGAGACCCTGGACATTCCCAGAGCTGCACCGTGGCAGCAGCTCCAGACCTGCCTGTTGGAACCACAGCCCCAGCCCAGCACAGCCTCACCCCGTCCGGCACGCACCTCACTGCTGGAGGAAGAGCAAGCCGGGAGGAAGGAGGAGAAGGGACGGAGAGAGGAGAGAGCAGAAACAGCTGGAAGGCAAATGGGACAGGGGAGAGGTCAGGTCTGCCTGGTAGATTAGGTCAAGAAGAGGAGGACCGGGCTTCCCTGGTGGTACAGTGGTTGAGAGTCCTCCTGCCAATGCAGGGGACACGGGTTCGAGCCCTGGTCTGGGAGGATCCCACACGCCGCGGAGCAACTGGGCCCGTGAGCCACAACTACTGAGCCTGCGCGTCCGGAGCCTGTGCTCTGCAACAAGAGAGGCCGCGATAGTGAGAGGCCCGCGCACCGCAATGAAGAATGGCCCCTGCTCGCCGCAACTAGAGAAAGCTCCCGCACAGAAACGAAGACCCGACACAGCCAAAAATAAATAAATTTAATTAATTAAAAAAAATAAAAAAGAAGAGGAGGACCCACTGCCACGTGGAGGTCCCAGACCTCAGCTCGTCTACACTAAGGTAGGACGGGGGTCAGCACAGGACACCCCGGGAGAGGGGGTCCCCTAGGACCCCTGAGCTCCTCCCCCACATCTGGGAAGGACAAGGGTAACAGAGGAGCCTGCCTGCGTAGGGCTGAGAGGCCACAGAGCACTGCTTATGGAGGTGGGGCCTGGAGCCGGGAGCCAGGAGGGCCATCTTGCAGGCAGGAGAGAGGAGAGCCCAGGAAGGAGGTGATGCTGGGAGGAGTGGAGAAGGCAGAACAGGGACAGGTGAGGGTGGAGCTCTGCAGGTCTGCAGGCAGAAGCTTCAAGCCCAGCCCCTTCCCGTCACCAATACTCCCGCGTCTGAGGTCCCCCTGGGGCGGGTGAGGGCTCCCCCAGGGCCCTCTTGAGCCATGCACAGTCCTAGGAGGGTGCCCGAGACCCAGGTTCAGGTCAGCTCAGGACAGGGTATTAGGAAGGGTGGCATAGAGGACGAGGGTTGAGAAGGGGATGCCTACGCGTGGGAAGGATCGAAATGGGGAGAGGCTGGGGAGGTGCCTGACCACTACCAGTCCTAAAGGGGCAGAAGGGTCCCAGCTTAGCCCACTAGGAGCTGTGCTCTGGCCGCGCCAGACAGAGCGGCGGGAGCACCTGACGGAGAGCCAGGCTGGCCCTCCCCCAGCTGTCCTTTCCCTGCCGGCGCTGTGGGTGTGATCCTACACGGCCTGCAGGCCACTCGGCGGAGGTCGGGGCGGGGGGAGAGCCTGGAGACCAAGAAGCACATGTGAACATCTCTGGGGGCTCCTACGACCATCCTTCTCGCCACATAATGGCACCTCCAGAACAAGGCTCCTGGTTGGCTGATCTGAGACCACAGTCCTTCCACCCTTGGACGCCCTCTTATTAGGGTTACTGCTAGTCCCCAGGAGCTCCCTGGCCCAGGTAAGCGTTGAGCAAGAAGACAGCGCAGGGTCAAGCGGGCCATCCAGATTGGTGATGTACATCTGCCAGGGTAGCCCTTGGAAAGGCTGGCTGAGACAGGCCCCCTGGGTGCAGTGCCCAGAGAGGACACACGGGGGCAGCACAGGGCTGTGTTTCGGTGCCTTCTGCTCCCAGGGCAGCCATCCTGGAATCCCAGAAGAGTGGGGGGGGGGGGGGGGGGGGCTTGCCACTCGCGGCCCAACCCCTTCTCCAGACACTTCCTCTGCAAAACACCTTGGGCTCGTAAGCAGCTTTGGGAAAGTGTCAAGTCTTCAAAAGGCGACAAAGAGAAGGGCAGATCTGAAAGGGCCCCTTGAAATCCTCCAGGCCCCCACCCTGCTCAGTAGCTGGGGAAACAGGCTCAGAGAAGTTAAGTCACTGGCTCAGTTTCATCCAGATCCCTAGCTCCCAGGTCAGTTCTCTCTCTAGGCACTCACTGCCTCCCTCTTGGGGACATCACTCCACGGCTGGGGTATCTGAGGGTGGGGGAAGGAACAGCCTGTGTGCCCCCAGGATTTGCTGTCTGGGTGCGAGATGAAAACACACAAACGACTGCAGAGTCACGTAGAAAGCAATCAACACCACACAAGATGGGAAAGAGACTAAGAAGGGGAAAAGGCCTCAAGCAGGTCAGGAGGTGGGAGGCAGGAGGCAAGGTGGAATCCAGGAGGCCAGCATGGAGGAGGAGGTAACACTTGCCCTTGGCCCTGGGGTGGGATAAGAAGCTGGCTCAGTTGAACAGTGGGGAGGGTGGGCCCTCCTGGTGGTGCATTGGCTTGAGCAAAGGCACGGAGGCAGAAAACGTGGAGCAGAGGAGAAGCATGTGCTCTCTTAGGGGAAGAAGGAGATTAGAGGCCAGAGAAGTTCGCCTGCATCCTGAGGTCTTGTGCAGGCTGCCTGGGTTGCTGCCTTTAGAACTGGAGGCTGGCCTGGCCGTGGAATTTTCCTGAATTCCACTATGTTGAAAGTGTAGAAAACGGCAGTTCTGCAGATTATCTCACGTGGAGGCGGGAGTAAACAAAAGATCTCCATGGTGACCGTGGTCCCTCATTTGGGATGTCCAGCTGCCCCTCGGAGATGTGGAGGGCAGCTGCCACTTCCCATTCCTCAACCACGGCTCCAACCCACAGCAGCAGCAGCAGCGGCTGGCCACGGGGGGCCACAGGGGGCCCCTGAACAACCTCAGAACTGGCAGGATGGGACCAGCCCAGGATTCCCGGGCTCTGAGAAAGCCTCAGACGGTGAGACGGAAGGGCCCCTGGAGCAGCTGGTCCCACCTGTTCAACCTCCCAAAAAGTCAGGGGCTCCTCCTGAGGGTCAGCACACATGCAGCTCAGCTTCCTCCCATCCAGGTGGACACAGGACACAGAAGGGATGCAGTAAGAGGGCGGCAGAGGCCAGGATCGAGTCCCTGCCCAAGGGCCCCTGCAAGGCTGGGCACCGACGGGGTGCCGGGAGGTGGGGTGGGGTGCTGTCTGGGTCAGTTCTGCTGCTTCCACAAGAAAATGACCTTGAAGAGGCCACCTGGCCCTGACCTCGTCCCCAGTGCGTGTGTTGGCCTCCCAGCCCAGACTGTCCCCAAGGTACCAGCAGCCCCCTGATTTCACCTGAGGCTCTGCCTCCTTAGAAACTCAGAGACTTCAGGGACTCAGAGGTGAGACGTGCAGGTGAAGACGCGGGCCCTGGAGATCAATAGCCCTGAGATCAAGGACTAACTCTGCTCCTTAGGGGCTGGGCCCTGGGGCTCGTTGTTTGGCCCCTCTGAGCCTCAGTTCCCCCACCTGTGCAATGACAGAACCAGAAGAAAGATAGGACCTCTCTCCTAGGGTGGTGGTGAGGATCTAAGGCAACACGTGGAGCTGCACTGAGGCCGGGGCCTGGCGCTCAGCCTGTGCTCAGTAAACAGCTGGCACCCGTGTCACTGCTGTCACCACTTACACCGTAGATACCTCTTATCCGGCCTCCCCGCTGACAGATGCCTGCCTCCTCGCCCCCTAGGCACCCTTGCTGATGTTCAGGGCATGCTCAGTGCTCTCGGCCATTCTGCAAAATGCCCTCCAGTCAATTCTGAGTTTATTACAAGTCAGTTATGTTTGTTCCCAAGTCTTTCTTATGCCGGTTGTGCTTGATATCAGAAATATGTGATTTAATAAATATAGAAACCAGCAGTTCTCAAACTGTTAAGAATGAAGACTCCTTTACACTCTCAAAAATTACTGAAGATTCCCAAAGAGCTTTTGTTTAGGTGGTTCACATCTATCAGTATTTACTACATTAGAAATTAAAGCTGAAAGAATTTCAAAGCCCAAGCACGGTCCACCAGGCATCAGAGTGGGCCTCAGCCGCTGGAAATGATCACTTGTACATCATGAGGAAATGAGGGGATAAAGGGCGAATGACGTCTTGGTATGGGCATGCAGAGTCTTAGTTTTGACTGGTGGATCTCCCCAAAGGGCCTCGAGGGTCACCCTCATCCTTGGACCACACTTTGAGAACCACTGATGGAAACAAATGAAATACAGGTACAAAACATGAGCCAATCTCTAGCAACCAGGTCAGAAGCTTCGGAAAGTCCCAGCACACGAGGGGAATAACCACACATACGACGCAAGACTGTTTTCAGAGGCTTCGCAAGGGCCTTCCTGTTCTCAGCCCCCTTTAGAGAACCGAAACCGGAAACCAGCGCTGATGCATCGTGATGCAGTTTCAGCCATAAAGACGACCCCAAACTCCAATCTGCAGACTTATGTTTGGGCAAAAGGCTTTGGCCCTTTTATCAAAAGACAGACAAATTAGTGTACTTTAAATATTTTAAGTAAAAATAAAAGGTTTAAGAAATGTATGCGTGGTTAAGTAGGATTTACAGATGCTCTGAGAAGTCTGACCCAACCCAGCCCGTCCTCCCCAGCGTGGACACCAGCTGCACGCCTCAGCCTGGCCTCTGACCATGTGGCCTTTGGCCTTCCTGCCTCCCGCTTCACGCAGACTGGGCTCCACGGATACGTGGTGAAAGAACCAGTGAAAGGATCACTGAATGAGCAGATGACCAGCCCCCACCCACCCTAATGCCTGGCCCAGCGCCTTGTGCAAAGGAGACGTTCAGAAAACCCTGCTAAAAAAATTAAATTTTGACTCTTTGCAGACTTTCTAGCTGAGTGTGTTCCCGGGTGCCTCTGAGGCCCACAGGAGGGGCTGAGCCCAGGGTCAGACCATCCACTTCTGATGTGACTCTGAAGCCCCCGCTACAGCCAGCCCGAGGTCCTGTGAGGTCAGCCTGGTCCTGTGAGTGGAAGGCTTAGCCGGCCAGGGCAGGGAGGACGCCTCTGGCAGCAGGACTCTCAGCTGCGAGACCTTTTCGGCAAAACAAAGCCATGTTTATTTCCCTTTGTTTTCCCTAGAAGCCCCAGTCACCACCTAGACCCCTGGATGGGCAGGTCTGCAGAAACCTCTGCCCCAGAAGACCCAGGAACTGCTGCCCCATCCTTAAGGGCATCTGAGATGAGAGCTGACAGGTGAAATGCAGACAGGCTGCTGGGGGTGGGAGCCTGATGGGGGAGTGGGGGGGATGTACGCTGTAGCACCATGGTTAAAATCATTGACTATGAAGTTAAAAAGTGAAAAATCTGAGCTGACATTCTGCTCTTTCTGGAGATCGGAGCTGTGTGACCTCAGGCAGGTGTGTAGCCTCTCTGATCGTCACTTCATACTTTCATGTACCATTGCCTCGTTAACTCCCAACACCCACTCATGAGGCCCATAGACCTGCAGATGTGGAAGGGACCCGCTGTGTCCCCAAGGTTATGGGGCGGACACAACCCAGGCCTTGAACCCAGCTCATCTGGCTCAAGGCCCAAGGCTCACCCCTTCCCCACACTGTCCTGGGGGAGCCGAGTTTGATGGGTGGAAGTCAGACTGTCCCTTTTAGGAGAAGACTGGTGAAGAAAGATGGCTCATGACTCCAGGAGAAGATGCTGGAAGCCTCCCCATCTCGATTCCCTAGACCCAGCCTTTCTCTGCTCTGTGAGAAGGGACTTGTTCAGGGAGCTGAAGTGCTGGGTCCCCACTACCACCTCAACATGAGGCCTTGGGAAAGTCGTGAGACTCAGAGAGGCCCAGGCTGCGGACTCACCTACTTCGAGATCTGACCGGGGCCTGATCTCAGAGGGGCTGCTCAGAGCACACAGAGCCGGGGGTGCCCCAGAAAGCCCCAGGAGCCCCAGCGGCCTCCCTGCTCCCTGTGCCACTGTACCCACGGGGTCCTCCACCGTGGGAAGGGAAGACCCCTTCCTACTCTCCTCTGTGCCCCAGACTCGGAGCTGGGCACCCACAGAGCAGGGCGGTCACACGGGATGGACCACCCTACTCCTTGCTTCGCCCCAAGTGTGCGGGTAATGAGCACAGGTGCAGTTTGGGCGGGTCCTGGGCCCCCGGCAGGAAGACTCGGACACTCCCAGGTGGCGGCCGAGGAGAAACTCTTCTTCCTCGGGGGCCTGCTGCAGTCACTGAGATGCCACCACTTCCGCCTCTGTGGCGTCCTCGTCACCTGCAGGCTTTCAGGACAGCAACCTGCAGGCCTAAGACACCCAGGACTGCCCAGCCTCCGCCCTGCCACTCGGAACCTGAGCAGGGGCAGTTCTGCAAAGGATGGGAACCCCGAGGGGGAGGGACGGGAGGGCTAGGGACAAGGGCCAGGCTGACGGCACGGGGCTTCGGGAGCAGGGACAGGGTCGAGGTCGCGGAGTCAAGGCCAGCTCGGGGGCCATCAGGCACGAGCACTGAAAGTGAGGTTGGAGGTTGCCTTTCAAAGGCATCCCTGGAGCAGGGGGCCACGAGGCCACTGGCCCCCGAGACTCTCTCAGGGGCCCGCAAACATTCTAACCATATTTGTCGTTTTCACAAGCTGCTCCCTTGGGAGCATAACTCACTCAGAAACAGCTGAACTGGAGAAACTCGAAACTGCCCATGTGGTTTCTGTGGGTCTCCTGAGGGAGAAAGAACCCTATCCGGGCCTGGGGCCACCACTTGGCTCACTCGGGAGAAGCATACAAAACGACAACTTGCCATTCACCCCGTCCCCCTCACTCCAGTCACAGGGTCCTGCCTGGACAGGAAGATTCGCCATCTCAGAACAGACGTGTCGGGAAGCTCAGCCCTCTGCTAGGCACTCAGACCTGCGTGGGCCCCTCAGGGCACAGCCGAAAGGGACAGACCAGTGGGCACCCACTCCATCCTCTGACTGCCGACCAGCCTACTGGACCCACCCCCCTATTGCTGGCTGAATAACGGCTCCCAAAGGTGTCTGCGTTCTAATTACTGGAACCTATAAATGTTACGTTATCTGGCAAAAGGGGCTTTGCAGATGTGACCTTGATGACCCTGCGTTAGCATCCTGTGGACCCAGAGTCATGGCAAGGGTCCTTGCAAGAGGCCAGAGGGGGAGAAGCAGAGAAGGTGACAAGACAAGGGAAACAGTGTCAGAGAGAGTCTCAAGGTGGAGGAAGGGGCCACATGCCAAGGAATGCAGGTGGCCTCTAGCAGCTGGAAAAGGTAAGGAAACGGATTCTCCCCAGAGCCTCCAGGAAGCGCCAGTCCTGCCCACCGACATCTTGACTTGAGCCCCGTGAGACTGAGCTTGGATCTCTGAGCCCCAGACCTGTGAGGTAATGGCCTTGTGGTGTTCGGTTCAAGCCACGCGGTCTGGGGTAACCTGCTGCCGCTAACATAGCTCTGCAGGCAGCCCTGCCAGGAGCAGCTCTGGGAAAGTGAGGTCTTTAGCCTAGAGTCTCAGCAGGATCTGCCCACAGGGAGAGGATTCTGGAGCATCAGAAAAATACCCGCCCACACGCAAGGCCTCTCACGGCTGGACGAGGCCCAGCTTCCTCCAGCAGCGCGTGGCCTTTGCTTCAATTCCCAAACGGAGTCATCTGGGGAGAGGTCATTCCGAGGGGAGGTTTACACGAAGACGGAGGTTATCCTCGTCAGGACGTTCCCTGAGAGCTGGTTCCCGAGTCAGGGCGGGAGGTGGTCCCACAGCAGAGAGGGTTTTGGACAGGCCCCAGGGGAGGGAGTCGTGCCATCAGCCCTCCACCCACCCGTCTGTCCCGACCCCTGTCTCCCACCGGCCGCTTCTCCTCCCAGGCACAGCATCTTCCCTGCTGAGTGAAGCCGTCCCTGGTTTTGCCATCAGAGCTGGGGTCCTCCTCATTTCCAGGCCTGGACTCGCCAGCCCCTCTTCCCCCAGCACACAACCATGGGGGGCAGTGCTGGGGAGACACTCGCCCAGGGTGAGTCTTCCCAGAATTCGGGGACCAACCCAGGCTCCCCACTGCCCCCAGGATGGCCCCGGCTTCCAGAGCCCCGAACTTGAGAGGACCTCATCTCTCAGGCTTGCCCTGGCTGCACTGGGGGCCTTGAGCGTCCAGTGACAGTGCCGTGCACCCAGTGACACCAGGGGTCTCAAACTCGCAGCCCCCAGGGGCCAGGCGGGCCCCGGGAATGAGGGCAGCAGCCTGCTGGGAGCAGCAGGTCCTGCGGTCACCCAACCATCAAATCTAAATGTCTGAGGATGTCGTTAGGCCCGTCTGTGGGTAGGGCTGGACGTCGCCGCCCTGACTCCCGCCCCTGGCTGGCCTCACCAGGGCGTCCGTGGTAACGTCTGATCTCTCCCACCTGCTCTACTCTCTCGCACCGTCACCACATGCGGCGGGTCCCCTGCGTACCGGGTGCACATCACACGCAGGTGAGACACAACTGCTCCCGTGGTTCATTCACGCACAGTGGACGCGGCGGAAAACCTCCCACAAGTGCTCTGACGGCTCATGAGGAAGGGCATGCACCCCGGGTCCCAGTCACAGGGGCCCACATTTAATTATGTTCAATATTAATAAACGTACAGCACAACAGTGGTTCATTAACATACCTTACGCGACTAAGGGAGTACAATTTGATACAACCCGATGCACAGCTTTGGGGACACAAAGGAACTTCCAGACCGGGTCGTGAGAAATCCTCCATTTCACTTTCGTTCGGGATGACAGGCTCGAGGACCACGGCTCGAAAGGGCAGCTGTGCTGTCACCAAGAGTGGGGCCTCGAGTGAGAGAGAACAGAGGAAAGCAAAGGAACAGACAGACAGCCCTTTGGAGAAAGGCCCCTGGAGACACCGGGTCTGCACGGCGCTGATCGGCACCAAGGGATCGTCTATAAAAAGATTTGTATAGTAAACCAAATAATATTGGAAATAAGACTTTCAGTAGTACTTCTGTAAGAAGCAGAATTACGTTACATGTTGTTCACATGCACAGGGGTGCATAAGAAAAGTCCTTGTAATTACAGTCGGGGCCGAAGAGCAAAAATCTGGGCTGAAAGTGACAAGCGAACTGCAAGAGAAATCAATCCATGAAGGGGTGTGTCCAGAGCGGAGAAAGCTGACCAGCAACAGAACTGAAGGGAGCCCACTCAGAAACGCACACACACACCCACGCACACCGCACCTGCACTGCAAATAAATACACACGCACATGCAAGTGACGCCCCCTACGGCACCTTGTGCTCAGGCCAGGTTTGCCTGCTGGCTGCTGCTCCGAGGGCCACCGGGAGAGAAATGGGGGCCTGTCCCTGAAAGCGGGTGTTCAGGCCCATGGCTCCTTCACAGCAGAAACAGCCCGGCCGTGCCATTCAGAGCCCTCCACACGCCTTCAAGTGGGCTGAGCATCCCATCTCCAACGGCACTAGGGCTGGACAGCTCAGCAAATCCTCACGCCCACGACTGGCGGCTGGGAGTGTGGGCATTTGCATTCTCTGACTGGTGTGCATCCGGGACCTCGACTTGGGGAGCTCTGATTCGCAGAAGCCTCCCTTGACGACCACGTGCAAGGCTTGGTTGGGGTCCCGCCTGGGGCTGTGCGCAAGGACTGTGTTCAATCTTTCCCATCACCTCCAAGTAACAGCAAGACCTTCAGCCCATCCAACAGTAAACCAGGATGCCAAGTGGCCCAGGAAGTTCTGTCAAGGACACAGCTCCCGGCATTCTCGTTCCAAATCCCAGCACAGCATGCCTGGCCCAGGCATAGCTCACGTGCTGTGCTTCCGAATCAGAAAAAAGCATCCTGCCGTTCGTTGAGTGAGGAAGGACCTCTGTCCACACACGGCGGAGAATGTGCTAACAAGTTCACTTGGGAGGAAAGGCAGAGCAGCGGAGCCTGTCGCACCTGCAACTAAAACCTCAAACGGCTGCGGTTCTCTGAGGACCTCAGATGCACGGCGACGGCCAAGATGCCCAGATTTTCCATCAGTTCCTTCGAGGTGCTCAGTCTGGCATTAACAGCAAAACTTTCCCTTCCGATTTTAAACTGAAGTTATATTCCAATTAGAAACTGAAAAAAACCTTGAGAAAACATCTAAAGGGCCAGAAAAGAAAACTCCAGCCAGTGAAACGTAGAAAGTGGTTTGTTTTAAATGCGTTCGTTTTCTGTTAAACGTAAGTGAAGTCCACAAGGCCAGAGGGGAGGAGGTCCCAGACACGAATGTCCTCCAAAAATCGACTTTTGTCTTTTTTCTCGTCAACAGTGAAGTTAACAGGGTTGAAATCTGAAGAGACGGAAGGGCTGACGTTGGGGTAAAAGGGAAAAAAAAATGAGAGCCGCCATTCTCCGCCAAAATGAGGTTAGTGATCCAGACAGAGGGTTTCGAAGCTGAATGTATAGTGTACGTCTGGCCAGCCCCGGGGCGGGACCTCCACCCAGAACTGTCAAAGCCCAGACTCCACGCTTCCCTCCCGGCACCCAGCCCAGCGTGCGCCGGCCTCATCCCGGACCCCAGCCACTCTCGGAGCAGAAGGGGACCCTTTCCCAAGTGGAATTTCCAACAGCCTCCATCCGAGGCTCGGTGAAGGGTCCATCGCCGGGCTGTTTAACATCACAAAGGAAATTCTGAACTGGTTTCCATAAACGTGGGCCGGGGAAGGGTTTTCTCCAGGCTCTGAGCGAAAGGGTTCCCCACCAAGAGAGATTTTCAAAGCATGGAAATCATGGTGGCAGCGGGAACCCGGCGTCACGTCTTCTTCCACAGGAAGGCCTCGTCGGCGAGGACCTGCGCCAGCCGGGCGTTAAAAGGCCCATAGAAGTCCCGCAGGAGCCTCTGTGTGACCGGCCACATGGGCCCCAGGTTCCGGTCCTCGGGACGCCGCGCGTTGGATGCGGGGCTCTTGGTCATCAAGGCCTCTTGTTTCTCACTTAAGGGCCCTGGAACACAAAGGAAAGAGCCTATGAGGCAGGAGGCAAAAGAAACTTTGAGAAAATCCCAGCCGTGCTTCCTGTTGAGACAGGAGTTTCCCGTAAGAATGTGTTCGGAGGTTCAAATTCTTTGGCTGGATCCATTTCTGAGTGGCTGAGGGTGGAAGGTGGAAATTCCAGTGTGAAAGAGCAGAGATTCTGTGGTCCGGTGTGTTACCCCACCCTTGGAAGCAAGGCTGGGGCTCTGGGGCGCAGTTTCATTTCCAACTGCCCGTCAACGGGACCCAGCCTGTCCCTGGGTAACTGGGCGACCTGCCACACACAGTCCCTGCACGCAGCCTCTCCTGCTCACCAGCCACTGGAAGTCTGCCCCCACTGCTTCTACTTCAGGCCGATGCAAAGGGCCTCCTGATGGGCCCATATTTCAGCCTGTGTGTCGTGCTGTGAAGTGGCCATGGGGGAAGGGGAGAGACCACCTGTGCCCAGAGACCCCCCCACTGGCTGAACCTCCACCTGCAGCAGGCATATCCACGGGGAGAGGCCGGGAACCAGCCAGCTCGTGCTGCCCCCTGAGGCTGCCACTTCCACCCTCAGCCCTCGGGACCGCAAGCCTCTCACTGGCTTAACCCCCGGGACCACTGCTCAGGCCTCTGTGCCCCGGGCCCTCGCGATCAGTCTGAAGTCCTGAGCCCGTGCACAGAAAAACTACATCCCAGTGTCCTCGGGTTACGTGACAGGGAAGGAACAGAACTGGCCTTACTGTCCATCTTAGGGATTAAAGACAAGCTCATGAATGTGACAGAGTCTACAGGTGGCCAAATCAAAGAAAAATGGTTCTAGGCCTTACAAGGAAAAAGTAATCACACTCCACCACGTTACAAGCTCTCCAAGGAAAGGAAAAAGAAAATCAAATGACAAAAGGGTCCCGAGTCCCAGTGGTGGGCAAACAGATTTCAGGAAAAGTTCAATTAACAAAATTCCCAGGCAAGCTCATGAGACAGGGCCGCAGGGGCTTCTGGGGAGGAATGTGCAGGGTGCTCCAGCCTCTCCAGCGGTCCTGGGTGCCGCCTACGGGGGAGCACCCTGCACCCATGGACACTCCTCTACCAGCCGTCACCGTGGCCAGCGACTTGGCCTGCTGCCACAAAGTGCCCCTTGGGACTCTGGCTGGGGGCAGGCTCCCCTCCCTAGAGGCCCAGGAGCCCAAACCCAGCCACATGTCTGTGCCTCCTGGGGTTCCCAGCAAAGCTGAGACAAGCATGGACCTGCCCATCCCCCCCCGACCCCCAGGCCCTGAGGCCTCTGCGAGACGGTCCCAGGAGCCCAGACACCCTGTCCATCCTTAAGGCGCAGCTCACACCCTCCCTTCCAGGATCGCTTCAGCGGCTGGGCCCCCAAGTCACGTGTACGGACCCACCGTGAGATCGCTAACCTCCCCCACCGTCACTCTACCAGTTACTCGGTTATTCGAGCCTCGGCTTCCTCCTCTCCCTCCAAGGAGGGAGCTCCCAGACGAGAGGCCACCTCTTCCTCCCCAGAGACGGCTCCCCACACCACGCGCGAGGCCCCGTGTGCACGTGGTGCTTGACAAACAGGCACTAACTGGCCTCCCGGCTCAGCCCCGCCCTGCTCGGCTCAGGGGTCTGCGTGGGACGCGGGGAGCGCCTCACAGAGCCGGTGTCCTCGGAGCTCGCGCCCTGCTCCGTGGGCCTCCAGTGCGACATTCATACCGAGGCTGAGAAACCGGAAGACCCTGTGCATGGTGTGCTTGACGTTAGAGGCGTGGTCTTCCAGGCGGAGAATGAGGAACTGTTCTTTATTAAAGACCGTGAGCCAGTCCAGAAGGTACACGGCGTACAGCCCGACCTGCAGCCTCACCTAGGACCGAAGAAGGCAGGCGTTAGTTCAGGGGTAATTCCTCCGACACCGAAGGCGCTTTTCCAAACGTATTACACACGTCATTATAAACCAACAGTGAAGCGTTGTCCCAGCGAACAACTGCCTTCAGAAGTTGGATTTTTTTTTTTTTTTGCGGTATGCGGGCCTCTCACTGCTGTGGCCTCTCCCGTTGCGGAGCACAGGCTCCAGACGCGCAGGCTCAGCGGCCACGGCTCACGGGCCCAGCCGCTCCACGGCATGCGGGATCTTCCCGGACCGGGGCACGAACCCGCGTCCCCCGCATCGGCAGGCGGACTCTCAACCACTGCGCCAACCAGGGAAGCCCCAGAGGTTGGATTTTAAACGCCACGTGTTCTTGCTTCTCCATGCTGGGTTTGGTGTCCCCCGCACAAAGGATTCCCACCTTCAGGGTCCCATGCCATCCTCAGGTCAACCCTGCAGGTAGCTCCACACCACTTCATAGTGAGGAGTGGGGAGAATGGAGAGGCCAAGGTCACACCCACCGATGGCGCGAACGTTCTTTGCACATATCCCGGCTGCCTCAGCTCCTATGCCCAGCGCAGCACCGCCGTGAGAAACAGCGGCAAATGCTCCAGCAGCAAGCCCCGAGAGGGAACAGCCAGACGCCTGGCGCCACACGGACGTCCCTGACCTTGAGTGTGTGAGCATACCCCAATATAAGCAGAGCTGTACGAAGCCATCCCTTTCTGCCTACGCGTCGGGGTCCGTCCTCCTCCTGTGCCTCGTCTCGTGCCAAGCTGCAAGCATGCGTGGTGAAGCACGAACCTGACCACAGAGAGGTCTGGCCCTTGTCCTCGGCTCCTGGAAGATGATCTCTAGGCCACCTGGAATGTCCTGCCTGGTAAGGGTATCTTGCTTGCCTCGGGGGGTCTGGCCACTGGACAGTCTAACAGTGTGAGTTATGATGCGGGCTCTGGGCCACGCAGTACCGGCCTGACCTCCAGGAGGGGCTGGACAGTAAAGGTCGGTCAGGCAGGTACTGCGTGAGGGAGCCTCAAGAAGTGCTTGGGACGCCAGAGGCTTGGGTGGGCTTCCCTGGACGGCAACACGCTGCGTGTATCATCGCATGCTTACGAGGCTGAGTTCAGTCTGCGACCCTTCCCTGCTGTAAACCGCAACCTCGAGTGTGACAGCCATCAGCGTGTCTTGTGATTCCTTCTAGTGAATTACTGAACCCGACAGTGGTTTGGGGGACTGCACCCAGCTTGCACATGGTGTCAGAAGGAAGAGCGTCTTGGGGACTGCCCCCTCTAACGTCAAAGTGGGCTCTAAACTCTTGGCAAGCTCCAAAAAGGAACAGGCCCCTCCCTTTCTGCTCTGAGGCCCCCCTTCTCCGGCACTCCCACCCCTGCCCCTACCCACCACGTCCTCTGGGACCTGGCTCCGTGTCCTGCCTCTGGCTCTGCCTCGCTGTGGTCTTCCCAATTGCTTCTCATTTGCCCCCGTCTCGTCTCTGTTCAGGCCGCATCAGCGCCTGTCTGGCACTGTCACAGCCCCCTGACTGGCGCTCCCACCTCTAGTCTCTGAGCGTGAGCTTCCCACGCCAATGCCTGGCCTCGCCTGGCTCTCCACGTGGGGCAAGTCCCTGGTCTGACTGGACTCCTGGCCCACCCCCTCCCAGCGCCCAGTCTCAGTTCCTGCAGCCGACGCTTTCACATCCTACTTCCTCTCCTTCCCAGCTCGACCTTGAGCTCCTCCAGGGCGGGGACCAGGCTCTTCCATCATCCCAGCCGCAAGTGGCCTGCGCCCAGCCACTCACACTGAACGCGGTGGCAACAATAAGACGGTGAAAAATAGGTACAGACGCTAGTTTCATCTCTCCTAGTGTCACTCCATTTCATTGTTTTTCTAATTGTGTGGGAGGTGGTGGAGGAAGAAAAACAATTAGAGGGGAGAAGCTGTCTCCAAAATCCATCAGCTGCCTACAGCCCTCAGGTTGTCACTACCCTGGACACCAGCTCAGGAAAAGACGTCAAGCTGGGCCAGAGCTAAAGAGAAAGTGAGCACGTGCCAGCCTCGGAAATAAATACCCGCGTCGCCTCCAACACAGACAGACGGCTGCGAGGACACCTCCTTGTTAAGCCCTCGAGAGCTTTTCGGCTCTTCGTCAGCCTCCCAGGCCGGCCCCTCCCAGGGAGGACCAGCCCGATGAGCTTTATATCTTCCGGGGAACCCGCCTTTGCTGCTCAGAACCTTCTAGAAGGAAAGGAGCTGGGAGTTTGCGGCAGGATGAGGGTGTTTTAAAGTAGCTGCCGAGGTCCCTGCACCTGTCGACAGGTGACAGTATTTCCCTGAAAGCGTGTCTGTGTCTTCGTGGGGAGAGCCCCCTCCACTGGCCCAGGCCTCCAGTAGCTGAGTCTTCTCTGCCAGGAGGGCTGGTCCGGCAGCGGAGGGGCCATTGGGGGCAGGCAGGGAACAAACCTGGGGGCTCTTCAGGGGAAGAGAGGTGGGGCCCCCTGGCCCCCTGAACACTCCATCCTCTGGCTCACTCCGACCCCCAGCCCCCTTACCAGTTAAGGGAAGCGCCGCTCACCTCGAGTGACAGTGTCAGCGTGCGCAGCATAACTACTAACAAACCTAGGACAGGCCCACTCAACACTTTTTCCGCACCCTTCCCCAGTATCGGCCAGAGAATCAAAATGGAATGAACATAAAAAGGTTATTTAGGGGAAGTGCCCGATACATTTAAACTTTTAAAACACCAGAGCGGAGAGAAGCCTTTGAGGTTACCTGCTTCAGCCGCCTCTTGATGGAAAAAACAACCAAGGCCTAGGGAGTGCGGGGTCCTGCCTGCCCAGGGTCAGCGGAGAAGACCCTCCAGAGCCTAGTCCTGAAGCCAGGTACTTGCGCTTGGGGCCTGTCCCCCCCCGTGCTGGGAAACAGCTGAGGAGCCAGTGCAGGGTCTCCCCTGACAGGCACATGCCAAACCTCTCTGGTCCCCATTAGGGATCTGGTTGGAACTCTCTACTCAGCCTCTCCACTAGTTTCACAAACTCCCCATTCATTCATTCTGCAAATAATCTAGCGCATCCTGCACGCCAGGTACCCTGCTAAGCAATGGAGAGACGTTGCTATGTAACAGATGTGGCCCCTGGCCACGTGGCGCTTGTAATCTAGTGGAGACAGAGCTAAAATGGTGAAGAAACAATTATCTATAATCGCCAGTTGTGACACATGCTGTGGGGAAATGAATAGTGTGGAGAGAGAGAGAACAGGTCAGATTGAAGCCAGACCTGAAAGGTGAGGAGTCCTGCAAAAACCAGGAGAAGCACGTGCCGGGGAGGGGAGTGTGGAAGGCTCTGGAACCAGGCTTCTCCAGGCCAAGCACAAAACACACCCACCTGGAGGGCTGTTCAACAGACTGGACTGATGGGCCCACCCCCAAAGTTCCTGATTCTGGGGTCTGAGGCTCAACCTGAGAGTTTGCATTTCTGGCAAGTTCCCGGGGGGACTGATTTTCTTGGTCCAGGGAGCACACCTTGCAAAGCCCTGCTCTGAGGCACGAGGACCTAGCAGGAGAGAGCGTGGCTGGAGAGCAGCAGTGGACAGGGAGGCAGGGGAGGTGGCCTGGAGGAGGTGGACAGGTGGGCGGGGCGGGCTCGTGCGCTCAGGGGCCACAGGAAGGCAGGGAAGGTCTTAAGCGGGGTAGCGCCCCACTCCACGTACGTATGAAAAAGATGGGCCTCCCCGCACTGTGGTTGAGCTGGGATTCACAGCTGAAGGGAAATTCGCTTCTCTCATCCCAGAAATGAAGATTCACCCCGAAGAGGAGGGTTTCCAACCGCTCTTGCCTTCCTGGCTCTTCCCACTATGCAGGAGCTCTCCAGGGACCGAAGGGTCACGGCGATCCGCATGACCTCACGGCCCCGCCATCCTGTCACTGATCCTGCCCTGGGGTCTCATTCTGACCAGAGATGCCTCGTCATCCTCAGCAATTCATGGAATTGAATTAAAAAGTACGTGCCTCCCGCCGGTTCAAACCCTCCTTTTTAGGAGCCAGCTAGGGAAGGTGGAAATGCCGTGAGCCTCATCAAAGGCCATGGGACCTGGGATTAAACCCTGAGCCTGCCCATCACAAGCTACGTGACTCTGGGTGGGAGAGTTAACCTCTGTGAGCCTCTGTGTCCTCATCTGTAAAATGGGCTTGGATTTCAGGGAAACGGAGAGGACTGAACAAGATGATGCCCTGCAAGGTGCCCCTCATCCTCTCTCTAGCAGGAAGGACAGAAGTTAATCACTGGGGACAACTCTAGACCCTGCTCAGCCTGGAGACAGCACCAAAGGAGTCCACATGACAGACCTTGCTAAAACTAGCCCTTATTGACCACTGGCTCCCACATACATCTGCCTTCCCACAATTTGCCACCCTAGGAAGTCGAGTCCTTTTCCTTTGTCTTGTCACTTCTCTACATATTTATGGTTCTCTTGTTAAGACGCTATATAAGCCCGAGTTCTAACCACCCGCCCGAGTTCTAACCACCCATCCGAGTTACTCATCACCGGGGCTCTCGTGGATATGTGCACGTGTGCATACGCATGTGTTAATAAACTTCTGTTTGCTTTTCTCTTGTTTATCTTCCGTCAGTCTAATTTACAGGGCCCCGGTCAACGAACCTGAGATGGGTAGAGGAAAAGGATTATCTTCTCGCCCCCTACACGCGAATGAACTACCGCTCTCTAACCCTTACCACAGCCTAGTAAAGCAGTGCTATTACCCCATCTTATGATGAAGCAACTGAGTCTCAGAGAAGCTAAGACAACTGCCCAGAGTCAGCTGCCCGAGTGGGAACTGAACCCACACCACTCTGGCTCCAAAGGCCACTCCTTCTACCCCACACCCCCAGCCAGATTCTGTGTCGATCCTCTGTGCATCCTCCCTGCCAAACTATAAATTCCAGCGGGACAGCCTGGAATCCTACCTACGGCCTCTGTGCACCCTGCCAGATAAGACGGCCTAGATAATGAGGAAGAGGGGGTGAACCCTCTTGACTTTGAACCCCACCGCACCTGGGGCTTCCCAAGCCTCCACCTCAAGCAGATCTCACCACATGGCACGCTCAGCAGAGCAAGGCTGTGGACCACGCTCCGGGTCAGGTGACATATTAGCTTCGCTGAAGAAGGCTTACCCACTGCGGCAAACCTGCTGAAAAGGCACTTGGGACAACCCAGGGTGCTGTGCAGCAGAACACCATCCCTTAGCTAAACCGTGCTGAATTCACCACTAACAGCTTCTTGTGCTTAAAAAAAAAAAAAAAAAAACGGGCAAGAAACGTACAGCTATATTCCTGAAGGCAAACAAGAACAAAGAAAAAAGGGATCAATGGAAAATATGTTTCCATTAAGACCCTGTCGGAGACACTGAAAGTCACTGGTGGGTAATTTTTTAAACCAACAAAACTATCCAGCATTGGAGAGAACGCTCTTAAGACAATCAGAGAGTCGGTCTGCCAATCCTAATTGCAGGGTGTGCTCTCGGAGCCTCACTAAATAGTAATCTTCCTAAATGCGCCCTCATTCTTTCGCAGAGGGAGGAGAGAGCATTGTAACTGGGAGATCGGCGCGGGAGAAAGCAGGGAGCCAGCTGAAAGGGTCCATCAGCTTTTTACAGTTTTTACAGCCATGAATATTTGTTTTGCATTAGCCACCGCTCAAAGGCACAGGGAGAGGCATTCGCACATTAAAATGCTTCTCTGTTTATCTGCTAAAATCCCGACGCACAATGCCCTCGCATGATAACCGCCGAGCAGCCCCTCCGCGTACGCACAGGCATGGCGTTGTTAAGAGTGTTGTTGTAGACACAGGCGCGCAGTGAATAACCCAGCACGCAAGTTTCAAACAGCTGCAGCGCTTCTGTCACTTTCTCATGGAAGTCATCTGCAGATTTATTCGAACTTGCAAAGTAGAGATAGTCTGAGTACAACCTGTGAATAAAACAGATGGGTATCTTTTACCACCGGGAATGTGAAATCTGGACATCTGAGTGACAATGGAAATCTACAAGCAATTATATGACCTCATTTGGTTCATTAAAACACAACCATTCCTCTCGCCACACCCCCCACCCACCCCCCACCCCCCCGCCCCACCGCCCCGGCAGAGAGCCACTTCCTACCACCCTGGACACCCTCACCCTTCCCAGGGCCACCCGCTCTCCTGGCCCCAGACAAGCCACCCGTAGTCTCTGTGGTTTCTTTTTTTTTTTTTGGTTCTTTCTAGGCGCCTCAGGCCGTGACTGTTTTCACAGTAACAGTGAACTTCGAAACACCAGATTACAAAGACCGTACAAAAGCAGAGAGAGGCCGTGAAAATTTTATGTCCCCTCCGGTTCCTCTCTCCTCTGCCGGCGGCAGTAATAACGGAACAGCTGTCGCTCTCCCCATATTACAATTCCGCGTGAAATTCCCAGCCCTTACCACAGACTCTGAACGTTAAAACAAAAATTATGAAACGTATCTTTCTAGGTTGATAGGGACCTATTTTTTAACACAGTGTAAAAATACCCCCATGTACGCATGCAGAGGCCTGTAGGCCTACATGTGTGTCCACACACATGGATCTGTTCACACAAACCCCACCGCACGTATGTAACAGTGTTTTCACACAGGAGCAGACAGCGTCTCTCTTTGACCAAACTGTTCTCAGGTTCCTCTGAACCTTCTTCCCAACATGGCCTTGAGTTTTAGACTTCCTTGTGGGTCTCTGTATTGCCAAATTTCAACAAGAATCCTGCTAGGTCCGTTTAGCCAACCCCGCCCCCCTTACCAATGCTGTTTCTTCTTAGTAACTTCCCATCCACCAACCCACATCCTCCTTGGCTATAATTTCCCACTCTTCCTTGTATTTGGCGTTGGCCACAATCTCGTTCCCCTACTGCAAGACCCGACCACAGTGGTCACTACACCTATTGCTACAGCCCTGAATAAACTCTGCCTTTTACCATTCTTTAACACAAGTCAGAATAATTTTCTTTCTTTCTTTCTTTTCCGCAAATCTTCTGAAAATATACTTTACTGGACTTTCAACATTACAGACAGATACTTTCTGTTACCATGGGATAATTCTTTTCTTATATCAAATAAACAATAAGTAAAACAAAACAAGTTACAGCACTGTAATGAGCACAGCTTTGTTTTAACGTTTTTGGCCCCAGTTTCCCCTGTGGTCTAACTTCTGACGCCCAGGCCCGCTCTCTCTCCCGTACTCTAAGTCATAGCGGGGAGGCGGTGTCTAGCATTAAATTCGTCTGTAAAACAGGAGGACTAATTGTGCTTTCCTCGTGGCGTATAAACAAGATAATCCATAGATTATCAGCTTCTCGTTATCAGCTTCTTATATATCCTTCCAGAAGTTTTCCGTGCACAACATATATCTGCATATTTTGTATTTTTTTAAAACATAGATGTATCAGGTCATATTGGATGGGATCAGTTAATGTATCTATTATTACGGCACTCCCCTATTTACTTAATTTGGGGGAATTTTGAACATCCGTAAAAGTAGATAAGATAGTACATACACAGCAGCCCAATGTCAACCTTATTCCATTGTCACCCAGTAATTTTTTCTTTCTTTTTTTTCGGAAGGGGGGCCACGCCACGTGGACTGCGGGATGTCAGTTCCCTGACCAGAGATTGAACCCGGGCCACAGCAGTGAAAGCACCGAATCCTAACCACTAGACCACCAGGGAACTCCCCAGTCTTTTTTTTGCGGTACGCGGGCCTCTCACTGTTGTGGCCTCTCCCGTTGCGGAGCACAGGCTCCGGACGCGCAGGCTCAGCGGCCATGGCTCACGGGCCCAGCCACTCCGCGGCATGTGGGATCTTCCCGGATCGGGGCACGAACCCGTGTCCCCTGCATCGGCAGGCGGACTCTCAACCACTGCGCCACCAGGGAAGCCCCCCACCCAGTCATTTTTTACATTAACAGAACTTCTGAGTTCTGTTGTGAGTTTCCTATGCCTTTTTCTCCTCTGTTTCTGCAGGCAGAGAGGGTAAGTCTTTATCTTTTTTTGCTTTTCAAAAGTCACCCCTTTGTTTCTGTCTTATGCCTTTTTCAATGCACACCCTCTAGGGCCCCCCACTGCTCTGCCCGACACCCTGTACTCACACTCAACCCCCAGCTGCCCAGAAACCAGGCTGATTCAGACTGGCTCCCTGCTCTGTGGTGTCACGTTTCTCTCTTTCTCAGCTCCATACTTTCTATTCTGCCAACTTCTCCAACCTATAGCTTCCCTCTTTCCAGGGAAGGAAATTCAGCAAATCGTATTAGGTACCCACAGGTCTGGGGATTATAGATGTGCACCGCTGACTGCACCCAGGGCTTCCGTCGTGGCACTCAGCCAACCTCACCCCTGCAGAGACGGCAGTGCCTTTGGTGCACGGGGCAGCTGCAAACACTCCTTCTCCAGCACCCCTCACCTCTCGCTACAGCTGTAGGCGTTTCCAAAGATTTCCTAAAAAGAGCAGAGCTTCTCAGGGACCAGACTGTCTTCCCCTCTGGCGTTTGGCACGGTGCCTTCTACACGGCCCTTTAGAAATCATCCGCTGCCAGTGTCCACAGAGGACACCTCTGAGAAGTCTTGAGATGTTTGGGATCTGCTCACAGATTGCCTAGAATCCGAACACACACTGGAAAGTGTTCGTACATCTCAGCCTGGTCAGCCAAACCTCCAAAATGACTTGCTTCAAGACGAGTCGTTAGAGATGCTCAGGTGAGTAGATCCTCCCCCAGATCCATGTTCACCCAAATACAGGACCCAGATGACACTACATTTGTCCCCCCATTACAAGTGTCCCCCCACATTGGCCGTGCTCTTTTCCCCCTTCAAAAACAGGACCTCCATCAAGACAAACATGGCACCTGTCACTGCAGGGTCGGTCGTAGTATAATCTAAAAGCTGATGGATAAACGCCAAAACCAGATTTGCACGGACCTCAAAGTGCAGCTCAGCTGTACGCAACTGGGCACCTTGTGGCAATGGGTCTGAGCGAGGTCCCTTCTGGCTCACACATTTCCTAGGAGTGCCGTCGATACTACGACTTTGCCCAAGAAAGACGTCTCTGAAACTGTCATCAAAATCTGTGCCTGATTGGAAGTCCAAGTCCAGAGTTCTTACCAAGGACTCCCACACAGCTATCCAAATTCGCTGGCAGAACTGGAATTCTATCACGTAAACTGCCACTTAAAAACCCACCCCTCGGCTCAAGCTTTCCGTGCTGAGTTTATTTTGTGGTAATAACATTTCTTGTAGGCGTGTGGCTCATAAATAAAACAAGAGCCTCTCAACCTGGCTGACTTTTAAACACACAGTAACTTCATGAAGAATATTAACTTCATGAAGAATCCTTCCATACAATTCTTTAGAGATCAAGAAGTAGTTCTAGGGGACAAACTGGGACGCGTTCAATGGTCCAACCAGGCCAGCCCAGGCCCACCAGGGTGAGAATACTGATCGTCGTCTGTTTGGGGTACAGTGAAATGAACTCAGGACCCCACCTTCTGTGAATCAGGTTCATGGCCAGGCCCACCTCCTCGGGAGGGTGAGGGGAGATTTCTCCTGCCCCTCAGTCCCCCAGGGACCCTGGATCTGCCCACAGGGTGGGTGGGGGGCTCCCCAGAGCCCACACACATGCTGGGATACATGTCTGTAACGAGTCCTTCGTGCCCTGTCTGAGCAGGGCCCTCTCCCCTCCCCCTCCCACTTGGAGTCTACAGATTCCCCAAAAGATAGGCCCAAGTCCTAACCTCCGAGAGCACCTGCAAATGGGATCCTATTTGGACATAGGGTCTCTGCACACCTAACTATGTTGAAGACCTCCAGATGAGATCCTCCTGGATTTACGGTGGGCCCTGAATCCAAGCACTGGTGTCCCTACAAGAAGAGGCTTGGACAGGGACACACGGGGCGAGGGCATGTGAAGACGGAGGCAGAGACTGAAGTGTTATCTACAAGCCAAGGGATGCCGGGATTGCAGAAGCCACAGGAAGCTGGGGACCCATGGAATGGATTCTCCCTCAGAGCTTCCAGGAGGGACTAACCTTGCCAGTACCTTGATTTTGACCTGTGCCCTCCAGAACCATGAGACAATGAGTTTCTGTTGTTTTAAGCCACTACATTTGTGATAATTTGTTACAAGAGCCCCTAAGAAACTAGTCCAGATTCTCAACCCAGATTCCCGAGGAGTCATTTTTGCCAGCCCTCTCTCCCACCCTGAGACCCTAGAAGAGTGACCTGTGTGTACAGGAGGACGATGGCCATGTGGCCAGCTCTTCCGCAGAGAAATATGAAGGAGGAAAAGCAAAACAGGACCCTTACTTTCCCGGAGGGCACTACTGGGTCCTCCCGAAGAATCAGGCTGGTGCTTCAAAGGAATGTCTTCAATGAACAATACTATGATTTCCCCACAACTACTCTCTAGAGAAAAAGAGTCAGATAATGACCTTGGATTAGTGCAAGCCACTTGGATGGGCTAAAACCATTCAGAAAACGTTGAGAAGGACAGCAAATATATCATGAATAAGTATCCAAACGGACCTCGAAACGCTAGAGTAGGCATGAAACGGAGGAGCACCCTAGGGTCCTCGCCCCCCCGTGTCCTCCGCCTGCCTTTTGTCTGTGGAAAAACTGTAGCCGAAGAATAAGTTTAATCAGAGAAGTGAGAAAATGCAGAAACAAAGGAAAACAGTCCAACAGACTAAGTAATACCAGTTTAGTCATAAAGCAAAGCCAAGGACCTTTAGTTCCTCCTCAAGGGCTACAGATCATATTCTGAGCCACATCCTGCGAGCTGTCTAATAGATACTGAAACCCCCGCCAGGTGGAGGAATGATGACCAGACTGTAGCCACGACGTAAGCTGCCACAATTCCGAGACCTGGCCTCAGGAAAATGGGAACAAACTGACCCCAGAACTGAAGATTAATTGTACTTAAAACAATCGAGATGATGCTGGTCAGACGACCGATGACCAATTTCAAGATGATTGTCAGAGGTGGCTGTGCTGTTTCTGCACGCAGCCCCCTCCCTCTGCATATACAAGCTCTTGCCCCCTGATTGTTGGGGGAGGGGGAGTCGGCCTTTGGACAGGCGTCTGCCCTCCCTCACCCCGCTGGTTGCCGGCATCCAAAGTAAAGCAAACTTTCCCTTCCACCAACCTGGCCTCTTCATTGGCTTTCGAGCAGCGAGCAGCCAGACCCCCACTTTCAGTTACAGGCGCACTCATGTAACAAGTGGAAACGTAAAGAAATCAGCCTAAGTGTCCACATTTGAGTCTTTAAAACCAACGGTACAATGATGAAGTAGGGGAAAGAGGCCAACCTGGAAAATGCACAAGGGGTTTAGTTGACATAAGTATATAACGAATCCTCACAGAACTGCAGGGACACTGACGCGACTCCGGATGCATTAATAAAGGTACGGCCTTGAGAATGTGGGAGGGTGTTGCTTCCTCCACCCTGGCAGGTCCCAGCCCCAAAGGACGCTTGCCTTCAGTGCTGGCTGACAGACAGTAAGGGGGAAGGGGCCGTTCCATCTGGAGAAGCAGGACTCAGCAAGAGGGATGCCAGCTTCAACAGCTAAAAGGGTATCCGGAGCTGGGAGAAGACATGTCCCAGACTCCTGAAGGACTGACCCTAGGTAGAAAGGTCAGGAAGAAAGGCTGGTTTGATCCCGTCCAGCATGGCGGGAGCAGCCCCAGCGGCAAAGGTCAAGGCTGGAGGGGCTGAGAGCTCCCTGGCTGGGTGAGGGCCAGCTGACCCGATCCCCGCCCCCAGCCCTGAGTTTTGGTGCTGCCAACCCCCCTCCTGCGGGACCACCTCATCTTCTGACTCTCAAACCCTCCCAAACAGATGGGTGTTATATGTGGCCAGAACTGTTTCCAACAGCAATTCCAAATATAAGTCCAAAGACATTCCAGGCCTCTGTGCTGCGGTTATTTTGAAGGCCACTGGGGCGGCCCTGGGACGGCAGGCCTGCTCACGGGGGTGAGGTGCCTCTTCTGTGCGGGGCAGAGGTCCCAGGACCCCAGCACTGCTGGGAAGGGGAGTGGATGTGGCAGGGGCTCCCTCCACCTGGTGCCTCTGGAAGGGATCGCGTCTCTTCCCAAGGGAACAGAGGAGTGGCCATCAGTGAGCTTGCAGGTCTCAACATGTAAAATCTTGGTGGTTACCCAAGGTCACAGCTGAATGCACCCAACAGTGACAGGGCACTGCTCTGAGCCCAGGTGAGCAGAGATGGGTGTATTGATCATCCGGAAAACAGGGGCAACCACTACTCCGTGGGCCCCCCCTCCAGCCAGGCTCACTCGAGTGCTGTACAGGTTCAGCTCCCAGAATCCTCTTGGTGTCCACCCGCCGCGTGCCTGCTCGTGGCTACTGAGGGCTGCCCTCCCCCGGCCCTGTGCTCGGCACTGCACGTGTATCCTCCTTCCCTGTTCATAACCAGCCTTTGAGATGTGCACAGTCGTTACCAGTCTTACAGAGCTTCCTAAGGTCATGCGGCCCAGGAAGCCTCAGGGCTGGCCCCAAACCCACCCAGGCCTGCCTGACCCCAAAGCCCACTGACCCAGCAGGACCTGGCCCAGCCTCACAGTCTAGGGATGTAGCCAAGTCAGCAGCAGACTTGAGTGGGGCACTAGCCAGCTGATGCTCTGGGGGTTTTGTTTGTTCTTAAGATTTTATTGTTTTAGGTGCAGAGTGATTTGGAAGCAAGAGTCAGTTCTGTTACAGAACTACTCAGTAAGTTACAGGAGACTGAAGAGCAGTCGCACGTGTAATAGAGCAGCAAACATTCAGGACGAACAGGAGTGGCGCTGGCGTGACCAGGAAAAGCAGATGCGTTTACGGAGCACCGCACGGGCATCTAGAAATCACAGCAACAACAAACAGAGGTTCAGGTACCTGTCACAGTTTCCGTCCTCACTTCCTGACCTTTCATCACTTGGATAAGCTACCATTCATTGGTCACTGCAAATAGCTCATTCGATTTTACCCGTCTGGCTCTGAGAGGACAAGGTACACGTTGATCGGCCTTCCCTCAAGGCGGGGCCCCTGCAGGTTCCGGCTCGTGCGTTACTTGTTCAGTGAGACCACCCCCTGCGGCGGGTTTCTCCTCCTTTTGTGATATTTTTGTTCATACCATGTTTAAATTGAGAGGTAATCCACACACTGTAAAATTCACCCTTTTAAAGTGAACGATGTAGTCGTTCACTTTAAACGCACAACGCACGTTTGTGCGTTTACAAGTTTGTAAACGCACAAACTTGTGCAAACACCAGCATCATCTAATTCCAGAACATTTTCATCACCCCAAAGGGACTGATGGCTTTCACCTGTCAGTCCCCAGAGGGCCTGGGTCAGAAGTCGCTCGGATCCCCCAGCCCAAGAGGCCCCCAGAAGCTCGAGCCTCAGGGTCAGGTCTGCCCAGCCAAGTGCAGGCTGTCAGAGGCCTGGAGCTTCGCCATCTCTCCTGGCTTCCGCTCACCCCTCGGCCGTCTCAGGGAGCCGTGCTTGGAGGAAAGACCCGGGGCAGATGCTGAAGCTGTGGTCGGCTGGGGGCGGCCACGGCTGCTGGATGGGCTCACCCCAGGCCGTGCTCGCCCCGGCCTCCCTGTGCTCCCGGAGCACCTGCCGGCCAGCCACATACGTGTGAAAGGTCACATTTTCATCACCAGCAGCCCCGCAGCGTGGGCTCACTCACATCTTCTAATCCACCCCCTCCCCCGTGAGAGCACAGTGTTCCGCGGCTGTGGAGGGTCACATACACGTGGTTACCAAAGTGACAGCCAGAGCAGCCCGACATTACTCTCCATTTGCTGGCGTCCATATCCAAATCACTGATTGATCACTTCCCGACCTCCGATACGGTGTCATCAATAATGATTATATTTATTTTTCCTACAGGAAAAAGTACCCTTTAATGTAGCTGGGAAGGAGGCCCTTTCGTCCACTGAATCACACACCGTGAACATCTCATCACGAGGAACACTGAAGCAGGACTGGCCAGAGCAGCTTATTTGGAGGAAATGTCTCGAGTCACCCAGGCTGTGCCTGCGGGTGACACTGATGCAGTTCATTTTCTGCCAGAGAAGAACATACAGGCTTGAGCCTAAAAAGGTCCAAAGGGATGCAAAGCTTCTGGTTCATGGGGGCTGCCTGGGCCAGGTCTTCTGCTCCCCTTGAGCACGAGAGGGGTTCTGAGTCACCCCACCACCACCACCGTTTCTCCCTGAGCATCCAATCACGGGGCCTTGGTGAACATCCACAGAGGGAGGCAATGCCAACATCCTCTCTACCTACGAGCCCGGTATGTCTCACAGAGCACTTTCACTTGATGCGCCCGTGATCCCGACACCAGGTGTCTCTACAGGTGAGGAAAGGCAGGCGCACAGAGGATGGGTGGGGTACTCCTGGGTAAGGCAGCAGCGAAGCCAGACCTAGATCCCCAGGTGGCGGACCTCATTGCAGAGCGATGGCCACCACTCCCCAGGCTGGCCGGGCTGTGACACGGGCCGCGTTCACTCATCAGCCCCGCACTCTGGGTAGCAGACGTCCCTGAACTCCACCTGGCGGCCCAGAGTCAGCGCTCCGTGCCCGCATCACCTTCCAATCTCTGCAGACCGAGGACAGCGCTCGTCGGCACACAGAGCCTCCCTCTGCAGACCAGCCATGCGGGAACACTCAGGTCTGCCAATGACTTCGTAAACTTCCCCCAAAATAAACAGCATTCCACACACAGGAATTTTCAGCACGATGGTTCTTCTCCCACCAACAACAAGATGCGGTCCCTCCCCAGGCGGTCACTCCTGAACGGCTTTCAGAGAACAGGGCGCGTGGCCCCAGCCCGGAGCCGGCCAGCTGCCCCTCCCTGCCCTGGGCAGCTCACAGCGCAGCTCTATCAAAGTGACCTCACACCACTTCTAGGGCCCATACAAAGGTGTGTCAGTGACACCCAGACAGGCAGCTTCTGAGAAGCAAGATGCCTGAATTCACCAGGAAATTAACAAGCAGCTTAGGACGCCCCCCAACAGTCTTCCTCAAGACCGCTGCCTTAGGATTCCTAACCCTCCAAGGTCTTAAAGCGGGAAGAGAGAAGAGAGCAGGACCTGGGGGGGCGGGGGAGTGGAAATTGATCTGTGGCTGTCGTCACGGCCTTTATACTCCAGCGCCCCTACACCCCGCAACTGCATCTCTTGCCCACAGGGGAGCTCTCCTCATCTCCCTTTGAGAGAGTTTACATTAAAAATCAATCTGTCGGTGCTTTTTAATCCTCGTGCAAATCTGTTATAGAGAAAACATCTCACGGCCTTGGAGCGCCAGAGCTCCTCTTCTGCCTGAGAACATGTCTCTGGCACTAAATCGGTGCTTCCAGAGACCTGGAGAAGTTGGGCCGTTTGGAGAAGGTTTTCGGCACCTGTTGAGTCACAAGAGAGATTCTCGTCCGGAGTCAGAGGCCCACAGCACTTCCGAAGCTTCAATCCGGCTCAGCTCCCTCCTACGAGACCTGGTTACTGCCCTGGGTCAGCATCCTGATGCCGCTGATATGGAGGTAAGTGAATGAGCAGAGTCCAGGCTTAGGTACCTACACAGACTGGCATCCTTACTGCTCACAGAACTTTGCAGAAGAGGGGAGCCATCCTAGTCCTGGCTGCAGTTCAGTCCCTTCACTGAAAAGCCCTGCCCCACCCGAGGTTCAACCTCCCCAGGTCAGACACAGCCAACGGCTGGTGGGTGGGAGATGCCTCGCGCAAGGGCCATCTCAGCTGCGCAGCTCCCCGTGGGGCTGGCTGAGACCTCTGTTGTGACCCCTCCCTCTGTCAGTCCTGCCCTGTCGCCCCTCACAGGGGTTGTCCCGAAAGCACTCATAAACCTCCTGCACACAAAGTGCTGTCTCAGAGTCTGCGCCCCACTAACTGACCTACGACAGAGGTGGAAAGCTTGGATCCTCGGTCAGACTGACATGGGATTGAATCCCAGTCTGGCCACTTATTAACCAGGTGACGGTGGATAGGTGACTTAACCCCACTGAGCCCACACACCTCACCTGTGACGCATCATGACAGCCCTCTCACCTGCTTGCAAAGTTCAAAGGAGGCGATGCCTGAAAAGGGCTTAGCACAGAGCCAGGGTGGAGTAAGTGCTCAGTTACTGCTAGGTTCCCACCCCTCCACTGGATGAAGACTCCAGGAGGGCAGACAGGAAGGACTTTGCTCTCCAATCCATGCAGTGCATCCAGCACATCAAGGTGCTCAATAAACGTCTCGTGAGTACATGAGTGCTTAGTTTGGTTATTGTCATTATTTGCCACTAATGTGGCCTAACAATAATAGCTAATAATTATATAATATTTACCATCTGCCCAGCACTGTTTAAACATGCTACAAGCATTAAGTCATTTAATTCTCACAACTCTAGAGGTAGGACTATTTTCCCCCATTTCACTGATGAGGACGTGAGGCACAGAGAGGTTGAGTAACTTGCCCAAGGTCACACAGCCAGTGAGTGGCAGAGCTGGGGTTCAAATACAGACCATCTGGTCCCTGAGGCTGTCTCTCTACCACAATGATCCTGGGTCCTTGTTCACCACCCACACATGCCACCAGCCACTCTGGAGATGGAGTGAAATTCATGAAAGGTTCAAGGTTCTAGTCCAAAGGTTCATCCCCACTCATTACTCTCTGTTTGAATGAACAACGGTACATAAATGGATGCATTTCATTTAGAGCTTCATTCCTTCCATTCCTAGTTTACCACCATAAGTAGAATAATTATTTAACCAGCCCAGTGAGTTGTTAAAAGAAATCAGTTTATAAAAGCACAGGAAGAAGAAAACTCCTTAGGTTCCAAGGTTCAAAACATTTGGGTCAAAATCAAGTTCTACTCTTAATGGAGCTGTGCTCTCTTCCCTTCTGACTTACCTTCATTAACCGTGAAAACCAAAGGCTCCTGAGGTGGTCATTTCCATGCACTGTGGTAAGACTACACCCAGAGTTAAGACCAAGACCCAGAGACGGTAAAGTCCGTGACCGATGGCGCAGGACCACTCTCCGAACGCCTTCTGAATGAACTACATTGGAGACAACCACCTCTGCGTTAAGAGTCAGCCTCTATCAACCGTCTCACAAATGAAGAGACAGGAGGCCAGTGTGAGCACTGTTGAAAAGAAGTCTTTTCCACTTGAGCACTGAACTAAATGAAGGAAAATCCTGCTTGTAATTGGTGGCTTCTTTTTAATTAACTGGGCCGATTTAGCCTAGTTAATTCAAATTAATTAACTTGAATTTTAAAGTATCATTATCTCTAACATAGAGAAACTTGCAACAGGAATTCCTGGCTGGCCCTTTTGGCCCTTAAGAAACATCCCATCTGCTTTCCACTATTCTCTCTTCCCCTCCAGAAAAATAAATGGACTTGCTGTTTACAACCTCCTCTGGAAACTTTAGAGTGATTGATTTGATTTTGCTTACAATTCCAACATTTTCAAACCCTCTGCCTTTGATCAGTTATAGAAATAAAGGCTAAATGTCAATCTAAAACTAGAAATAAAGGTTTCTCCCCACTCCTCTCCGAGCCTATCTGTAGAAAGAAAGAACAATTTGGTCCAATCCACTGGCAGCAAGCAACTCAGGGAATCTCGCACTTGCAGAAGTGCAAGGTCACGGAATGGCTGAAGTGGCTAACGGCACAGGACCCAGTTAGACTAATAGAAACCTGGGTCCCAAGTGTTTGTTTCTTCAAGAGTGACCTAACCACCCAGAATTTATCATCCTTTCTGGTTGGGATGGGAAATAAGCCAGTCATTTCAGGCCATGAGTCACGGAGTTCAAAAAAGAAGAAATTCCTATTGTTACATACTTTTATAAATGTTTAAAAAGCAATAGAACAGCTGCTACTGTCGGTAACCCACACAGAAAATACACACATGCACACACACTCCCCAACGCATGTGCGGGCCCTGCCACGACACATGGTGCTACACTGGTACTTGCTCTTCTTCCGGCTCTAAGGGTGTGCTTTCCTGGAGGAACAGAGAGCAGCACGGGCAAAGGAGGTGTGCAAGGTAACTTCCTTTTTAAAAAAAAATATTTATTTACTTATTTATTTATTTGGCTGCGCCAGGTCTCAGTTGCGGCACGCGGGATCTTTTAGTTGCGGCATGCGGGATCTTTTAGTTGCAGCACGTGGGATCTAGTTCCCTGACCAGGGATCGAACCCAGGCCCCCTGCATTGGGATCGTGCAGTCTTAGCCACTGGACCGCCAGGGAAGTCCCAGGAGGCAACTTCTAAGATGGTCCCCAAGAGCCTCACTTCTTGGTATTCACTCCCTGTAATCTCCTCCCCTTGACTATGGCCTGGACTTCGTGACTTGCTTCTCATCAAGAGAACGTGGCAAGGGTGATGGGCTGTCACTCTGGTGCTCAGATTACCAAAGATGAAGGCTTCCAACTTGGTAGCAGCTCTCTCCTTTGCTGGCTCTGATGGAGCAAGCAACCTCTGATGTTGTTGAGGCCCAGTGGCAAGGTACTGAGGGAAGCCTCTAGCCGACGGCCAGTAAAGAACGGTGGCCCTCCTTCCAACAGCTCTTGAGGAACTGAATTCTGCTAACAACCACACAAGCTTGAAAGCAGATCCTTACCCAGTCAAGCCTTCGGATGAGGCCCTGCCCTGGTGACACACTGACTGCAACCTTGGGAGAGACCCTGAAGTAGAGGATCCAGGAAAGCTGTGTCAGGTGCCGACGCACAGAAGATAGTGTGAGATAGTAAGTGTGTTGTTTTAAGCAGCCAAGTTTCTGGGTGATTTGTTACGCAGCAGTAGATGACAAATACAGTAGGCAACCCCACGACTGGGTCAGCTTCCTGATGAGGCTGTCACCATGGCAACCTGCCCTTCTCCTTGGTACCATCACATGCATCATGAGAGTCAATGTCTCGCTTTCCTGACAAAGTACAGCTCCTGGAGGACAGGCACCTACACATGTCTGCTCGGCACCAAACATGGTGCCCAGCATGTGACTGGGAATCGGAACATTTTAACTGATGATCTCTTTCTGTTAAGTGAGCACCAGGAAGTTAAGAACCTTCAGTTTCTGGTATAAATAGAGTATCTGTTCCTCAAAAAAAAAAAAGGAAACAAGAGGACACCATCTTGGGCCCAAGAGCCTTCTAAAAGGGGGATTTTGGGCTGGAGTCTGAGAGGAGAGTCAGGCAGGTCCAGCTCCCCACTCAGTGCCTGAACCCAGGCAGCATGACGACCCTACCTATTAAAGGCTCGCCTTTATGGTGCATGTGTCCTCAGAGGTGGACTCAGGACTGTGGAGAGAAAGGGACACACTCAGGAAAGCTGGCCCCGCTCTCCAAGAGAACACGCGGTCCTTCCCTTCGTGCTCTCCATTCTCCCTACTCAGAACCCTCCTTCCCCTTGACCACCTTGCTACTCTGTTCACTTGGCAAACTCTTACTCAGCCCTCAAAACCCCGCCTGGCCTCAGCTCCTCCAGAATGGCCTTTCTGGACCCCCGACTAGGAGCTCCTTCCCTCTTTGGTGCCACACTTCGCCCTCCCTCCCCACCCAGGCTGAACCGCAGACGGTAACGACCATGGCCACGCCTGTGAGCACCCCATCCCCAAGGCTCCCACCTCTGTGCCCAGGGAGTGACAGAGGCTGAAGTTTCACCCTCTTGGCCCTCTGGAGTCAAGGCAGTGTGACCTCCCACAGAAGGAGGAACAGGGAGATGTGACAGGAAGACACTGGACGAGCAGCGAGCACCCCCGAGAGAGAATGTTCCGGCCTCGTGAACTGCAGCAGGGGCGGCCCGGGGGCGGGGGGCGGGGGCATGGCAGAGCAGCTGTGAAAACACCTCAGTGGGCAGCGTGGGGTCACTTAATCACCAGGCCTTTCAAGGCTGACGGTTATGTAATCTTGTCCACACAAGAATATGGCTGGTTTGTGTCAAGTGTTCTCAAGCCGTGGGGGACCAGCCCACGCTCTGAGCAGAAGGGTCAGATTCCTGCCTCCCGAGGTATGGGAACTAGCAGGCAGGACGTGGCAAGCTGCTCCGAGGTCAGGGCTGCCTCCTTAGCAGAGCGGACGGATTCCCGAGGCTGAAGGAGGTGCAGCATCGAGACAGGCCCCATGGTGCGACACAGGAGGGCTGCAGGGGTGGAGACGGAGCAAGGGCCATCCAGCTCTCTGACCAGATGACTGTGGTGCCCGGGGGCCATTCGGAGACGCCACGATGGGGACAAGGAGGTAAATCAACAATTCGAAATGAAAGAAGCAAGATGTAAGACTGCATATTCACACAGCTGCACACCACACGCGCGCGCACACACACACACACACACACACTACACTTATCTACAAAGATACGTACTTTGGAAGAAACTAAGCAAAATAAAAATAATGACTATCTGGGTGGGAGATTATAGGTGTTTTTAAAATTGTCATCATCGGCAAGGCTACGGGGCCAGGAATGTATGCCATCCAAGGAAGGAACTGGGGGGTGTTAGTGTCCTAGGGCTGCTGTAACACTACCACAAACTTGTGGCTTATTACAGCAGGAATTTATTCTCTCACAGTTCTGAAAGCCGGAAGTCTGAAATCCAGGTGTCAGCAGGGCCGGTTCGCTCTGGGGCTTCTGAGGAGAATCTGTTCTGGGCCTGTGTCCCACTGCTGGGGCTGCCGGCCTCCCCGGGCGGGCTCGGCTTCTGGCAGAATCACTCCAACCTCTGCCTGCAGCCTCACATGTGTGCTCCCTGTGTCTGCAGGTCTCGGTGTCCAAATGTTCTCTTCTCATAAGGACACCAGCTCTTGGATTAGGGCCCACCCTCGTCCAGTGTGACCTCATCTTAACCTGAGTCCGTCAGCAAAGACCCTATTTCCAAACAAGGTCACATTCACATACATCTTTGTGGGCAAGGGTGTCATTAATTAATGAAACCCATAACAAGAGGCATTTAGCTCAAAGGAAAATAAGACACAGGGCTGTGGCCGCCGTCTTCAATATCCGGCAGGCTCTTCCGTTTAGGATTAGACGTGGCCTGCGTAGGGAAGAAATGGGTCCGAAGTGTCGATGCTCCCAAAAGACAGACTTGGGCTCAAAACAGGAAGGATGCTCTCTCAGAGCTGTCTGAGCAGGACTGGCCATTCTGGGTGGGGAACTCCTGGACCATACTGGAGCCTCTTATCTCTGGTGTAGGGGTACTGGCCAGGGCGGGGGCGGGGGGCAGGGGTGGACTAAATGATTTTAAAGTCCTGGCAGCCCTAAGACTCTGCCATCCGCACAGGCGTCGTCAGTGACCTCAGCATCACCCAGTGCCAGCCTGGCCACCCTTAGACAACCCTCGGTTCAATACCGTGCTAGCCTGGCCTCATCTGCACCGGGCACCTCCTGCCCTCTGCAACAAAGCAGCTCTGTCTGTCGTTTTCTGCCTTTTGGTGTCTCAAGGAAAGGTGAGCTTGCACGTTCAGAGCCAACAGGATAAAGGCATCAATCAAGTCGGGAGACAAGGAATTCTAGGAGTTAAACCCTGCGGAGAGCTTCGATATCCCCAATTCTAAGGGCATTTTTCATGGCCGGACATCACCCAAGGGGCATGTCCCGAGGTCAGACCGGCCGAGGCCGCAGGCCCACAGACCAGGGTCAAAATGGCTAAGGAAAAAATCCTCGGTTTGTTTAGATGCAGTGAAGATTGCCCCAAGAATAATGTTTACATAAGCAACAGCAGTAACATTGCAAGTTAAGCTTGTTTATTTAAAAAAAAAAAAAGAAGCAGCAGCAAAATCTTGTTTCTGATGAGAGAGAAGACTGTTCTTCAGAACTGCCTTTTCTTTTCCCAGAACGAAAAATCTACACTGCTCACCTCTCCACAGGGTCCCTCAGCATGACGATCAGTTTCGCGTCTGGCTGAAAGGCGTGGATGAAGTCCTGGGTCAGAAAGGGGGGCTCGCCATCCGTGCTGTTGTCGTAGAAGAACGTCCAGGCGTTGTTATCCCACATGGTGGAGGCGCTGGCCTCCCCTGGAAACGGAAAACGAGTGAGCAGTGCTGAGTTACGGGCTCCCACAGAGCGGCCTGAATTAGGGGCCAAACCTGGCTGTGATACCTTCTTAAATAGGTGTTAGCGGGTGAGCTGGTCTGCCACGCTGGCAGACGGGACTCCAGGAAAAGGAGGCTGATGACCACCCTCTGCTGCCGTGTCACCCCCTCCCCTCTGTGACCTCCATCTGGAGATCGAGGTGATCCACGCAACACTGAGCACCCCTCTTCCTCCCAGCTCCTCTCTCCAGGATGTGCCAAAAAACCTCTACTAGCATCTGGCCTCCCAATTTCACGATGTTTAACTTGCTAACGGTGCATAGCCCTCTGGCATTTTAAGGGCCCGCTGAGACTGTACTAGATGGTTCCCTTCAGAAAGTATCAGGGATGAAGGAGAAGTTCGGGGATCCGAACTTCTGGGTTAATCATTTTGCTCCTTGAAATTGCTGTGGCGGCCTTTTTCACTGATCATTTACTTTTCTCCCTCTCAATGACAGTTATTGCTTCCGGCATTGTTTTTATCCTCATTTCTCATTAGGAAACTGCACGCAATCTGCATCAATCTTCCCTTGAAATCACAAGGGTCGGTCCCAGTGCACATTCTAAGACCAAACGAGAGGAAGGCTTTGCGGGAAGGCTCATGCGACCTCGGTCCTGCGTGCCCATCCACCCCGTCACCCTGCACACAGGTGGCATTCACTCAGTGCTGACTGCGTGAGCAGGAAGCTGGTTCTAGCCCCTGTTTGATCACAGTCTGTGTGAATGAAGCATGATAACGTTAAACACACATTCTAGGACAGGGGAAAGGACAAGACACAGACATTTCAACATTTCTATCTCGGATAACTGAATCAATTCCCTGACTTTTTTTTTTCAGGACCATCTTCAGAGACTTAGAAAGAAAAACAAATCAATCAATTAATTATACACTTGATTTCCCAACACTTTACATGGGATTATACGATACATCTCCAAGTCACTTATTCAGTGAAAATCTGAGCCAAAAGACTAAGTCTCTTTGATCAGTGATGAGCACATCCCAGTCATGCAGAGTGTTAGCAGGGCCCGATTTATTCTGTTGGATGTGCCATCATGTCCAGGTGAGCATTACTATTCTGATCTTTATTTCTATTTTTTTTTAAGAGATAATACCATAGAATACAGAAAAAACAAGTCAATCAGAAGTCCTCTGAAAATTCTACTCACAATGAATAAGGGAATATTAGGACAAGGGAAGTATCTAAAACTTAGTTGGCACAAATTCTGTCAGTCCCATAAATGAACTGGTTCTACGCTTGTCCATCCACCCATCCATCTATCCATCCTTCCTTCATTCATCCTTCATCCATCCAGGCAGAAAGCTCTGATTTGGTGTCTAATATGTGCCCGGCACTATGCCTGGCACTGGGGATAGATGCAGGAAACAAGACAGACCCTTCCCTCTCAAACCTCGTAATCTAGGGGAAGATCAATAATTCAATAAACAATCAGAGCCCCACGTGAGCACCTTGACAGGGCAGAGCCGGGTGGCCATGAGAGCAGAGGCAGGGGCCTTTCTCTGCACTGGGGAAAGGTTCTCTGGCCTATCCCCAGCCCAAAGAACCCAGTCACTTGAGTCCTTCATGACTCCAGCCATTAGCCCAGACCACTGAGAAAAGGCCCTCTCTGACGCATCAGCCAAGATGAAAAAAGACCAGTATGCTTCTACCAAGGATCTAACGAAAGAACTGAAGCAGAGTTCAATCACATTTCAGGGCTGGGAAGAGCCCAGAACTGATCTGGCCCAACAAGCCCATTTTACAGATGAGCAGACTGAGTTCACGAACACAAAGACCGACGTGTCACATGGCACAGAGCGGGCTGGTGGCACGATCAGAGCTGGATGCCGGCTTTCCATCTACCGTAAAATTGAATAAACTCTGCTTCAAGTGAACATCAGAGCTGTAGATATATTCCTTAGTTTTCATTTCTAAATCCAGAAGTAAATAAAATTAGGAAACCAAACTAAAGCCTTCCTTTTTCATTCATTATCTTAGGCTCTATTTCTGGACCCTAGGATGCATATTTTTAGCTCTTTCCTAAGAACATGAGATTTTCCCAGAGGCATATGGTATGGGAGTCACAGTCAAATATTAATTAAGATTTGTAATTTGAGGTGTTAGAACTCAAGGCTGCAAGAAAATAGCTAGTAGCCAGTTCACACTGGGTGAGAGGGTGTGATCTCAACTGGCTCCTAGGACCCGATTTCTTTGAGTTAAAAATAAATAAATAAATTGGGGCTTAGGCGTGTAAGCCTGTCCCCCTGGATATGGGAGTCAAGTAAACATCCATCTTTCAAATGGTTGATTCCAATTCCTTTTAGTCACTAATAGAGTCACCGAATTTAGAGAATCAAAACATAACAGATTTAGGAGAATAAAAAAATAGATCACTGCCTCAGGTAATCAATTTAAGCAAAATATGTGATTCAATTTCTCCCTTTCAGAGGTGTAAGTGGATAAATGTCTTCTCCTAAGCTGAATCCAATAGAGAGAGTGAATAGATATGTTTTTTATAAAACACTCTTGTGAATTTTTTTTTAATGACTATTAATCAAACCACCTCATTTTGAATGTCTAAAGGCATCAGCTTGACAAGGCCTAAGCTTTTTCAACAGCAATTAGTCACCCACGATGCAATAGGGCGGCGTCTGTTTCAGGAGAGGCCACCTCCGTCTTTGCAGGGTCCCAGCGGCCAGGGAGTACAAAAGCCCCAAGAATTAAACTGATGACTAACTGGTTCATTTTACATTCATGATCCCCCAACCAAACTTACTCAGGTGGGTGTATCATGAAAAGAAATCAAGCATGCAAGCTTAATTCAAGTAAACGCAAAGAAATGGCAACTTTTCCAAAAAACCAGTTCCGGTGTGCTTGAGTCTCCACGGAACTAGAGTCTACTAAACATTTCTGCTTTATTGAAGTTGCACGAGCACTATGAACCTTTTACACGGGGGTGAGAGTGATGGCTAGCGGGGAAGTGCATGCACGGCAGCTGCCAGCAGCCAGCATGCAAATGCTCGCAGGTGCAGTGAAGCCCGGCCTGGCCCGGGGCAGAAGCAGGGGGGCCCTCGCGGGAGTTACACGGACGCCATACCGATAATGATTCTATTCATCTTGCTCTGTTCCTTTGCAGAGCTGGCCTGCAGTCCTTGATGAATCTGGTGTGCAGCCAGGTCAAAGAGGTCCAGATAATCTTCCACGGGATAGCGGTCCCGCAGACCATCTCTCAGGCGGACGATTCCTACAAGAACCAGGAAGCAGGAGTTAGGACAAAGCTGCCACGGCTGGGCTGATGGCTTCTGGGGAGTGACCACAGGGGATGGAAAGGTCCAAGGGCCCAGCTGCAGCAGCCAAGGCTCAGCCCGAGGAGCTGCAAGAGAGGGAGGGGCGTCTGTGAATGGGCCATGATCCTTTAACTCACGTGCACTTCGAGGGGTGGAATGCACCACCATTAAGCTGCACGGTAGCCGCTGAAAGGCTGGCATGCCTGTTCAAGAACTAGAATCGAGTCTACTCGGAGGGACAGAGAGTTTGGGGCCAGTTAACATGTGCACCAGGTGAGGCCCCCCAGGGGCGGGGCAGCAGTGGTGTCAGGATACACACACTGAATCAAAAGAAAAGGCAGCCCATCGGAGGGGCGGCATCCTTTGAAACTCAGATGAGTCTTCTACACCAGGGCCGACCAGCATCTTCCTGAGGTTCTATTCCATCAAGCAGTCTGTCCATCTGTCCAAACAATAAGGGGAATCGATGGTCCCCGGACAGACACCTGGGTTATTCTGGCATCAGCCACATGCAGCCTAAATTCTGCCCTTGCCTCTGAAGTGGGTACATTTCACTTGAAAATGTACTGACAACACACTGCCCTAAACCACAGCCACCAAGGTTAATGGAAAGTGGAGAGAGAGCATCTAGGGGCAAAACAGCAAGAGGTTCAAGGTGACACTGGAGCCCAGACTCCAGAGGCCCACATGCCCCTGTGCCTCTCTCTCCTCTGCCAGTGGGAACCTGGTTTGCACGGGGGAAAATGGTGAGCTGCGTAGGGGAGGCCGCTCTTCAGACGAGTAGAGAAACCCTGGCTCCCACAGCTGCCGCCGCCAAGCACAAAAGACACATGTACGCTTCTGTTCACTCCAGGAGGAACAGCAAAGGGATTCAGTCAAACGTTTGTCGGGAAACACATTAAGAGTTGGTCTCAACTTAGGCTGTACTACGGAAAACGTTCAAAATTCCCTTCCAAGCAACCTAGGTCCTTTGCACGGAAACCACCCTCGACGGCTTCCCGAACTTTGGCGTTTGTCATCCCTTACCTCCAGTGACCAAACATCTCCTGGCATAAGGGAAAAGGTTAAGGAGAGGAAACAGTGACCCAAGGGCGGATGGGTGGCTCGAGCAGAAGGCAGCCTGCATGCCAACCCCGCGGGAAAGGGGTGGGGTGCTGTGAGCAGGGTCTCCCAGAATTATCTCCCTGGGGCTTTCATTCTGACCCTGCGAAGCCGAAGGGTCAGGTCAGAGAAAAGAAGCCCGAAGCAGCTTAATGACAGGCTCAGGGCCCTGAGATGAACTGGCAGGAAGCGGAAGCCCTGCTCATGCAGCCGTCTTTCTCTCTCCTGCCACCTCCGGGGGTGGGCATGTGGGTGCCGGGCTCCAGCAGGAACAGCACGGAGCTGGGAGCTGGATGCACAGCCCCCGACAGACGTCCACCCGGCCAGCACTCACCACTCCCGGGTGCTGCGTGTGCCCTTCCGAACAAGAAGAGCTGCTGATCCTGACCCCTCGCCCTCGCCCTCCCCACCGCCGGGGCTGCATACATGCTCACCGGGTGGTCGGGAGCTGGGTGCTCGGTCCTGCTGGATGTCTGCCTGGGGATCCCTAAACAGAGAATTGTCAGATCTCTGCATCTTGGCATGTTTTCTCATCTCCCCGCCCTGCATCCCTCCTGGGGCCTCGCACAGCCCTGCTCGGGTCAGTCTCAGGGCTCCCACGCCAACCCTGACCATGATCCCGAACCTGACGGTGACCCCTGATCCCGCCCCCGACGTGCGTGTAAAGAGCGACTGGATGAAGGAGGCACCGGGCTTGGTGAGAGACCCCCACGTGCACCGTCACCACGGGGACCGGGGACCGCGCTGGCACGCACCGAAGCGCTTCCGGGTCCACCAGTGCGGCTCCTTGATGGCGGAGAACTTCACTTCCGGGTGCAGCCGCAGGCGGTCGTAGAGGTCGGTGGTGCCGCACTTGGGCTGCCCGATGATGTAGAAGTGCGGCAGGCAGCGGAGGCGGAAGTGCTTGCCGTGCGCGTGGGACAGGTGGCCCCAGAAGGCCTTGCGCAGGGCGTCGAAGGTGGAGCGGAAGCGCTTGGAGTAGAGCACGTAGGAGTTGGTCAGATAGGGGTCGGTGGTGTTCCTCCCCGTGAACTCCTCGTACCAACAGGGGCTCTTACTGTTGGGGAGGAATTTGTGCGGGATGACTGAAAACATCTGCGGTCAAAAAGACAAAAAGGGGGAGAGACGCACCGAGGGGAAAACATTAGCACAAGCACATTCTGTCCACAGTATGATCCTGTCCTGAGACTTATTCCAGCGTTCACATTGGAACTATTATTGGATGACGACTAAATACTAAAACAAAGCAAAACTTGGTAAACAGCCAATGACCATGCATTTCCTTAACCCCAAATAAAAATAAAATTTGGAGAGAATGAAAATAAAAGTTCAATCAAACTCCATTCTACCATGATTCACCTTGCACACACACACACGCACACACACACACACAGCAATCTAACTAAATTAAAGAGTTGGAACTTTTGACTATGTAGCTGGATATTTAAATGGCCGTTAGAGGCAAACACTGTGATTAGGACAGACTAGAAACAAGATGACGGTAATCTACAAAAGCAACGTTAACTGCCAGGGCCACATTTCAAGCAAAAAGTCCCGGGAAGGAATTATTGGGAGGGGCGTCCTTCAACATTGCTTGCTGCGCCATTCAGTACAGAATTCCCTTCTCTGGGCTAACTGCGTGGACACGGACCTCCCAGTGAGCTCTCATCCATAAGGCTGTCAAATTACCATTGCTACACTTGAGAAATTTTTGGTCATTTTCTTCCCAAAGGTGGTGACAGGAAAGGAAGCAGCAATTTTTTAAAAATCAGTCCACAGAAATGAGCACCAGGCTACTCACGTGCAATTCCTGCTTCTTGAGATCTTCCACGTCTGGGAGCTGTCTGGTTGTGAACTCAATCCTGGCTGTGATGCTGCTGATAATTAATTTAATGCTTGGATCGTCCTTCACGTACGAAATATTATTTACAGAGGGTTGGTGATGATGCTCTTTTGTGTCACTCGGATTTTCACCATCCATCAAGCTGGGATTGCTGGGGAGGGCTCCGTAATGGAAAGGTGATGAGATCAGAAGCTCTTGGTGGACCCCAGAAAGGATGTAGGAAGCCATCACCAACGTCATTATTATCAATCCAAAAACGAGGCTGCATCGCTTCCCCTTCTTGAAGCGCAGAAACCCACTCCAGCTCTCATTCCCTTCAGCCCTCACTTCGAGAACGGCAAGCAAGTTCATCTGCTTACCGTCCACTCGAAACACAATTTTGTTTTCTCCTTTGCACATGGGGCACTCCTGGCGACTGTGATGGGGGCCTCGTCGGCAGCTGACCTGCTGTGTATGTGCTTCGTCGGGCAACAGCTGGATGCAGCAATTAATGCAGTGCCTCATCGTAATGCCCTTGGGCTGCTGGCCCGCCGAGCCATGGGCGAGTCCCCAGGGAGTCCGGATGCCTGCAAGTCGTGCTGGAAAACTTCAAGGACGTCTCGTGATCACATACAATGGTTGAAAGGCACAAGCAACAGAAACATATAAAAATGATCAGGCGCTAAAACACCAGAGAATGAGGATGCGTGTTCTTTGGTTCGACTCCGAAAGACAACACGAATGATCTCCAATTGTCATGGTCTGTAAGAGCCACTGCAATCCTGGAAAAAGCCACAAGGTCGGGAGCAATTCTTCCTGTCCTTCAGGTTTTTCCCATGGCACCAAATGAAGTGGAGGAGTTCTCACTGGAGAACATGGGAACACCCAAGGGATTAGAAGATCTCATGGCCTCAATGAAGGATGGACTGGCGCACCACCCACACAGAGTCCATGAAGATTTCTTCTTTTACAGCCTGTGTTCCTTTGAAATGTTTCCTCTTCAAAATCTTTAAGATGTCAGATTGCCTAAACAACAGAGAAAAGAGGTCGTATTACATTATGTGATGATAGCAATAACCCTGGGACCATCTTCCAAGGAGAGACGTTCACGCTTCTTTTCCACTTCTCAATTTTGGCCAAGCTGACTGGGTCACAAGCAAGTTAATCATATAGGATATATGAAAATCATATAGGATAAAGGGAGAGGTTTCGGGTCTTTGGTGCTTGGCTTTGGAGTTCAGTCTCTGCCTCCAAATGTGGCCCCAACACCAGCGCCACCAGCACCATATTAAACACCTCCTACTTTACACAACCCACATATTCTGTTATGCCTTTGCCTTGACACATCTAAGTGACTGGATCCCCCTGTCCCAGGACTTGCAGTCATTCTCAGATTCATGCACAGTCAGACTATGAATTTGAGGGATGAATTGAAATATCAGTGCTGTTAAGTCAACAAAAAATCCAAGAAGGAGGATGTTTAGGGTGGGAGCAGGCAGAGAAAATGGTTTTTACTCTCCCAGTAGCACCAATAGTCTCTTAACCTAGAGCTAACATTTATTACTAGCTTAGGACGCAAAAGTTAATGAAAATTTAGAAACACTGAAATGATTTTCTCCTTCAGTAGAATGTATCATATTAAAAAATTTTTTTGACTTTAAGTAATTAAGCAATTAAATCCAACGTGCAGTATTCCCCTGAGCAACAGAACACTTTAGACCCTAAAACAATTTTTCACTTTCATCATCCTGGGGAAAACATGACTCTTCAAAATCCATTAACAGAATCCTGCGGTTATAAAATGTATTGTTGCCCAAATGACACCTCTTTGTGGATGTTGTAAAAAGAGCAAAGAAGGAGACCTACTTAGTTTGCAGCAGTGGTATAACAATGCTAACCAGCTAGCTATGTGACCTTGAGCCAGCCATATAACCTCTCTGAGCTCTGGTTTCCTCACCAGTCAAATTAGGATAAAAAGTACCTCCCTTTCAAGTGTGTAACAAGTAGTATATCAGCTAATGCATGTGAAGACTTTGCATAATGCCTACACATATTGAGCATCCCATAAAAGGTAGATAATAATAGCATCATCAATGACTATTACTCTTATTTTTTAATTGTCAATGGATGCCAAGAACATCTGAAGTGAATCAAGGATGGGTAATCCCATCCCGTTATTTTTCCTTAGCACCTCAGAATCACCCAGGGGTGGCAGACTCACCTCCAATTCTGCATACACACACCCCTCCAACAATCCTAGAGAAGGTGATATTAACTAACCCTGCGTTAAGCCCCCTCTCCCGTTGGCTGAAAGGCTGAACAATCAGAACTCACCAGCAGAAATATTCCCTCCCCTTGGACCAAAAGGCCCATGTTTTGTCAAAACACAATGACCAAGAAATAGCCAAGCAGTTTCCTAAAACATCTTCCACAAAATGTCCTGCGTGTTGTCCATAGGTCAGTGCTTAAATTACCTGGAGAAAAGGTGAGATGGACCAAACTACACAGACTTCTTTAGAGTAGGATTTTTCACAGGAGAAGAATAAAATACACAACGTTTCCAAAACATAATTGGCCAAAGAACTCTCACTACTGTCTCAAGGAAGCAGTTTGAGGAATGCTAGCGAGCAAAGGCTGAGATACGGGTCAGAGCAGTTCTGAGAAGTGCAGAGGAGCAGGGGCTGTGGGAGGGTTCGGCTGGAACCAGGCCAGTGCCTCGGGCCGCCACCCACTCATCCCAGAGAGCAGTGGGAGGACGTGCCGGGAACCTCAAGGCTCAAACCTCTGCCCCCAACTTGTTCAACCACCCCTGACCCATCACTGGGTACAAACAATTCTCCCCAACAGGAGAAACAACAGGGCAAGCTCCCCTACTTGGAAACCCACTCACTAGGCCAAGAAAACATTTTTCACACGCCAAAAACAAGGCCACGTGGGGTTAAAATAAGGCTCCAACCAGCATCGCAGCGGGGAGCCGGTCGCACCCTTCTGTCTCTCTGGCTACAGGAGGCCTAATTCAATTTTTTTCCAAACATGGTTTTTGAAGCTCCAAGACAAGAATGTACAAAATCTGGACCCAACAGGATGGGCAAAACATTCCTCAACAAGAACAAAGGTTTCCTTTGACAAGCAAAATAAACAAATAGACCTGAGTAGGCAGAGACGCGGACAGTCTCAACCGAGAGGCCTGGGACGTGGTGAGCCAGAGGATTTGTCCCCTGGGCAGGCTGCACCCTCCAGCCAGACCTCCCACTCCACGTCTCACTTTTTTTTTTTTTAACATCTTTATTGGAGTATAATTGCTTTACAATGGTGTGTTTCTGCTTTATAACAAAGTGAATCAGTTATACATATACATATGTTCCCATATCTCTTGCCTCTTGCGTCTCCCTCCCTCTCACCCTCCCTATCCCACCCCTCCAGGCGGTCACAAAGCACTGAACTGATCTCCCTGTGCTACTATGCGGCTGCTTCCCACTAGCTGTCTATTTTACGTTTGGTAGTGTATACATGTCCATGCCTCTCTCCCGCTTTGTCACAGCTTACCCTTCTCCCTCCCCATATCCTCAAGTCCATTCTCTAGTAGGTCTGTGTCTTTATTCCTTTCTTACCCCTAGGTTCTTCATGCCACGTCTCACTTTTTAAATGTAAAACGGGGAGCAGAGAACTGGGGAGACAATTCCAGATGCCTTAAGGGCTTCAAAGAAACACTCTCCTCTAATTCATTCATTCCTCCCTTCTGTGATTCACCAGATCCCTTCTGAAGGTAGATTGTGCACTGGGCACTGCCCGAGATGCAAGTCCAGGTGTGGAGGCCTGAAACCAGCATGCGATGGGGGCTGTGATGTCATAAAAAATACGTATTCGGTCTTTGTCCCCTGTTCCTGGCGCAGAGCTTCTAAAACGCTTGGAACTTCCTGAGTGATAGGGGTGACAGGGACAACACCTTTTGTTATTCATAACAAGCCCCTTTCAACCACACCTCAGCTTATGCTTGTGAGGTGACTATTGCTGGGGCCCCCAGAGAGCTTCAGGATGGGGCTGGTAGCCAGAAAGACCAAACCTTGATTAGAAGCTTGGAACTTTCAGCCCTGCCTCTCCAGCCTCCAGGAAAGGGAGAAGGGCTGGAGATTGAGTTAATCACCAATGGCCAAAGATTTAATCACTCATGCCTACACAATGGAACCTCCATAAAACCCCCTAAACGACAGGATTCTGAGAGCTTGCTAGTTGGTGAGCTCATGGAAGTGCTGGGCGGGTGGTGCAGCCAGAGGGGGCGTGGAAGGTCCAAGACCCTCCCCGCAGACTGCCCCGTGCGTCTCCTCCATCTGGCTGTTCTTGTATTATCTCCTTTGTAATAGTCAGTAAGGCACTCTCCTGAGTTCTGTGCATCATTTTGGCAAATTATGGAACCTGAGGAGGGGGCTGTGGGAACCTCTGAATTTGCAGCCAATTAGGACAGAAGTGTAGGTAGCCTGGGGACCCAAGACTTGTGACTGTGGCCTGAAGTGGGGGCAGTCTCAGAGGACTGAGCCCTTGACCCGTGAAGTCTGTGCTAATTCCAGGGAGTTACTGTAAGAATTCAACTGAATTGTAGGACACGCAGCTGGTGTCTTAAGAGTTGGAGATTTTGCTGGTGTGGGAAAAAACCCCGGGGTTTTTCCTCTCTTGGAGGAAAAAACTGTAAACCTATCTTACACTTACAAATTCCATCAAAACATATGGCCAGCGTATAGTATGTCAAATACTTGACTGAAAACAACAGCCAAGGCTTCCCCGGTGGCGCTGTGGTTGAGAATCCGTCTGGCAATGCAGGAGATGCGGGTTCGAGCTCTGGTCTGGGAAGATCCCACATGCCGCAGAGCAACTAAGCCCGTGCACCACAACTACTGAGCCTGTGCTCTTAGAGCCCGTGAGCCACAACTACTGAAGCCTGCACGCCTAGAGACCGTGCTCCGCAACAAGAGAAGCCACTGCAATGAGAAGCCCGCGCTCCGCAGCAAGGACCCGACACAGCCAAGAATAAAAAATAAATAAATAAATTTATTAAATAAATAAGTAAATATAAAAACAACAGCCCATATAACCAGGTGAATACATTGCTGTGAGCCTTTGTAAGTGCAGGACCTGGAGCTTGGAGGCTTCCAGGCCACCCTTGTCAGCCTCGACAGCAATGGTGCCGGAGTGACCATGACAGGGAGGGCTTTTCTCCACCAGGAGTTAGGGGCTGCAGGGCAACAGACAATAAAAAGTCACAAATGAATAACACCATCTCAGATGCTAATAAAGGGTAGGAAGAAAATATAAAGGGAGAAAACAAGGAAACCCTTGAACAGGAGCTCTCAATGCCGCACCAGGGCCGGATAATTCTTTGTTGTCAGGGGCTGTTCTGTACACTGTAGGATGTGTAGTGGCATCCCTGGCCTCCATCCCCTGGGAGAGCTGATGCCTTAGAGGAAGGGGAGGTAGAGTAGAGAGGATGGCCAGGGAAGACCTAACTCAGGAGGGGACCTCTGAATGATGAGAAGGAAGCCAGCTACGTGGAGATCAGGGAAGTAAAGACCGCATGAAGAAGAGAAGCTGGAGATCAAAGCCCATGGGGACCACCAGGAGAGCAGACCGCTGGGCTATGCGGCAGGTGCGGGCGGGGGAAACGGATGGGAGAAAAGGCAGGGGCAAGACTCTGGAAGGCTGGGTCAGGGCTAGGATTTGTCCAAACACAAAGCGTATTTGTATTTGCCCAAATACATAGATGCACACTATGTATGGTTTCAAAAAGATCTTTAAAATAAATATAACTATGAACTAACGTAACTCGGTGAAGAAAAATCAGATTCATGTGACTGGACTGAAAGGAAAATGGATTGCTGCTTTCTTCCTGGATTGGCCTTTTCCATATGCCACCAATTATCCCAAGAACAGTCATTCCGAAACCTAACACCCAGGTTATTCTTTCTTAAGAAATAAGCAATGGATATCACTGCACTTCACCTGTCTGGAATGTCCACGTTTTGGTGCCAGTGGACTCAGAAGAGAGGGGACACTTGGCGCTCCCATTCAGGTATTAAACCAGAGTTCTCAGGTATACATTTCAGTGAGATTGCTCCCCAGCCTGGGCTCAGCACTGTGCCCTGTGCATGCAGGCTGTAATTGTGGGAACCTAGTACCACCGTAAGAGATCACATAACTGGTCCCAAAATAGAAAGCGTTCAATTACCCAGCCCTGGCTAGGATGGCCCCTATTAACCTAGGCACCCCGAGCATCATTAGCAAGCCGTTTATAACAAAGCTGTAATCGAGAGACCCAGATATACCACTTCAGATTAAGTAATTGAATGCCCCCTCAGTGTAAGATCGATAAAGGGCATCCAATTTCACCCTAGGAAAAACTTATTAAATTATTGTAGCTCGAAGCTGATATGGCAGAAGAAAGATGTACAAAACTTCCAAAGAAATCTGGATGAATTTAAATAAATAGCTTCATTTAGGTGGAACATTTACATCTGCCCTCTGGGAGTAGAGAGGAAAAAAATAGCTAATTACATTATTTTAATGTTTTAAAGGAAAAAAATTGATGGGTCTTAATTAACCTTTACTAAAACACAAAGCCTTTTTCTCATCAGTATGTCTAAGTGCTGACACTTCTCTTTGGGCTATGCATATGGAAATAAGTTTTTTTCAAGGAATATTAATCAACAAGTGACAAAAGGAACATCTTTCACATTTAGAGTTTGTCACTGGGACTGAGACGAAAGCTAACAAGACTGGAGGGTTCTGGACAAACAACAGATGATCAGCTTCAATCTCATACCTGGATTTTATGCCTTTGACCACATCACAGTCAGTGAACAGAATAAGGCTACGTTCCTCAATTAACACTCATTGGCCGACAGCACAGTGGGAAGAATACAGCCAGCAGTCACGTGGGCCAGGATGCTAAAGTTGTGTCCACCTAGTGACTGCAGACAAGTCCCTTAAGTGATCTGGGCCTCTGTACTCTCAAAAGTCCTTGATGATAGTAACAGATCACATACAGCGCTGGAGCCTGGGTGCTCACGCAGGGTTACCCGGCTTTGACCTTGAGCAAGTCTACTAAACCTCTCTCCTCCCGTTTCCTTGGATGGAAACTGGGAATAACCTTAGGGTCTATATCATAGCACTGCTGTGAGCATTACATGAAACAATTCACGTCAAGTGCATAGAAGTGTCTGGCTCACAGTGCTAAATAAATGTTAGTTATTATCATATATACGTAGTCCTGGCCCACAATAAGTATTGGATAAGTAGCAGTTTATTACTATTCACGGAAGATTGCATTTTGGTTCCAGTTTCTTATCTCTCCCTATATTTACCACCTTCACCACATAAATGACATTGCAAAGGAGTGGAATACACTTCTCCAGCCTTTGGCTTGGGTTTGGAAACTGCTTTGGCCAACAGAATGAGGCAGCAGTGATAGCCGGCCAGTCCCAAGCCCAGCCCTTAAGAGGGGTCGAGTGTGTCCGCCTACCCTCTGCACCTTTACCCTCGCTGTGGGAAGAACGCGGCAGCTTGGCCAGGAGGATGAGACACATGGACCAGAGCCGCCTGGCTGAGCCCAACCTGGAACAGCCAATACCCTACTGACCCCCAGCCAATCTCTACAGACATATGAGAAATAATAAACGGTTTCTGTTTTAAGTCACCGAGTCTTGTTTTGTTATGTGAGAAATGTTAACCGAAGTAAGATCCCAGGAAGAGGGCTGGGGTTGGCGGTGTGAACACAGCCTGAAGGGGGCTAGTGCACCACGGCTGGCCGGGAGGGAGTCCAGGGAAAAGTCTGGACCTGCCTAAGAGGCAAGAGACCATTGTTTCGGGGTCGTGAGGAGAGGGGATTCAGAGCACCGCCTAAACGAGCTCCAGAGACGGGCACGAGCCGCGGCTATCAGCGTGGACCCCAGAGACGGGCAGGAGACGCTAAGGCTGCTGCTGCCGCCACCAAGAAGCCTGTGTGCGAGCACAGGTCACTCTCCACACCCCCCTTCCGGGGAGCCTGTGCAGCCGGCCACTGCCAGGGTCCCGGGACCCAGGGACAACTTCCCCGGGAGAACTCACAGCGCGCCTCAGGCTGGTGCAGGCCCTCCCCGCACTCCGTACCCCTCCCTCCCCCTGGCCTGAGTGAGCCAGAGCCCCCTAATCAGCTGCTCCTTTAACCCTGTCTGGTCTGGGCGGGGAACAGACGCCCTCAGGCGACCTCCACGCAGAGGCGAAGTCAAATCCAAAGCTGAACCCCGGGAGCTGTGTGAACAAAGAAGAGAAAGGGAAATCTCTCCCAGCAGCCTCAGGAGCAGCGATTAAATCTCCACAATCAACTTGATGCACCTGCATCTGTGGAATACCTGAAGCGACAACGAATCATCCCAAACTTGAGGCGGTGGACTTTGGGAGCAACTGTAGACTTGGGGTTTACTTTCTGCACCTAATTTGTTTCTGGTTTTATGTCTATCTTAGTTTAGTATTTAGAGTTTATTATTATTGGTAGATTCGTTTATTGATTTGGTTGCTCTCTTCCTATATCTATATATAGATATAGATTTTTTCTTCCTTTTCTCTTTTTGTGAGTGTGTATGTGTTTGCTTCTTTGTGTGATTTTGTCTGTATAGCTTTGCTATAACCATTTGTCCGAGGGTTCTGTCTGTCCTTTTTTTGTTTTTTTGTTTTGAATATAGTTTTTAGCACTTGTTATCATTGGTGGATTTGTTTTTTGGTTTGGTTGCTGTCTTCTTTCTTTCTTTTTCTATTTCTTTTCAATTTTTTAATAATTTTTAAAATTTTTAATTTTAATAACTTTATTTTCTCTTCCTTCCTTCCCTTCTTTCTTTTTTTTCTCCCTTTTCTTCTGAGCCATGTGGCTGACAGGGTCTTGGTGCCCCAGCCAGGTGTCAGGCCTCTGCCTCTGATGTGGGAGAGCCGAGTTCAGGATATTGGTCGACCAGAGACCTCCCGGCTCCACATAATATCAAACGGCAAGACCTCTCCCAGAGATCTACATCTCAACACTAAGACCCAGCTCCACTCAATGACCAGCAAGCTACAGTGCCGGACACCCCATGTCAAATAACTAGCAAGACAGGAACACAACCCCACCCATTAGCAGAGAGGCTGCCTAAATTCATAATGAGGTCACAGACATCCCAAAACACACCACCGAATGCGGTCCTGCCCACCAAAAAGACAAGATACAGCCTCATCCACCAGAACACAGGCACCAGTCCCCTCCACCAGGAAGCCTACATAACCTACTGAACCAACCTTACTCACTGGGGGCAGACACCGAAAACAATGGGAACTACGAACCTGCAGCCTGCAAAAAGGAGACTCCAAACTTAGTAAGTTAAGCAAAATGAGAAGACAGAGAAACACACAGCAGATGAAGGAGCAAGGTAAAAACCCACCAGACCTAACAAATGAAGAGGAAATAGGCAGTCTACCTGAAAAAGAATTCAGAGTAATGATAGTAAAGATGATCCAAAATCTTGGAAATAGAATAGAGAAAATACAAGAAACGTTTAACAAGGACCTAGAAGAACTAAAGAGCAAACGAACAATGATGAACAACACAATAAATGAAATTAAAAATCCTCTAGGAGGAATCAATAGCAGAATAACTGAGGCAGAAGAACAGATAAGTGACCTGGAAGATAAAATAATGGAAATAACTACCACAGAGCAGAATAGAGAAAAAAGAATGAAAAGAATTGAGGACAGTCTCAGAGACCTCTGGGACAACGTTAAACACACCAACATTAGAATTATACGGGTCCCAGAAGAAGAAGGGGGGAAAAAAGGGACTGAGAAAATATTTGAAGAGCTTATAGTTGAAAACTTCCCTAATCCCTAATATGGGAAAGGAAATAGTCAATAAAGTCCAGGAAGTGCAGAGTCCCATACAGGATAAATCCAAGGAGAAACATGCCAAGACACATATTAATCAAACTATCAAAAATTAAATACAAAGAAAAAATATTAAAGCAGCAAGGGAACAACAACAAATAACATACAAGGGAATCCCCATAAGGTTAACAGCTGATCTTTCAACAGAAACTCTGCAAGCCAGAAGGGAGTGTCAGGACACATTTAAAGTGATGAAAGGGAAAAACCTATAACCAAGATTACTCTACCCAGCAAGGATCTCATGCAGATTCAATGGAGAAATTAAAACCTTTACAGACAAGCAAAAGCTAAGAGAATTCAGCACCACCAAACCAGGTTTACAACAAATGCTAAAGGAACTTCTCTAGGCAGGAAACACAAAAGAAGGAAAAGACCTACAATAACAAACACAAAACAATTCATAAAATGGTAATAGGAAATACATATCGATAACTACCTTAAATGTAAATGGATCAAATGCTCCAACAAAAAGATATACACTGGCTGAATGGATACAAAAATAAGACCCATATATATGCTGTCTACAAGAGACCCACTTCAGACCTAGGGACACATACAGACTGAAAGCAAGAGGATGGAAAAAGATATTCCATGCAAATGGAAATCAAAAGAAAGCTGGAGTAGCAATTCTCATATCAGACAAAATAGACTTTAAAATAAAGACTATTACAAGAGACAAAAGAAGGACACTACATAATGATCAAGGGATCAATCCAAGAAGAAGATATAACAATTGTAAATATTTATGCACCCAACATAGGAGCACCTCAATACATAAGGCAAATGCTAACAACCATAAAAGGGAAATCGACAGTAACATAATCATAGTAGGGGACTTTAACACTCCACTTTCAGCAATGCACAGATCATCCAAAATGAAAATAAATAAGGAAACACAAGCTTTAAATGATATATTAAACAAGATGGACTTAATTGATATTTATAGGACATTCCATCCAAAAAAAACAGAATATACTTTCTTCTCAACTGCTCATGCAACATTCTCCAGGATAGACCTTGGATAGATAGATAGATCTTGGGTCACAAATCAAGCCTTGGTAAATTTAAGAAAATTGAAATCATATCAAGTATCTTTTCCAACCACAACGCTATGAGACTACATATCAATTACAGGAAAAATGTAGAAAATACAAACACATGGAGGCCAAACAATATGCTACTAAATAACTGAGAGACCACTGAAGAAATCAAAGAGGAAATCAAAAAATACCTAAAAACAAATGACAATGAAAACGTGACAACCCAAAACCTATGGGATGCAGCAAAAGAAGTTCTAAGAGGGAAGTTTATAGCAATACAATCCTACCTCAAGAAACAAGAAAGATCACAAATAAACAACCTAAACTTACACCTAAAGCAATTAGAGAAAGAAGAACAAAAAAACCCAAAGTTAGCAGAAGGAAGAAATCATAAAGATCAGATCAGAAATAAATGAAAAAGAAATGAAGGAAACAATAGCAATGATCAATAAAACTAAAAGCTGGTTCTTTGAGAACATAAACAAAATTGATAAACCATTAGCCAGACTCATCAAGAAAAAAAGGGAGAAGACTCAAATCAACAGAACTAGAAAGGAAACAGGAGAAGTAACAGCTGACACTGAAGAAATACAAAGGATCATGAGAGATTACTACAAGCAACTCTATGCCAATAAAATGGACAACCTGGAAGAAATGGACACATTCTTAGAAAAGCACAACCTTTCAAGACTGGACCAGGAAGAAATAGAAAATATAAGCAGACCAATCACAAGCACTGAAACTGAAACTGTGATTAAAAATCTTCCAAGAAACAAAAGCCCAGGACCAGATGGCTTCACAGGTGAATTCTATCAAACATTTAGAGAAGAGCTAAACCTATCCTTCTCAAACTCTTCCAAAATATGGCAGAGGGAAGAATACTCCCAAACTCATTCTATGAGGCCACCATCACCCTGATACCAAAATCAGACAAAGATGTCACAAAGAAAGAAAACTATAGGCCAAGATCACTGATGAACATAGATGCAAAAATCCTCAACAAAATACTAGTAAACAGAATCCAACAGCACATTAAAAGGATCATACACCATGATCAAGTGGGGTTTATCCCAGGAATGCAAGGATTCTTCAATATATGCAAATCAATCAATGTGATACACCATATTAACACACTGAAGGAGAAAAACCATATAATCATCTCAATAGATGCAGAGAAAGCTTTCGACAAAATTCAACACCCATTCATGATAAAAAAAAAAACTCTCCAGAAAGTAGACAGAGAGGGAACTTACCTCAACATAATAAAGGCCATATATGACAAACACACAGCCAACATCGTTCTCAATGGTGAAAAACTGAAACCATTTCCTCTAAGGTCAGGAATAAGACAAGGTTGTCCACTCTCACCACTATTATTCAACATAGTTTGGGAAGTTTTAGCAACAGCAATCAGAGAAGAAAAAGAAATAAAAGGAATCCAAATCAGAAAAGAAGAAGTAAAGCTGTCACTGTCTGCAGATGACATGATACCATACATAGAGAATCCTAAAGATGCTAGCAGAAAACTACTAGAGCTAATCAATGAATTTGGTAAAGTAGCAGGATACAAAATTAATGCACAGAAATCTCTTGCATTCCTATACACAACAACAAAAAATCTGAAAGAGAAATTAAGGAAACACTCTCATTTACCACTGCAACAAAAAGAATAAAATACCTAGGAATAAACCTACCTAAGGAGACAAAAGACCTATATGCAGAAAACTATAAGACACTGATGAAAGAAATTAAAGTTGATACAAATAGATGGAGAAATATACCATGTTCCTGGATTTGAAGAATCAATATTGTGAAAATGACTATACTACCCAAAGCAATCTACAGATTCAGTGCAATCCCTATCAAACTACCAATGGCATTTTTCACAGAACTAGAACAAAAAATTTCACAGTTTGTATGGAAACACAAAAGACCTCGAATAGCCAAAGCAATCTTGAGAAAGAAAAACGGAGCCAGAGGAATCAGGCTCCTGGACTTCAGACTATACTACAAAGCTACAGTAATCAAGACAGTATGGTACTGGGACAAAAACAGAAATATAGATCAATGGAACAGGATAGAAAGCCCAGAGGTAAGCCCACACACGTATGGTCACCTCATCTTTGATAAAGGAGGCGAGAATATACAATGGAGAAAAGACAGCCTCTTCAATAAGTTGTGCTGGGAAAACCAGACAGTTACATGTAAAAGAATGAAATTAGAACACTCCCTAGCACGATACACAAAAATGAACTCAAACTGGATTAAAGACCTAAATGTAAGGCCAGACACTATAAAACTCTTAGAGGAGAACATAGGCAGAACACTCTATGACATAAATCACAGCAAGATCCTTTTTGACCCTCCTCCTAGAGAAATGGAAATAAAAATGAAAATAAACAAATGGGACCTAATGAAACTTAAAAGCTTTTGCAAAGCAAAGGAAAACATAAACAAGACAAAAAGACAACCCTCAGAATCGGAGAAAATATTTGCAAATGAAGCAACTGACAAAGGTTAATCTCTAAAATATATAAGCAGCTCATGCAGCTCAATATCAAAAAAACAAACAACCCAATCCAAAAAGGGGCAGAAGACCTAAATAGACATTTCTCCAAAGAAGATATGCAGATGGCCAACAAACACATAAAAGGATGCTCAACATCACTAATTATTAGAGAAATGCAAATCAAACTACAATGAGGTATCACCTCACACCGGTCAGAATGGCCATCGTCAAAAAATCTACAAACAACAAATGCTGGAGAGGGTGTGGAGAAAAGGGAACCCTCTTGCACTGTTGGTGGGAATGTAAATTGATACAGCCACTATGGAGAACAGCATGGAGGTTCCTTAAAAAACTAAAATTAGAACTGAACTACCATACGACCCAGCAATCCCACTACTGGGTATATACCCTGAGAAAACCATAATTCAAAAAGAGTCATGTACCACAACGTTCATTGCAGCTCTATTTACAATAGCCAGGACATGGAAGCAACCTAAGTGTCCATCGACAGATGAATGGGTAAAGAAGATGTGGCACGTATATACAATGGAATATTACTCAGCCATAAAAAGAAATGAAATTGAGTTATTTGTAGTGAGGTGGATGGACCTAGAGTCTGTCATACAGAGTGAAGTAAATCAGAAAGAGAAAAACAAATACCATATGCTAACACATATATATGGAATCTAAAAAAAAAAAAAAAAAAAAAAAAATGGTCCTGATGAACCTAGGGGCAGGACAGGAATAAAGACCGAGAGGTAGAGAATGGACTTGAGGACATGGGGAGGGGGAGGGTAAGCTGGGAGACAAAGTGAGAGAGTGGCATGGACATATATACACTACCAAATGTAAAATAGATAGCTAGTAGGAAGCAGCCACATAGCACAGGGAGATCAGCTCTGTGCTTTTTGACCACCTAGAGGGGAGGGAGGGAGACGCAAGAGGGAGGGGCTACGGGGATATATGCATATGTATAGCTGATTCACTTTGTTATACAGCAGAAACTAACACACCATTGTAAAGCAATTATACTCTAATTAAGATGTTAAAAAAACCTTATTTAAAAAAAAGAAAAGAAAAAAATGTAGGGAGATTTGGTTAATCTTTAAGATGTTACTGGTTAATATAGGACTCATAGTGGGTGGTTATTTTCTGTTCCTATTAAGGGAAGAACAAGTGTAAATAAGCTTTATTATCAACCAAAATGATTAAATTTAAAAGAATCGCTTAACTCAAAAAAAAAAAAAGTTAACTGATACACTCTTCTACAGGTTACAAACAATAGATGTTACTAAATTAAGCTGGTATAATTATACATTTAAGAGTTCCAAAAAGTGTCCTTATCTGAGTAAAGTGAGCAATTCAGGTCAAAGCAATTCATCCAAAGACCCAGTGAATCAACTGAACCAATGCTGTGGCCTTGAAGGATGCTTTGGCTAACACCAGAAGCAGATATGCCAAAATAAAGCTGGAAACCCAGATGGCAGCTGTTCCCAAATCAAGACAAAACTACCCAAATGTCACACATCAGGTTATTTTCTGGCAAAATGTGTATTTACAAGAACCACAGCTGTTATGTTTTAGTTATCAGATGACTGACCACATTTTCCCCAGTCCCCGATGAAGGACCTTCCTCCCTGCCTATTTTTAGAGTCACTATAATTTCCTCCTTGCTCCTCTCCTTGAGCAAGCCCTTCCTGCATCCTGTGCTCATGGTTTCCTTGCCAGATTTCGTCTTTCCTGATAACTAAGACACCTTCTGCCTGCTTTGTCTAAAACAGGGATTCTCAAACTGTGACCTGCAGGATCTTCCTGGCTCCCTCAAAATGTGTGTCATACAAAACACAGGCAGTTTTTTAAAGTTCTTTTAAAAACATACTTGACATTAAGTTCATCATCAACATTTTATTTGTGAGTCATGACCACTTCACATGTTTTACAGTCTAGAAGACACATTCTAAACTATTATTTCATTACATAAAATATACCTTTAAGAAACAGGCATTTTCTCTGAGACCAATTCTCCACAAATCCGCAGCCAGCTCCTCCTCTGCATCTGGCCTAGGAAACCAAATGATTTGCAACTCGGTAGAAAGTTGGGATGTAGCAAAAACGTCCTCTGGGCAGTCATAACAAAGCCTTACAGGAGTCAGACTGCCCAAGGTCTCAGGCAGACTTGCATTTCAATCCGACTCAAGTCTGTGTTACCTGATCTCAGGTAACTAACTTCACCATTCCGTGACTTTACTTCCTCATCTGTAAAATGGGAATAAAACTATCTCCTCCCAGCATGGATGTGAAGAGGAAATGAGATAATATACAGAAAAATGCTTAACCCGGCACCTAGCACACACCAAGCCACAATAAATGATGTGTATTCTTTGTATTATTATAGGAGAGGCCCTCAGACCTTCACTCCAGGCTACCTGCTTTCAGTGTATATATAGTTCTAGCATAGATGTCTCATTTTCCTGTCTGCAACTAATCTGAAGTAATGAGTGAAAAGAGGCAGGTGGCAGCTACAGGCAGGCACACAGATGCAGGAATAACAGCGAAGTTTTATAGTAGAAACAAGATGTTCAAAAGCAGAGCTGACTGGGATCATTCAGGTGCCTCAATAACCAGGGTGGGGAGCCCTGGAGAGCCTGGGACAGCTGTGGGTGTACCCCGGGAAAAGCTTACCCCCCTCTCAGTGATCATCTGTCTCCAACAAGGCAGCGCGCCACGGGGTGTGGCCCCTGAACTGAGATTCCCAAGCGTGGTCCCCATCCGACCTGACATTCACCTGGCTGGCAACCCTGGACAAGTCACTGCATCTCTGAACCTGTACCTTGTACGTAAAATATGGAGTCGGGACTACCTCTTTCAGCCCTAACACTCCTGAGTGGATGATTTGCAATTAACCACTCCCTAATAAAAACCCAGTATCATCATCTATGATGTCTTCCGGCTGCTAAGAAGCCAACAATTTTGCAGCCGGCACTGAAAAGCGGGTGCAGTACTTGCCTTATGCTAGGCAAAAAAGCTGGACAATTAACCCCAAACACACAGTGCACTCTCCTCATTAGCAGCCCACACCGGTGAGCACACGTTTATCAAGCACCCACGGTGTGCCGGGCACTGTGTTTGTTGAAGCTACAAATATGAAAAATGCACAACCCAGGTCCTCTGTTAACATCCCATCTAACTCCAGAACAAAGGCTCCAGAAGAAAGCCCACACTCAGAATCACAGATCCCTTTCAAGGGCAGCCCCAAAGCCCACCAGCCCCTGAGCATCTGCAGAGCTGGGAAACCAGCGCTGGTTCAAAACGTACCCTAACAATGGAGCTGCCTCATTGACCCACGGGATATCCGACAGCTGAAGGCGGGAGGGCAAATGGGATCCTTTTATTATCCCCTGGGATGGCTCACTCTCCCATAGGGTAACCTGCTCCAGCACCCTCGTGCAACCACCGGATGTATGGATGACACCCAGACAGTGCCCCAGTCTCTCTAAAATGCACAGAACGACCAGCGGCAGGGTGAACGAGAGGCTGCCACTATGTTCACTTTGCACGGTCACCCAGCAATCTCAATGGGCACGAGATTCTAAAGGTCTTTGTGACACAACCGACAACTTTCTTTTTCTGAAAGCAAACGGGAGGAGAAACTATTTCTAACCACTCATTTTATTATTTCCAGTAGTAACTGTAATGTACATTGGTGCTGGATTTAGGTACTTGATTTTCCACTCAAGCCTGTACACCTACGGCGGTGGTTTTCCATTAGAGTAGAACCTGCTTGAGACAAGCTTACCAGGTTGCTGTGAAACCCACCCACCTACATGGCTCTCGGCAAGAAAGCAAGGACAGTCCTATAACGTAAAGCACGTCAAGGAAGGAATGTGCAGTCTGTTTGAAGACATTTGAAATTACAAATGAAATATCTCTCTCTGTGCAGACGAGGATGTATACTTCGAAACGTGGGCCCAGTTTAGGGTTTTAAGTGACTCCAGGACGGTGAAAAGAGAAGGTGACAAATGTTGATCCAGCCCCTGCCACGCACTGAAGCACCACGCAAGGTCCTTTCTTGATGGCAACCCTCTGAGGTCAGCACTGCGACCCCCAAGTTAAATGCAGGAAACTGAGGCACCACAGGGTTAAAAACGTCCCCGGAACCCCATGGCCAGCCAGTGGCAGAACCAAACTCCAACCACAGGTCCGTTTGGCTGCAAAGCCTACGATCCTTCCCCATACCACACCATTATGTAAGATGGCAGCTCCGGGGGAAACCTGCTCAGAACTGGAGGCTCAAAGAGCAGCAAGGTCAGCTTTCACCCCGCCCACCGGCCACCCTGTCTCCCAGGCAAGGAGGTGTGGCTGGAGCTGGGGACTGTCCGATTGGACTGTCAGCTCTACAAGGACAGGGTCAGTGATGCTCAGCCTGAAATCAAATCAGTGTAGGTACTAGATTTCCTTGTACATCAACCATGCCTGGCACGGGGGCGGGTGCTCCCTGAATAGTTCTTAAATTAATGAGCGAAGGAGCAAACTCTTGGCAGAAATCCAGGACAGGGCTCTTGCCACTTAGTGACAACAATAAAAGTGACATGAGCTACATTTATTGAAGGCCTTCTGGTGTCCAGACACCAGGCTGGGATTTATATGCAGAATCCTGTCTATACTTCATGATAATCTAAAGGAAAGCCCAATTAGTACTCCCATTTTACGGATGAATTTAATTCTATACACCTCCTCCCCGCCGCCCCCATGACTCAGAGTATAGGACAGAGAGCGGGCCTGGGGATCAAAAGGCCTGGGTGGACCACCTGCCACACCTACTAACCAGCCATGTGACCATAAGCAAACCCCAGCACCGCTTAGACCCTCATCCTCGTTTTCTCAAAGTCCAGTGATCTCAGGAACACAGGTATCTGATAAATTCTCTTATTATTCTTTTTGCACACTTTCAAGGATTCAAACATCTGCAACAAAAAACCTTAACTACTGCGGGGGGGGGGGGAAGTCACACATTTTCAGACTAGTGTGTCCTTTTGGCTCTTGTGTAACTAGACCACAAAGATGAGGGGTAGATTCTAGCTGCCTTCCAACAATTCTTCCTTAACAAACAGGAAAATGAATGAAAAGGAGAAGTGGTTCTAAGTATAATGCAGAGACTAAGTATTAGGGCCAAAAGGAGCAAGGGGCTCTGCCCCCCCTCACTTGGGTGCCCAGAATCCTCTCACCTGCTTTGATGTGACGTCAGGAAGAGTGAGGAGGCTGCCAAACATCGGAAGATGACCAATCCAAATGTCCTTCAGGACAGGCGGAGGAGACAGGTCTTGCCCCGACACGGAGCTCACTGTTCAAAACCAACTGCGAATAATGATTTCGCAGCTGTACAAGGGACCTACAATGAATACATTAGAGGCGGCACAATGAATGGGGAGCAGCTGCACACTCCCCACCAGATGGCCTTGCTGATCTGAATAGTTTTAAACATTGTTTTATTTCCAAAGATAAGCAAAATAAGAATCTGGTTAACCCTTGAACAAGAAGAACCGCCTGGAAACACTTCTTTGGAATTTATGTCTTTTGGATGGAAAAAGTGAGCCATCTGACTGAACTGCAGTGTCCCCTGGAGGGTTTTAGAACAAGGTGAGGGTAACATGGGATTTCTCCAGGACATCCACTGTCTACCCACAGACAGGTCTAGCTCTCACGAGGTGTGGCAAGAGGCAAGGACAGCAACTCCAGCACCGACACCAGCTTGGGTGTGTAGACCCCAGGGCTGTGGGGAGGTGTGTGCCAGCCCCCCAGGGCTGTGCAGAGGTACTCCAGGAAGCTACAAGACAGTTTGAAGCTTCCACCTTTAAAATATTTAAGCATTTGAAACATTGTTTTTAAATTGTTATGCTCAGATACAGAATTAAGATACAGAACTAAGTGACACAAAATCTACAATGTTGCAGCTTACTTAGGTGTATGCAAGCTGCTTGCCGGCAGCCTAGGGCACTCCAGTGAGAATTCATTATCTTCTGCCTTCAGGGTCTCCTGGAGGTGAGTTTGAGAAGCACTGATACAGGGCCGGGGCGGGGAGAACTAACAAGAACTGAACACTTGTTCCACGGCAGGCACTATGCTGCCTCTCATCTACCCCGACTTTGAGGCGATGCTAAAAGTAGATGCAATTGCTCCATTTTGCAGGTAAGAAAACTGAGGCTCTGGGCAGCAAAGTGGCTTGTCCTAAATCACACAGCAAGTAAGTGGCAGATCTGGATTCAAACACAAGCTGAGGGACTTCCCTGGTGGCACAGTGGTTAAGAATCCGCCAGCCAATGCAGGGGACATGGGTTCGAGCCCTGGTCCAGGAAGATCCCACATGCCGTGGAGCAACTAAGCCTGTGTGCCACAACTACTGAGCCTGCGCGCCTAGAGCCCGTGCTCTGCAACGAGAAGCTACCACAATGAGAAGCCCGTGCACTGCAAGAGTAGCCACCCTTGCCACAACTAGAGAAAGCCCACGCGCAGCAACAAAGACCCAACACAACCAAAAATAAATAAATAAATAAATAAATTTAGAAAAATAACACAAGCTGAAGCCCAAACTGCCCCTCCCCGCAGGGAGGGTGGGACCCACATGCACATTACAGTTTCCAATCACTCTGCTTCCAACTTTACTTACATAGTGTATTACTTTTATAACCACGAAGATGAGAAAGATGAAACAATGATAATAAATACGGACAAACAGGAATGGCAAATAGAAAACGGGCTGGTCAGTGCTTTGTGACCACCTAGAGGGGTGGGATAGGGACGGTGGGAGGGAGACGCAAGAGGAAGGGGATATGGGGATATATGTATATGTATAGCTGATTCAGTTTGTTATATAGCAGAAACTAACACAACAATGCAAAGCAATTATAGTCCAATAAAGATGTTAAAAAAAAAAAGAAAGCTAAAGAAAAGAAAATGGGCTGGGCCAAGCTCCCCAGGACACGAGTTCCCATCTCTGAACCTCAGTTTCCTCATCTGTTGAAAATGGGTGCACTCTTGCCTCTCTCTGCAGATCAGGTGGCACAAGGGGTGACAATGAGGCTGCAGGGCTATACGAGGCAAGGTGTCATGGCACGGAAGGGGTGTATGCAAACTGCCAAATGGGAAGTTACATCCAAGCCCCACTTTATCCCCTCACTTCTCAAGTTATCTCTGCATTAATATCCCCCCCACCGGATATACTATAATGCTTGACTGTTGTAAAAATAAATCCAGTTCCCATTGAACTAAGAATGACATGCCTGGGAGTGAGTCCAGGAGGGACATCTCCCTTGCCCTCTCTGCCACAGCCATGGAAATCCTGGAGCCGACCACAGAATTCCCCAGAGTGGGCATCCATGTCTATAAACATGCACATTCCAAAAGAGTACCAAGGGACAACACGCAAAAAGGACAGTGGGACCCTAGACGACAATTTCTCATGACTGTTTGCTAAGGCCAGACGAGCCTCTAAATCTTTTGACACAGGATCCTGCTTCACACGGCCACACAGGGTGGGAATGGGCACGTTGCCCCCATGGAAAGAGAAACGTGGTGGTAGGGACCAAAGATGAAAGTCCATACCCCAGAAGTATGTGAACACACACACACACACACACACACCCCCCTGCCCATCTGGTTGCTGTGTGCCCTTGTACAGACCACATTACACTTCTGTGCCTCAGTTTGCTCATCTGTCTAATGGAGACAATGTGGTGCTACCTACCGCCAGGGAGCTGTGCGGATCAAACGGGATGGCCCGTGCAAAATGCCTCTACAGTGCTGCCAACACCAACCCCCAACTCTAAACTCCATAAACAGCAACCAACCACCACCACCTCCCCCATTTCTCTTCCTTCTGTCCCTCCCATCTCTGCAGACAGGATCTCAGCCCCGCAGTACGGACTCTCACCCGGGGTACAAAGACCCAGCCAAGGCTGGATGCAAAATAGGAAGAAGGAAAGTTGCAAAGGCTGTGTGTCAGCAACGTCTGATCGAGACTGACTGAAATAGGCCCTGTTCTGCAGTGACACGGCGACAAACACGCTGGTCCCACCAGGACACCCAGAGCCAAGAACTAGATTTGGGATGCAAGGAAAGACCCAGAGAAAAAAATAATTTAAAAAATGGTTGTTTTAGCCAATATTTTATAACTATAAATGGAACATAACCTTTTAAAAAAAGTAAATGGCAACCAAAATATATGCAGTCATACCAGTTAAAATAATTGCAAAATAAAACTCCTTAGTATTCAATAAATAAATCATTTAAAATGGTAGTTTCAAACTCTCCTTCTAATAACTTCCTTGACACTTAGAAAAGAGACCCAGTTTCTGATAACCCCACTCAAATCTGAAATCCAGATTCCCAACCTCTGTAAAATAAATAGATCAAGTAAGTATTTATTTACAGACATATCACCCAAGACGCTAAACACAGATCAGTCTGTCGAAAAGGAGTTCTTTTCTCTTCTCCATTAAGTAGAGGCGTTCAAAGTGTTTGGTGGGGTATGATTTCTTTCAAAAAACATCTCTCCAAGTTTTGATACTTGAAGCTGGAGAGGTGGACATTCAATAAACATTATAACAAAGGCATGCTCTCCAAGAATAACCATGTTTCCCTGGAGTCCGCTAAGATGCTGCTTCAACAGAGCCCTCCACAGCTGCCCTGCTGATGGAGAGGACTAGCCTCCTTCTGCAACGAGGTAAAGCAGAGTGGGGACAGGAGAGCAAGCAATACTCGGTGTAAAAGCAGACAGCTGGGCTGCACGAGCTGCCCTGCGAACTCAGTGCTACGTAAACAAGTAACCTCTTGGAATTAACCCCGGAAGAGCGGAATCTTTTCCAGAAAGATCTGGAAAGCGTTCAGGCCTCATTCCAAAGGTTGGGACTTGTTTGCAGAGAGCAGACTTCTTCCTGGGCTAAAAAAGTCTCAAATTTTTAAAAACGGCCAAAAAAAAATCCCCGTAGCTGATTTTCTGTCAAGAACTGCTCTGGTTGGTTCAGATAAATATTTGGCCAAAGCACATAGATGTCCAGACCTAGAGTCAGCTCAGAGTCGATAAGAACTTCTCCCGACACAATCCGAGTGCCCACGTGACGACATGCCCATCCTTCCCGGGCCCAGCAGAGGCCATGGAGCCGCCAAACGAGCACTGGACATGGTGTCCACGGGGACAGATGGCGAGCAGAGCAGAAACACGCCTGACTCGATGGCTCTTACACCACAAGGTCCTGAAACAGCTGCCCGACTAGGTGACCTTGGGCCGGCCGCCTCACCTGCAGGCCACCTAAACTCCGAGCCCCAGTCAGCTGCCTCGCTGTGAACGGGGACATTCACCACCCAAGGAAAGAAGTGGGACTGGGCCCCGCACGGGTGCTCCCTCTGCTCCTCCGGCTATTGTTATCCCACCGCCTCTGTTTCTGTCTGTCTCCATCTGCATCCCCCAGCCTCCCTGGATGGCCACCATCACCACCAACACTGGTCTGCTTGACCTATGAACTCCCGCTCCCCGTTCCGATGTCAGTCAAGCTCCCCCCTCCCCAGCCCCCAGACCAAGTCAGCCCCTGCCCTCAACCGCCAAACCCCTTCTACTTCTCATCTTCTTGTGTGCTTACTGGGCTGATATCTGCCTTGACCACAGGGCTATAAGCTCCATGAAGGCAAGAGTGTCTCTTCTGTTGACTTTAATAAATATTTCCTAAAAAAGGAAATTAGAAAGGCAGGCAGGAAACAGGTAACACTTACACAAATATAGCACAGTCATAAACAGAGAATTCCCAATGATGGGAAGGGGGGGCGGTCATGTTCAAAATAGGACTTTAAATTCTGCAGGTTTTTGAAGTCTGCCTCTCTAGAATTAGTCCCTATGGCACTGAAAACCCATTTCCTGGTATCTCTCGAGCCTGCAGCTGGCACTGGTTTCCATGGTGGGACTGTCTGGTGGGCTGGCCCCGGGCTCTGACACCCACAGAGCTGCCTCCACCCGCCCCCGGTTCTGCTAGAGCAGAATCAAGGGCCTCCAAGGGCCCGGGACTGGATCTCACTCCCCCAAACCACAAGTGTACCTCCCTGCCTTTCTAAATTAGCTTTCATCCACAAGAAAACATCAAAATGCTATGTCTTAGCAAATTACATGATTCTTATCTGTGGCAGGATGTTTTGTGTTTTTTCCTTTTTTTTTTTTTTTCCACTTTGTTTTGTTTTTACTCATTTTCAGTTCTTACAACCCCTTCGGGCAAATTTCTGAACGCGCTCAGTCTACCCAGCTTCTCAGCACATGCCACAAAACCCCAGGACTGAGCTCAGAACAAAAGGAAAAAAAAAAAAAAATTCCCTCCTCCTTTTGGATCATTTTCATTCCTTTCCTGTAAAGGAAATCTGGAAATGTTTCAAAAACATCAAGTACTCAGAATCGACTAAAAATCCAAATTACCTTTCTCCCTTCTTTTTTCCTTCTCTTTTTCTTTTTTTTTTTTTTGTCTCCTCAGGTACTTTCCCCCATCTATATTTAAAAGAGATAAAAATACCAATTACTATGTAATTAAATGAGTTCTTCATTAACTTGAAGGATTTGCTGGTTTTTATGGGTGGGAGAAACCAGATTTTTAGGTTAAAATAATTATTCATGGCATTACAGAGTTCCAGGGCTGGAAAAGTTTAAGTGTCAACCAGTTCTGTTCCAGCAGGTTAGGACGGATGCTTCCGGAGCCTCTTTAGTGAACCCTCAATAGGTCTGTCACTGCTTCTGCCTCTGTTTCCAGCCCTCACCCACTCTTCCTCCTATGAAATTGGCTGCAAGAAACAAGTTTACGTTCTCACAAAGCAATCTGGGCTGACTTTTTTTTTCTGAATGTTCTTACCCTGGGATTATTTTCACTTTCTGATGACAAAACAGTTTATAACATTGCTGGACCGTCTTTGGTTAACTCAGTCCTTCTGAGGTTTTCACACCCTTTTTTGCAGTTGTAAAACCTTGAGCAGAAATGAATGATTATGAACAGACTCCAAAGATGCTTTTCCCTATGCATGGCCAGTAGCATTCACTTTACAATGGAAAGGAGATGGAGGCATTTCAACTTGAGGAGGAGGGGGCACCCCTACCTGGACTGCCAATCACCTCCCTCCCAGAGGGGTGGGTCGACAAAGTGGCAGCCCCTTCTCAGGGCTGCCGCTCCCGGGTCCCCTTCTGGTCCCCTCACAGCTTTCTGGGACCAGGCAGGGCCTTTTGGTGACAGCAGGATTGTGTGAGCACGTACCAGGGGTTCAACCTCCTCTTGCCCCATTCATCCCCACTCTCACTCAGATCTGACCCAAAAGGTGGCTTGTAGCCAGAGCAGAGGAGCTGTCTGCACATCCCAGAGTAACTGGCTGGGCTTCTCAAAGCATCAGTGGGTATGCAGACCCCACTCCCTAGTGATGTGACAACAGCACCCCACACGTCACGTTCCGCACTTATTCCGGGGATACAATCATTTGTCAGGACTCTTGCAAGCAGCATTCTTGAAGTCTCTTTAAAATTCTCTTTGGGGATCTCAAAGAAGAAATTAGGGAAAAAATGTCAAAGGTAGCGTGAAGCTCTTAGATATTTATCTTCTTTGGATATTTCTGGCCGGTAATTTACATTCACATCATTCAGTGAAACCACTGGCATCTTCAGACTTGTCCTGACCCATCTGTTCAGTCATCAGTGCTGGGCCTTGAGGAGGGATGAAAGAAAGGGCAGAGTTCCCTCCTGCCCTCTTAAGACCTGCAATCCAGTTAGGCATAGAAGCCACCAGAACAGAACCTCAGAACCAAAGCCAGGCCCCTGAGAGATCATCTTTTTAAAAGTCTTCATTTCCCAGGTAAGGAAAGGTCAGGGAACCTGCCCCAGATCAAGCTGACTTTTAACAAACAGGGCATTTGCAGGAGATTATATGTTGGGCAATTAAACTTATAACTGGAAGCCTAATTCATCAACTACTTTGGGCAAACAAAGCTAGAAATATAAGGTAATATCGTTTCCCCAAGTAGAGCTGGGTTTTCAAATTTCATAAAAGGTTGTGTCCAAACATGTAAAATGAAAATGACGTATGGAGGCAATTATCCAGTTACTTAACATCAAAACTCCCAGAACCTTTGCCTCAATTAGTGAAATAACTGAGGCCAAAAAATGAGCATATGGCTAATTCCAGGAATAGCTGCCTCCAGACCTCACCTTCCCTGGGGGTCAGAGGCAGAGCCCAGGCGGTGGTGGAGGCTAGTTGCCACTCGTGAGCAGTTCCTGGGGAGCAGGCTGGTGGCTACGAGCACGGGGGGCATCCAGGTGGCCAGGGTCCTCATCCCGGCTCCACGGCCTGACCCCAAGCACACTCCAGTTCCCCATCTGATAAAACAGGATGATGATGATAATGTCTAGCCTAACAGAACTGTGGGAAGGGCTGCGATGATGCATGGAAAGCGCTGAGCAGGAAGCCTGGTACCCCGTAGGTGCTCACTATTATTCCTATTACCACCTGCTTTGAGGGTCTGTGTTTAGTGAACATGTCGGTATGTCTTTGGTCTGGTCTGTGTCACACAGTTGCATGTTTCATGCTGGCCTCTTCTAGAATGCCAGCTCGCTGAAAGGTATCAGAAACGAGTTACTTTGTTGTCTGTTGCAACAACTGATCCTTCATATTCTAATCTAGAAAAAGAAGATCAAAGCACATACATTTTAATGTCTGCTAAGCCCGTTGAAAAAGAATTGCTTCGCTTTTACTAAAAATTCTGCTTTCATATCACCTGCCTTGATAGCCTTACTCTTAAATACAAAAAAAAAAAAAAATCAGAAAGAGAAAACAGTTATTCTTTTAAAAAGACCTTATCTTGTGAATAACTGCAAAGCATTCGCAAGAAACATAAATTCCATTTAATAAGAAACATAAATTCAATTCCATTCTAATAAGAAACATAAATTCAAACAATAAAAACAGGATCGTTTTTATTTTAAATGTTAGGTCTGATGGTATTTGGGGCCCCAAGCCCACAAGGATGGCAGAGCAAGGAGATAAGGCAAGCTAGGAAGAAAGTGTCTGAGCAGGTCTGAGCGCGTCCCTCTCTGGGCTGAGCCGCGGGCAGATGTGAGTAGACACGACCAGTCAGGGTGGGGACTCTGCCTCTCAGTGGTGAGAAGATGTCCCTTGTCCCTGCATCCAGCTCAGCATCGTGCCCCACAGGCCCCTCCCATGGAGGCAGTGAGTTTGAAATTCGGGCTCCCCGGGGCGAAGGTGCAAACTCCCCAAACCAACACTTCACTTGCTTCCCCACGTCCCATGGTACTCCTACATACATGGAGAACTGGGTTCAACCGAATCCTGCAAGTTTAGCTCTAGCACAAATCAAGGCCACACAAACCATAAATACAGCCAAGAAATGCAACAGTCTTGTGAAGTTCAAGTTCATCCCTGCAGTCTTCAGACACCATCTGTGGTGCAGAGGGTGTGACCTTGCAGGAGTCACGAGGGCTGGTCCTCGGGAGTTGGGCGGGGGAGTCTCTGGCAAGCTGAAGGGTGCCCCACCTCACACTGTGATGGAAGGAGAAACGCAAACAAGCAGGGTGCAGGACCTGCGGCGGGGGGGGGGGGGGGGGGGGGAGGGGGGCGGGGCTGAGAGGGCGGGGGAGTCGGGTATTTCCCCAGAGACCAACAGGACCGCACGACTCATGAGTTTACGGCTTCAGGTTGTAGAAATTTGAGTCACTGCCTTTGAACACGTGAGGCAGAGCAGAGGACCAATACACCAAGACCAGCGTCCTGGCACGAGCTCCCACCAAGGGACACCTGAGCACAGAGGCCAGCCTGAGGCCCTCCCCAGCCCACCAGCTCATCCCTGCCTAACCAGACCCCATCCTCCCCGCTGAGGGGCACAGATTTCTCTCTCCCGGTCTTGACTTTGACATTTCCTGTTTCCCTAGGGTCTGATCAACCAGGATTTATGCATGAGGTCGCATTAAGTGTGGGCTATAACAATTATGAAGAAGTCACCCCAAGATGGGCGTTCCCCGCATCTAAGCTCCAGCTGTACCCCCGTCAGCCGTTGGACTCTGGCCACGTGGCCCCACCTGTTTCCGGGGACCACATGAAAATACTGGTGTCACCCAGGGTGCTGTCAGAGCAAATGGCAGACCACGGTGGAGGGAGGGCTTGCTAGAAAGGAGAGGTCTGTACAGACAGGGAGAGTTCTCTTTTCTCTGCATAAAAGTTATGGTGTCAACCAATAAACAGTTTTTAAAAGAGAAGACCCTGCACTTGGAGTTTTAGACTAAACACAAGGTAGATTCAAAGTTCCTAACCACCTCCACATCCCGCGCCCATCCACTGAGGTACACTCCAATCCCCTGACCCCTTTTCTTTTTTTGTTGCGGTACGCGGGCCTCTCACTGCTGTAGGCTCTCCTGTTGCGGAGCACAGGCTCCGGACGCGCAGGCCCAGCGGCCGTGGCTCATGGGCCCAGCCGCTCCGCGGCATGTGGGATCTTCCCGGACCGGGGCACGAACCCGTGTCCCCTACATCGGCAGGTGGACTCTCAACCACTGAGCCACCAGGGAAGCCCCCCCTAAAGACCGTATTTGACCCTCAGATGAAGACAGTACGGTCCAAGTTAACCCAGTCAACAAAGTTCATTCAACCCCTACTATGTGCCGGGCCCCAGTGCAGAGCCAGGGACACGGCAGTGAACTGAACAAGGCCATGCCCAGCGGAGCCTGCAGGCCAGTGGTAGAAGCATCTGGAATCCCACAAAGAAGACAAATGTCAGATGGGCTGAGTGCCAGGGGTGAATACGAGCTGCTGACAGAATAATGTGCTCATCTCCGCATCACCACCCGCCACACTTCCACGGGACTCCCTCCGGGAACTCCCACTGTCCCCCAGAAATGGGGGTGGGGCGAGGAGGGAGGCAGAAATGAAATCGGATTCACTTTCTGGACCACATTTCTGTAGCTTAGAGTTTGGAGGGGCTCTCCATCCCGCTGGAGTAGAGATTTAGGTTAAATTTAATTTAAAAGTCAAGGCAAACTTCTCAGCTTGGCTGGTGGCTGGTCGTGGCCCATCCAGCGTGACGGCATTGCAGGTGGGCTCATTCATGCGCTAAGACTTTCTTCCTAGTCAGAAGCATCAGAGCAGATGCTCACTTCTAAAGGCACCACCAGAGAGAAGTGGCAGGAAGGACAGAGCCCCCGGACAGCTCCCCCTCTTGCTGGACAAGGCACCCTTGAGGCCAGGGGTGTAATCAACCCGAAACCCCACACCCAGATGAGCGAAACAGTGGGGGGACAGGAGGGGTGTCGCTCATCTTCCCCTGTTCCCTGGCCCTCTGGCTCGAATCCCAGGAGGGAAGGGGAGAATGCCCAGAGCAGCGGTGCCCAAGAAAGAGAACATGAGCCTCACACCCAAGTGTAAAGGTTCCATATGAAGTTCATTTCCATATACTTTATTCAACCCAATATATCCAAAATATTATCATTTCAACGTGTATACAGTATAACAGTTATTAATGATGTAGTTTACATTATTTTTTAACATCTTTATTGCAGTATAATTGCTTTACGATGGTGTGTTAGTTTCTGCTGTGTAACAAAGTGAATCAGCTATACATATACCTATATCCCCGTATCTCCTCCCTCTTGCGTCTCCCTCCCACCCTCCCTATCCCACCTCTCTAGGTGGACACAAAGCACCGAGCTGATGTCCCTGTGCTATGCAGCTTACATTATTTTTTTTCATGCTAAGTCTTCAAAATGCAGTGTGTACTTTCTTTTTTTATTTATCTATCTGTTTATTTATTTATTTATTTTTGGCTGTGTTGGGTCTTCGTTGCTGCACACGGGCTTTCTCTAGTTGCAGCGAGCGAGGGTTACTCTTTGTCGCGGTGTGCAGGCTTCTCACTGTGGTGGCTTCAGTAGTTGTGGCATGCCGGCTCAGTAGTTGGGGCTTGTGGGCTCTAGAGCACAGGCTCGGTAGTTGTGGCGCACGGGCTTAGTTGCTCCGCGGCATGTGGGAACTTCCCGGACCAGGGCTTGAACCCGTGTCCCCTGCATTGACAGGTGGATTCTTAACCACTGTGCCACCAGGGAAGTCCTGTACTTTCTCCTTATAGCACATCTCAACTTGGATGCTAAATTTTCATTGGAAGTACTTGATCTGTATACAGATTTTATAAAATTTACAGTTGAAAATGGAGAGGTACATGCCCAAGATGCTCCAAACATTCTTAAAAGTCTTCCAATAACTGAACTGCGTATATGTTTTTAAATTTAAATTAACTAAAAGTAAATGCAATTCAAAATTTCGGTTCCTCGGTGGAATCGAAACTAGTCACATTTCAAGTGCCCACTGGCCACATGTGGCTCATGTTACCAGCCCAGGCAGCATGGATACGGAGTATCTCCACTGTCCCAGAAATTTCTACTGCTCAGGACAGGGAGCTTCTTGAGGGTGAGGTCTGTTTCTTACTTCCTTCATTCCTCTCCTTACCTGGCCTCCCAACAAAAGGCACTGGGAAATCGCTATTTCCCAAAATTGATGTAAGACTCCTAGGGTACTAGATAAAACACAGCTTCTGCAAGAGGGAGGAGACATGGGGATAAATGTATATGTACAGCTGGTTCACTTTGTTATAAAGCAGAAACTAACACACCATCGTAAAGCAATTATACTCCAATAAAGATGTTTAAAAAAAACCAAAACAACACAGCTTCTACCCCTGCCCCAGATCTTCAGAATCTACTGCAGGCAGGGGGAGGTAGATGGGCAATCACCCCAGGTGACTTTTAAGCCTCAAGCCAATGGCCACAGATTTTCCTTCTTTCCAATACTCCCTTATCCAGCCACGGCCACTGTGTGAGTCGGGAATCTGATGGAGCCAGGGCAGCCCATACACCTTGGAACTCAGCCAGGGCTGGCCCTGCACTCAGGGACAGAGTCTTTTCTCCTTGAGTTTCCTGTGCGTATCAGGGACACCAACATGCCTGTGCCCATAGCTCTTGTCCACACACAGGGACGCTCAGGAAATGTCAGCTGCCTCTTCTCACTGCTCTGGAGCCCCAGTCAGCCTGAACATCAGCCTTGGGGGAAGGAAAAGCTCTTTCCCCACCTTGAACGTGGGGTGGGAAAATCTGGCCGGTCAGGCTACACGAAAGGAGGGAGTGTGCAGAACCAGTTGGTTCTGGGACTGGATTGATTTGCAAATAAAATCTTTCTGAGTGCTGGTAGCCCCTTCCCCCTTCCCCTGCTCCAGGAGGGAGGAACCCCAGGCCAGCCACTTTCATCTCAAAGATCAGCCTGGAGGCTCCACTTCAATGCAAGCAGACACCCCAAAGGGCAGTGACTAAATGCTGGATTCTGGGCTCTTCCCAGACACCAACAAATCCCCATTCCCACGTTCAGGCACAAAGACTGGCTCCAAGTGAAACAGGACCATGGGGTGCAGAACCCCAGGAGGGACGGACATCTCTCTGGGGCATTGTAGGGATTCTCTACCCAGTTCCCAGTTTATCCATTCAATGCAAACCTGAGGAATAATCAGCAGTTATCCCCCGGGGTTTTTCGGAGCGGGGAGCAGGGGGTAAACGGGAGTCAGTCTCACGGCATGTTTTTTCCAGGCTCTTACTTCATCTTTCAGGAGACTCACATACTGCTGGTGGGAATCGTATCTGATACAACAGCTTGGAAAACTAGCCACATCTACTGACGCCGAGCACACTGATTCCCAAAGACCAGCAATTCTGCTCCTAGGTATGTGCCCAACAGAAACGATCCCAACGCTGATCAAAGGCAGGTACTAGAGTTAGGGTGCTCAGAGCCCCCGCTGTAAGGCCACACTAAAGCCACACGCAATACCAGGAAAGAATCTCACAAACGTAGTACTGAGTGCAAGAAACTGGACACAAAAGAGAACATTCCACATTGTTCCGTTTATATAAAGTACAAAGAACAGGCGAAACCAGCAGAGGCCGTGGGGATCAGGAAGGTGATCTACCCCGACTGGGGGCTTCTGGGGTGCTGTTGACACACTTGACCAAGGTGCCGGTTGCACAGGTGGGTTCTGTTTATGCAAATGCACCGAGCTGTAAGCATTTGGTAGGTGCTCTCTAATTAGGTCTGTTACACACCATGGGGGGAAAACGTTCATAAAGAAAAGAGAGTTAGAATGGGCGGTGGTAGGTTTCTGCCCCAATAAGAAGCCAAGAAAGAAGCAAAGGGCACGCAGGCAAGTTGACACGGGCGTGAAGGCGCCCACATGCGTGCAATCCAGCTCTCTGGCCTTGCAAAGGGCAACGTCCTCCCATCAGATTGACCCCCTTTTCCTTTCAGAGGCACCAAACCAAAGTCACCTCCGCTCATAGCCACTCAGGGCTGATTTTATGACCCAGCTCACAGTCCAGAGGATAATGACCTCCAGTTCCCAGGTTCGAAGGGTTTCCAGGGTCTTAAAGGGCTCCATCCAGGGTGGACTTGGCAAGGAGGCCGACAAACCCCGGTCCTTCCGGGCCACGTCACGTGGCCAGCTCAGCTGGGCAGCCACCTGCAGGCCGGGCACACCCCGGCAGGCGTGAGGTCTAAAGTGCGGGCTTAAAAGGGCAGTCTCTCATGTATTCTTTTTGCCACTTTCCATAGAGGACTTTCTGGGGCAGAAGCTGCTAGATCAACAGCAAACCCAAGCTTTCCTGCTGGGCCCCCAGGGAAGGGAACTCGCTCTTTGAGCCTGGGGAGGGTTGGAATCAATCTAGTGCCCAGGAACCAGAAGCCCACCACATTCTCAACTTTTTTTTTTTTTAGCTGCACTGCGCGGCTGTGGGATCTTAGTTCCCTGACCAGGGATCAAACCCATGCCCCGTGCAGTGGAAGCATGGAGCCCTAACACTGGACAGCCAGGGAAGTCCCCACATTCTGAACCTTGAAGAGGAAGAAGCCCAGGTCCTGGCACCTCCCTGGGATGCATGTGCCTCGAGCTCACCACGACCACCCCTGTCACTCACCCAACATCACAGACTCTGCCCCTCCAGGAGGCCTTCTAGAACCTTCCTTCCCTCCCCTCTGGGCTCAGAGCTTCCTTGGTGCCCCACTCTCCTCCAAGTTTCCTCCATCATTCTCTGGAACTCTCTGACGCCTCCCTGGTCACGCTGGCTCAATGCACCAACAGGCACGCTCACATATCACCCCTGCCCCCCCTCGTCTCCCCCTGGCACCCATCACAGTTGAAATTAAATAATCATTTGACTCAGTTTTTGTACCTCGTCCACCCAATAGAACCCAAGCTCCATGAGGGCAGGGACCGGGCATGTCTTAGCCACCACCGGCTCCCAGCAGCCGATGTTTATTTCCTTGTCTGTGTCCATCTGTGTGTTAAGGCTCAGAGTGGGGACACCAAGGCATTCCCAACACTTGGCTGTCCATCCCTCTTATTTCTCCCTCTCCTTGACATCTCCTGTAGAAAGAGTGATGTGCAGCCGTGGGGCAAGCCCTAGAATCAAATCTCAGCCCAGCCACTGCCAGCTGGTTGACCCTGGGCAAGTTACCAAACCTCTCTGAGCTCTATCTACCCCTCAGGGCTGGAGGGGAGACTGACTTGGGTTAATCACTGACCACAGTGTCTCAAACATGATAGTACTGTTTTCTTGTATCTTTACAGTTTCCTTCCATTTGAGGACATTGTCCAAGAAGGCCAACTCGCAGGCCAGAACAGGGATCCAGCACCTGATTCATTCATTCATTAACAGGTTCCACTCAGTGCAGCTGGCCTAGGCACGGGACACAGTGGGTGGAAACCGCAGACAAGATCCCAGCCGCTTCGGTGTTTGTGAGGTTTTGCAGAGGGGAGAGGTTGTTCGCACATTCATCTTTTCATGTTTCTCTCTCTCTCTCTCTCTTTTGGTTTATGCAACAAGATTTTTTCCCCAATAGCTTAATTTAAACCCAACATATTATTTAAGTTATCTAAGACTCCCGCACCAGGTAATAAAAATATTATAGGTTTTTTTCCTATTATTTTTCTTTTCAAAATAAAAACAATGATTTCAGATGTCTTCACAGGGAAAATGAATAAAACCAGCTTTCGTCTGCACACCAAGGCACTATAACTTGTCATTTCCTGAGTAAGTGAAGTGCTGGCTGGGTGTAGCCTTGAAAGGGAGGACCTGATTCCGGACACCCAGGTACCACAGACAGTCTTGGGCTCAGCAAGGGCAGCTGTGGCCTCCAGAACCACTGGATTCCTGACCAGCAGTCTCTCCCCAGCCAGGAGATGTATAAAAGACGGTTTCTTTCTTTCTTCAAGCATCACAGCCCCATTCAGACCCATCAGCTTGAGACAATGAAAGGAGAGCACAGCATCCCGGCTCCCTTTGATCTCACACCCCCGGAGACCTCTGTACAAACTGAGAACAAAAGGCGGGGAATCCAGTGGCAGTCCCCAGTAACTCCCCCCGAGACGTGCCTCTGAAGAGCTTTCCTTAGGAATTCTGAGCAGAGCAACCCCCAAGCTCCTCCCCCAATAAAAAATAACTTTAATCCTCATTCAAGATCACCGGTTCCAATTTAAAACCTGCAAGTCCCGGCTCTCCTCTGCTGGAACCTCCCGTCTCTTTGGCAGGCAGCCCTGGATGCCACTTTCCGCTTCTCCACCGGCTTCTAAGTGGAAAGAGGCACCCGCTGAGCCTGTGCAAGTCCCAGCTCCACACGCGGGAGAGAACAAAGACTTAACACAAAGAAGAACTGGGCCTTCCAAGCCCTGCAGCCACTTGCTCCAGAGGAGGGATGCTTCAGGCGCTGGAGTCTGCTTCCTCGCCAAGATGCGCTGTCCGCCCCCTCCCACCCCCGACTTTGCACACTGGCTCTCTCTCCAGGGTTGGGAAAGGTCGAGGGTGACCTACAGTGGTCCTGAGATCCTGGACCTCTCCAGAGGCCTTCCACTCAGCTGGGAGGGCAGAGACCAAGCAGTGGACACCAGAGATGAAAGCCAAGATGGGATGGAGCTGGCCCTCTAGGGACCGAGGCACAGGGTTACAGAGACACACGTTAACCATTGCGAGGTACTGGATTTTGTCAGCCTTTAATATTCTGTAGTGAAAAATCACTGGCTTTATACACACACACACACACACACGCACACACACAAAATCTAGAAGGGTTTTGTACTCTTCTCCAAGCTGAGCTGTCAGACAGTAGGAATTTTGGTCCTTGTACCTGTCCATGCTGAAGAGTCCAAAGGTGGATTTTTCCAGATTCCTGATGCATGGAACCTGAGAAAGCCACATAAAATCCCACCAGCAGACCAGGACAACCCCTCCACGAACCGATTCAGCTCAGCAAGTCTCTCCTAAGCACGTACAGGGGTCAAGAACCCTGCCAGAGCCCACAGAGCACACCTAGGTGACATGGCCACAGCCCTGTCCTCCTGATGCTTACAATCTACTGTTCACACAAGTTGCTACAGGTCAAGGTGGTCTAGGATGAGCATGATACAAGATGCCCAGGGACAGCTCCAAGGGCTGCAACCCATGCAGTAACACAGGGCCCGGTGCCCACAAGGGCCCCACACTTTGTTTAATGCTCTACTGTCCCCATTTTGAAGTTCTTAATAATTTTTTCATAAGGGGCTTACATTTTCATGTTGTACTAAGGCCTGCAAATTATAGAGCCAGTTCTGGAGATACCGAAAGAGTAATACAGTCAGGATTAAACGGAGAGAGAAATCACATCCAGAGAGCTTCTCTTATTCCTGGTACATGTAACAGCTAAAGTACAAATGAATACTTGGAAATGGCATTATACCCTCGGTTTACTCCCATCATTGGTTTAAGTAGAGACCTTTCCAGGGTCACTGCAGAATCAGAATCTTCCATACTATACCAAGAGGAAAGTTAGCAAAATCAGTTTCCATGAGCCTGTTTATCATAACTCTGGTCTACAACAGCATCTTTTCTAATGCAGCTCGGCCTGACGATTTTAAAACTATGGGGACCTTTAATTTATCAAGCTAATGTGATTACAAAGCCATCCCAGAGTCTAGCCATCTCAGAGGCACTCAAGTGGAGGCCCCGCCTGTGAAATTTATGACCTGAAGCTTACGCTCTTCCAGTCCCTTTAAATGGGAAAATCTTTACCTTAGTTGAGGGATGAACTCATTCCACAATCTGAAAAAAAAAAAAATTAAGCCCTTCTACAAGTGCTCTGCTCTGTTAGTTTTTACAACTCGTCCGCAGACAACGAGGTTTAAATACCATTTACCAACAAGCTTCATTTTAACCTTCCTTTGCGGAGGATGCAAAATCAATTATGTATCTGCTGATTACGTCCTCGCATCACGTTCTGGTGGCATCTCACGATTAATGCAGTCCATGAGGCTGGCCGTAAGCAGCTTCACACAACACCTTCTGGTTATTACAAGCATCACTCTGACCCAGAGCTGAATGTAGGGGGTTCAGACACAGCATAATGCATGGGGATTTTGCATCTTTAAGAAATCAGTTTGTAGATGGTTTAATTAAAATACACCAGAGCATAATTCAATTGGAATTGAGGTTCCCATCAAACCAAATTAGGCAGCAGAAATCTTTCCAACCTTAAAAGTTCCTACAAGGGACAGGGTAGAAATTTCACTCAGCTATTTGGAGTGTTTCTTCCTCTACTGATATAACTGTTTTCACCAGTAAAACCAACTGCACTCAAAGACAGAAGGGACATGACATCTTCTCAGCCAAGCCCCTCGTGTTGCAGGTGAGAAAAGAGGCTCAGAGAAGTCAAGTAAGCAGCCCCAGGACACAGAGCAGTCAGTGAGAACTGGGACCAGAGATGCAGTGGCCTGAAAAAATGAGGGCAGGGCTTCCCTGGTGGCGCAGTGGTTGAGAGTCCGCCTGCCGATGCAGGGGACGCAGGTTCGTGCCCCGGTCCGGGAAGATCCCACGTACCACGGAGCGGCTGGGCCCATGAGCCATGGCCGCTGAGCCTGCGCGTCCGCAGCCTGTGCTCCGCAACGGGAGAGGCCGCAACAGTGAGAGGCCCGCGTACCGCAAAAAAAAAAAAAAAAAAAAGAAAGAAAGAAATAAAATAACTTCTGCTCTCAAACCCTAAGTGACAGGACAAGGAGGATGGCGGTTTTCTTTGCTTCTCACCAGCCCTGCTTTTTGAAACTGCAGCAGCCGTGGGCCAGCCGGCAGAGAACAAGGGTTCTTCACCCAGAGATGAGACAGTGAGAAAGCGAAGCTGTAAAGGAAAATTCGGGGGATGCAGAACAGAAAACAACGGGCATCAACCCAAGGGTGCTATGAACCAAGTCCTCTGACCAGCTCTCCCAAGCCCACCTGATCCCATCCCACCAACTGATCCCCTCCTCGGAACTTGGCATTGGCTGTTCCCTCTGCCTGGGATGCGCTTCCCGAGCTGCAGACGGTGGTGCCTTCTCGTCATTCAAGAATCAGCTTAGATGTCACCTTTTCGGAAAGGCCTTCTCCGATCACCCAGACAGTCACTTCCCATCCCATAGCACTTATTATTGCCTGTTCTCTGATATTCGTGAACTCATCCGTGAGAATATACACTCTGTGAGTGCAGGGACCCTGTCCGTCTAATTACTGCTGGATTCCCAGCTCCTAGGACAGCATTGGGCACACGGTAGGTCCTCAAATCACTGGAGGGTGGCTCTTAAAGGGGGTGCAGGGCTTCCCTGGTGGCGCAGTGGTTGGGAGTGCGCCTGCCGATGCAGGGGACGTGGGTTCGTGCCCCGGTCCGGGAAGATCCCACGTGCCGCGGAGCAGCTGGGTCCGTGAGCCATGGCAGCTGGGCCTGCGCATCCGGAGCCTGTGCTCTGCAATGAGAGAGGCCACAACAGAGGCCCGCATACCGCAAAAAAAAAAAAGGGGGGGCTGCAGAGCCTGAGTCAGAAGAGTTGAAGATGAAGGGTCAGGCTCTCAAATGGTCTTCGTTAACGAAGTTGAAGGATCAGGGGCAAGTCATTTCACCCCCCAGGTCTCGGTTTCTCCAGCTGTAAAAGGGGGGTAAGCAGGACAGGAAAACAACCCAGACGACCGGTAAGACCCTTGCCGTTTCCGCACTGTGGGTCGAGGTCTTCAATCAATCAATGTATTCTTGCCTTTCCTCCTTTCATCCATTTGTCCATCCATCCAATCATTCTTTCCCATGGGCTGGGTCCTGGGGATATAACCTTGAGTGAGACACACCTCCTATCCTAAAGGGACAAATACCTTCTAGTGGCAGAGAGGGAAAGGAGGTAATTCCTGCACTGACCAGCTAAGGGCCAAGGAGACTCCTGGGTCTCTGGCTGGGCCATTCATGCAGAGAAGGAAACCAGAGCTAAAATCCCACAGATGCTGCAGTGATGGAACATCTATATTAGTTACATCCAGGGAATCTGATCAAGGAACCCAAAGAGAGTCACAGTTGAGGACAGATTGAGGACAGAAGAGGATCACTCCTGAGATTTCTGCAGATTACCTGTCCCCCATCTTTGCCATGGAAGGACTGGAAATCCTCCTCAGGGGAACAATTACAATCACTGCTACATTCCATCTTATTAACTAAAGAGCTTAACACACGCACCCACGTACGAACATGAGCACATGTGAGCACACGTGAGCACACATGCACACAGAGATGCCCTGGGCCAACCCCTGAAGAACTCATGGAGGACTGGAGTATATGCATATTTCTTTCAAAACGCCCCACAGGAGTTCTGATGTGGCACCTGGATTTAGAGTCAACGAGCCTCCTGCAAAGTTTCCTTCTGATCACAGTTGTAGAGGTCAATGATAACAGCGTGAAATGTATCCAGGAGGATCTTAGCAGGTGAACTTTCCTAAGCATCGAGAACATTGCAGTCACAAAACAAAAGCTAGGCGCTTCCCTGGTGGCGCAGTGGTTGAGAATCTGCCTGCTAATGCAGGGGACACGGGTTCGAGCCCTGGTCTGGGAAGATCCCACATGCCGCGGAGCAACTGGGCCCGTGAGCCACAAGTACTGAGCCTGCGCGTCTGGAGCCTGTGCTCCCCAACAAGAGAGGCCGCGATAGTGAGAGGCCCGTGCACGGCGATGAAGAGTGGCCCCCGCTTGCCACAACTAGAGATAGCCCTTGCACAGAAACGAAGACCCAACACAGCAAAAATAAAATAAATAAATAATAAACTCCTACCCCCAACAGCTTCTTTAGGAAAAAAAAAGCTAGTCTGGGTGGGGCAGGGTGTGATGAACTGGGCAATTGGGATTGACATGTATACACTGATGTGTATAAAACTGATGACTAATAAGGACCTGCCATAACAAAAAATAAATAATATAAAATTCCAAAAAAAAAAAGAGACAACCAAAAGCTAGAGCTAGCTGAATGATAAGGTTCAGACAACAGACTGTTGATTGTTGGGGGGTAGGGAAGGCTGAGGGGAGGGGAAATGAGTGAAGGTGGTCAAAAGGTACAAACTTCCAGTTATAAGATAAATAAGTTCTGGGGAATCTAATTTACAGCATGGTGACTATAGTTAACAATACTGTATTGTTTGTTTTGTTTGTTTGTTTTTTTGCGGTATGCGGGCCTCTCACTGTTGTGGCCTCTCTCGTCATGGAGCACAGGCTCCGGACGCGCAGGCTCAGCGGCCATGGCTCAGGGGCCCAGCCACTCCGCGGCTTGTGGGATCTTCCCGGACCGGGGCACGAACCCACGTCCCCTGCATCGTCAGGCAGACTCTCAACCACTGCGCCACCAGGGAAGCCCTGTATTGTGTTTTTGAAAGTTGCTGAGAGTAAATCTTAAAAGTTCTCATCACAAGAAAAAAAATTGCAACTACGTGAGGTGATGGATGTCAGCTAAACCTATTGTGGTGATCATTTTGCAATATAAACATGTATCAAATCATTATGTTGTACACTTTAATACAATGTTATATGTCAATTATATCTCAATAAAACTAGGAAAAAACAAAAAAACTAAAGCTAGTCTGGGGATTCAGCTCAACACCCCGGGACGCACCCCCAGCCCTTGCAACACACCCACCCGGGAAAGCTGCCTGCAGGTCCCGCACATTTCCTTCCTTGCTGTGGCCCAGCCTAACTCTTTCAAAAACAACTTCATAATGTACCCTGGAGTAACAACCACAGCCCCTTGTTTATGGGCTTGGCCAGATCAGATAAAATTTCATTCTCTGAATTGGTTCCTAATTTAATTACTCTCCGGATAAGCGCTGGCCTCCCGTAGCTGCAGGGGAGGGACTCAGAAGGCACTGGCGCCAGGAGCCACGAGCTGCAGTTCTCGTTTGGCAGCTGGTGGAGGATGAGTTGTTCTGGGGCCTTTGCAGATCAAAGGGGATTAGAATAGTGGGCTTGGGCCAGGCGGTCACCGTCTGTCCACCCAACCAGCCTGTGTTTATTGTCCCCAGCCAATCAAGAGGGTGACCTGCGGTTTTACTAAGCGCTCAGGGAAAACGTTCAGGGTAACTGGACTGACTCTGAAAACCCAGATTCAGCCCTGACTCTGTGTGGCCTCTCTGGGCTTCGGTTTCCCCATCTACAAAATGGGGCTGGACTATGTTTCCCTGAAGCCCTTTCCAAGCTCTAAAATCCAGACAATTCAGGTGGGGATCAGTACCTCATCTGAGAATCAAGCCTTCTCTAGGGCCAGGGAAAAAGCATATAAAAAAGTAAATGAGGGCTTCCCTGGTGGTGCAGTGGTTGGGAGTCCACCTGCCGATGCAGGGGGACACGGGTTCGTGCCCCGGTCCGGGAGGATCCCGCATGCCGCAGAGCGGCTGGGCCCGTGAGCCATGGCCACTGAGCCTGTGTGTCCGGAGCCTGTGCTCTGCAACGGGAGAGGCCACAGCAGTGAGAGGCCCGTGTACCACAAAAAAAAAAAAAAAAAAAAAAAGTAAATGAATCTTATTATTAAAAGCAAGTAAAAATACCTCATAAATTTTAATTCTAGAAATGGAAACATGTCCACACAAAAACTCATAAATGAATGTTTATAGCAGCACTATTCATAAGGGCCAACAGGTGGAGAACACCCAAATGTCTATCAACAGATGAATGGATAAATAAAATGTGGTCTATTCATACAATGGAATATTATTTGGCCATAAAAAGGAATGAAGTACTGATATAAGCTACCATATGGATGAACCATAAAACATTATGTTAAGCGAAAGAAACGAGACCCACACAAAAAACATATTATATGATTTCATTCACCTGAAGTCCAGAATAGAGAAATCAATAGAGATAGAAAATAGATTCCTGGTTGCTTAAGGCTGGAGGGTGGGGGGTGAATGGAGAGAGAGAGGGCTGATAGCTAATAGGTACATGGTTTCTTTTTGATACAATGAAGTGTTCTAAAATTACATGTGGTTCTGGTTGCACATGTCTGTGAACATACTAAAAACTACAGAATTGTATACTTTAAATGGGTGAATTTTATGTTATGTGAACTACACCTCGTTAAAGCTGTTTTATAAAAAGGACAGGTTGAATGGGCAAAAAAGTCTGTTGCATGATTTGGGAGATTGGGATTGACATATATACACTAATATGTATAAAATAGATAACTAATAAGAATCTGCTGTATAAAAAAATAAAATTCACATTAAAAATACCAGATGAGAACTTCGTAAAATAAATATATATACACACAAATACATGCACGCGCACACACACACACACACACGTCTCCCTAAACAATCCTGTACCTTCATAACTGATCCAAAGGTACATAAACCCACACACACACAGAAAAAAAGAAACTGCTGACTTAAATGTGGGCAGACCTGCATTTTCCTATTGATTTGTTTCAGTTTTAACAGTCAAAAGCAAATTTATTTTCTACCATCTAAATGGCAACTGAGGTTTCATCTACTTTCCAATACATCACTTTTATTCTCTGAGCCAGATTGTGAACAATGCAAAAGGTCCATGGATTCTCAGCTGTCGACCCACAGGCAAAAGATTTTTTTTTTTCCTGGAAACTATTTCCAATAAAGAGGCCACATTTGTTAAGCTCACTCTTCCCTTTTGTACATCTTTCCATATCTAATTTCTCACAGAAACTGCTACAGAGCAGGTATGAACAGCTTTTCAAAGCTAGGGCAGCACAGATATCAGGCTGATCCCACTTGCATTAATCGGAGCCTTCTTTCATCCTCTCGTTTACTGCCGCTGATAACTTTCTTAGCCAAGTTCAATATGTCCTAAAAGCAGCTGTTTCCTCTGACTTTCAAAACAGTGCGCTTGGATTATTGGCCTGAAATGGGGTTGGATGGGGCCTTCCTGGAACTATTATCTTTATAGAGAATTGTGACAGAATAAGGGACGGTCCCATCAGTGAAGGTCAGGCTACGGATGACCAAAGAGAAGGCAATCGTGAGCTTCCCACGGTTCAAGAACACCCAGCTACACAGGAAGATGGTCCTCCCGAAGGACTCACCATTTCTAAGCCCAGATGGTGTTTCTTTCAGACAAGAAATACTGATGGGTCAAAGTAAGAGACAAAGAGGGGAAGTTTAGTGCTTAATGCTGGATGGTACACAGGCAGCGTGGGCCTACAACTCAGCTCTCCACACCCCTCCCCTCAGACCACCACCCTGCTTTACTTCCTCCCCTGGGTGGGGTTCAGCATCCTGGGACCCCAAGCAGAAAGATGCTTGAAACTCCTATAGCCAGGACACCATCCCCTTTGCAAGACAGAGAAGGAGTCCTGCTACCTCAAAACTGAGTCCCAGTCCTAAGGCAACAGTGTCCAGTGGGAGAGGAGGTGTTGGTCCCACCAGAGAGAAGGGCCCTGGGCTGGCTGGGATGCCAGACAAAGGAGGTCCTGGTAGCAGCCAAACAGAGGCCAGAGTTGGGGTTCCCGGCCCTGCCAAGACCCCCCCTGGGTCCCCACTCATTTGTCCTTCACCCTGTGATGATAGGGAGGATTCCAGGCAGGGGATGAGCCTGGATTCAGGGCTGGCTTATGGACTAGGTTGGCCCTCTCCAACAGACCAGACATCCCCCCACTCTGTATTTGTTGAGACTCTGGAGAGAGGCTTTCCATCGAGGGCTGCCAACAGAGAGTTTGGAGAATAAACCCACCCAACACACACACACACACACACACACACACACACACACACACTCTCTCTCTCTCTCTCTCTCTCTCTCTCTCTCTCTCTCTCTCTCTCTCTCTCTCTCTCTCTCTGCCAGGAGCACAGGCCCTGGCCCAGCCCGACTGCAGCCCCCAATCTCTCATTCCAAAGAAGAGGGCGGAGACCAAATAAGCGGTGATATCCTGCCTCCAGCAAATGTCTGACAAATCTGCACTTTTCTTCATGGAAAATTAAAAAGCTAAACTGCCCCAAGAATCTGATGGAGGATGACAGCCTCCAGGGGCCCTCAGAGTTCATCCTTGAACCAGAAACGAGATGGCGGAAAGAACACCAATCCCCGCATTCTTCTCACATCTTCCTACGGCAACAGCAATTCTGAAATCAGGCGTCTGGTTACATGACCCAGAGATGAGCCAGCTGCGGCCAACTCCCACCTGGATGTCTAGGAGACTGAGGACGGAGAAGCCGGCCGGTCCCACGGGACCTGGGCCAAAACTTCGCCCTGCCCTGGGGTGGTTGCAACTTAACAGCGTGATCATAAGTGTCTGTCGGGAAACCCAACTACTTGGCCCAATTCCCTGGGGCAACTCCGCTTTCTTGTAATCCTGGAGATCCCTTCTGTGCACAAAGCAAATACGGTTCTGTGTGTACATGTGGAAGACTTTACATAAACAGGTTCTTGAATCAGAGGCAGTAACCCTCTGTAGACCAATAGTCTGATTTTTGGTTTGGAAATTATGGTCCCTATAAATACATGCCGGGACATACTTTATATTTTTAATGCGAATATTTACATTCCAAACAAAGGAGCATGGAACTTAAAGACAAGCTATTTATACTGGCCATAAGAAACACTAACGGCCTCAACATTTCTTTCCTGAGTAAATGGCTCCTGACTTCTATTCCTGAAATACCAACCAAAATTCCATAACGTTTATCCCCAAGACTCTCAAGACACAAAAAACTGGGCTCACTACCTTTTAATAGCCCAAAACTCTAGTGTCAGGAAATCCAAGGTTATTACATTAGGCTCTTGACTCCTGCAGAAATTTAGCGACAAGCATTAACTCTCCTGCACCATATGCTGCCGAATTGGGGATACTTTTCTGTCTCCTGGATGCACACCCAGAGGCCCACGTGAAATCCATCACAGCCCTTCCTCCAGGACTAGCTGGCTTTTGAGCATTCATTCAACTCTCGCGACTGAGTGGGCCCCCAGACAGCCTCATCACCCTTGAGGGGCTTGCTGGGCATGGGTGAGTGGACCACACACCCAGGAAAACTAGAAAGAACGTGGTATAAAGTAGGTTGAGTTCAATAGCGTAGAATTGCAGACACTCAGAGGAGGACGGTAACACCTGGATGGGAGGATATGGAGAGATGGTAAGAATTACTGGCAAAGCTTCCCGAAGGTGGTGATGGGACGGGGGGCCGGGGGCTGATGAAGGTTCAGGCCATGCAAAGAGGAGGCTGGATCCACAGTTCCCCCCTGGGATGAACCGGGAGGGAGAACCAAGAGGAGGCAGAAAAGGCTCTCCCACTCAGGCTACCAGGCTGTCAGCCAGCCAGTGGCTCCGGGGGCACCCCCGTCCCTTGTAAATTACATGTGTGTCACAAAGGCTAATCATTATCTCAATCTGGCTAATCACTGCCATGCTCTACAGATAACAAGGCCTGGTTAACAGGCTCACTTCCTAATCTCAGTGTCCCCCTCAATATCCTTATCAACTGCATATCTAATGCTGCCCTTATCAATTTATGCCTAATAGGTACCACGTGCCAGCCCCAAACCCCTGCCCCCTGCCCCCGTGGGTCAGGCCCGGGGCTAAGTACTTATTATTTGCTGTGTGTGGAGGTGGGGTGGGGGATGGGGGGGTATCGTCTTGCCCACTCCTGATGTTTCTTCCTCGTGGAGACAGCGCCACCTGTGTACCACCACCTGTGTCTACACCTGGTGGTGTCCATCCACCCCCATCCCAGGAGTGTGCAAGGAGGACCTAGACACAGGTAGCCTGGCCTTGCCTCTTCCCACACAGAGTAGGCACTGCCCCCTGCTGGCTACCCTGTGGAGGAAGGGGGCCGGCCCAGGGAGAGGCTGCCGCTTTCCCACTGGACCTGTGACTCAGGGGAGGTCAGCCGGCCTAACTGCCCACTTCTCACTTGAGGATTGCGATGCCCACGTGCCCACCGGTTCAATCACATTCTACTATGTCTACTTCAGCCGGGAACAAACATTGCATTTTTACCTCCACCTATCTTTCTCCTCCCCTCTCTCTCTGTAAGTTCAGAACTTGGCCAGGAAAGAGGGGCTCAGTTTGGGGAGCTCCCTTGAACCCTAACTTGTACTACTGGTACTCAAACTACACTACAAGGACAAGGAAGAGATTATTAACCCCACTTTACAGGTGAGGAAACCGAGGCACAAGGAGATTAAACCACTTGCCCAGGGTCATGATCAAACGCAGGTCAACGGGGTGCCCAGGCTCACCCCACCACCTCCAAGGGCCTATACAGGATTCAACACCCAGGCTAAAAGAACATCTCCATGATGGGCACCAAACATTTGGTTGATTGGAAAATGAAGGTGCTGGCCGAGCTTACTTCATCCAGCCCGAGTCAGTTAACGTGTGTCACGAAGGGCAGACAGAGCTGCCCAGACCCCTTTCAACAAGGGGTGAGAAAATAACACACCTTCACAGACCTCTCAGACTCTGAAATGCACCTTCTAACATCACAGCAAATGTGCCACGGGCCCCGGCCCTGGGGGCAGCTCCCTACAAGGGCACAGCAGAGCGGGACAGAACTTCCCCCCAAGATCCAGGGCTGCCCCGAGAGGGACAGAATTGCCAACTCTCATGTTCTTTCCCCCTCAGAGGCCACTCCACTATGTTTTTGACCACAGGGAGCAAAAAGGGCCAGCAAACACATACTCCATTTCAAGAGAAGACGTGAAACCACCAGGTTCCCGCATATCACTAGAAAAAACAATTGCGCCTGCCTTGTAATCTAATTATTTGCCCATGCTGGGGTATTTTCCAGGCACCTGGGTAACTAGGCTTCCTGTTTCAATATTTTTATCACAAACACGATTCTGGAAAGTGTCCAGGTTTCCATTATAATGATACTCTCTGCTTTTGAGGATCCACCAGCCTCACTTTCTTCAGAGACCTGAAAGGCCTGGACCAGGACAAACTCTAGAAATGTAGCATAGGTGTCAGGGAGAGCCTGCCCCGGCAAAAAGGCCCCCCCCCCACACCTACTCAGGACTCTCTGACGCTTACAGTGGTGCTCAAGATGTAACATTCAAAAGCCAGCCCCCCCAGCACATTTCCTGGTCTGCCCTGGGCTTAAGCGCATCTCATGGGAGCACAGCCAAACTGACCTACAGCCTGTCCACAGCGTTCCGCTGGAAGCATCCCAGAGGGCAACTATGGATCCAGGCCCCTCTTTGCACAGATGAAGAAATAGCCCAGAGAGGTGAAGCAACCAGCCTGACTAGAATCCAATGTGTCCTGGGGCTCCCGGCCTTACGGGGTGTAAGAGAAGTCCTCTGAGGTAGAATATGCCAGAATTCCACCCCCAACACACACCAAGAAATATACACATCTACATAAAAGACTGTACGTGCAATTTCAGAGGGATCAGAGACGTCCCCCGTCCCTGGTTATGAGCTCTGGAGCTAAAGAATACCACAAAAGCCGATGTTTCTTAAGCACTTACTGTATGCCAGGCACCGCTCCAAGTGCCCGGCAGGTATTGTCATGTAGAGGACCCCAGCTCTCAGGCCAGGGGTGAAGTCGCCCCAGACCACTCCAATGTCAGAGTCGCTAATGCAGACTCCTGCCGCACTCTGGGCAGCACTGTGGAACTCCGACTTGCAAGTTCTGCCTCGCCTACTGCTCTGAGCGCTGCCTCTCAGCTCCCACGCACCTGGCCCTGGGCCTGCACCTGGAAGAAGGCATCAATGCTGCATGTAGCTGCTGCTGATGAAAGAGGCTGCTCGCGTTTCCTGTACATCCTTTTCGAAATCAGCAGAGACTGAGAACCTGCTTTCTCCTGCCACCTCCCCGCCCCTTACCACTTGCTGATTCACGCCCGCCTTCCCCTTTTAGAGCCAGGATTGTTTTTCTCCCCCTCCAGCCCCATTTCCCTCCTTCCTCCACTGCCATTCCGTGCTCCTAGCTCCTGCACATCCGGATGACTGAAAGCTTCTTCCCTGTGATTTCCAAGAGCCTCCCTGCCCTCTGATTGAGACACAGGGGGACACCTGTCTGACCTGGCTGGCACAGGGCCAGCTGGGAACCAGTAGGGGCCCAGCAAATGACAGCTGTTATGACCAAATGTCTTCCTCCCCAACCCCCGTACGTAAAAATATATATATATTCTGTATTGGCCCAAATCCACAAAAAACCTTTACTTTTCTTCCTAGATATGGAGACTGGATACTCAGTAGACAACTCCCACCTCTATGCTTCATTTCATGCTGTGAAGACACGGGTCTACACATAAATCATCTCGTCCCAGTGCTTCCTTTTAAAGGATGAGCGTCTCAGGAAGGAAATCAGACCCCAGCACTTGAGAACAATAACGAAAGACCCTGTGCAAGTCCAAACAGTCTTCCAGGACGTCGTTAGCTAAGTGAGAAGACGGGCTCTGGATTCACAGCAAAGCAACACAGTTCCGGCGGAACTCAGTCGACATCACCTGAGCATCCTGACTTTCAGGTGGATGTACCGTTTTCACCAGTGGCTGCAAGTGTCGCTTCTAAATCACGTGCTGCTAAAGAGATGCCCAGTGACAGAGTGCTCACACGGTGACACTGCCAGGCCAGCTACGTTTCAAACTAGTTTCTGTTTTTAGAATTTAAGGAAACTCCTCTCTCATACAAATGCATCCCAAATGACACCTGGCAATCCAGGGCCTGCTGAGACCTGGGGACCAGGACAGGGTCTGGATACAGGGACAGGAAGCAAGAGCTCCCCACCACAGCGAAGGTCCATTCATCTAGGAGTTTCCAAGAGGCTCCAGTCCAGCAGGGTGGGATGACAGAGCCAGCCCAGGAGCTGGAGAATCAGAGACCTGGTTTGACTTTCCACTTCTGGGCTGTGTGACCTCAGACCCACTACTCCGAGCCTCAATTTCCACATCAGTAAAAGGAGACTCTCCTCCTATACAACCCACCTCTCACTTTCCTTGCCTTACTGTCCTGCCCACCTTTGAACGCAGCTCGCTGTTCATTTGTCCATCAGGTACAGGCATTTTTGCCTGCTCCCTTCCTCCGAGGGCTGGGTCTCTATCTTATCATGGTGTACTATTTGATAATGAAATTATATAAAAAGTTTTAGGCAGGGTGTCTCTTTCCACATGACAAGAATTCAGCGCTTTGCAGGGCAGAAATAGAGACACAGATGTGGAGAACAAATGTATGGACACCAAGGGGGGAAGCGGGGTGGCGGTGGGATGAACTGGGAGACTGCAATTGACGCATATACACTAATATGTATAAAATAGATAACTAACAAGAACCTGCTGTATAAGTAAATAAATAAATGAAATGAAAAACAAAAGAATTCATCAAACAGCTATTGAATGGATGCATGACACACGGCACATGAAGCAGCCGGGCACATGGCCACAGGCACATCGGGCTCCCGTCAATTCTCAATCCCTCGGCCTCGGGGAGATGTGATCCCCATGCCCCGTCAGGTGTCACAGGTCTCTGACAGTGGGATGCCCTCCCCAGTACACAGACACAGGGCCAGACGTCAAGCTTCAGACCTCCTGGCAGAGTACTCACCCCACCCCCTACTTGTAGCACTGGAGCCCACACTTAAATGTCCAGGCTCAAGAATTCTCTTGAGAAGTAACAAGACCTGTCAAGTCCATTTTTTCCCCCCCAACTGGCTGGAGCTGAGCCAAAGCTGCCCTCCTTAGGTAGGGCATGTGCTCACCTGCCCAGGGCAGCCCCAGAGCGTCTCCCCTCTCCCCATCCCCCAGAGCTCGCCTGGACGCGGATGCTATCCATGCCATCGGCAGATGCCAGGCGGATGCTAGCCAGGCCACCTCCAGCCAGGCCCTAGGTGGCCTTGGACAACCACAGTCTAATCACAACCCAGCCCTAACCTAAAGCTTCTGCTAGGGCAGGTTCCAAGAGCCTGGGGCTCCCATGGCCCAGCTGGTTGACTTGGAGTTTCTTTTCTGCTCTTTCTCCAGACACCAAGTAAGCAGAGTCCACTTCCCAGCCTCTCCCAAACTTTCCTATAAACATAGCTTCTTCCAGATGCAGGGATTAATCTTCTCTCCTTCAGGCCAGCAGAAAATCAAATTCCTCACCTCTTCTGGCCAGGGGCAGCAGCAACAGAGGAGAAGAAAGGTGCAGACACAGAGGCCTCACGGCAGCCACAGTGACGGTGCTGGGATGCCTGGCCATCTAACCATCAAAGAAAAGCAAGGCTCACGTGGGATCCACTATGGACAAACCCGCCTCTCCACCTCCCACACACAATATCCTGGATGAATTAACCCTGCTCACTGCAGTCATACAATACCCAGAGAGAAAAAACACAAAAACATCATTGAATTTCCTTCAGAGGGCCCTAGAAATGGTTCTCCCGGGAAGCTGGACCTGGGAGGGAAGAAGAGCCCTGCAGCTCCACTTCTGGCTCAACTACGCACCTATGCACTGAGAGAGACCACGGCAAGCTGCTTCACCTGGCTGGCTCAGTTTCCCCATGCAGCAGGAGGCAAGGAAAACATTTTCCTGCCAATCTTTCAGGAGTATTAGAGACAAAAACGTATTTGATTTAAAACTACCTCATAAAAAGGCATTTTTATGCCCATGCTATTTTAAACAAAATCATATATGATTTGCACCTCAAGACGGCCTGATTCAACGTACAGTTGGTAAAATTAGTAAGTGCCACGTTCTGGAAGGGAGGGTTCCTGATTTTGCACCATTTGGGAAGGGAGCGGGAGCAGGAAAGCTGGGCATGGAAAATGGTGTGCGAGGTTCTAGAGGAACTTGGGGCAAATCTCCAGGCCTCAGTTTCCACCTGGACGCCTCAGCGGGTGCACGTGCCCCCGGGCTGCTTTCTGCTCCAACACCGGCTGGCTGGCTGCCCTCTTAGGAACCGCAGTTGAGGAAAGAGGAGCTGGGGCCCTGCGAAGCCCTCGGCTCAGCCTCACAGAACAGCGCGCCACATCCCTTCCCGGGGCGTCCTGCGGCTTCCTGGACATACAACTTCATTCCCCAGAACTCCGTGCCATCAACTCACCCAACGTGAATGCAGCGAAGGGCCTCGGGGAACCGGAAACTGGGGGCCGGAGGAGCGAGTCTCAGCCCCAGGCTTTGCCGCCTCCTTCTCGAACCTCCCTGCTCGAGGCGCGGACGTCCAGCTGCCTACAGCCGGCACTCAAGCCCCAACCTTCAGTCCACACCCGCCGCTCCACCCCGCGAGCCGACCCCGGGCGCTGGGCGGACGGACAACGTGGGCACCAGGACCGCGACGGGGCGGTCGAGCAGCCGCACCCAGGACCCTGGCGGCTCCAGATCCTGCACACACAAGCACACACAAGCGCGCGCGCCGGCCAATCCGTTCGCCCGGAGGAGTCGGAAGGCGCCTCCACAGCTCTTCATTCATTCCCCCAAAGGCGAGGTTCCCTTCTCCCGGGCGCCTCCATCCCAAGATCCTAGGGGGCTCCAAGGGGGCCAACTGCGCCACGAGCCGCCCGCCATCCGCCCACGGCCGCCAAGTCCTCTCCACCCGCACACGCAACCCAACAGACTCGGGCTCCATCACGATCGGCAGCGTCGCCCCCGCGCAGGGGCCGTTGCCACCCCGGCTCCCCACAGCTTCGTCACCCCGCAGCCCCACCGCCCGGCCGCCCCGCCGCGCCACTCGGCTCAGACCTGCAGCGCTCGGCTCGCCGCGCCCAGGCCGGCCAGGGACGCCGCCGCCGCCGCCACCGCAGCCGGGAAGCGCCGGCTACTCCGGAGTCACGCCGCCTCCTGAGCTGGGAGGGGGCAGGGGGCGGGGAGGAAGGAAGAGGGAGCGGGGAGCAAAAGTTCAGGACGCCCCGGGCCTCGCCGCGGCCCCGTCTCCTCCCAGGCCCGCCCCCGCGGTCCCCCTCCCGGAACCCGGTCCCACAGGCTTCGGCGCCCGGGACACCCCCAACACACACCAAGCCTCCCCTCCCAGTGTGGCCGCAGGACTGGAGCCGGGGCGAGGAGGCGGTTCTGAACCCGAGTCCAGGAAAGAGTGGCAGATGCACACCTACCTGCCTCGGGCCGCGCCTGGAAACTTCCCAGAAGTGCGCCGGGAAGCGGAGCGCAAGGCTGGGGAATCCCCACCCCCACCCCCATCCCCACCCAAAGCGCGCTCTTAAGGAGAAAGCACCGATCTGTCGGTCCGTCGGTCCTCCGCCTGCAGCGCGCCGCCCCGATTCCGACTCCTGGGGTCGTTCTCCTGGGGCCACCCCGTGCGTGCCCCGTGGCGTGCGCCCCCCGCCGGCCTCCGGCTGTCCGCGGCGCCACCACCCCGCCGCCGAGTACCCCGTCCCCGAGCTCCGACCGCATTTTCCCGAGCCGGGGAGGGGGGCGTGCGACCCTTCCCGCGGGGTCCCCAGCGCGCGGGGCGCCCAGAGCACGGCCAGAACCGGCGGCGAGGGGACGCCCTCGGCTGGGGGCCGCGGTTGCCTCGGGGAGACTGGGCCGAGGGTCGCGGGGCCCAAACCTGCCTCGGCTCCGCGCGCTCGCAAGTTCATTGTCTGCCTGGGCCGTCGTCGCCGCCGCCGCTGCCGCCGCGCCGGGAGCGCCGCGGGGAGTGAGGCTGCGCGCAGCCTCCGCCAGGCCGGACTCCCTACGCCCAGCCCGGGCCGCCCCCGGCGCTGCCCGGCCAGAACGCGGAGGGGCGCCGGAGCCCGGAGCCAGACACCACCCGCCGCTCGTCGCCGCCCCCTCCGCCGCGCCTGGCACCCAACTTGTACCTGAGAAGCCTGAGTCCAGCCCGGGAGCCTCTTCGGCTCCGGCTCCGCGGGAGCGCGCCCAGCCCCGCGCCTCGAGCCCCTCATCCAGGGCGCGTCAACCTGACTCCCCGAGCGCAGGGAGGAAAAGTTTGGGAGTGACGTGCGGATGGCGAATGAAACATCCGAAAAGAACCCTCCCCCCGCCCCATGTCGCGCTGACACACATCAGCTCGAGTCTGGAATGTGAGAAAAAGGCGTGTGCGCGGAGCGGTGGGTTTGGTTCCCGCCCCCTCTCCTTCCAAGTAAACACGGCTTGTGCGATGCGGTGATTCCAAATAGAAAGCAAACCGAAACCCCTAAAGTCTGCCAATGACACCCTGCCAGAACTTGGAACGAACTTGGCGGTCTGGAGCCAGCCCATACGTTGATATTCAAGGCCATGGCGCTGGTGGGTTCCGCGCCCTCTGTTGTATTTTTGCATCCCGAGAAGGCTCTCCCGGGCTCTTCAGCCCAGCCTGTTTGCTTCCACGGTGAGGGAAGGCTCAGCGGGACCCCGAGCCCGGCCGGCCGCAGTGGCCCAGGGGGTGGCAGCTCCAGGAAACCACCTGGGCTGCCCGAGGTCAAGGAAGCGGCACCAGTGGTAAACTCCGGGCTCTTGAATGGAGATACCGTCAGTTAAAGAAAAGACACTTTGAATTCTGGAAGACTCGACTCAAGCCCAGCCTCTCAGGAAACAGGTCCAAGGGACAGAAAAAAAAAAATCCTTGTTCTCAGTCACATAGCCTTTTGCCTGCCCGTGTCCCCATGGCTACAGTCCAGCATCTTGTCCTCAAAGCAACAAAGCAACCAAGAGTGGAGCTAAAATGCTCTATAAGTGTCAAGCGCTGGCCCACCGCTGAGGGATGCGTCCGGAGGGTGCCTTTTCCCCCTTTCCTCTCTTTCTGGAAATACGTGACTTTGATCGCTTGAGGCTTCATTTCACCCCACCCCACCCCCCGAAACTATAACCCACCCTGAGGTCATAAACTTCGGCTCGGCATCCACGGCAACTAATGCAGAGGTCACAATCAGAGGATTATAACTGCAGATGGAAAGCTGGGATGAGAGGGGAATTCTTCAGAACGGTATCTTGTTTTCCTGCAAATAATGCCTCTTACATAAAATCTACGAAGAAAGATTAATGCAGCAAAGAGACCAGCCTTAGAATCTCAGACTAGATTGCTTTTTCCATATAGACTCCACTTGGTGGTTTTTGTTCATTATTATTTTTTTAAACAAAAAGCTTTTTCTGAAAGTACAATGAGCTGCTTTTTGCAGGGTTCACAATTCCCAATAGATGATGAGGCCATTTTTCAAGGTCTTACCCACGTTGTGGCTTTGGGGCTTATTTATTAGTCCCCAAGAAAAGCCAGCCTTTCAGTAAGGTTTATATACTCAAGTAATTGCCTCGGGGGACACAGTGAAGGGTGCTGTTAAAGAAGGTTGGTTGTGCATGCTTCTGCAAGGGAGGCCCTGGGCCAGGCAGCTGTCAGACCAGAGTGTGCAATGGGTTTAAACAAACACAGGGAAGGTTCTGTGGAAACACAGAGGAGGAAATCCCCTCCTGTAAGCGAGTGTGGAACCTTATTCCACAGCCACACATACCTCGTCTTTCCTCTCCTCCCTCCAAGTAAACACACCACTCCGTTGTGGAGACAGCGCAGGGCCCACCCAGATCTCACTTTCAGATTCAGGTGTCAGAAATCTCAGTTGACTCAGAGCAAACTGTTTTTAAGTAAAATCATGGTGCCGCTTTGATATAATTCCACCAGGGACTTTCTAAAGGTATTTATATACGTGCCTGAGATTAACTGGATGACAATTTTTCCCCTCAACATTAATTGCAAAAAAACTCACCCAAGAATTGCCCTTGAGTCTTTTATTCTGGAGAGTTGAGAGAATACCCAAAGACCAGACGTGTGAGTGACTGGGTGGGTGAGTAGATGGATGGGTAACCGTGAGAGAGGCTGGTGCCAACATGATATTGGCAACTAATGGGTAAAAAAAATACAAGTAATTTAAGAAAACGAATATCCCCTCACCATATGCACACGTAGGCCTCCATAATTCTGGAATTAAATTGTCTGGCTTCAACCCCTACTGCTGACACCAACGAGCTGAGTGACCTTGGGCAAGTCATTTCTTTCTTTGCCTCAGTCTGGAGCCTATAAGACCCCTACAAGCAGTAAATTGAATTATTGACCCCATGGGGGTATTACACTTCTACATCTTTGTCACAGCCTCATAGCACATGGAATGTGCTTCCCTCCCCATCCCTTGACTTTGGACTTGATCATATGACTTGCTTTAGACAATGAGATTTTGAAGGATGTGACTGAATCAGAGGCTTGACATGTGTTGCAGGGCTGGGCTTGCTCTCCTGTGCTTTGGATCCATAATGAGAAGAACGCATCCTGAGAAGCTGCTGCCTCTTCCAGCAAGGCTCCAGAATAAACACACGTGGAGCAGACCTGAACTCAACTTGCAGCCTGGAGCCAAGTGACCCAGCCTGGATTCAGAACTGCCTCAGCTGACGTACAAACACATGAACAAGGGGGAAATGCTTGTTGCAAGCTATTGAATGTTGGAAATTTTGTTACATAGCATTATTGTGGAAGTGGCTGACTGATACATTCCCTCAGTGGGCTGGTGTGAAGACTAATGATACAGTGTTTGAAAAACATTAAGCATAATTCTTAGGACCTAGTAAGAGCTCAGAAATATTCGTTATTATTTGGAATCAATATTACTGAAAGTGGTTTTGCATATAATAGTCACATAAGAACTGTTATTGAACTGGTTAATTGAATTAATGGATAAGTATTACTTGAGTAAAGATTCTATGAGAATGCAAGCATATCAGGAAATTGGAAGACCAGGGACCTGCCATGATCCCCAAGCTACGTTCATTCATTCATTCATTCAGCAGACACTCCCTGAACCTCTGCTCTGTGCCACACACTGGAGTGAATGTTGGAGCCACTAAGAAGATTAAGTCTCCGAACCCTGCTAAGGATGGAGATCTACAGATCCCCACCATGTGACAAACACTGCTAAGTACTTCCCCGTGCTACATCATTTGACCTTCACAACAGCCTTGTGAGCCAATATTATTTAATCCCCATTTTTCAGATGAGGAGACTGAGGCTCAGGAAAAAAAACAACATAGGAAAAGACCAAAGCCCACTCCTATACCTTTAGTGTGCACTCGTGCCAGTGAATTCAAGTTCATGGTGGGCACACCCATCAGGTAAGCGCAGTGAGAATAAAGAAGTAAACACAGCTGTGTTGATCTCCAGGCGTCTTATGTGCAATTTGCTTAAGAAATACTGAAGCTTGGGGGACCCAAGTTCTGCTTCTGCCATCAGCTGTCTGGAAGCCCTTGAGCCCCTCTCTGACCCTCAGTTTCCCCACCTGGAGGGGAGAAGGACCTTGAAAGCTGCGGCTTTGGCACCTTCTAAAGCTGTTGACTCAAGAGGCATTGCTGTTGGAAGTTCATTTTAAAGGGATTAGGGATGGGAATCAGTGCAAGGAACTGGCCCAGTAATTTCAAAGTGGGGAAAACAGACCACTTAAGGGTAAAGGAGATAAGGTCGGGCCATGGGCACTGCTCGTTACAAGCCCCAACTCAACAGCCACAACCTTGCCTTTGGTAATTCCACCATGTGAGCATTGAGACCAGAGCATTTGGGGTCTTCCAAGAAACTTCTGTCAGAATGGAATGCCCCCTCTTAGATGTCAGAGGACTTAGTTTTCAGCTAACGCCTTACTTTTCAGTTAACACTTCAGCAGAGACTGGGATGAAGTTCAATTCACATTCAGCTTATTCCCCAACTCGAGGTTGTTTCCAAGGGGACAGCATTGAGGGGAGGGGACTGCCAGAGTCAGAGTTCCTGTGCTGGGAAGGGCTGCACCTGAGGGCCATGGGGCCCCTGGGGATCAGTGCACAGGCTCTCCAATTTGTTTCGTTGGACCTGGCTTCAGATCTCTGCCACCAGCAACGACCTGCTTCCAGCCCTGTGACTTTGACGAATTTAGACTGCTCAGTAACCTGAAGTGCATTTCAATTTCATAAATTTAAAAATACTGTGGTTAGACAGATCCCTTCTGCAGTAATGCATCCATTAAGTGCACTTGAAGCCAATTTTGGTATGCTAATGCACCACAAATCAACGTGAAATTTAGGTTCTTGTGAAAATTTCCTACACTCGATCCAAAACCTCAACCAGATTTAGGATAATAACAAATTCCTTAAAGCTGCAGACTTCAACTCTGTATTGAAACTTCAGTGAAGAGAGCAACGGAGCCAGTTTTAAACAAACGTCGGAATGGGTGTGTTTACATGAGCGCTGCCTATTCTAACGGGGTGCCCCCCGGGGGTCAGTTCACTTACTCTAAAGATGCTGCCACAGCTGGAAGGTTTTAGAGCTCTATTCTGAGTTCCCTCCAGGGAAATCTGTAAGCCCTTTGAGGACAAGAACAGGGTCAGGTAAGTCTCTGTATTCCCAGCCCCTAGCTCAGAGCCTGGCACAACGGACACATCCAGTGAATGACCCAGTTGGAACTTCCTGGCTTGATTAGCGACTTGTCCACCAAATTATTTTCTAAAATCAAATGCCTTCCCCACCAGTGAAGACTGGGGATCCGAAACGCACAGGCAGAAACCTCTGAAGGAAAATCAGATGAAGACGCTAAGTGGTTTTAGTGATGACAGCATCATCACCTCTTCATCCTCCACGAGTGAGCGTATGGCCAGTAATTGGTGATAAAAAGAACCTACAGGTGATGAAAGAGACATAACGTCATTGTTATCACCACCTAAGACTGTTGCTACCAACTGTTGGTGGGCATCGCCTATCAACTGGCTGTTTTTAGCTGCATAATAGACATTTCGCCAATAAGATAAAGTTTACAGCTGGTAGCATTTTCACTTACTCGCTTCTGTCATGAAATCTCCAGCCCACCTAACAGCAAGAGTGAGCTGTTGACTTAGTAAATTTAGAGCAGCGTTGCCTGCCCCAGCTGTGAAATACCTGAACCTTCTAAACACGTTTCATTTTCCTGGCGGAGCATTTAATGCAGTCACGTGTTACAAAGCCCTGCTTGGGAGGAGGAGGGGAATGACACACCCGCACGCAGAGGCTCCAAGCAGCTGTTGGTGATTTGCACCCCTTTCCTGCCCAGCTTTGCTGCTCGGTTCAACCCAGACCTGCTTCACCCCTCACAACCCCTGGCTCTCTGAATGTCCCCACCACACACCTGCCCAGGTGCCTGAGGCAGAGGCCCCAGGGTCATCCTTAGCTCTTGACTCTGTTACCCCCAGCTCTCATTAGCCACCGTCATCTTCTCAACCCGGCCGATCTTAGAAGCCTGGAATGTTTTTAAAATGCAGATTCCTGGACCTCAGTACCAGAGATTCCATCTCAGTGGGTCTGGAGTGAGGCCCCAGGATCTGAAACTCTGGGGGTGGTATCTGGGGATCTGTATGTTTAGCAACCCTCCCCCACTCCGTACCCACTGAAGTCTGAGAACCACTAGTTTGGACACATCTCGCCTCTCCCTTGGGTCTGTTGCAGTAGCCTTTAGCTACACTCTCTGCTTCCTTTCCTGACCTCCACTAACTGGTTCTTTCTACACGCGTAGCCAGCATCTTTCTGATACACAAATCTGAGCATGTCAGCCCCCATAATAAAACACCTGTAATACCTCCACTGCACCCAAAGGTGAGTCCAGTCCACATTGCCAGGCAGGGTCCAAGGCCCCGCAGCTGTGCCTCTGTCTCCCTTCCCAGTTCTCACACACCCATCAGCACCTTTCCCACTGCTTCCCAAAGTGGCTCAGGGACAACAGATATGGTCATTCTGAGATGAGTTCTGGGACAATGGCATCATGAAACATTCCCAGGGGCTTTCTGCTCTTGGATGGAGGGTTAACTAGAGAAAAGTTGCTTCCTTAGAAGTTTCTTTGATGACATTAAAACCCAGGGTGAGTGTGGCCCCTTCTCCTCCCCAGGCCTTACATCCCTGCCCATGACATGGGGGTGGAACTGGATTATCTCTTGGGACCAAGTTCTCTCCAAAGTGTCATTAGAATCTTGATTACCCATCATGAGAAGTGACAGAAGGTGATCTGTTCACTGTTTGCATCAGTCTTCCATAGCTGTGTAACAAATTACCCCAAACCCAGTGTCTTAAAACAACACCTACTGACTACATCACTGTTCTGTGGGTCAGATGTCTGGTGGGTTCTCTGCTTCAGGTCTCACCAGAATAAAATCAAGGGGACAGCAAGCCTGGGTTCCTATCTGCAGGTCCTGTGGAGAAAGTGCTTCAAAGCCCACTCAGGTTGTTAGCAGGATTCATTTCTTTGTGGTTACTGAGACCCTCGCTTCCTTGCTCAGTGTTGGCTTGGGTTTGGTCTCTACTCTCAGAGGTCACCCTCATTTCTCCTCACGTGGCCTCCTCCACCTGTGAAACAGCAACAGCATTTCAAGTCCTTCTTGCTCTTGGGACCCCTTTGCCTTCTCTTTTGCCTCTTCAGGGCTTCTGTGATTACATTGAGCCCACCAAGGAGAATCCAAGATATTCATAATGCAGGATAATCTCCTTATCTTAAGGTCGACTGATTAGTAACCTTAACTACAACCGCAAGGTCCCTTTTGCCATGTAACCTACACGTTCATAGGCATAACACTGGGAGCAAAGGTGATGGGGGTCATTTAAAATTCAGCCTACCACACATCAATGTCAGGAAATCCAAAAGTCTAGAGGCTCTTGCCCGCATCACTTCTGCAGGGAACGTTTCCCGAGTGGGTCCAGGGACACCACTCATGAGCTCCCAGAACAGCAGCCTTGCCCTCTGGAGGCTCACAATCTAAAAGGACACAGACAGGGAGAACCACGTGTCAAGCCTGTGCCAGCGCTGGGGCAGGGGCCCGGGGGGTGGGGGTGAGGCAGCTTTCTCATGCACTCAATAAGAAGCTGGCCCGCATAAGCGTCCCCAACCCCCAGTCATCCAGGGAGCGCTCGGATTTTGCTTCATCTGGAGCAGTGATTCACTTACCACGTTCCTTCAATACGCTCACATAGAAGCAATTTACATACTGAAATATATACAGATGAAGCTGTAAGGTGGCTGGGAGTTGCTTCAGTAATGGGGTGTGGGAAGAGTGTGGGGCACAGAGAAATGGCAGTGGCCACGGGCTGACGACGGTTGGAGCTGGGAGGTGGGGTGTTGGGCACCCATCTCTATTTCTGGTCTGTGTTCGGAAAGCCCCACAGTAAAAAGAGTTTAAAAAATATACTTATAGGGCTTCCCTGGTGGCGCAGTGGTTGGGAGTCCGCCTGCCGATGCAGGGGACACGGGTTCGTGCCCCGGTCCGGGAAGATCCCACGTGCCGTGGAGCGGCTGGGCCCGTGAGCCATGGCTGCTGAGCCTGCACGTCCAGAGCCTGTGCTCCGCAACAGGAGAGGCCACAACAGTGAGAGGCCCATGCACCGCAAAAAAAAAAAAAAATATATATATATATATATATATATATGTACTTATAAAAGATGAGTTATTTCCTTATGAATGGAAAAACCACTATCATTCACCATAAAAATTTGTCAAAAATTAAATATAATTAAACACACACACACACACACACACAAAGTGGTTAAATTCCAGCCAGGTACTGAGAGGTGTTTTCTCCCTGTTAATCCTCGCTGTTAGGAAAATTAGCAAGTGTCAGAGTTTAAGGACTGGGATGCAGTGAGCTTTCTCACTGGGATAGTTTTTAAGAGGACTTAACAATCTTCTTTAAATCCTTCTGATATAACTTTCCCAGTAAGCGTCTCCATTATGTTTAATGCCTGGTCCATGTATCCCCCAAAGTCCCCTGTGGTCTGGATAAGCTCTTGAGGCCCCTCTGGACCCTGCGGTGTCCCAGACTGTAACTGTGTGTGTGCAGAGGGGGGGTGTGGATGGGGAGGGGTCAGAGGGAGGAGACGAACAGCCCAGGCCACCAGGGAGAGTCCCCTTAGGTGAAGAAAGCTTGGGCTCCGAGTTTGCCCTCCTCTGACCTTGGCACCTGAACCTCTTCTCCAAATCTCACTCCCCTCCCCACTCAAGACTCAAGACCCAAAGCATTTCTCATACCCCAACCCCAACCGCAAGCTGGCCCTAGGAAAGAGCCTGGGGGCCTCCACAGCTTAAATGAATGTCTAATGAAGGCCATTCTCCCATCCCCAGGTCTCAGAGGAGACTGCAGGTAGCTTTTTTATCTAAGTCTCAGGCAACCTGAACACTTGAGGAGGCTGAGATGGGAGTTTCTCAGCCAAGGCATGACTTGAAGGCCTAACCCATGGGCCGCATCAGTGGAACTAAGAAGAGGCTGGATCACGGCAAGTCCATCCATCCAGAATTGAGCTGTGGGCCCTTCTGCTCAACCGTGAGGTAGGCCTGATGACTTCCTGGCACTTTGCAGTGACCTGGTCTCCAACCCACCCCAGTGTCCCAAGGACACGGGCAGAGCAAGGAGATGTGCCAACTGCCTGGCTATCCCGTGGCCACAGGGGAGGGAAGGGGAAAGAGTAGGACCGGTCCCTCCCCGGGAATACAGGGTGCTCTCCCGGCCCCACGGCTGGACACAGACAGGGGAAGAGGATGTTTCTTGCACACCTGTCTGTTGCCAGGCACTCTGCTGGGGGCCGTGCACATTCCTTCCAGCCAAGACACTGTTGAGGGGACGAGAGGTGGGCAATGGGGGAGGGTGGGGTCTGGGGCACTGTGGAGCACACACCCCCATCCAAGGAGACAGCTGGGTCTCAGCTCCTGCTAGACAGGGCATGGGAGCCAGAAATCTGAGTTTTATTGTGAAATAGCACAATTTTAAAGGTAATCTTGGATTGGCAACTAAATCAGAGGAAAAAATTATATGGCAAGTGGGAACCAACCCATTCAGATTGCAGGAGAGATGTCCACAGGCTACCACTTCCGTAGCTCTGTACCAATGGCTCCTGACACTTCAGCAAGCTGTTTCTGTGAAGGTCTGGGAGGGCCTAAGAGGTTATCATCCCATTTTACAGGTCAGAAAACTGAGGCTCAGATAGTTGCCCAAAGGCACACAGCTTTGCAAATAGCAGAGCAGGAGATGGGGTGGGGCCCATTGCCCCTTGAATCAGTGCTCTGTTCGGGGTACCCCCCCCAAACTCAGAAATGGGCCAGATGTCACCTGAGAGTCCCATCCAGAAGGTTAGCTCTGAAAAGGCTGGAGCACTCAGTCAGGGGTCTCCTCCAGGAACCTCAGGGGCCACCAGTCACCTCACTCCCGGTTTGCATAATTACACACCAGTGGCACACGCCAGTGACTGAAAGCATTCTCAGATGACAGTGCTACGATTACAATCCTCAGAGCAGTTTGTCATTTCTCGTGTATTCCCTTTTTTTGCCTGGCCAAGCCAGCCTGTATCATGGTAGCTGTGATGTATCTGGCCTCTGGTTGGCCCGCAGGAGGGAGATTTCTGGGAGGAAGGAGTCAAGCAGTGAGAAGGTCTGGACCCAGAGACCCGTGTGCGCTGCAGCATATGCAGACCTGCTGCCCCTCTTTCCTGAGCCGTGAGGACCCACTGCCTTTGCACCCAGGTGAGGGAGGAACTATTTTTCCACAGGTGCCCACTGGGGGCTGCGTCGGAGATAAGCCGCCTTCTCCATCCACTGATCTCCCCACAAGGCTGGGTCTCTGTGAGTCCTGGTGTCCTGTCATGGGGCTCCCCTGAAACCAGCCTCATGCCGGGCTTCCCTCCTGCTTCACAGGGGCCCAGGACCCCCGAAGTCCACCCTGTCGATGCTTACCTCAAAAGGAGCCGAGGGGTGCTTCTCCCCCTTCAGGAACCAGGATGCAGACATTTGTACAATGCATCTTGTCATCCAGACCAAGTCATCCCTCCTCAGGCCGTGATCAGGGCCTACAGCTGCTGGTCTGTCAGGGTTGGTGTAAAAACAATTATTTCTTCTTTCAATTCAGCCGGAGAGCTAAGCTGATATTTCAGGAGTCAAGGAGTCAAATATTCATAGAAATGACTGCATGATTCTTATTTGGAATATTAATTATGTGACGGGAACAACAGAACCAGTTTTTGTCTTTTTTTTTCTGTTAAGCCCCAGTGAAGGAGCCGTCCCCAGACTGCTAAAAGCCTGACACAAATAAACAAGGTCCCACAAGCAGCTGCCTGACCTCAGTCGGGACTTGCCCCTGGTAGAGGCCACGGTAACAACAGCACCAAAAAAAAAAAAAAAAAAAAATCATACCTGGAGTACCTCTAGGGCTTTACAATTTACAGACACTTTTGCATTCGTCCAGTCCTTTGGGCCCCTGTACCTAACTCTTAAAGATCTCTATGTGACATATTAATGCACCATTTTATAAAGAAGCAGTAGCTCAGAAAGAGAAAGGGTCTTGCCCAAGGACTCAGCTGAGAAGTCCTAACTGTAACGGAAGGATTCAATCCAAGGCCAATGCTTTCCCTATTAAACCCTCTTCACTCAGCAGAAAAATCTCAGCCTCATCGTGGCCCTGAGGAAAGTACATTATTCCAGCCATTTTGTACATAAGGAAACTGTAACTGAGAGAGCTTCACCTTGGGCCCTTTCCCAAACCCCCTGTAACATTCACCCACCCATCCTTTCACCCTAAGGAGGCTCCTGGCACCCTAGGACCCTGACCCATTTTTCCCGGGATAAGGGACCCACAAGGGTGATGGCATTCAAGGGTGTTTTTTAGTTCTGTTTCTCTCCAGCTCAGTATTTAAAAAATATCAACCCACCAGAACCACAGAACACAAGGCTTTTTGCACTTTGGCTAATTTCCTGCTGACTCAACCAGGCTGGGAAAGAGGCAATAGTGGTAACTTCTCTGGCCATGTGTGAAAAATATTTATTGTTGAATAGTCCTCTGTTTCATAAAAGGTGGTCAGGCCTCTCTCCAGGGCAGAGAAGCTCCCACAAGTGTGGCTGTCCTTCCCGAGCCTGTCACTTCCGTGCGGGAGGATTCAGGTGGAGCTGCTTTCTCTCTCGTTCCAGCAGGGTTTTCCTCTTCTCTCTGCAGAGGCCGGGTGCAGCCACAATTTACAGAAGCCAGAGCAGAAGTTCCAGTTCCTATTTTCACCCCAATATGCTTTTCCTCGGTGAACCTGGCAAATAAATGACCTGACCCCTCTGCACCTCCGTTTACCCATCTGTGAAATGGCTAGAATAAAATGCAGGTATTGATTGATTTGTAAAGAGCCTACCTCTGATTCATCTTCAGATAACCTCCATGTTCAGGGCCAGGGGGCTCCTCCCTGGAGGCTGAACGTGGCTCTATGTTGACTTGAAAAGAGCCTTTGAAATGCCAGAGAAAACGGAAAAGGACATCAGAGCACACGAAAGCCACCTCTCCTATTCAGTAATGCTCGAGGCTTTTGATGATGCTTATGTGAGTAGCTCCTGTCTGCGGAGGACCGGGTGAGAGAGCCAGTTTCAGAAGGGAGCCGTCTACAGTATATTGGATTCCAAATCCCAAAGACCAAAGACGGGGGGTTAATCATGTTTCAATTACCTCAACAGTTGCAAAGACTGATGTCGATGTGATGTGTCCCGGCCATCCTCTGTGTTAAAGGTGTACTTCCATATGCCATAATTAGCATCGTGATTTTTGTCCCCCAACCCCTCCTGACCCGCCCCGGGATTGGATGTGTTCAGCCTGGGAATTGATCACCAGCTTCAGAACTTCAGCAGCTGAGATGACGCGTGGTGCTTTTTAGCAGCGCCTCCCCCCCCACCTTGGTTCTTCCAGGACTGGCTGGTTTCCCTGTCTCCTCCAAGCACGCCCAGCAGGGGTCTGTGGGTGGAGGGCGGGTGACAGGCGGTCCTTGGTGTGGGGCCCGGGAGACGGGCAGGACGGCTGTGCTCTGTGCAGTGATCGCTCTTCAGCCCAGGCCTCTCTCCCAAGCTCTGTATGTCCCGTGGCCGGGACAGAGGTACCAGACTTCGTCTTCTGGTGCCCAGCTGCCCCAGCCTCCCTGATCTGGTCTCAGGGAATGGCAGTCCCCCAGGCGAGGAGGCTGGGAATTGCCCTTCATCCCTTCTTCCCCACTTCCCACGGGTCTCTGGATTCTGCTTGTTGATGGCTCAAGGCGCTGTCTCCTCCTCCCGCCTCACTGCCATGGGCCCGCCTCAGGCCTCCACTCCCCTTGCCCAGATCCCTGCCTCCCAGTGGGTCTCCTTGCCTCCACCGCGCCCCAAGCCCCCACCTTCCTTGCTCTCCTAACCGCAGGAGCCCTGATCTACTCTCAGTTTCGAGCACTGTTCTTCTTGTCCCTGGACCCTCCCTCCACCTGAGGTGCTCTCCCCGCCCACACCCTCTGCATGGCTTCCCCCATTTCCCAGCCCTCCCAGCAGTTCGATGGGATCACACGAGCTCTGGTCAGGGGACTGCCAGTAGGATGACGCGTGTCATTTCCAGTTGAAGCACAGAAAAGCAGGTGGGAACTCTCCCTGTGCTGTCTGGGGAGGGGGTGGACCCTGCAGGCCAAAGCAGCCTCCATCACTGAGTCACCATAAGGTGGACACCTGATGTCCAGTCTCTCAACATACATAGCCTGTGTGTGAACAAGAAACAAATCGTATGTGTCAGCCCCCTGAGACATAAGTGTTGCAGTGACTGTAGCAGAGGCCTCGCCCACCCAGATTCATGGCCTGGGGAACTCCCTTCCCTCTTCCACACACTCAAGAGCCACCCCCTCTAGAAGCCAGTGAAACTCAGATCCCCGGCCTATGCTTCTACAGCGTCCTGTGATTTACCCAAAGGGAGGAACTTCGTCATCACCATCATTGTGGTCCCTGTCACCATCACCATCATCATCATCGTTCATCATTTCTTGATGACTGTCTAAATGCTGTACGCACACACCACATCTCATCTAATCCTCATGATCAAGTATATACTATTTCTTCTTCCCATTTTGCAGACCAGGAAACTGAGGCTCAGAGAGGTTACGTGGCTTGTTTAGTTGCCCAGGTGCCAAGGGACGGTCTGTCCGAGCCCGCAGCTGGATCCCTTCGTTATCCGCTTCTCTACGCCCTGCACTCAGCACAGATTCCAGCACGCAGTGGGTGCTCACTGAAGTTCGTCGAATGAATTCACGAATGATGCTTGCTTTCTGGCCTTCCTTTTATGTAGTAGACCTCAGGGGAGAGGTGGGGCTGCAAGTGGTAAGTTATGCCCAGAAAGATCCCCACCATGCCCTCTCCCTCCAGGGCAGCTCACACCAAACATTTTCTCTCAACTCAGTTTGCAGAAGACTTTCGTGTGTGATGGAGTCTGGTTTTTTGTTTTGTTCTGTTTTGGTTTTGAGAGGACGCTGTGAAAGGATGGGATGGACACAGTCCTCATCACTTGCTTCTACTCTGACACTGGGATTCAGAGGCCTTGGCCCCTCCAGTCCTAGAATAGCCCCCTGGCCACCACCCCCAAATTTGCACAGCCCTCCCCGCGTGTAAAGCACTTTTCAAGCATCTTACGTCATCTGATTCTGAGATACAGACTTATTATCCCCATTCCCTAGATGGGAACACTGAGACCCAGAGATGTTGGGCAATTACCCCTACCCAGCCAGCTCCTGAGAAGCCCACCTGCAGTTTGAGCTCAGGTCCCTCTGGCATCAGAGGCCACAGGATCTCCCAGCCCCATGTTGCCTCTGCTCTGGGGGGCAGAGGAGGATTGCTGGGCTGGGCCCTGAGGCCAGCCGTCATGACCACTGGGAGGAGGGGAAAGAGAGGGGCTTGCAGGCAGCCACGGTAGCCTGGCTCTGGTGTCACACTTAGCACAAGGGAGCTATTAGACTGGTTGTCTTCCTTCCTGGGCAAAAAGAAAATCGAACCCAAGGTAACAAGTGAGAAGACTGTTTGAAAGACCCCAGGGAGGCCAATTCCTGGAGGGGGCTTGGAGGCTGGGAGAAGAGCTGCCGGGTGAACAGACAGTTTGGAGTTTGTGCTTTAATGGCTGGCTGTGTGATGCCAGGCTCTGGGAGAAGAGAGAGGCTCAGTGCTGCCCAGCGGGCAGGGACATCTTACGACGACTGTGCTCAGCTGCCCAGTCGCTTGGCCTCCAGGAATCAGCTGAAAGTCGTCGTTTGTCTCTTTCCACCAGCCTGGCCTGATTGGAGACCCACTGAGACAGCCAATTGGATTTTAATTCACTCCCCATGATTGGCTCGTGGTCTGTCTGGGGGATGAGAAAATCCACAACCAAAGGCCATCGAAAGAGACAGAAGAAGAAAGGGTCCTTCTTTTTTCTTGGGACAATGGGATGCCCAGAGCAGCTGTGACTGTCTCGCTTCCAGCCCGAGGACAAATCCATCATGCAGGATTGGGTAGAGCTGATGGGATCGGGGGAAATGAGCTCAGAGCCCTGACATCCCATCCAGAGCGTGCCCCGCTCTGGACTTCTGGGTTATGAGATGGCAAATGTCCTTACAGTTGAAACCAGTTTGAATTGGGGCCTCTTGTTCCTTACAGCAAAATCATCCTAAATAGATACACCAGGAGTCCGGGTCTTATCCTGGAGGCCATGGAGAACAGGTGGAAAATCTGGTGGTGGATGGATGGGTGGGGGACTGATGTGTTAACACAGGGGTCCCCAACCCCCGGGCCACGGACGGGTACCGGTGCGCGGCCTGTTAGGAACTGGGCTGCACAGCAGGAGGTGAGCGGCGGGTGAGCGAGCGAAGCTTCATCTGTATTTACAGCCGCTCCCCATGGCTCCCCATCACTGGCATTACCGCCTGAACCATCAACCTGCCCCACCCTGTCCGTGGAAAAATTGTCTTCCACGAAACCCGTCCCTGGTGCCAAAAAGGTCGGGGACCGCTGTGTTAACAGACGGTTAACAAAAAGCGAGAGGCTGCCCTAAGGGATACAGGATCTTGCAAAGGGGGCTTCGGGAGTTAGGAGCAGGAAGGACTGGCGTCTGGAAGGAGCGAGAAGCCACCAGTCCACGCCACACCCCACCTGGGGAAGAACCTTTACCAGGCATGGGAAGTTCACCCATCCTGCCACTGGGAATGTGCCACAGCCTAGAAGGTCACCAGACATCCAACGTGATAGGGCACCCACCAGAGGCACAATGCCCATCACCTCTCCGCCCACAGAGACGGCGCTGTGCCTGCCGTGTCAACACGCGGTCATTGGAGAACATCTTTAATTGAAAACACGACCACGTAATCACAGCCATCACCTCCTAATTCCCTTTACCATTAAACAATGGGAGAACCTCAGCTCAGAAGCCCGGGAAGCGCCAGCGTGGGGGTCTTCAGAGAAGAGAATGGATCAAATTAGGACATTTGATCTTGTGTGTGTGCTGCTCTGTTGAGTCACTCAGCCTGAGACTGTCGCCTGCTGCGTCCTAAATGTTCAGTAAATGCTTGGTGAATTGACCACAGGATGCTCAGGGCATTCACCAGATGTTTGTGCGGAGTTAACCCCAAATCTCTTGGCAGTCTTTGCTGGGGAGTCACGTGGAATCACTCACCCCTGGGTTTACATCACGGCTCTGCCATTTCTTGGCCGGGTGACCGCGAGGCCATCACTTTACTTCTCTGCACCTCGGTTTCCCCAAACACTTTTTTGCAAGTGTTAGATCCTCTTCAGGTAGAGGGGAGGAATTGAAGGCGGAGGATTAAAGTGGGGTGGAGGGAGGGGGGATGTGAGGGGAAGAACAAAGCTGGAGGAGGGGACTCGCTGGCTTATAATTAGAAATGAACATTTTTCTATTCTCAGCCTCCTAAAATTGTATTCTCTTCCATAGATTCACTGTTACACCTTGGAGTTCAGCTTAAATAGATTGTTTTGAAAATGTGTTCCCTGTTGGCCCGGCTGAGCTGCAGCCCTCCTGAAGCCACACCACCACAACCTGGAACAGGCAGTGCTCCAATGGACCCCCAAGGCTTCAGCACGCTCGTGCTCAGCCGGCCATAGAGAGAGCCTGCCGTTTACCTCGGACTCCAAACCTTTAAGGCTCGTAGGTCCCTACCTCCTTTCTGAAAAGGGTTCGTGGGTTCATTTTTCCATCAGCTTTCAAATCTGCCACAGCATCTCCAGGACCGCAGCCTATGCAGCCAGCATTATAGATTACAGATGAACCCAAGGTGTGGGACTTCCACACACTTGTGCATGGGAAAGCCTGGGAGTGCAGAAATTACATTGGTTCCAGTGGAAACAGAATCTTCCTGTCCAAGAAGTCCACGCAAAAGATGCCTTTGTTCTAGAACATTGTCTACATTTCTCCCTCTGACCTGATTGCCCTATAGCTTCCCTTACCCTGTTGTATGTGAATGGTGCTCTGGGATCACCGTCCCTACTAATGTATGAATAATCTTCCCATTCCATTGATTGCCATCATTGGTGACTCCCCCTCCACTGTAATTCCTGCAGACTTAAGAACAGAACATGATGTGAACATAGAAAATGAGGGGGCAGAGGGATAGAGAGAGCAGAATCCAACAATAAACCTTTGTTCCACCCCTCCCCCCCACCACACACAGCCTCCATCCTGGGGAGGGCCTGGCCAGAGCTGGACAAGATGTCGGGGACCTCGCCAAGCAGGCAGGACACCAACCCTTGTGACGGCAGGGAAACTGAGAGAGAGGCCAGCCCTGGGACTGGGCCTGCACCTCAGAGGGGAGGGAAGATGCCACCAACCCCTCCGGAGGTACTCCTGGGAGGATGCCAGGTCTGTGGGCTCTGGGGGGCTTCTAGGACGTACCATCTAGTGGATGGTTAAGAGTCTCATATCCCATCTCAGGCCCTGGAAAGTCTGGTCGGAAGGCTCAGGACAAAGCAGTGACTCGTGTTCCTAATAACATGAACGTCACTCACAGTGCCACTGGGTAGGGTTTTCTAGGACTCACTACCTGCCCCCTGGAAGGTGACATGGAGATGGATGGTCAGAAAAAGCCATGTAGATTTCAGTGGCTTTTTAAAGACTGCATGTAAAGAATGCAGGCAGGGGCTTCTGATGAAGATGGAAGTAGAACGTTCCCCTCTGGTTTTGAAAGTACCAGAGATGAATAGCTTCCTGAAGCTCGAAGAATGCTCTGCTGGGTCATACTGATCATCTTCGGGGCCAGAAATTGTTCTGCAGTTGTTCCTGATTGAAAGGTTTTCTATTAATTCCTACTGGCAGGCAGAATAAGAAATATCGAGTACCTAATTGCCTTTGAAATAATTACACCCCCAAATGTAATATCTTAACCAACGCATCATGCAATCGATGTTTTGCTGAACTAGAGAGGTTTGGGAGTCAATGGAAGGTCAGCCCTGGATGGGGGGAGGGGAGCGCTAAGGCACTGGGTGATGGGTTTAATGCACGTCACCTGCAGCTTGAGTCCTGGCTTCCATCTGCAAAGCTGGTGGCTCCCACCAGGGCATTAGAGACACAGAAGCAGGGGCCCTTTGCTGGAAGCAGCTGTGGGGTAAAGGAGAAAGCATTAAACTAGGAGTCAGAGACATGAGCTGGACCAGCCACCATCCTGACCCAGCAACTTGGGGGAAGCTAGTCAACCCCTATGTTTCTGTCTCCTCTTCTGCAAAATGAGATCGACCAAGACCAACCTCAGGGCAGGCTGTGAAAATCCCTTGCGATAACTCACCAATGTAGGTGGAAACTTGTTGTCATCTACAATTCATCCATCCATTTATTTTAAAAATATTTATCTAGCCCCTGCTCTAGACCAGCACTGTTCTAGGTAGTAAGGTGACAGCCATGAATACAGTAGACCAAATCCCTGCCTTCAGGAAGATTAGCTCTAGGGAGGTGGCTAAGATTCGGTAGCATATGCTAGTGACACGTGTAAGGAGAAAAAACCAATCAGGGAGGGAAGAAGTAACGGGTTGGGCAGAGAGAAATTGGCAACAGCGAGTATAGACGATATTCTCCAGGAGCATAGCTGTGAAAGGAAGGAGCAGAATGGAGTGGCAGATGGAGGGGAAGTGGGGTACATGGGAGAAGCACAGCATGGTACGATGTTGATGAGGGTGAACCCATAGAGAAAGGAAGCCTTGATGTGGGAGGAGGAGAAATTGCTAGAGCAGTGTCTTCAGAGCAAAAGAGATAAGATGGGATCTGGTGCCTGATGGCCGGACACAGACGTGGTCCATCCACATTGCAAGGAGAGAAGACAGAGATTGTGAAGGCAAAGAAGCAGGTGGGTGGGGAGCTTGCGGACAGTCTCCTAGGTTGCTCTAATTTTTTCTTTGAAGCAAGTGCATGGCCATCAACAGAGAGATGTGATGGGGCTGCAATCTGCCCCTCAGTCTGTGCGCTGAGCACTTCCAGGGTTTCCTAAGGATGGAGAGGGTTTGCTTCTCAGACAGCGATCCTGACTCCCTTCCCAGTACACCTAGGGATGTAAAAGATGCCACGTGTTTTGCAACTTCTCAACTGAGTCGCAGGGGTGAGGACACCTTCCTGCCAACGCTATTTCCTCCATCCCAGGTTGCAGACTGGAGCACAGTGCAGCATAGCTGCACCCTTCTTTCTTCTGGCAGGAACCCTGCTCGCACTGCTAATTCGATCACCTTTAGCACATCACTTTCAGAGCATTGGTGTGGAATATTTTAAGTGACTGTTCTAATTGCCCCTAGCTCAGCACCCTGAATACTAAAAAAAAAAAAAAAAAAAAGCCCTAATGGTCATACGTTCCACAGAGAATTTGAAAAAAGAATAGAAAATGAGATAGCACTTTTTAATAACCACTCCATGTTATCCTAAAGACAACTTGCATTGGAAATTTCCCTTCAGCCTGAAGACTAGACGGTGGAGGCTCCGGAAGGGGCTTGGGCCAGGCCTGGAGGGAGGCCTGTGGCTTCTGAGAGTCCAACTCAGGCTTGTCTTCAGATAACAGACTTGGCTCCCATCCACGCTTGATAAAATCAACACCCTTTTGTAAAGATTCTTCAGGGCTGAGAGCTGGAGGACCGCAGAGGAAGATCCATCTTCCACTATGCTCAGCAGTGGCAGCTTCAGAAGCAGCCCCTGGGACGGACGTCAGCCCAGAGCACCGGCTGGAGAGGCCCAGGCTCGGGAAGGAGACCTCGCCCTCCGCTGTCTCAGACCCCGGGCCCAGCCAAGAAAGAGGCTGCGGGGGACACACCTCTTCCCGTAACTAGCACCGCTGGTGAGGCGAGGGTCCTTCAGCAGCGGGCCTGTGCCAGCATCTGTGAGCACGGCCCAGGGCAAGGGCACGGAAGTCCTTTGGGACACACCTGGCAGGACAGGATGCGGCCAGGTGCTGACCAAGGTCTGAGCGAACACGGCCGCCCAAACGCAGCCAGCCTCTATACCAGCAGGTGTCCCCCGACGTCTCCCTACCCTTCGCCCCTATTTTGGCCCTTTGGCAGCTTTCGGCACCAGTGGTCACGCTCCTCCTGGAAGTCTCCTCTCTCCCTCTCTGCCTGGTTCTGCGCCAACAGCTCGGGCCCTTCCCTGTCTTACGGCTCCTCTCCAACGTGCTTTTTAAAAGATTTCTCCTGCAGCCCCTTCTCTGCCCTCCATGCGATTCCAGCCACCCCCCTGATCCTCGTTTATTCAGTCAACAAATATTTGGGCACCCAGTGTGTGCCAGGCTGACAGAGGCGACCAGACACCAGCATGACATTGTCATGGGGGAGGCCGAGAGTGAGAAAGAAAACATGTGGATCAGGAAAGCTCCGGCCTCCAAAGTCTAAACTCTTTGCCCAGTTCTCCCCACGTGGAGGATCCGGGACAGAATGTCAGGATCCCAGGGCTCCAGCCTCGCTCAGCTCTGAGACCCTGAGCGAGACACGTAGCCTCTGTGGGCCTCAGTTTCCCCATCTGTAGGACGGCAGAGTTAGACTATGATCTAGTCTCTAGATCAGCCCTGTCCAGCAGAATTTTCTGTGATGACAGGCACATCCTATCCAGCTCTGCTGTCCTATCCCGCTGTCACTAGTCACGTGGGAGTATGGCACACTGAGGAACTGAAATTTTAATTTTATTTAACTTTCATCCATTTGAATCAGCACGTGTGGCTAGCGGCTGCTGTAAGGAACAGCACAACCCTCGCTGCCCTTGACCTTCATCGATAATTTTATGAAAGCTTTAGCCAATATCTCAATAAAGTTACCTACAAATTCTCTGAGTTGTTGGACAAAATAAACAGGACCATCAGAGGTGAAAATAATTCTGACTTTCAAATACCTTGTTTCTCCTTCCCGAGGCAAAGCCCCCGCCCCCAGGTGAGACCCGGAGGAGAACCCTCGCCCTCATCTAGGTCCATGCTTCTCCACACCGGCTGCGCGTTCGGATCCGCTGGCGGAAATTTTTTAAAAGCGCAAATAACCGGGTCCCGCCTCAAACAAATTACGTCAGAATCTCTGGGCCTGGGGCTGGGCGTTGGTCAAAGCTCCCTGGTGGGGAATTCCATGGCAATCCAGTGGTTAGGACTTCACGCTTTCACTGCCAAGGGCGCGGGTTCAATCCCTGGTCAGGGGTGATGTGTGGCCACTGTCTGGTCCCACAGCCCCGCTGAATGGATGGGAACACTGAGGTCGAGAGGAGAGAGCACGCTGTCCAGGTCACACTGCGAGTTCGTCTCAGAGCCTGAGCTGGACCCCAGCTCCCCAAGCTGCCCGGGCCAGGCAGGCCTTGATGCAGGGCTGGCGGCACCAGACACGGGGACCAGCATGCAGGACCCACAAAGAGGGCCGACCTCCCGAAATCTCCCAGTGGCTGAGCCGTGGCTCCAGGTGGGATCCTGTCCTCCCATGTCCTCTTAATTTCCCATCAGTGGGGTGAGTCCACCAGAGCACACTGACACTCTATAGCCACCTGCCTTCCCCACTGCAGTACATCATTACGACTGGGCCCACGAAGTTGAGAAAGATGACTCTCCCGCTGTCACGTTGTAAAATAAGCGATTTTCTGCTCCTGAGGAAACAGATTCACATCTAAGTTCATTCCAGACACAGAGGGACCCTGCGTCACACTGGTCCCCTCCAGCTTTGCCTGAAGGAAGGGAGGAAGGCGAGGCTGGGGTGGGAGGTGGGGAAGAGGGGAAGCAGCGTATGCCAGAGCAAGGTGCCCTTCAAGCCATAGGATGGTCCCCAGTGCAGCGCTGGGTCTGCTCAGCCTGCCGGACCCCCGGGCAGGGCCCGCTCCCTCCGAGCCGCTTGGGCGGGATGAGGACTTTTAGCCAACTTGGGCGCCCAGGTTCCCTTCTGGAGCAGAGAACCAGCCACCTCTCCACCTGACTCAGGGCTTCCTCGGCCCGGGAGCCTTGTCCCCTCCCTGAACCCTTCGGCACAGCTGCTGGCACAGCAGTGGGCTTGCGCCCAGCTCCTGGTCTGTGCGTGTCTCTTTTGCTAGTTTTGTTTATTTCCTGGCCTGGCCTGGTGACCCAGCCACCGCAGACCTGGGCTTAAATCTTGGCTTCCCCACTTAATAGCTGTGTCACATCCTATCTGAGCTTCCACTTCCTCATCTATAAAATGGAACCTGCCTGCCGGGTGCAGGAGAGGAAAGGGCTAGGTAGGCACAGTCCTAGGCACACGGGAGAGCTCCACAAGTGTTGGTGGCGTTCCCTGCTCCCCCCGCCCCCTCACCACCTGCCAATCGTCAGCTTCCCCAGGACGTGGGTCCAGGTCTTATTTTTCTTTGTTTTTCCCCGAGCATTGCTCAGTGGCTGGTGAAGGGCTGGGGGCGTGGGCATTCTGCAAACACATGCTCAGTGCATTATAAACACCCAGAAGGCGAGAACATAGGATGGCCTCCCCTCCTAGCTTCTCCCCCAGGAATCAGAATTTACAACCGTGGTCCCCTCACTGATAAAGCTGACGAACAGAGCATCTTGCAGCCATTTCCTCGGTTACACACACACACACACACACACACGCACACACACGGCATCAAGCACATCCTCTTCAAACAATAGGAGGAAATGAGGCGGGACTGGAACGCTGCCGGAATAGTGCGGAATCATTCAGCAGCCTTGCGTTTAAGATGCTGCTGGTGTGAAGAGGCGGTAGCCCTGGAGCGGGCTGGCTTGACAGCGAAGAAAAACAGGATATGGGGTGTGTGTGTGTGTGTGTGTGTGTGTGTGTGTGTGTGTGTGTGTGTGTGTGTGTGTGTGTGTGTCTGTGGGCCACCTGTGGGATGATCTCCATCCGTGGATGCAGATGGAACAAAGGCCATGGCAGCCTGGGGTGCTTTCTGACCCCCAGGAGTTCTCCAGGCAGCAGGGGCACCCCCAAGGACAGGAAGACAGAGTCCAGCTGAGATAGAAGATGTTAGGAATTCTGTAGAAGACACCAGATGTCCAGGACTTAAGAATATTCTCTCGGGAAAGCTGGTTTCCATTTCTCTCACAGAGGAGCCTGGCATTTTGATATGGTCTCTGATAGGAAAAAAGATACAAGGTTTGGGAACTGTTGATTAGTAGAGAAAATCCTGGGATCGTGAATCCTAATCCTTGCCCTGCTACTGCCTTGGTTAAGAGCAAAACCTGCACAGAGAGCTTGGAAAGGGAGTTTATTTTAAGGGTCTGCAGAATTCAGGAATTCAAAGTCTCTGTGTCTCTCTCTGTGTCTGTCTGCATCTCTCTATCTCTGTCCTCTCTAACTCTATCTGTCTCTGTCTGTCTTCCCTGGACCCCATGGTCTCCCTCCTCTCCAGGCCTCTCTTTTCTCTCTTTTTCCATCTGCCACAGTACGTGTGATCTTGCAGTTTTAATGGCCACGACACACTGACTAGCCTCTGAGTTGCCTGGTCTAGTCCTTCAGTTAGTAAATATCTACAAGGTGCCTACCGTTTGCCAGGTGCTGTGAAGTGCCAGGACGCAGGACGAGCAGGGCACATTGACCCTCATGAGCTGCCATTGTCAACCCATTTTTCTAGGGAAATAATTTGATTGGTCAGTGGCCTTGGGTCACTGTCATCCCTGTCCAATCAGCTACAACAAGAAGTCACATGACACCAAAACGACTCAGCTCCTATAGACTACATTTCCCAGGCTGCCCTGCCGTGGGTGTGCCCGTGTGTCCCCATTACTGCCTTCCCATCAGAGGGATGTGAGCAGAGGGATGTGCACCCTCCCAAGCCTGGCCTTCAAAGGTTTCCATGCTCCATGTGTCCCCCACGCTCTTTCCTCTTCCAGCCCACTGGAATGGAGACGACCCCCAATTAGACCACAGATGTGGTTGAAGATGATATTGAAGGTGACCGAGGCACAGGATAGAAGGAGTCAGGATGGAGTCATCACTGGGAAGATTGCTGCTGGGGTATTTGCATAGATTGTTACAGGACCAGGAACAAACTGTACTTGTGTTGAACCCGTGAACTTTGGGGGTTGTTTGTTATAGGAGTAGCATAATCTAATACAATGGCTTCTCAACTTTGTCTTGAGACTAAAATCACACATGGAGCTTATTTGACATCCAGGTGCTTGAACTCTACCTGTATGTGCTGGTTCCGTAGATCAGGTGTGTGACCTGGGTGCACACATTGTGAAAAAGCATCCGAGGTGATTCTGATACAAACTCTGCTTACAATCCACTAGCATCTAGGCAGAATTTACAGATTTTTATGGAAAATGAGACCCGGAAAGGTCATAGAGCTAGTCAGACTTTGGTCTCCTAACGCCTAATTGGGTCTGTGACAGGTCTCCCCACATCCACAAATTCCTTGTAGCGTTTGTAAACCTCCGACGCCACTGTTGGGACATTAGCAGAGATGTCTCTTTGTTGATCGGGATTGAATGCAACTGAGTTGTGTAAATATATTTTGAGAAAACTGTTACTTTATTTGGGGTCAAAACAGTCTGTTTATTTGCTTACGTCTTTTCCACTCCCGATGCCCTAGCCCACCTTTGAGACAGCCAAGCTCCCCTTCTCTGTAGAGCAGTGCCTGGGTGTTTACCTGCCTGGTTGGCACCTGTTTTTCACTTATTTGGTGCTCAGGAACCACACACACACAGACCACACACAATACACCCACACACACACCACATACACACCACACAGGTACACGCAAACCACATACACACACCACACACACCACACCACACCCAAACCACATACACATCACATCACACACACCACACCACACATACATCACACACACACACACACACACACACACACATATATACACATACCACATACACGCAGACCACACCACACACACACACCTTCTCACACTCGTCCAGCCTGGTTGGAGAATGTGCATCAACTAAATCAAATATCCCAGGTCAGTGAGACTCACCCTCAGATGTGAAGTTTTAAAATTTCAATCGCTTTGGTCAAAAACCTCGATTAAATTTTGATGTGCTTCTTGGATTCTGACGTCAGCAGTTGGCTACAGTTTTCTTGGCGATTTAAGATCATCACATGAGCATGAGTCCATACAGAGAGGCCTGCTTCATCTATTGTGCCTCTGCAGGGCTCTTTTCTCTGGTCCTCCAGCTGCCGTCCAACGGCCCCGCTCGGGCTGGCAGATGCACTTCTGCTCCAACCTGGGCCTCCCTGGAAGCCCAGGGGCAGAGGGAAGAGCCTCAGAGTGAAGAGCCTGGCTCCTCAGAGCCTCCCTCCCTCCCATCTGCATGCCCAGCTCAGACCTCAGGTTTGTTCTAGACCTGCATTTGCTCAAAGTCTGATTTCCGGGTTGGTGGAGTATTAAAACACTTACGTGCAGTCCATTAACTTACCCTGGTGATAGGCTAACTAGTCTTGGTTATACACTAACTTGACCTTGGAGTATACTAACTAGTCCTACTAACACTAACTTAACCTGGTTATACATTAACTAGACCTGATTGTACACTAACTTCCCTGGTTGAAAACTAACTAGTCCTAGTTGAACTCTAACTTGCCCTGGTTGACATGCACCTTTGTGCATTGTTTCTCTCATGTCCGTCTCCCAAATCAACCCTTAGCTGTGGGATCTGAGCAGACCTCAACCACCTGAGGGTTGGCCCTTCCCGCCTCCACACTAGCTCAGCACCCAGTGGGTCCTGCCACCTAGTAGGTGTCTCCTAACACTCATGAGCACAGCTGCAGGTCCAGCCCAGGGCAAATACTGCCAGACTCTGTGTTCACATTTCTGAAAATACAATCCTGGCTGCAAGCCCGTGAGCGCTGAAGGAGCAACCGCCACCTCTGGGAACATTATCCTAGTGAGGGGATTTGGATCCATTAGATCTCAGCATTTACTAAGGGAAAAAGACTTACCTTCAAGGGCTCTGAATAAAATTCCATTCCGTATTTTAAAGTCACAGCCTAGATTTTTAATTTCCTAATGGATTTATAACAGAAGAAAAATTACCTCTTAATATGGTATTCTTTCCAGATGCCAAATCTATTCCCCTTTTGAGTTTGGTTGAATGGCCTCTTAGTTACCAAGCCCTGGTCTTCCTTTGGCCTCTGAGCTGCGTGCTTTCACAGAAAGCTTCTTCCCCAGAGTGAGCTAATCAGGCAGTGCATGTGCCCTAGACCTCCTGCCAAGGTCCCTGAGGGTGCCTCTCCATCACTCACACACACAGCCAGCAAGTGCCCTGGGTGGCCGTAGATGCCAGCCATCAGGGGTTTAGATCCTCTGGAAAGAGACTGAGACCTCCTTGTTCCCCCTCTGGTGAAGGATAAAGAACCAGAGGGAGGCCCATAGGCAGCCTTGGAGGGTGAATTGGATGCAAAGCCCAGAACAGACTTCAAAGCTCTTCTCCACCACTTTTCATCACCCAATGTTTGCTGGGCATCGTGGCCTGGTGTTACTGGGCACAGGGTCTAACCCTGCCTCCCGGCCTCAGGCCCCTTGTGGTGGTGGACAGGGAAGGAGCAGTGGAGAGAGGGTGTTTACCCAGTGCCTTCTCTACGGCCAGCACTGTGCCAAGTGCTTTCAGATGCCATTGATTCTCGTAAGAATGGAATTTGTTCAGCTGTACCCCCAGAGCCACACAACTGGAGAGAAGTTTCCCCCAAAGAAAGGGGTATAGCATTCTGAGCAGACCCAAACATAAACACACCCTGTATCTTCCTCTCTAAAATATATTGTGTACAATTCGGAGAGGTGCAGAGGTCACCATATGGCTTGTGTATTAGTCCGCTCAGGCTACCATAACAAAATACCACGCCCCAGGGAGCTTAAACATCTGCTGACAGGGTTGGTTTCTGGTGAGAACTCTTCCTAACTGCAGACGGTCACCATCTCTCTGTGTCCTCACATGGCAGAGAGGGAGCCATCTCTCTGGTGTCCCTTCTTATAAGGGCACTAATCCCATTGTGGGGGCTCCACCCCATGAAGTCATCTGACCCTAATTACCTCCCAAAGGCTCTATCTCCAAATATCACCACAGGGAATAAGGCTTGAGCACAGGAACTGGGAGGGACACAAACATTCAGTCCATAATAGCTGGCAAGTGGCGGAACCCAGACCACGCTCTACATTCCCCACTGTGATAGCTCAGTGCTCCTGGGAAAGACCAAAGTTGGCCCCCCTCTCAGAGAATCCCCTAACCCTCACTCTTGCCCCTACCCAGGCAAGCACAAAACCCCTCTGCTGCTGCTTTCCACAGGTCCTATTTCTTAGAAATTTTCATTTTGCTCCCATTCTAAAGGATTTGAGCCTTCCCATGCCGGAGCTGGTCACCTGGCCGTCAAGCCCTTGGACCTGGGACCCCAACAAAGGCGAACTGCAAGCACCCCAGCGACCACCCACCTGGAGGCTGAGAGCACTCTTGCCCTACTGTTCTGCCAGGTGGCCCCTCTTGATTGCCAGAGAGCACACACACTGCCCTGTCACCAGCCTACCAGCCTTCCCTGGGGCCCTCACAGTGAAGCCTGAGGCACCCTGGCCCCAGGGACTCTGTGTCCTCAGCCAGGCTATCAGACCTTTCTCTCATGTAAGTGACCAAGCTGGTAGTGAGCAAATGAGTCAGGGCCAGGCTGCCTCACCTTCCCCTGAGCCTCGCCCCAGGAGACCTATACAGCAGCACAGCTGCCTGCAGAGATAAACATTAAGCCTTTGAATGATGTATCCAATCTGCAGACCACAGAGGGCACCACCCTAGCCTACCCCGCTGCTCCAGCCCTGGAACGGTGGCTGTAGCCACCGTTCTGTCCCCTCACCCGGCAGGGCTCTGGGGTCTGTGGATTTAGCAGCAACTTTGGCCAGAAGTAGTTTGGGGCGCTCCGGGGCTCCCTGACACCTGGATGCCAGGCTGGACACGGGTCCCCCCAAGGGCCGGGAGGAAAGGTACTGCAGGGCCAGCCTCAGCACCACGGCCAGGAGGGGGGAGCAGTAGGCAAGGCCTGGGGTCCTGGCTGCCCTGAAAGGTCTGGCTGGGAGGGAGCAGCAGGTCTTCAGCCCCCAGGTTTGTGAAGGCACCCCACTTTTCCCAAGCAGCCCCTTGGGGCATCCCCTGTGTTTCACCACATCTCACACATGCCCTCCCACCGCTGTGTGACCCTGGATCACTCCCATCCCCTTCTGTGCATCCTCATCGGTAAACTGAGGGCATGGATTAGACTCTCTCCAAGGGTTTTCCAGCACAGACCTTCCAAACATCCAACCTGTGGGGCCCAGCACGTGTGAGAACACAGGCACTTCCTCCTCTGCTTCCATACGTTAATATTTTGCGTAGATTTCCCAAAAATTATTTTCCCTTTTAACCCTCGGCACTTGAGCGATTTTTCTCTTCACTCCCAAGTCACTCCCGAGGGGAGGCACAGCCGGAATGGCCTCCTGGAGATGAGCCACATTCCATTCCCTCTCCCAGCAGGTCGTGGTCCATCCCCACCACTCCCAGCAGAGCCGACTCCCGCCAACACGGCCCATGTATAACTGATGAGCCCCATTCTCTCCCCGTGGAGCCCTGAGACGCCCACCGCCATAACGCAGGATGTTAAAAGCTTCCTGGGAAGCCTTGCTCTGGTTTCCAAGAGGGGTAATTAATGTAATAAAGGGGTTTCCAATTGTGATTCTTGCTGCAACTTTGATTTCCCCTGCAAATCCTCTTGAGCTGTTTCCAGAAGCACCCCGGCCTTTAGTATCTGTTTCCTCGAAGGACTTCTGTCCACTCACATCTGTTCCTTTCATCATTAAAAAAAGAGGCCGGTGCCGCTGGGGTCCAGGCCTTTGGGCCAGGGCACGAGGAGTTAAGGGGACAGCCGTCACCGAGGAGCAGACTGCACTCGAGGGCCCCGCCTTCGTTCTCTCGGGCGCCAGGCCACCATTTCTTAGCCTCTACTCTCTGCTTTTAAACAGTCTTTCTTGCTCTCCAAAGGAGGACCTGTTTGTAACTAGATTTCCTGATTCCAAGGGTTCTAGAGGGGCAGCGGGGCTGACCCTTACTGTCCGGGAGCTTGGCCTGGAACACAGACCTTAACCCAGTGCCGGCAGCATCCTGGGCCTCCCAGCAGCCTTGAGAAGCAGGTCGTCAGCCCCGCTGCAGTTTACAGGTGTGCCCTCTGAACCCAGAGAGCTTAGGGACCCTGCCTGGTGTCCCAGGCATGCGCAGGAATGGCAGGACCTGGGCTCAAGCTCTCCTGATGCTGTCCCCTTCCCCTGCCCCAAAGCCGCCAAGCTCTGTGAGCAGACCCACGCCGTGCTGAGCACCTCCTTTCCCCGCAGGACACGTGAGAGAGGTGGCCGCTCTCTCCTCACTTCCGGGGCGGAAGCTGGGGGCTCTGGAGGGCTTCCTCCCTGGAAGTAGAAGGATGGAGAAAAGGAGGGCCTGACAGCTTCACGCACACATGCCTGCGCACGCATGCACACACACAATAGCCCTGGGTTTGAGATGCGCAGGGACCTCAGAATCCTAGACTAGCCTGCTGGGGTCGGAGAGACATTTAAGGGACTTTGGAAAACAACTCTGCTGTGAGGCAGGCCGGGCCGGGGCGGGGTTGGCCACGGGCAGTGGGGAAGACCTAAGGGTTGCCAAGACATTGATCAGGCTCCAGCCAAGAAGATGGCAACTCAGCGAAGGGTCCAGGATGGGGCTAAAACCAGGAGCGCTGAGCAGGGAAACTGAGGCAGCCATCCCGGAATGCAGAGCATACTGTTACCTTAGGGTGGGGAAACACTGTGTGACTCTGCGTGCAGTTTCCCAGGGCCCGTGGCCAGCACATCCTAAGCCAGGCCAGTTATGCTCTCCCAGCTGCTGCCCCGCTGTCTGGGGGCCCCAAGGGACCAACGTCAGGAGGGCAGGGGACCAGCAGGGAGAAAGCACCTCTCCATCTTCGCCTTCCCCTCTTTGGCTTCCCAGTTTCCCTTTCACGCCTCTTCACGCCTCTCCCAGCCCCCCTGTGCTCCCTAGGTTTCAGATCACAAGCAGAAATTCTCTGTGCCGTTTAGTCCCTGGAGGGCTGAAATGAACCCTTAAAATAGGAAATAAGGAGAAGAGATGGGAGCCTGGAAGTCATGAGCAAAGGAAGGAGAAGTTAAGGATGGAAGCATAGTAGCTCAAAAAATTAAATAAGGAAAAACTCTTTTGAAATAACACCATTGGTAGCATTTTACTCAGCATCTTGGGACTTCCCTGCAGACCCTCGGGAAGAAGACATTCCTTTCTTTTTTCTGCTGTTACTTTGCCAAATCTCTCCAGAGTCACCGATATTTCTAGTTAGCCTTGACCTCAAACTTGGAAGCTCCTAGATATTAAACATTAACATGAGCACATGCATTTGTCTTAAAGCAAGAGCAAGCCAAAATCGAGAATTTGGAATTCAGCTGCCGTGTGATCATTTTTCCTGCCCCATGTGGTTCAAGGGGTTGACGTTTCCATTCATTCACTGCACAAATGTTGATGGCACACCCACTACATCCCTGGCTTGGTCTTGAAGGTAATGGCACCATTTAAACTTGCTGGAATATTTTAACATATTTTTAACATTAGTAAACTTCCCAAACCACCAGTCAGGCTAATCCCACCATTTGTCATCTCAGAAGAAAGAGCAAAAGCATTGTTCCAATAAGAATTACCTGGACGGGGCTCCCCTGGTGGCGCAGTGGTTAAGAAGCTGCCTGCCAATGCAGGGACACGGGTTCAAGCCCTGGACCGGGAAGATCCCACATGCCGCGGAGCAACTAAGCCCGTGCGCCACAACTACTGAAGCTCGTACTCCGCAACAAGACAAGCCACTGCAATCCTGCGCACAGCAACGAAGAGTAGCCCCCACTCGCCACAACTAGAGAGAACCAGCACGCAACAACGAAGACCCAACACAGCCAAAAGTAGATAAATAAAATAAATAAATTTATTAAAAAGAATTGCCTGGACGGAGCCAGGCTGGGAAGAAAGAGGATGGGGCAGTGGTACCTGCAGTTATCTGGGCAGGGGCAGGGGTGGTGGGAGGACAAAGTGGCGACCCACCCCCACCCCCCCAGCCAGCAGCCCAGCCGGCCTGCCGAGACTGTCGGAGTCGTGAGGGCCCAGGCACGGGGCACCGGGTGTCCCATGGAGGATCTGGCTGCAAGGGCAGGTGGGCACTGAGTGCCTTACCCTCCAGGTAGCCAAGTGGGAGCTTTGCTGCGAGAGGAGAGACTGCCTCCTCCCACACCTGGGCGTCTCCTAGGCCCGACCACAGGGAAAGTCAAGTTCTAAGGCGGGCACTTACCCTTCAACCAGAACTTCATAATCTCAGCAGCACAGGCAGACCTCGACATTGCCCGTTCGGTTCGAGACCACCACAATAGAACAAATATTGCAAAAAAGATACCACGTAAATTTTTTTGGTTTCCTACTGCATACAGAAGTTATGTTTACACTATACTGTAGTGTATTAAGTGTGCAATAGCAATATGGCTAAAGAAACCAACGAATGCATCTTAATTTAAAAATACTTTATTGCTAAAAAATGCCAACCGTCATCTGAACCTTCAGAAATTCTTCATCTTTTTGCTGGTGGAGGGTCTGAAATATTGTAAGAATTACAAAAATGTGACACAGAGACACAAAGTGAGCAAATGCCGTTGGAAGAATGGCACCGATAGACTTGCCTGACGCAGGGTTGCCACAAACCTTCAGTTTATAGAAAGTGCAATATCTGCGGAGCACAATAAAACGAGGTCTGCCTGCGATCACTTTTTAACGCCCTTTTGTAAATTCATGGCTGCAAAAAAATTTTTATTCTACTCCTGGGCTTTAAAAGCAAAATAAAGAAAGCACATACTTGACAAATTCTGTTTCGTGAAAAGTAAAGCAAGATGGCAGAACTTGAAGAAGAATCACAAGGAGACAGGAAGGGTCCTGGACCAGGAATCGGGGCCTGGCCTCTGCCCTCAGCTCTGCTTCCAACCAGCCAGGGAACCCTAACAACCTCATTCCATTTTTAGATTTTTCTTTTGCATTTGCTTACATGTAAGTCATACAATTCACTGAGCCCCTTACTCGACGTGTAGCCAGTTCTGATCACTGAGGCTCCAGCTGTGACTGAGACCCAGTCCCTGCCTCCTGTTTTCCCCCCTCCCGCCCCCCGCCCCGTGCTGGTTATAGCGCTGGGTTCTATCTGCTACTGTGGAGGGCACGTGTGCTGGGGCGGCGGCCTTGAGGGCAGCACCCACAGCTGTCCCGGACCACAGAGAGACTGGGACAGATAAAGCTGGACGTACTGAGGCCAGAGATGGGATCCCTGTGGATTCCAAATGCAAAATGACAAGAAGGTGATGTCTGATCTCAAGGCAGTGAGGATGGAGAAGAGGGTGCAGGGCTAGACACGTAACCGAATTCTCCGGGCCTTGGTTTCCCCATCAGCGCTGTGGGGTAACTCTGTCTGCCAAGCCCTGACCAGGACAGCCAGCTGAAGGGCAGTGAAGATCAAAGATGAGAACTGATCTGATACTTATACAAGGTACCTAGAAGAGTCAAATTCATAGAGTCAGAAAGTCTGTTGGTAGATGCCAGGGGGCCAGGGGATGGGGGCGGGTGGGGAGGGAGAATGGGGAGTTAGTATTTAATGGGAGCAGAGTCTCAGTTTAGGAAGGTGAAAAATTCGGGAGATGGGTGATGGTGAGGGTTGCACAACAATGTGAATGTACTTAGTGCCACTGAACTGTACAGTTAAATATGGTTAAAATAGGATGTTTTATATTATGTGACTTTTACCACAATTAAAAAGCATTAAAAAAAAAAAAAGAACTGATTTGAAAGCTATCAAGTAGCTTGACAGCTCGACACTCGATACTTGAATTGGCCCACAGTGTCGAGCCCCACGAGGGAGTGAAGATAAAAGCCTGACTCTGCGCAGAAGAACAGGATTTTGTTTGTTTGACTTTCGCTTATGAAGCCTATTTTATAAAGCTCTTTAAGGAGTCAAAAGCTCTGACTAAATTTAGGCAGAAGAGAAAGGCAGGTGGCAAAAGCCTCCTAAAGAGATCAGTTGCTGGTGATTGTAAGGTAAAAGGGAGAAAACGTAGAAAAAGTAAGAAAAGGGGCAGTCGTAGGCTCTCTTTCGTAATTTTTTAGGAAAACTGCCTCTTGTTATGACCTTGTTGTTCACTTGCTGATTTACCAGCCAAGCCCAGGGAGGCCAGAGCCCCGGGGGGCACCCCACAGCCGGCGTGGAGGGCTACAGTGACCCCCACAAAAGGTGGGCAGTGAAGGTCCCTCCTGCCAGAGGATCCAAACAGATGGGTGCTGCTGACCACGGCTTTTATCCCAGCATCCCAGGGCATTCCTGTGGCCCCGAATGGCTCCTGTAGCCGTCAGGAGACAACCTGTGCCCAAAGCTGCGTTTCGACTGAGCACCGGCAGTTGATAACTAGAGTATTTGAGAAAGTACCTGCTTGATCCTATACATTTGTAGTAATTTAACTTCTGTCCTAAATTGTCAATTACTTTCTTTGCTTACAGTAGCTGGAGATTCCTATTTAATTTTTGTTTCAGCAGAGGAGTGTTCTGTTATTTTCAATATCTCATACTTACTGAATCTTATCTGGAAGAAATTAACAGGTTTCTAGGTCTTAGAAACACATACTTACAAGGTGTAGGTAAATATTAGAACAAGACGTTGCCATTGCATATTTTAAAAGCTTGTTTTTCAGACTCCTTCAAAGCATCAGCCAGACGATGCAGACACCCAAGCACGTGAACACATTCTGACCCATCTGAAGAGGCTGCATGAAGCAAACTGGCAGCAAATGTCACCTGGACACTGCTAGGAAATGAAGAAACATGGACCTGCCCAGGTAATTCCAAAGGCTGTCACTGGTTGTTTTTGTTTTTTTTGTTTTGCAGTACGTGGGCCTCTCACTGTTGTGGCCTCTGCCGTTGCAGAGCACAGGCTCCGGACGCGCAGGCTCAGCGGCCATGGCTCACGGGCCCAGCCACTCCGCGGCATGTGGGATCTTCCCGGACCGGGGCACGAACCGGTGTCCCCTGCATCGGCAGGCGGACTCTCAACCACGGCGCCACCAGGGAAGCCCCGCTGTCACTGTTTTGATGACACATCTCAGGGGAGGACATTTTTCTCCTTCTCAGTGTGCAAATCATCCCATTAGTCCTATCAAACTCCCTGAGACAAGGTAGCAAGGGCTTCTGCAATTTAAACAGCTGGATGGCTGGAGAGTCTCCCCAGAGACTCTGAGTCAGTTGGAAGCAGGTTTGGATGCTGGGTGATATCTGCAGGAGCTGTCTCCTTAACAGGCGTGGCTTGTGTCCTGCCGTCCGCAAGGAACTCAGCAGATGGGCCCGTGGGCTCACCCGCCAGTGGAGTCTGGTCACTGCTCAAATCCATATCCAAGGCCCTGGACCAAGGAGGACCCAGACCACTCACACCGCGCCCACCTTTCCATCCCAGGGGATGCGGCACACCCCGGCTGTGCACCACTGACTGGAGGCACAACCCCTGATCTGCTTCCACTCCACACACCAGCCTCTCTGTGCTGAGGCTGCTGGGAGCCTGGACTCTGTTTTGAAAGAGAAAAAAACCCCAGTCTGTCTCCCCTTCTAGATCATGACCCTTCAAGGGGAGGTCTCCCTCACAACCTGAAGCCCATCAACTTGAATAGAAGTCAGCTATTTGCTTTATAAGCTTTGGTCCGTCCAGCCAGCTAATAATGTAAGTTTCCAAAGGTCTTTCAACTCTTACACTTGATTTCCTGTACCTAACAGTTAAACACATGTGTGTTGGCCATCTGCAATGTGCCAAGCCCAATGCTGGGCCAGGGATACCCAAATGAGTGATTCATGGTATCTTCCCTCAGGGAGTCAGAGTCTAGAGGAAAAGACAGGAGGTGAACTGACTATTTCAAAGTGATGCTCTGCTCAACCGTCTCCTTCTCACTTTTCAAGCCCCAACTTCAAGGCCACCCCTTCAAAAGGTCTTTCTTCCCTTAGCACCTGATTCAATGCAGGCTTCCCTACTCTATCAAAGCACCTATCATCAACAGCTATAATTTTTACTTATTTGATTTTCACTTATTTATTATTTGTCTCCCCACTAAAATATAAACACGAAAGCAAGAACATTGTCTATTCAGTTGTCCATTTTAATCCTAGTATCCAGCACCTAGTATTTACTCAATAAATACTTCTTAAATGAAGGAACAGATAGTGGTATCTCTGACCACTGTGTCCAGCTTGTGGCCCCTCCTGCCTTGGCACTCCTGGGACTGTTTCTGTGCTGTTTTGGTTTTTTTCCTCCAGTATATCTTATAATTTCATTCATTTATTTTGTTTATTGCCTGCCTCCTCCTATGAGAATATATATTCTGTAAGAACGGTGCTTTTGCCTGTTTTGTTTACTATTGTTTCCTTGCATCTAGAACAGTACCTATAGTACACACTCAATAAATGCTTTTTCAGTGAATGAATGTCACTGCTATATGGGAGTTAACGGAGGGTAACTTAGTCCATATGGGCAGGGGGTGGTCACAGAAGGCTTCCTGCAGGATATGACATCGGAAATCGTCTTAAGTCCTAATGAATTAACTCACCAAAATGGACTCCAGAGGAAATAGAAAACCTGAGCAGTTCTATGACCACTAAGTAAATTGTATTCACTGAAAAACTGCGAGGGCCGGATGGTTTTATAGGAGAATTCTACCAAACTTCTAATCGTATTTAAACTCTTCCAGAGACTAGAAAAGGAGAAACAATTTTGTGAAGCTAGAATAACTTTGATAATAAAACCAGGGAAGGACAGTATGAGAAGGGAAATCACTAGCTAACATTTCTCACAAGTTTACATGCAAAAGTCCTAACAGGATATTCACAACCCAAATCTATCAAAGTCTGTAAAATAATAATGTGCGACCATCAAGTTGGGTTTATCCTAGGAATGTAAAGATAGTTTATTAGAAAATTATTGCAATATAGGAAATTTCACTATATTAAGGGATTAAAGAAAAATTATATCATAATCTCATTGAGAACAGAAAAATGCATTAGATCAAATTTAACACTCATTCATGACAAAAATTCTTAGCAATCTAGAAAAAGACAGTAATTTACTTTAACCTGATAGAATACATTTAAAAATCTATATAAACATCCCATTTGACAGTAAGGCATTTAAAAACATTCCTTTTAAAATGATGAATGAGACAAGTATATGATCACTGCTTTTATTCAACAGAAAAATTTGACTATAAGAGTAAAGGATTGACTTGGATAAATGGTGCTGGGAAAATTGATTATGGAAAAAAATGGATCCCTGCCTCAGATTATATGGAAACAAACATAAATAATAAAAGGAAAAATAGAAGTTGACTAAATTAAAAAAAAAACAAACTTCTATTAACTTCCGTTAAGTTTCTGTTAAAACTTCTGTTAAGATACCATAAACAGAAAAATGCAAACCACAAACAGGGAAAAGATATTTGCTACCTATACCCAAAAAAAGATTATTATCCAAAATGTATTTTTTAAATTCCTCAAAACATTAAAAAAAAAAAGCTATTAGAGGAAAAAAATGAAAGATGAACAGAAGTTTCCAATAGGCATTTCACAGAAGGGGGAACGTAAAAATCCACTTACAATCAGGGAATGCCAAATCAAAACCACAATGGGATTTCATTTCATACCCATTTGTTGTCAAAATCTTTAAAATGTGTCATTAGAAAGTTCAGGCAACCTTGTAGACTGGAGGGAATTTTCTTTATATACCACTGGTGAGCGTATAAACTGCCTCAATAATTTAGCAAATTATTTGGTAATACCTAAGAAAGCTGAAAATGAGTTTGCCCTGTGATTTGTAATTCCACATCTGTAGGATGCCCTTCAAGAGCTCTTGCCCATGTGCCCAAGCAGATGTGTTTACAGTGTTCATGGCAATAAGGTTTGTAATAACAAACAAACAAACAAAAAAGAAAGAAACCTAAATGTCCTTCAACAAAAGAATGGATGTGAACACACGTATGTGCATGCACATGCTAGAATATTGTACAGTACTGAAAATGAATGAACTAAGGCTACATGCATCAGCATGAAACATCTCAAAAACATGATATTGGGCACAAATTGCAAGCTATAGGAGAATACAGAGAGAATGACATTTACATGAAGTTTTAAAACATTCTAAGCAACAATGCATATTACTTAGGGATGCGTACATACATTCATGGTAAACGTATAAAGATCTTTATAGAAATGATGAAACAGTGAATTCGGAATGGTGGTTACCTGGGAGAAGAGAGGAAGAGAGCTAGGATTAGGAAGGGGTACAGAGGGCCTTGACTGTGTTGATTTACTTCATTTCTTAAGCTTGGTAGGATATTCTTTATAACCCTTGGACACAGATGTTTTATTTTAAAATTGAGGGCAAAAGGTATGAGCATCAGATGAAGAAGGAAGGAAGGGTATTCTAGGAGGGAAGTAGAGCATGAACCAAGATGCTGAGGGGTAGTGGAGCAGGTAGAGTGGGGAAACCACGAGAAACGTGGTGTTTAAAGCACACGTGGAGAGGGGATGTTTAGAGTCAAGTCTGCAGATGCTGCGGGTAGGACAGACCACGCGGTAATCATGAGAGCCAGGCTAAGGGAGGCAGGAAATTATCCTGAAAGCTACAGGGAATTATCTAAGGGTATTAAGCGGGTGAGTGATTCAGTCCTCTGAGCATTTTGGAAAGGCCATTCTCATGGCAGAGTGGAGGATGCATTGGAAGGGGATGGAGTAGAGAAGGGGGGCATTCTGGCAGTAGGGGACCTGGTCGGAAGCTGGTGAATGGTCTAGACCAGAAGAGAGGGGGACTCTGGGCTAGAGGCAGTGGCAATGGGGAGAGAGAAGCTGTCTAAATTCTAAGTTTCCAATGCACCTTTCAAAAGATTTCTAATGCTCCTGGTGTGCCCACGTGGAAGTGACTGCTCAGTATGCGTCTGTGTTAAAGTTCAAAACACAAAGGCTCCAGCCTTCCCATGTGTTACTGGAGACAGCTTAGAGTGGCAGGTTCCAATGAGCTTGACTGAGCCCTGCTGGCCTCCAACGCCGTAATTACATGTTGATTGGTATTTGGAATGGTCGGTGTGAGCTGCCCAGGTTGTCAGGTCATTGCTGATTCTGAGTGATGGCCTCTCTGTTCCATTTCTTCCTAATGAGTGCACACACTTGAGCACTTAACAGACAGCAGTGGCTTCCCAGCACAAATGACCTTCCAGCAGAACAAAACACTCCAAGGAATTAGTGATTTCTGGCTTTTATTAACTGGGCTGACAACTCTGGACAAGGAAATTTGAAATTTTGAGTTATTTCCAGATCGGCTCAATTATAATATTATAGTAATTGCAAAGCAAAGTCACAGAATCCCAGATATTTAATATCAAGCCCATGGAGAAAGCAAATCCCACACCTCTAGTTCAACAGAAGGATTTTAATATCGAGAACTAGTTACAAAGGTGCAGGAAGGGCAGAACGAACAAAGAGGACGGCGAGTCTCCCCGGAGATGAGCAGCAACAGGCAGCTGCTGCCAACCCCAGAGGAGAGACAAAGGGGAAGGAGGGCGTCCCAGAGCCCAGGAGGGGCCACCACAGAGGGAAGTGCTGTCCAGTAGAATCGGGGCTGCAGCAAGATGGAGCAGCTGCGGGAAAGGAGATGGCCCCTGAAGCAGAGGGAGAGTGGGGACTAGAAATACCCTGGCTTCTCCTTTCCTCCTGCGCTCCAATCTGCTGCCAGCACCTGCCAATGGCTGGACGTAACCAGAAGCCAATGGCTGGACGTAACCAGAAGCCAATGGCTGGACGTAACCAGAAGCCAATGGCTGGACGTAACCAGAAGCCAATGGCAAGCAAGCCTAGAAAATGTATTTTCCCCCAGGGGCCTATGATACATAGCCGGGCAGGGAAAAAAGGAGGTGGATGTTAGGGCAAACAGGCCAATGGCTGGAACAGGAGGCAACATTGAGTCAAGACCCATATGCTGAAAGGAGGGAGCCATGCAAAGACCAGGGGAAGAGAATTCCTACCAAAGGAATACAGAGTGGGCAGGGCAGGGATGGCTGCTTTGGCTTCCTTGTCATTGTCCAGGCTTGTCACCGGCACTGGTCATCTGGTGGACCCCCCTCATAATTCCCTTTTGCCCAATTGCCCCTTTCCACTCAAGCCTGCCTCTTTGATGCTTTCCAGCAGAACGAAGTGCTGCCCTTCAGAGAGCTGGGGGGATGTGATGGAGGTGGGATCTGCTGGGCAGGCCGGTTATACTCCTACGTCTGAGCAAATTCCATGACTCTAATTATACTTCTCTCCATATATTGACTTTTCACTCTGTGCCAGGAACTGTGCAAAAACCTCAAGTACATTACATCATTTGTTTCTTACATCAACCCCGTGAGGGGGCTTTGTTCCCCCATTTAATAGATGAGGAAGGAGAGGAAGTCACTTGCTCAAATGTACGCCATCAGTGGCAGAGCTGGGATTCCATCCACTCATTCAATTTGCAAATATTTAATGAATGTCTATCAAGGGCCGGATGGTGGGATTTAAAATGGTGAACAAAACAAGCATAGAATATATAGTGTAATAGGGAAAACAGATACTAAACAAATAACTGCACAATCACTAGGTAGTTGTGCTTGTGATACATTTGCTGATGAAATTATTGATGCCAAGAAAAAAGCATAATATAGTCCAGAACCCTGCTCATGTATTTCTCAAATATAATAATTGATTCTTTTGTTTTCTGTTTTTTGAATTTCTGCTCTTACATTTATCACTTTCTTCTCCTTTTATATTTTTAGGTCTACTTTTTCTAGATACTTGACTTGAACACTGAACTCATTTATAGCTAAGGCTATAAATTTCCCTCTGGGTGCTGTTTTTGCTACACCCTGCAAATTGTGCTATATTGTTCTTTTATTCTTGTTCAGTTCTAAATATTTTGTCACTTCATGGTGATTTCCTCTGTAATGCATGTGTTATTCAGCAGACCATTTTAAAATTTCCAAACATACCTCTATCTTTTTACTGTTGATGGTTAGCATTTTTTAACAATGAAGTATTTTTTAATTAAAATATGTACATTTTTTAAGATATAATATTATTGCGTACTTAATAGACTACAGTATAGTGTAAACATAACTTTTATATGCATTGGGAAACAAACAAATTCACGTGACTCGCCTTGTTGTCTATTGGGGTGGTCTGGAAACAAACCCTCAGTATCTCTGAGGTCTGCTTATGGTAGCTTCCAAATCTCAATTTCTCAGCCTAGAGCTTTTTTCTTTTTTTAATTTTTGATGACCCTATTTTTTTTATTTCTACAGTTTCTAATAGTTGCTTTTACATATTCACTAGCCTTTTGTTTTTGCTTATCTTTTGCATATTACTTTTAAAGTTTTTGTCAGACTCATCTGTAAAATTTATTTCCTTTGTAATGATTTAATACTCTGGCTACTGAAATCACTGACTGCAATTCTTAACATCAGATATCTTCATGACTTTTAGATTTTATTTATTTACTTTGTAAATTTTATTTTGCACACTCATTTTGACTCAGTGGTTTCTCATTTTCTCTTTTATTTGTCTGTGGTTTCCTGTCTCCACTTCTTTCCTCTGTCCAGGGTTCCAAGTTGCTCCCGGTTCCAGCCTTCCCGGGTCCCAGTGTAGGATCACATTTTCCGATGGACGTCAGGAGTCCCCACCCCATATGATGCCTCAGGGTCATCACAGATCCAGTCACAGCACCACGGAGGCCTTGGTTCAGGTCTTGGTCATAGACTGACCCTTCGTGCTCTCTCTGGCCTGCTCCCCCAGCTTTCCACGCGCCTTGGCCCCAGGTGGAGGTTACCATGTGCTGGTATCAGCTTCCTTCACAGGTGCCCGGAAGCTTATCTCCACCTGGGTGTGATCAGTCCCCCTTCTCACATGGATCACTTTCCATCTAAACTCCAAACTTCCAGACCCAGCAAGCCTGTGCAGTCACTGGTTTGTATTTCTGTTCTCCTTTGGTCTTTGGAGAGATTTACCTTAGTTTTGAGCCTGGATATATTTTTTGATTTCTTACAATAGTCTCTGCTGTTGCAGCAGAAGTAAAGCCTTCAGGATATTTGAAACAAAATCTTACTGTGCCACCTTGACCTGAAGTCCTTTTCTTTTGTTAAGCATGTTAAATAAAACAATAATAATAATAATAAACTCTTATAAGTGGGGGAGGGTGACTTCACAGTATGAAAACATTTACCAGAAAAGTGAGGCTCTCTCTCACCCCAGATCCCCAGTCCCCCTCTGCAGACGTAACACCCATCAGGAGAGTCTTATACCCCTTTAGAAACATCACTCACACATAAACACAACACCAGCCTCTTTTGTGAATCTTCCCCTTTTCAGACTCCAACCTAGATTTTCTCTGAGTGTAGAGAGATGTCTGGAGCCACTCAAAATCAACAACGAGAACCCAACTCTTGCAAAGGCAGTCTTAGAAATGCAGTTTTAAGGCTACTTCTGTTTTGAAGTTTAAAAACAGAAAGAAAGACCAACAGAGAGTTGTTCAACAAGAGAGCTTTGAGAATTTAACTTCTGTAACCTTGAAATGCAGCAAAAGGCAGAGGCCCCAGGTCCAACTTGGACAGAGATTCATTATCCTGCTTTGCTCAACTCAGAGTTCTCCAGTTCTTGGACCTTGTGAAGGACACACTGGGCCCGCCTTAGGTGGGCCATCAGGTTGCCAGGCCCTGTCCTGGGTATTTTCAGATGCCATCTCAGTTAATCACCAGGACATACATCATCTTAGAGAAAAGGAGGAAAACCTTGGGGCAGTTATACTCTAGGGCTCAGGGCCATGCAGGCAGTAAGTGATGGGACAGGAATGCAAGCTGGAGGCGTGCGCCACAAAATCGGTGCATTTCCATCCCACTGCATTGTTCTGACAGTGTAGGGCCAAATTCACCACGGAGCCTGGTGAGGGCGCTGTACGTCTCCACCATCCGCACAGAGTGACAGACCACTCTGGCCACTTAGTGAAAGGGTCCTCTGCGTCATCCATGTGTGCAGAGCTGGAGAGCATTTGTCCACAGGTCCAGGTCCAAGATGAGCCGTCGCACAACTCTAGTTAAGAAGCCACAGAGAGGCAAGGATGCTCAGGGGAATGGCTGCATTATGCCACATAGTGCCTCTTTGGCTTGGAAATGCCAAAGAGAGGAAACATAGTAGCTGAATTTGTCCATTTTCCATAGATGCTCCTCTTGGTTCATTTTCCCCCATTGTAAACAATGCTGCAGTGAACATCCTCACACACGATTCCTTTCTTTGAAAGTTTTTCTAGGGTTTATGTATCCAGAAGAGGATTGCTGGGTGCATAGGATAGGAGCAGAGTTTTCTAGACACTGCCAGATAGCTTTCCAAACCAGTTGTACCAATTTATTCTTCCACCAGTACAGTGTATGCTCACTATTTTCTCACATCCTTGCTTATGTGAAGCTATCTGACTTTAACATTTTTGCCCATCTGATGGATGAAAAACAGCATCTTATTTAATTTGCATATTCCCAATTATTAAACAAGGGTATCTTTTAATATACTTTTGGCCTTTGGTATTTCTTCTGTGAATTTTCTGTACCTACCCTTTGCCTTCTGTTTTTCCACTTTTCTTGGATTTTCAGGATTTCTTCATATAATTTGAATTGCATTCTGTTTAGTATTTTAAAAACATTTTCTCCCATACAGCTGCCTGTCTTAACCTTGTTATTGGTGGCTTTTGCCATGCAAAATTTTTATTTTAATGTAATCATAATTTGTAAATAAATCTTTTTCTCTTATGGTTTATGTCTAAGTAATCATTCCCTATCGCAAGGGTACAACATTATTCTTAAGAGCTATGTTTTCAGAGGTTCACTAGTGTATTCTAGAAATTTAAAGTTCTACTAGCTAGACCAGGGTTGGCAAACTTTTTCTGTAAAGGGCCAGATGGTAAATATTGTAGGCTTTATTGGTCCTCCAGTCTCTTGTAACTACTCAACTCTGCCACTGTAGCCTGAAAGCAGCACTAGACAATAGGTAAATGAATGGGACGTCTGTGTTTCAATAAAACACTATTTCCAAAAGCAGGTGGCAAACCAGATTTGGCCCAGGGACATAGCTCATCCCTGATCTAGACCATCTGATTCAAGGGTTGGAAAGTTAGCAATTCCATATGGTCTTTGCAGGTACCCTACCAAATTTATGTAAGTTTAGGCAATTGTATTTGGAATTACATATGAGAACAGTTATATATGAAACAGACCTGGTTTTATTTTTGAGCCAAAAACATCCATCTTTCTTTTGTGCTTGACACTGATTCTGGACAGGTGAGTAGGCTAAGTCATGCGCTAATAAAACCAAAGTTGAACACTTAGTTCTTCTGAAAGTTAAATGGCTTTAGACCAGGTACTAGCGCACTGCCATCAGTTCAGTGATTGTCTAGGAAAAGTGTGCTTGGGTTCAGAGGGCTGCATAGTTTACAGGGCCCAGTGCAAAACGAAAACACAGAGCCCCTTGTTCAAAAATTAAGACTTTTAAGGTCGTGGCAGCTGGACATGAAGCCAAGCGTGAGACCCTTCTAAGCAAAAGATGCTGTGCCCACCCATGAAGCCAGCCCTGCTTGGATCACCTGGGGCAGGGGTGGGGGGCTGGTTGAGGCATTGGGTGTCAACCTTTACCACAGACCTTGTAGAAATGGTTCAAAGTTCATGCCGACTGCCTGGCGTATTATTACCAGCATCGATTTAATCTAAGGATGGGGAGGGTTGGGACCACTTAGTACCACTGAGTAGTCTCATAAAGCATGCTGCGTGCTTGTCTTAAGTTTTAATTTATAAGTTTCTGAAACTTTAAATTTTCCCATTTGGTTTTTGGCTGTTTGCGGATTTTGCCTCCGCTGAAATCTGAGGCCCTGAGGTTATCTATTTAAAGCTACCGTCCGAGTTTTGCAGGAAAGGGAGTGTCCAGTGTGGAAGTTTACAGAGGAGAGTTTAAAGAAAAATCTCAGCTCTGATGCAGCCGTCTTTGGAAAGAAAGACACATACCATCCTTGGAAAGAAACCTCTGGGGGCTGGAAAGTAAGTGGTTTCTGCTTCTGAGGTTTTGTTCTGAAACCCAGAAGGAAAGAAATAGCATTACTCCAAAAACACTTCTGCTTGATCTCAGCCCGGCAGCCACAGCGAGGCAGGTCAGCTCACCCACCCGCCCTTTGTGGGGGCCTGTCGTGGGCTCAGGGTTATTTGTAGCCCTTTGGGGCTGGAGTGACTGTAAAACCAACCAGTGCAACTCCCTCAAATTACAGTAGAGGCCCAGAAAGGATAAGTGACTTGCCTAAAGGTACACAGCAAATAAGTTGCAGAGCAGAGGGCTGGACCCAGGCCCCCTGCCTCTCCGTCCTCAGTCTGCTGCCCCGCTCTGCCCCCTTGGGCCTCTCAGCTTGGAACGATCAGCTGCTGAAGCAGGTTGTCTTTTTGTGGGGAGCCAAGGCAATGGTCACTGGGCTGCTGGACCACTCTTTTTTTTTTTAATATTTATTTATTTATTATATATTTATTTATTTTGGCTGCACCAGGTCTTAGTTGGGAGATCTTCATTGTGGCATGTGGGATCTTTAGTTGCAGCATACGTACAGGGTCTAGCTCCCCGACCAGGGATGCAACCCCGGCCTCGTGCTCTGGGAGCACGGAGCCTTACCCACTGGACCGCCAGGGAAGTCCCTGGACCCCTCTTTAGCCCTGCCATTGATGTGCTCTAATAAGGCCCCCTGAAGAGCACAGAGGGCTGGGGGTGGAGGGGTTGAAGAAACCCTTGTTACTTCCTCTCCCTGCTTGCTTTTCTGTGAGAACCACCAAGCGTGAAACCTAGACCTGCAGCTTTTTTTTTTTTTACATCTTTATTGGAGTATAATTGCTTTACAGTGGTGTGTTAGTTTCTGCTTTATGACAAAGTGAATCAGTTATACATATACATATGTCCCCATATCTCTTCCCTCTTGCGTCTCCCTCCCTCCCACCCTCCCTATTCCACCCCTCTAGGTGGTCACAAAGCACCGAGCTGATCTCCCTGTGCTATGCGGCTGCTTCATCGGCTAATGGATAAAGAAGATGTGGCATATACACACAATGGAATATTACTCAGCCATAAAAAGAAACGAAATTGAGCTACTTGTAATGAGGTGGATGGACCTGCAGCTTTGAGTCGTAGATGAGCAGGACCCCGCAGAGCGTCTCATCCAATAGTCCCGCCCAGGTGTTGAAGCCCCGCCGGCCACCCTGTCACCTGGCTGCTGACACAGCCTGTGACGGGAGCTGACCCCTGCCCGTGGCCCTGCACACCCCTTCAGCCACAGATACCCCAGCTCGTTACCTTCTCAGACCCCCTGCCTGGGAGGACGCGACCTCCAGGTCTGCCCCTCACCATGTCATCCCAGCGCCCGGCCCAGCAGAGGAGCTCCGTCTGTACTTGACCAAAGCATCATTCTCCACCTGCCCACCCGCTTCCGAGCGGGCCTCAGCCTGTGTCTGTCCTTCTTCACGTGTGATGGCCAGGAGCCAGCCCAGCACTCGGGGTCGTGCCTGATGCCACTGTGTGGGTGCATGTGTGTGAGGGTGTGTCTATGTAGTATGCGTATATGCGTGTCCACCTGTGTGAGAGTGTGTGTGTGTGCATGTGGTGTGGTGTCTGTGTGAGTGTGTATATGTGTGTGGTGTGAGTGTTGTGTGTGTGTCTGTGAGTGTGTCTGTGTGTGTGTGTTGTGTATGCATGTGTCTGTGTGTGTGCGTGTGTGTATGTGTGTGTGTGCTTGTCTGTGTGTGTATATGTGTGTGTTGTGTATGTTGTGTATGTGTGTGTCTGTGTGTGTGTATATGTGTGCGAGTGTGTGTGTGTATATGTGTGTGAGCATGTGTGTGTGTGTGTGTGTGTGCCTGTACACTCGTGTCTCTGTGTGGGTATCTGAGTCCTGGCCCGGGCGTCCTTCAGAGGTAGAGCTCGGTGTGGCCTCTCTGGTGACAGTCGCATACGTGTAGAGACTTTGCCTCTGAAGTGCTGAGCACAGAGCTTGGCACCCAGAGGGCGCCCAGCATTATTCAGCCATTACTGTTATCACAAGGCCATGATTACTTGTAACAAAGACCCCCTCCTACCCCCCCACACTGGATTAGCCCTTTCCTATAGGAAGGGAGATTGCAAAGTGGGGATTTGGAGGATCCTTGCTATGGGCTGAATGTTTGTGTGCCCCCAAATTCATATGTAGAAATTCTAACCCCCAAAAGTGATGAGCTAAGTAGGTGGACTTGGGAGAGGTTGGCACCCTCATGATGGGATTAGGGCCCTAATAAAAGAGACCCCACTGTTCCCTTGCCCCTTCCACCGTGTGAGGGAGAACACAGTGAAAAGGCAAGCTATGAACTAGGAAAAGGGCCCTCACCCGAACATGCTGCCACCCTGACCTTGGACTTCCAGCCTCCAGAACCGTGAGCAACAAATTTCTGTTGTTCATAAGCCCCCCAGTCGGTGTTACTGTGTTACAGCAGCCTGAAAGGACGAGGCAGCCGCCTTCCTGCCACTTTGCAGCCAGCAGGGATTCTTGCAAAGCACGTGACACAGAATTCTGTTGGGAGAGAACCCAAACGGCCCAGGGGATGTGATGCCTCCGTCCATACAGCCCTGTGGAAAACAATTCTATTTTATAAATGGGGAGAGGAAATTGAATCACTGCCCACAGAGTAAAGGCATAAATAAATATTTTTCATACCACGTTTCATAACTCTGAGGGGTTAAAGGAGAGTTCTGTCAAAGCTTCAGATCACCACCCACAAGCAGGGCCATTTTCACACTGGCCAATCATTGAATTGTCCCAACAACACTGCAGGCTAAGTGTTAGAGCCTGTCTTTTAGGTACAGAAAATTCAGAGGAGATCAATGACCCCTCACAGCCACACAGAGCTAAGCCAGGTCTGTCCCGCTCCAAGACCAGGGCTTTTGACACTGGGCCCCAGAGGCCACCGTGGGACCGTGGGACTTCCTGACACACCACCCAACAAAATGAAAACATCCTCAGCTGCCCTTGTGTGTGAAGCAATGCACATGCTGCTGTCAGAAGTTACCACCAAATCACTCCAAATTGGGCAATTAGCGGCATGATTTGTGAAATGAGGAACAGGATACGCTCTGACCCCTTGAACTTCTTCCCCACTGACCTCTATGGTTCCAGCCGAGCTTTCTTTTTTTTTTTTTAAATGAGTGGGAGATAATCTCTTACCCCAAAAGTTCAATAGTCGCTGCTTCCTGGGGAACCATCTCTACCTGGAGGGTCAAGGTTTCAAAGTTGGATTCCCACAGAAAGAAAACAAGGCAAACAACAAACTGGGAAAAGTAGGTATGACCTTCATCACAAAGGGCTGAGAGCACAGAAGTGCTCCCGAGATGGACGGCCAGGAGAAAAGCGGGCACAGTTATGAGTTGGCAATTTACAAAAGAAGAGGTACAAGTGGTCAAAAAGCAGGGGAAAAAGTTCAGCCTCAGCAGTAAACAATAAAAGCAAATTAAAACACTGGGATGTTATTTCTTTTAGTAGATTGACCAAGATGCTGTCTAGTCCAGGTGAGGAAGCAGAAAAATGGACCCTCCGTTCACTGGCATGGGGTGTATAAATTTGCAGTCTTTCTGAGGGGCAATCTGGCAGCCTTTAACATGTATGTAAACTTGAGCCAGTAATTATTTTAAGACTTTATCTCAAGGGATTTAGTCGAGATGTAGGCAGAGCTGAATATACAAAGATATTCATTGTGTTGATACTTAAAATACTGAAAATTCTGCAAAAAATTGCCCCATAGGTCCAGCAGTAAATTACTGCTCATGAAAATTACAGTAAATCCATGTGAAGGGATATAATGCCGCTATTGGAAATTCCACGGCAGCAGAGTCTTTGACTCCAGGTCCACGAGGGGAGCCTGCCTCTCAGTCTGACCCTGAAGAGCCTTCTCCTTCCTGTGGATGCACATCTGCTGGGACGGCAGCAGCCACTGACACCCGTGAAATGACACGAGATGGCACGGGTTCAGATCTTGGAAGAACAGGGAATGTGGGCCAGAATGTTCGATTGGCATCCAGTTTGAAGCCGCATGTTTTCAAATACGAGGCTAATGAAGTAATTGTGTCTTGCATATTTCACCCTTGTTTAATCATCAGTAGCCCCACCCCTGCCACTTCGAAGAAGGCACGTGGTCCACGTGCGGAAGAGTGCAAAGAGAAAGCCCCGAGCCCTGATTCCTGGCAGCTGGCAGCTGAGCTTGGACCTCTCGGAACACCAGATTCCTCCTCTGAAACCGCCCCTCCCTTGGGGCCTGGCCTATGCAGGGGCTCATCGAGCGTCTGATTGGCCGGTGGCTGGTGTTCCTCTGTAGTTTTCCTCACCAGCCATTTTACTCCCCTGGGCTCCCACGGTTTACAGCTGCAATAGGATCCCAGAAAGCTGGGGAAGAATAAAAGTTAAAGCCCAAATATTTGCTGGAATAAGAGGGGAAAACACCACTGCACACACCCCTTACCACTTTGAGTGAGACTCGAAGGGGAATTTTGACCCAGTGACATGGCAATGAGGTTAATCCCCGAATCCCTCCCCAATTCCACCAGTCAGTCAATCGCAGACCATGCTTTTCCTCCAGGCTGTAGGGTTCCCTGCGGTGAGAGTCCTGAGCGCTCGCATGCTCTGCGACATGGTAGTAGATGCTATTGGTGCCTCCTTCCGGTCCCCCCATCTGCCCGTGCAGCCTGCGCCCAGAAGGGTCTGTGATAACACCTGACAGCCATCTCCTCCTCCAGAGAACCGATCCCTGCCTGGGAGGCTACGCCCTCCCCTCGACCAAGGCCAATGTTGGACAGACTCCTCGGAGTGAACAATAGACTCACCTCCTACCTCAAGGTCAGTCCCAGCACTGAGAGACAGTTCCTGCCTCAAAGCTCCCCGCTTCAGGATCAGGCAGAAGCAAGTCTCCAGCAGAGACCACAGCCTTGCTTAGCTCTGGGCTCTGTCCCAGCCGCTTCCCTCACTCTTCTCCCGAGAGCTCTTTTCCAATAAAGCACTCAAACAAGCATCTCTACGTCAGGTTCTGCTTCAGTGAACCTACACTAAGACCAGCTTTTTTGATTCAACTCTCCTGGCAATTCCTGAACACTTCGTCTGACTGATGTACCACACTTCTTACCGGTAGTAAGAAGCAGCATTCTGGAAAGGTCTGTTCATTGGGTATAGCGTCCGAGCTGGTCAGAGTGGAAAGAAACCTTAGTTAACATTTAGCTCTATGTTTCCCAGAGTGAGTTCTAAGGTACGTTAATCTTATTGCCAGGTAGGAAGACAAAAGAGATTCTGCCTGCATATACATGTACGGAATTCTGGCTTAAAAGTTTAAAAGATCTCTTTATTGCACATAGTGTTTCATATTCAAGTAGGTTCTGGGATCCTAGGGCAGCATTTCTCAACCTCAGCACTATTGACATTGGGGGCATTAAAAAAAGAAACAACAGGCCCAAAATGGAGTCACTTGTGCTAAGCCCACATCACCAAACCAAGACTTAATGTCAAACTTAATCACAGTTTCAGCCTCTCCCAGGAGTGAAATTTTAGACCAGTCAGTCTGGAATTACCTGGTTGGCGTAGTGAGGTAATCTGCTTGGTGGACCTCTGTCATCCCATAAAGGAAGGTGACTTTGCCACGAACAAACCTCTCTTTGCTAGTAACTTCCTTGTCCTGCCCCTTTCTGCCTATAAGGATCTTTCATTTCATACAACGCTTCGGAGCTCCTTTCTGTTTACTTGATGGGATCCTGCCTGATTCATGAACTGTTGAATAAAGCCAATAAAATCTTTAAAATGTACTCAGTTGCATTTTTTTTTTTTTTTTTTTTTTTTTTTTTTTTTTTGCGGTACACGGGCTTCTCACTGTTGTGGCCTCTCCCGTTGCGGAGCACAGGCTCCAGACGCGCAGGCGCAGCGGCCATGGCTCACGGGCCCAGCCGCTCTGCGGCACGTGGGATCCTCCCAGACCGGGGCACGAACCCGTGTCCCCTGCATTGGCAGGCGGACTCTCAACCACTGCGCCACCAGGGCAGCCCCGCATTTTGTTTTTTAAGAAGGACTGGATAAATCTTTGTTGAGGGGGCTCACCTGGGCATGTAGGATGTTAGCAGCATCCCTGGCTTCCACCTACTGGACGCCAGCAGCAAACCCCACCGCCTCCCATTTATGACAAACAAAAAAATGCTCCAGACATTGCCAAATGTCCCCTGGGGAAAAAATCAGCCAGATTGAGAACCATTGCCCAGGGGAAAGGTGTGGTCCACTAGGTCCTTTTGTTTTTTCCTTTTGTTTTATTATTTAACACCTCTTAGAACTACAGTTCTGCAGAACACAATTTGGGAAAACATCAATGGAAACGAACTTCCATTTTCTAGTTGAGGGAACCAAGGTCCTGAGGACGACAGGGTTTACCTACAAAAACCAAGTGAGTCAGTAGCAGATCTCAAATTCAAATCCAAGTCCCTGACCCAAGGCCAGTGTATGCTTGTGTTTCCTCAGACAAATGAATTTTCCTGGGGGCCCTCCCAGATGGCACAGGATGGAGCCCACAGAAAGGAGCCAGTGCACCAGGGGCCCCGCTCGGCCATGCCTTTTCCATTTTCCCAGTGATCTGATCCTTTTGATTCATTTCCAGAAACAAAGTTGGCTGGTTTGTTTCTCTGAGGACCTTCCCACAGTTATAGCAGAATCATGGTGAGCAAATGGGAGAGACCCCCATGGGAAAGTTCTGGAATCCAGAGAAAACAGAGCCGCCTGGAGGTATCGATTCCTTTGTCCAGACCCATTTCACGTCACAGCCAGGCCGATCCACAAACACACACCTGTAGTTTTGTATTTCAGCAGAGGACAAGTTTTCAATTATGAGAAAGCTTTAACTCAAACCCCAGGAGGAAAAAAAACCATTAATTTATTCAATCCAGCCTCTCTTGCTTCTTGCTAGATTCTGAAAATCATCATGCATTGTATGGGTTCCCCCCACCCTAGCCGCCCCCCAACCAAGTTTGTTCTTTTCAAAAACAGCAAGGTTTTCCTTAACCTACCTTGCAAATGAAGTCCCAGGCAAAGCCAGCATCTAATTCATTTCGCATGCTAAATTATTACAGTTGAAAGGAAAACTCTCCACTGTGCAACTTTAAAAAACATCTGTGTTTTTCTTTTGACTTTTGGGGATAATTATCCAACTCGCATTGTGACTGCTAATTACTAAGCTAAACTAACCTGCTGAAGGGCTGGGCTCTTTTCAAAGCTTTTCCCCCAGAGCATTCAATCATCTGAAGATGGAAACAGAAAATGTAGTGGCACAGGCAGCTAGCCCCACGCTCTCCTGGGCTGGGCTGATATCAGGCCCTGCAGGAACCTCACGCTGGGATCCCCAGATCTGGGGCCGGGGCGGGGACGGGGACAGGGGATGCGGTGGTGGGGATTTAATATAACCAAACCGCTGGGTGTGGATTTTTTTTTCACGAACAAATAATCGATTTGACTAAGAAGTTTTACTTCTTACGGCAATCAGACCCAACCAGGATTCCAGAAACTTACCAAACTATATTTTATGTTGAACCCAAACCCCAAAAAGAGTGTTTATTATTTTCAAATTTGTATTTAAGGCCAGTGATAACGTCATTTAAAGATGAATATCTAGCAAATCCTTCTGAAACGAAACCAAGACTTTCTTTGCTAAAAGTGTGGCATTTGATCAAAACAAGAACCTTCGTTCATCCACTCTGTTGAGCCTTGTATGAGTCCCCATCACATAGGAGGTACTGGGGACACAATGGTGACAACACAGGTGCAGTCCCTGCCCTCACAGAGCTCGGAGCCTGGGGGGGACCTCAGAGAAGAGAGCAGGAGGTGATTGTGAGCCAGGCCGAGAGGTGTTCTGATGGGGTAGGAGGCATCCGTGATGCTGGGAGAGGCCTCCAGAGCAGTGACATGAGGCTGAGGATGAATACACTGGATTGTCAGGGTGGACCGTAGCAACAGGGGGAGAGAGAGAGAGAGCCATGGTAGGAGAGAGCAGCGCACAAAGGGCCTGTGCTGAGCATCCAGGGGCAGCTGAGAGGGAGAATGGCCCAGACCACCAGGGCACGGGATGCTGTCTTACTGAGCCAGCCTTTGCCCTGACAGTCTAGGGGAGTCTGGAGGCTCTGGGCAGAGGGAGGACCAGGCAGCAGTTCCACCTGATATCAACATGCTCTCCTAAATGAACTTGGCTGGAAACCTCGGATTCAAGCTTGGTGAACCCTGATTCCCACCAGGCTATTTAGGCCCAAGGAAGAGCTAGCCCCACGATGAACCTCTGGGATGCAAAACCGACTCCAGACCCAGAGAGGAGGCCCACACACAGAGGACAGCTGGGCTCTGAAAGCCAGCACCTTCAGAGCATCCCCGCACACCTGCGCCCCTGGAGGATCCCTCTCCTCGGGGGTGGAAGCGGCCACTTGGCCTGGAAACCAGGAAGCACTACTGATGGAAAAGCTGCAAGGAGCCATGTACTGTTTAGGAACTTCGCAGATGTGACAGCGAAGAAATAAAATAAAATTATGAATGCTCCCAAGCACCCTTTCCTTGTCCAACAAAGAAAACAAATTCTTTGTCTGTGTGGCTCAGAAAGCAAACTTTTGCAGGAAATGCAAATGGGAAAGGCTGAGATTGCTAATAACTCACTAGGCAGATAGCTGGCTGGAGAGGGAAGGTGGGCAAGGCTAAGATTGCTAACTCACTAGGCAGATAGCTGGCTGGAGAGGGAAGGTGGGCAAGTGGAGCCAGTCCCAGGCCAGGGGCTTGCAGGGAGCTAGATGTCAGGGCACCAGGAAGGGGACGCGGGTGGGCGCGGTTTGCAAAGAGAACTGCTCAAATGGGAGTTCGGGGGAGCATGGCTGTGTCTTGTTGGTTTAACTCCCTCTTGTGTGACCCCAAGAAACCCTTGTAAATGTCTCCTTGACACTCCCGGGGTCTACCTTGTGTTCTTGTGTGCTTTCCATGGGATGCAGGCCCTGGGCTTGCGGGGGGGTGGAGCGGGGGCCCATGCATTGGAGTTACATGGACGTTTCTCATTTAATCCTTACAATAAGCCTGTAAAATAAGTATCATCAATCCCACAGCTCAGAGAGGGTGGGAAATTGGCCGCCATTACCCAGCCAGACCGCCGAACAACTGGGGCTGAGGCAGGCAAAGCCGTTGACCAGGTAGGGAAATGCAGCAATAAAGGAGCCCCGTGCGAGTGGCTGTGGAGTGAGGAAAGCACAGGCAGGGGACGGGCGCTGCTGGCTTCCCAGCAGGAAGGACAGCACGTGGAAAGGCCGGTCCAGGATGGGTAGCCCAGGCCCCAAGGCCCAGAGAAGATGAGGGCGAGATGGAGGGAGAAAGAGAGATGGTTTCTGGTCTCCCCCGCTACACCAAGCCTGAGCTCAGGCCCCTGGGGGGTGCACAGACCCCCTCAGAGCTGCCCAGAGCTTCCATCTCCTGATGGGTCGGTGCCCCCAGGGTACAACGCAGCTGTGTTGCGAAACCAAAGCCAGCTCCGAGTCTGCAGGCTAGCAGGTACCCTTCCAGCACTTTCCAAAAAAGCCAGTCGGAGTTTCTGTTGCTTGCACTTGAGGCGCCCTGAGGCCTCAGCAGTGGAACCACCACCCACCCCCTTGTTAGGCTGCTGATTTCACTCTTTTTTTATTTTTTATTTTTTTTTGCGGTACACAGGCCTCTCCCATTGCGGAGCACAGGCTCCGGACGCGCAGGCTCAGCGGCCATGGCTCACGGGCCCAGCCGCTCCGCGGCATGTGGGATCTTCCCGGACTGGGGCACAAACCCGCATCCCCTGCATAGGCAGGCGGACCCTCAACCACTGCGCCACCAGGGAAGCCCCTGATTTCACTCTTGAAGAATCCCTCACAAGGCCTCTCGGTCCAAACTGGCAAGAGAGAGAAGGGGAAGGCAGAAAACGAGGGGCGGGCGAGAGTCCCTTCAGTGTCTACCTTGACGGGGCCAGGCGCAGTGGGGTGCTGTCACTGTGTGCACGGCGTCGCTATCCCCAGAGAGGGGCGTCAGTCCCCTGCTGGTCAGAGGTGGAGCCGATTCAAACCCTGTCCAGCCCCTACTCTGCCTACTGCCTTGAACCACTGACACCCGGAGAGGCCCCAGACCGTGAGTTAATTCAGCTCAGGGCTGTTCAGAGGGCCGGTTGCCTGGCTGCAGTCGAGCATCACAGCTCTACCCCCAGGTCAGAAGGACCTGGGAGCCAACATTCAGCAGCCTCCCGCCTTGTGTTGTGGGAATTCTCTCATCTGTCCTCCCAACAGCCTGTGAGGGCAGATTACTGTTTGCGCTTGATGCTCAGAGCGTCAGTGTAACCTGCATGAGGTCACCCAGCTGGGGGTTGGCAGCGCTAGGATTCAGAAGGTGCCCTGTTGCCACCACCTCCTTCCCAGTACAGAACAGGTGCCCGAGGTGCACCCAGCCCAGGAGGAGTGTGCTAAGTGCAGTGGTAGTTCAGAGGAGACATGATTCAGCCCATCAGGGAAGGCTTCCTGGAGGAGGTGATATTGATGGAGGGGGGAGAATCACAACAGCTGCACACAAGCAGGGCATAGGAATTCCAGAGAGAGGGAAGAAATGGTGTAAAGCAGCTGGCCAGCCCCCGAGTATGGTGGGAACCAGAGTTGGGGCCCAGAGCACATGCCCGGAGAGGGGCGGGCCATGGGAAATTAGAGAGAAAGGAGGCGTGGGGCCTGTAGGGGAGCAAAACTTGACACCCCAAAATATCTCCTTGACGTGCGGATTATTTCTAGTTGAAAGCCATCAAGGCCCAAAAGACTCAGGAAAACTTTGACCTTCCCCCTAACTGCCTAAAAAAATTTGGATAGAAGGCCTGTTTCCAGGATAGAGCAATCACCAGAGATGTCTGTAGAGAACACGGGCTGGGTGAGGTGGGAGAACAGGGCTTAGAGATCAGCGTCCACTCTATCCATTGCCTCTGCGGGGCCGGCAAACATTTACTGAACGTGAGCTTTTCCATCTCCAGGTGAACTGCCTTTCTCCCCTTTGAAGCCCCAAACCACTACCCCCAACATCCTATTTTCTCTTTAACTGATGATGGTATTTAAGGAGATGTTTTCAGCCATTTTGGTGACTTACTCAGTTTTCCTGGGTCTCTCCCATGTATACATGTTATTAAACTTTGGTGTGATTTTCCCCTGTTAATTTTTCTCATGTCATCAATTTAGTTCTTAGACCTGCCAGGAGGACCTGGTCGGGCAGAGGAAAATTTCTTCCTCCCCAACAGGAGCACACGGAGGGCCTGAAGCAGATCGGGAGCCACTGAAGGGCGTTGATGGGGAGGGCTGGGCCCGCGCAGTGGGAAATCTTCACACACACACTGACACACACACTCACACGTGCACTCACCCACGCATGCTTACACCCCCGACAGTGGCAGGGGCCCTTCTCCCAGAGCGACAGAGGGAGACCCCCTCTTGAGCACTTGTGCCAACATCACGGCTGCAGCCAGGGACACCCACGGGGCCAGTCCACTGCCCGGAAGGCGGCCGCAGCCCAGCCGTGCCTGTGGACCAGGTGGTCACTCAGCTCCCACCAGCGTCCGCTCCTTCCCTCTCTCTTTCCTCTTCCTAAGGTTTAACTTTCCAGAGGGATCCCCAATGAGCCACTCCTGCCCCTGCTCCCAGGAGGGCCGGATGCGGATCAGAAGGGAGACGGGGTGAGGGAGTCCCTCTCTCCCCCAGTGGGGGTACCTCTGGAAGCCCCACAGTCCCAGCGGCCCTGGCCTGGCTTCCTCACCCGCAGCCCTGTCACATTTGCGCCAGTTTTCTCACTTCAGACGTTTGCTTTGCGAGCAGAGTGTTTTGCCGACAACCTCCTCCCTTGGCTCGTCTGTTTCCTGTGGGATTTCCGATTCGGGTTAAACCAGAACGTCCAACTCGGTAGCCTGAAAACCTTGACAGCTGGAAGAGACGTCTGGTCGACACTTTTACTTCTGTCTGGGGAAAAAAATCCCCAAGCCTACATTCAAATCCCTTCGTCCTCAGGAGTCTGCTCCGTAGGACTGATTCACAGACGCCTGGAGGCTTTAACGAACCGCTCCAGTGTGTGGGGCGCTTAGATATGAGCCCCCTGTGCTGCAAAGCACAGCCCCTGGGGGATGCCCATCTACATTCGATCTCTGGGAAGTAAGACTCACCCATTTTACAGCAGAGGAGACTGAGGCTAAGAGGGATGACGCAGCAGCTGGAATAACACAAGGCTCAAAGCCTGCCTGTCTGGGTCCTCCCTCTGCCCCACCTTGACCACCACTCAATGCCCGCCCCCCCGCCGGGTTCCCTTTCTGGGCAGTAGCAGTGGCTTCTTCGCCCAGGGTTTGTGGCCATGGAGGACGTGTTCTCTGTCCCTGAGGGCCAAAGGCTCATGTTCCGCCCAGCCCTGTGTGACCAGTCATGCTTACTTGGGGCCAGGCTGCAATGAGAGCCCAAGTGTGGCATCCACCCCGTGGGCTGACCCATAAGAGTGACAGTGACAACCACGGGCACTTCCAGTTGGGGGTCAGGGACAGAATGGGGCGGGGCTCAAACCTCCCCATCACAGTAGGAGCGTCCCCCTGGGACAACACTGCTCCAATGGGCGCATCTAATCCTGCGCACCAGCACACGAGGAGGGTCCTCACCCTGACCCCCCGGAGGAGCCATCCTGGTTGTGTCCGTGATTCTGCCAAGGCACAGACCACCCAGGCTAAGTGTCAGGGGCCAACAGTGTCCATTTCTCCGATATAGGTGACCCGGGGCCCTGCTCCCCAGGAGGGTGAGCTGCAGAATGAACGGAGGAGCTGGACACCCGTGCCACCTCCAACTCTCCTTTTCAGAAGCACTTTCCGCCACTTCTGCTCGTGCACTCTCTTCACGCCCGGGGGAAAATTACAGACCTTCCACCACATTGCACAGTTGTGAATGCTGTTTCTACAAATAGAGCCGGGCTCCCGTTTATAGCTCCCCTGTTATTATATATGTCCCATATTACATGCTGTTTTACATGAGAGTTAGGAGGGGGCCATGTCAGAGTGAAGAGACAGCCTGGAGTCCAGGGGGCCAGGAACACACACTTCTGGAAACCCGTGGGATGTGAGGCTGGAGCCGTCCACGCTCCCACAGGGTCCAGCAGGGCTGACTCTGTTCTGTGGGGAGGGACCTGCGTGGTCCTGATGGATGTGGTTGGGGGTCACGTGGATAAAGTCCTTCTTAATAGCACCCAGAGGAGTTCTTTAACCAGACCCTTATAAAGCATTGTTATAACTAGCACACATTATTTAATTTAGTACTTACACCAACTAGTAGGCACACCCATTATTCCCATTTCTCAGGTGAGGCTCAGAGGGTGTGAGGTGACTTGGTACGTGGCTTGTCTGAAGTGCAGCTGACACCTAAACGCAAGTCCAGTGACTCCCAATCCCACCAGGTGACCACCACGTTAGACTTGTGTTGACTGAAAAAAGACACAAGGTGAGAGCTGTGAGTTCAGTTTTATTTAGGGCTTACTGAGGCCTATAGCCCGGAGACAGCCTCTCAGATAGCTTGGAGGAATTCCCCCAAGGAGGCGGAGGGGAGGTCAGTGATATATGATATCATATGATATATGATATATGATTTTATTGAGGTACAGTTGATTCACGATGTTCTGTTCATTTCTGCTGTGCGGCAGAGTGGCTCAGCTACACACACATATATTCTTTGACAAAATACATGGTTTTGGTGAAGGGGATACGTGCAGTCAAGCACTCATCTCGGTAGAAGTTTGCTGCTACTCACGAGGAGCAGATGTCTATGCTTTTCTAGGTGTGAGAAGATGCAAGAAATTGGATTCATAAAATTTCCTCTTGAAAATATCTCACCATCTGAAGGCCTGTTCTGCCAGCTTTGCCCAGAGGACAGAGTGCCTCATCCCTGCTCTCCACCCTGAAGTCCTTCTGGGGTGTGTTGGGGGTTAGCGACCGCAGTAGCTAATGACCTGATCCTCGTGGAACCAGATGGTGAGTGACATTCTTTAGCGGGCACTTGGAACATGATGCAGTGTCTCCCAAGGGGTCCCAGGGCACAGAAATGTGCACTGACCGTCGGATACGGGCGCCCAGCTTCGGTCACCACAGGCCTGGCCCAAGTAACCTCCCAGGCTTAAGCTGGTGCAGGTACTTCTTTTTTGTCATTTTATGGATTCTTTTCTGCACTCCGTACTTCTGTGTCCCACACTCCTCATGTCAGAGTGTCGCAAGAAGGGAGACCCGAGGGTGGGGTCTTGTCTAACACTCGGAAATGGATAGTCCGAGCAGACACACGTGCTGACAACGCAGGAGACTTTATTGGGAAGGGGCGCCCGGGCGGAGAACGGCAGGGTAAGGGAACCCAGGAGGACTGCTCTGCCACGTGGCTCGCAGTCTCAAGGTTTATGGTGATGGGGTTAGTTTCGGGGTGGTCTCTGGCCAATCATTTTGCTTGGCCCGTATCTGGTCTGACTCAGGGTCCTTCCTGGTGGCCCATCTCCCAGCCAAGATGGATTCTAGTGAGAAGGATTCTGGGAGGTTGGCAGGACATAAGGACCGGCGTCTCCTCTCTCCTTTGGACCTTTCCTGAATTTTTCCAGTTGGTGGTAGCTTGTTAGTTCCACGTTCCTTCCCAGGACCTCCTGTTGTAAGAGAATTCATGCAGGTGGTTACTATCATGTCTGGCCAGGGCGGGAGGTTAGGGTCAGTGGTTCCCCTAACGACTGCAGTAATATCCTGGCATCCAGTTTGCACACAAAGTTCGAAGACTTCTCAAACGGTGTGTGACGTCCTCCAGGGCCGTGGTTCTCGGTGTCTCTGGCACTCTGGTTCTCCTGGTCCGGTTCCTGCTGCCGCCCAGAACCGTGTGAGGCTGAACGGAGGTCCCCTTTCCTGGATTCATTGGAAGTCTCTGCACCTCATCTCTACAGTTTTGTTGGCCCCCTTGACTTGCTGACAGTTTGTGAACAATGTCCTCACAAGTCTCCCCTGCACTGACTCCAGGACTTTGAGATGTTTGTTCTGGATCCACAGACCCGACCCCCGTCACTGGTACCCGCCCCCCCCACCCCGCTTCTCTCCCTCTGAGTGGGTTCTATGTCCGCGTGGGAGAGGGAACCACCTTGTCTTTCCAGGATCTCACCTTCTGCTGGGGGAAGAGCCCTGAAACGCTTTAACCTTCTAAAAACCACCTCTGGACACTTGGTGAAATGTATTTTCAGTCAACCCGATGACATTTAAGCCAGCAAATTCTTGGCAAGCTGAGATGCCCCTCCTGGAAGAGTTCTGACAGTGTCTCAATCACCGCCTCTCAGCCAGGGAAACGCTGGTGGGGACACATTATGGAAATGAAGCCCACCGTTACGGTGGCTGGGAGCTAACTCAATAGCCTTGAAATTCTCCTTTTTCCAGGAGAAAATGCAGTTAGGCAGATTTTGATTACAGATGAAATTCTAAAGTGGTCCTGCAGGCTTTCTCTCCCCTTTTTTAATACATAAGCAAATGAGGGTTCCTCACACCCAGCAGCAGAATAGGGAGAAAGAAGCCCCAGAATTTTAATGCGGTCCAGGCTCACGAAGGTCAACGCTGACGGCGGAGAGATGGGAGAATTGGGATTCTTCTGGCGTCTGCCAGTCGGTATCCAAATTTCGATCTGGAAACAGTTGACCTTGAGGTGCTTTCAGGAATAAGGACGCACCAGAACAGAGAAAAGTCTATGTTCCCATCGCCCAGGCTGCTCTTTGCCTCAGGGTGGCGGTTTATACACCAAACCCTGCAAACGGGCCCAGTCACCTCACCGGCTCCCACGTGGACTTCCCCAAGCCCTGCCCCACCCCCAGAGAGCCTTCCTCCCTTCCCCCCACTCCCAGCTGGAAGGCAGGGCCAGTGATTGGGGGATTAGCCTGTTTTCTCCCTGCCCCATTCCTGGGGGACTTGACCTTTGGAAGGAATAAAGCACTCATTGAGCACTTACTCTGTGTCTGATTCCTTCCCTATACAGCCCTAAATGCATCACGGACAAAACAACTGGGGCATGCAGGAGTGACCCGGAGAGGTCCACGCCACCAGGAAGCCCGCTGAAGGCTTTGCTGCAAACCCTCTGTTCTTCCTCCACACCTGCTGCAGGGCCAGAAGAGACTAAGGGGAGAATGCAACAAAGGAAGGACTTCCTAATGGTGGAACTTCAGGCACCGTGGCTCTTGTATACAGACAGGCTCAGAGGCAAGAAGGTCAGCCCCGGGCCGCTCAGATGAGCTCAGTTGAATCTGTGGGGCTGGGCCCGGGCTGACCCCTCTGAGGGGCGTGGCGACACGAGGCTTGTAAAATGAACAACTAACTGCACAGCTGTGCAGTTTGCAAAACAGGTTCTCCCACCTCATCCCGCTGGACTCTCCTGAGAACACTGAAGGAGAATTGTCATGCCCACTCCGGAGATGAGGAAACTCCAGTGCACAGTCAACCGTAAATCGGCACCCGCCACCAGCACTTGCCTCTACAAGGATTAAACCATGTGTTGTTGCAGCTGCTGATTTTCAACACCCCCCGAAGGAGTTCAGGGTGGAGAGCAGAGATGAGGCGCTCTGTGCTCTGGGGAAAGCTGGCAGAACAGGTCTTCAGATAGATATTTTCAGGAGCCAATTTTATGAGCCTAATTCTTGTATCTCCTCCTATCTAGAAAAGCACTAAAATCCTTCATGGTGACGACTGCTCCTCGTGACTAGCAGAAACCTTCTGCAAAAAAAATATGTGCTCTGGGAGATCAGCTCGGTGCTTTGTGACCACCTAGAGGGGTGGGATAGGGAGGGTGGAAGGGAGACGAAACAGGGAGGAGATATGGGTATATATGTATATGTATAGCTGATTCACACCGTCATAAAGCAGAAACTAACACACCATTGTAAAGCAATTACACTCCAATAAAGATGTTAAAAATAAATAAATTACTTTCATTTTTTTAAAAAAAGATATGTGCTCAGTTACATGTATTCCCCGTTCATCAACATCACATATATATTGACCTTTCCCCCTGCCTCTTTGGAGCAGTTTCTCAGAGCATCTGAAATGCTGTCTCCCGGGTTGCATTCCTCATTTTGCCCCAATAAAACTTAACTCACAACTCTCACGTTGTGCATTTTTTTTTAAGTCGACAGTTATTAGCACAAAGAAAACAATCATTTGATCTGAAAAACTTCATATTCCTCCCCTGCCTCAGCGCACCCCACAAAATTATTGTTTGACTAAATCTCTCTCGACCATCACTTCCGACCTCATCTGATGATTTACGTTTCCAAAATCATATTTGAACATTTACAAGACTGACTTGATTCTAACTCCCAAGGATTCAGCACCAGACATCAAAAACTGTGTTTTTATAAAATAGAAGGAGGGGGAATGGAAGAGATCCACTTACATTTTAAAGGTTTGTTGTTTTTTTTTCCCCTGCAGCCAAGTGGAAAAAGTTGAAGGAATCTGTTAACATATTGATTGCTTTGAGCACTATTTTAAATTAGCTTTCCATTCCCCTCCGTATGTTTTTCCATTAAATTTAAATAAATTAAAATTCACGTTTCTGGAAAAGATATGCTGAGGCCTCCTCAGGATTTGAGATGAGTTTATCAGCCAGGTCCACGCTGTCAGAAATCCATCAGCGGCGACCATGCTGAGGAGCGCGGGTGGCCACCCCCAGGGCCACGTGCTCTCTGAGAATACTCTGTGGAACACGGACATCACTGCCGACCTTGGGACCAACCCGGCTGCTGCCTCCACACACTGACCCAAACAGGGTTCCTGAGGCCACCTGTCAGCGGCTGAGCCCACGTGGCCACAGGACTGCTGTTTCCAGCTGCTCCTGTCACCAAGACGCACGGCGGCCCCTGGGCTCTGCTGGGGCACCTGTTGCTCCTTCCAAGCCTCCACCCCAGGCCTGTGGCAGCCACACCCTCAGCCCTGGAAAAGCACACAGTCAGGTGAATTGGAATAGTTGAGAAGCAATAATGACTATCTCACCCCTGAAGACTGTTTTCATGACATGTCGGAAGCCCTACTTGGATAAGCTTAGTGGAGGGAGGAAAAATAACTTTCCTTCTACCCTTCTAGGTTCTTGACTGAGACTTTCCTGTAATAAGGAAGACAGATCAACAGGAAAAAAGCCAACAGAAGTTTGTATGAACATGTATGCCTCCTAATAACATTTCCTCTTCCCAGGAAAACTGAGTAACTCCCTGAAATGGCCCAAGCCATGCCCTTAAACACCACCTCCAGCTAAAGACAAAAGAAGATGTTGGGAGTGGGGGAGCCAGTAGTGGGAGATTATCAGGCAAAGCACAGTAAACAAGGGTGTGTTTGTTGTGCAGATTTCAGTCGATAACTTCTCCATTGATAAATTTCTAGATTTGGTCATTCCCTTCTTTCTGGTCCAGAGAGAAAGACACCCTTACAAATGGAGATTTTTCTTATAAATCTAAATGTCTCTTACAAAAGGGTAACCTCTACTCAGTTACTTCCCCTGTGTCTGCTGTTTCTTGAAAATAATCAGCCCAAAATAATCCTTACGCCAAAATTCTGCTCCCCTTCAGCTTCCTGAGATAAGCGTCTTGCATAGGACAAGGGGCAGAGCCTGCTTCAGGCTCGACTGTGTCCAGAGATTCATCAGGGTCTGTCTGCCCGTCTCTCCCTCTCACCCCTGTTTCTTTTTACAGTATCGTTCCGCCCACCCCAGTGCAGGTAGGTAACGGGGTTCAAGGGTTCAATAAGGCTGCTATGGGAGGCTTCCCTGGTGGCGCAGTGGTTGAGAGTCCGCCTGCCGATGCAGGGGACGCGGGTTCATGCCCCGGTCCGGGAAGATCCCACATGCCACGGAGCGGCTGGGCCCGTGAGCCATGGCCGCTGAGCCTGCGTGTGCGGAGCCTGTGCTCCGCAACGGGAGAGGCCACAACAGTGAGAGGCCCACATACAGCAAAAAATAATAATAATAATAAGGCTGCTATGAGACAAAGGCCACACTTCCCCCAGGGTCCCTTGTGTGTCCTGGACAGACCAGACCGCTGGCTTCCACAGAATGCCCTGGAACACGGAACCGATCGTCCAGCCACCTCTGTTGACCTATGTAGATCCCTGGAGCCTGGCCGTGAGAACTTGAATCAAGTCAACAATTGCAGGGACACCTCTGAGGTCATGGTGGGGAGGGGTCCCTAAAGGGATCTGATGAGGAGGAGCACAATGGTGTCCTGAGAAAACCCCGGAAGTGAAGGGGTTGACAAGTTGGTCAAACTGAGTTGCTCAGTAGCCCAGAAGAAGGACACGGAGTGAGCTGATCTGACTGTTCCCTGACCCAGGGGCTCGCCCAGCAGGGCCTTGGACTCTGGGAAGAGAAAGCTGTAGCGGGGAGAAATGAACCGCCCCGCTAGGAGACAGCAGCCCTGCCGGAGGAACGCCCCTCCAAGAGCTGGTGTCAAGAAGGGCCCAAATGATGAGACAGAGGGGGAGCCAAGCCCGCGATGCAGATGGTGGGGCAGCAGGGATCCGGGCAGGCGCAGTGGGAGTCTGAGGGCAGCAGAGCACGCTGGGCAGCAAGAAGGTGAGAGTGGCAGAGCCGGGAGGAAGAGGGTCTGCAGAGCAGGACCTCAGAGCTCTGTTCAAACATAGGGACCCCACCCCACGACGGCAACTCCCGGAAGGAATGGATGGATAGAGGATCCCAGGAAAGACAGGCTCTCCTGTTAATCCAGGACGTGAAATCCACATTGAGATTTGTGGTTTGCTGCAAATGTGACTCATTTTCACCAGGAGATGAAATTTTTTTCAGACATGCTCAAAATAGTATTTCGGCTTCATCTGGCAATATATCTAGTATAACTAGCATCATGGTTTTTCTAAATATATGGACTGTATTTCTAACGTTTCATTCTTTGGAGTCGCACCTAATGAGTGTGAGCATTCTCTCTGCCAATGAAAGGAGGTCCCCGCCTCCTCCCAGTGTGCCCACGCCCTGCCCAGCCCTGGTCCTGCTGGACTGACAGTATTCGAGGTGTTTCGCAGACTCGAGAAGGCTGGGGTTTGAGCTCTGGTGTCTCAGTGGGGTACATGGTCCACTCTGCTTGAAGGGGAGGGAGGAAAGAAGGAGGGAAGGAAAGATATAAGTACATGATTCCCCCCCCAAAAAAAAAATTATTTAGAGCATTATATTTAAACCCATGGCTCTAACACAGTGACTAGTTTTATTTTCCTAGTTTGCATTTTGGTCCTTTTCTAGCCACATGCTTATTTTACATATATAGCTAAAGCATTACAATCTTTCCACACACAAGTTGTGAGGTTTTTTAATCTTATCATTTCCCTACATTCTCCCATGTATTCATTCAGTCGAATGGGGGAATATACTCCATGGAGTAGAATGCTACAATATAACTAAGCTCTTTTCTTATTTGTCAATAATAAGGACTGTCCGAAAGGACTGTCAATTTCAGTCCTTTCTGTTTCTCTGTTTTGCTTTACTATTAAACATAGTATCAAATGGTAACAGACACCTTTGTGCATGTGACTGTCGCTTCCGCTTGACTCTGCTCAGCACTGCGTTCCAGATGCCGGAATACACACTCAGATTATGTAAGCCTCTGTGGCTCTCCCCTCATCTCACCATTTTGCTTTCCAAACATCCTGCACCCATCCATAGGGCTGCAAGCACCAGTGTGTCCATTTCACCTCAGCCTCAGGGTTAAACCAAACCTGTTTAAAATAACACATTCTTAAATAAGTCCAAAATGGCATCCCCAGGTTCAACTCTTTAGCAATTTGTTCTTCTCCCATGAAGGATCTTTGTCATCTTTCCGTGAATATCTTTGGGAATCTTGTTTTTACAAATTTGAGTGAGCTCATTAGATATTATTATACTATATTAATTTTTTCTCAGTCATATTTTAAAAACCACGTTATTTCCATTTTTGGTGTAAGTCTTCTCCCAGTGTGTTATCCCTTAAATGTTTTTTTTCTGGTATTGTCATTGTTTGGAAGTTGATACACTATTCAATTCAGTCAACCTCTGTCATGTGACTGCTTCCATTGCTAATGAGGTGAGCAGTTCATCCACCATCAGATAAATATTCTATTTTCTGTTTTGCTAGTTTACCTAAAATTTGGTTTTCCGTATTTAATATTGAATTTGCCTTGGCTTTGTCGGGTGTATGGTGTTCTGTGCATCCAACCTAATCTTTTATTGCAAATGACTCTCCTATTATTCAACACGATTCGACGAGATCGGGCACATTCAGGGTGGTATGGCCGTAGACTTAACACAATTTGAAAACACTCCTTCCTTAATATTTGCTTTGGAAAGTGAACTTTATCATGCGTTAATACCTTTCATGCCTGGTTTTCTGGGCTGTCCCATCATCAGTCTCCCTTTGTGTGGGAGCCAGTCCTGAGATTTTAAGAGCTTTGCTTGATCATTTGCTCTTGGGTTCAGCTGCCTCGGCACACACACACACACACACACACACACACACACACACACACACGCACCTCACTTTGTTGCTCTTAATTTTAAGAAAATTCTTTGAAATTCTTGCCTATTCTTATTTTTCACATGGAACTTCAAAGCATATTGATTTTAAAATACCTTTGTGGGATTTTGATTGGAATTGTATTTAATCCATGTATTAGCTTGGGGGGAGGGATAGACATCTATTCAATATTTTATCTTGCTGACCAAGAACATAGCTTATCTGTCTGTCTCAAACTCCTTTTTAAAATGAGCTGAATAGGGCTTCCCTGGTGGCGCAGTGGTTGAGAGTCCGCCTGCCGATGTAGGGGACGTGGGTTCGTGCCCCGGTCCGGGAAGATCCCACATGCCGCGGAGCAGCTGGGCCCGTGAGCCATGGCCGCTGAGCCTGCGCGTCCGGAGCCTGTGCTCGGCAACGGGAGAGGCCACAGCAGTGAGAGGCCCACGTACCGCAAAAAAAAAATAAAAAAATAAAATAAAATGTGCTGAATAATTCAGTTGGAAGGGCTGTGTTCTGGTCCCAACTCGGCCTCGATCTGGTGGAAGAATTCTGGACAAGTAAGTATTCTTTGTCCCCACCTGGCAGTGAGGGGCTTAAGCCCCTTAAGTTGCTTGGAAAAACAGCAACTGCTTGTTTTCCTCTCCTACCCGTGCTCCTCGGGTCAGGTGTAGGTGGACGTCTTCCTTGTTCTGTAGAGGCACTTGCTTCATTGGTCTCCTTCCCTCTTGGAAGCAGCCCTGCTCACTGCCGGTTGGTCCCCCTCCCTCTGTCCCTGGAGACCTCCATGCCTGCCACCATCTTCCTGACACCCCAATGCTGCTGTCACTCCAAACCCTTCAGTATCGACCTGGGTTAGCCACGTGGATGGCCTGCCTCACAATTCCTCACCCTCTGTGCCTGCGATGATTTGAATCTCAGCCACTCTCATCACAGCCCTGCAACTGTGCATGGCCTCCAAAACCACAAATTCACACCACCTTCCATCTTTTCAGCCCACTAGCTTACCTGACTCCACTCCAGCCTCTCTATGACCTTGGTGAGACCCCCAAACCACTGACCCCTTCATTGTCTCACTATCCAAGTGGTCCCCCCATATTCACTCTCCTTACTCCAGTTAGATGGCAGGTGGGGTGTGCTCTGGGGGAACCTAATTTAAAATACAATCGTCCTCTCGCAAACACAGCAAAAGAGCTTTTAACCAACTTCCTCTTAAAGAACTGGCCAGAGTAACAAGCTCCGCTTTCCCTCTGTGCCCGCGGTTGCCTGACGTTGTCAACACGAGTGCTCTGGGCTCAGGGGCTGCTTTCTGGTGTCCAGCCCAGTTCCGCTCTCATCTGTCCAACTGTGTACCTACCAAGAGCCACATGTGATGGTCCCAAATCTGCACCGGTTTTGTTATTATAATGATGTGGTTTTCTTAAATATGATTTAAGCCAATGAGGTGTAAATGTGAAAAAAAAAAGAGTTGCTGTTTCGATGAAAACTAAGTTGAATACTTGGGTAAGACTTGGTAAAGACAAGTTGCTAAAAAGGCATCAATCAAACGAGACGCGGGCTGCCGTCTATAAGAGACTGGACACAACGGTGGAAGCCTGGAGGGAGTCTGAGCCATGCTGCTTCAGCATATTTAAGTTCTCTTTGCACTTAAACATCAAATGGGACTGGAAATTGTAGATGGCGCTCTGTGAATGCCATAGCCATGGGGGCGGGAGACAGAGGAGAGTTCACACGAGGGAGGGGAGAGCACAGGTCCCCTCTGCTCTTACTTTCCAAACCCCTCAACCTCTCTTCCCAGGATCCGGGTCAGGGAAGGATGTGTCTAGACCCACACCAGTGTCTACTGTCATCCCCTCACTCCCCCACCCTGGAGAATTTTCATCTCCCCTGTGGTTCAGCAAGTAATCATCAAAATCTATCATTAGGGGCTTCCCTGGTGGCTCAGTGGTTGAGAGTCCGCCTGCCGATGCAGGGGACACGGGTTCATGCCCCGGTCCGGGAAGATCCCACATGCCGCGGAGCGGCTGGGCCGGTGAGCCATGGCTGCTGAGCCTGTGCATCCGGAGCCTGTGCTCCGCAACGGGAGAGGCCACAGCAGTGAGAGGCCCGCGTACCAAAAAAATAAATAAATAAAATTTTAAAATCTATCATTAGGCCATGACCTCAGCAGCTGAAACTTCCAAGACTGATTCCTCCTCTCCTGCTGAGGCCAAGGACACTGAGGTCTGATGTCTGTCTAAACAGGAGGAGAGAGGAGGGATAAAAGAGAATTTCAGGCAAGCATCCCACCCACCTAGTTAACTTCGCCCCTTCCTCAGCTGGGTCTTCTCAACTTCCCCCTAAGATGTGGGCTCCCTGGGCTGCCTCTCGCTGTCTCCGGGTCCTTTGCAGCTCAGCTCCCGGCGCTGGGAGCTATCCTCAGGCACAGCCTCCAGTGGGAGGGATGGGGCCTGCCTGCGCCTCGGGGGTGGCCCTCATCCGTCCGGCACAGTCGTGGGTGCACAGCACCTGCCCCTTAAATATCATGCGGTGAGCCGCCGAGGGAGTAAGGAAGGCCCCGGCTGGCTCAGGCCTTCTGTTCTACGATCCAAACTTCTCCTGCCCTTGGCATCAAGTTTCTCACTGCGGCCAAGGCATGGACTGTAGTTCGTGGGTCCCCTGGCAGCCCTGGAATCTGCAGACAGAAAATCGGGCGCAGGGAGGAGGAAGCAGGTATAGGGAGAGAAGGCAGTGGCTCCGGAGGCCCGGCTTTCTCAGTCTCCTCTGTTCTCAGCCTTCAGATTCTGGGACTTGGCCAGCAGGAGGGAACAGCAGAGGGCACAGAGGGCAGGGGCTGGTGGTGAACCTGGTCCCCTGGCTCTACAGGGACTAAAACAGGCCCGTGGGTGGTCTGGCTCCTGGCCAAGGCCAGGGTGCGTTCCGAAGCCGGAGTGGGGAAACAGGAGCAGAACCTTGCTAAGGGGGACAGGTCTCCAGCATCAGAGATGTGCAAGCGGCTAAGCCTGTGATGAGAATCCATCCTGGGCCAGGCTGAGCTAACTCAGTCCCCCCTGGGGGCTGGATGCCTCACTCCCAGCCCAGCAAAGCTGGAGGTGCTCACCTGCAATGGGGAGGCACAGCCCTCCCACCGTGTACCCTCAGCCCAGATGAGGTCTCAAGAGGCTCTCATCTGCCACCTCTGCTGCTTGGGGCTTCACACAGGGCCCAGTTGCTAAGTCCATAGGCTCTTTCTCTTGGGTCTGTCTGCCCACTGGAATGTCAGCTCCATGAGGACAAAGACCACCTGCCTGTCCTGGATTGTCTTCCAGCCCCGCAGCCCAGCAGGGCACCTGGCACTCAGTTTGTGCTCAGGAAGCTCCTATCAAAGGCCCCAGGGTCGGGCCGAAGGCAACACCTGGTCCAGGGCAGTCTGTGACTCGGGCTGCAGGACGCCAGCCCACTTCTGAAGGCTGGAGGACCTGACTTTCATTTCCTTTGGGGCCTCTATTGATCCATGGGAAAGCTCTGACTGTCGGACAGAATACACAGCACCCTCGAGCCTGCCGTGTGATGCTTTGAAATTTTCCCAATACTGTCGTAAAAATTAAAAATTCATCTTGTGAAAAATAAAAGGCAAGTGTAACTAACAGGGGAAGATTGGCTCCGTTGCCTGAAAGCTGAACAGCTGACCGGAGACCGGCTCACTGCACCTCTGGAGAACCTTCCCGCCGCCTTTGTGTGGAGGAGCCATCGAGCCTCTTACCTGAAAAGCTCAGATCGATACATTCATTTCTGTCCCACCACCTGCCCTGCCAGGTGCAGGCCCCAGCGGAGACCTGGCTTTTTCCTTACCTGTGGGGATGCTTTCAGCACAGTTTGCATGGAGGCGGCCCCTCAAGCCTAATTTTCATTCCAGCTTCTCCTTGGTGGCCTCCAAGTAACAGATTACTGGGCTTGCTGGAAGAGGCTGGAGTGTGTGGCCTCCTCGGCTGTGCCCACCCCTCTTAGGAGCTGGAGACAGGACCCCAAATCACATACCCTAAAGGCGATGGTGCGCAGGGTGGCTTTGTATAGTTTATGATTTCTACACCAGGGGCAGACTGTATAACTTTGCCCTGAAATTCAAGCAGCGCCAACAGTCCTGCAACCCTCTGCATTTCCTCATGTGACCCCTATCAGCCTCTCACTAAAATCGTGTTTTGATCCTCACCTGGGAATGTACTGATCATTGAGCAAAGCACATACATGCACACGCAGAGCGTCCACACCCACTGAGACACATGACAAGGTACAATCACCCTCAAGACCCTCATGTCCCTCAAGTCCCCACATATAAGAGAGGAGTGGTAGATTGAATCGCTGGGCCCAGTTCTCCACTATGGGATGGCCTCATGCCAAACAGGGTACACTTCCCTGAGCTTTGACCTGGGGCTTGGCCATGACACTCTCTTTGGCCCAACGGGTGTTGGACCAGACCCAGCCAGCCTGGAGCCTGAGATGTGCTAGCACAGAGGGGTCTGCTCTCTCTCTCTGGAGATCCGTCAAGAGAAGAACACGTTCCAGGAACGACTGCCCCTTCAGCCTGGGCCCCAGGATGAGACACACGTAGCAGACCACGTGCCCTGGTGACCCTTGTCCAAGTAGGATTCATGAGAAGGGGCCACGCCTAGCCCCAAACTGCAGCCTGGACCCTAAAGCCCAGACCCAGGAGCCTAAAGCCCAAGGCAGCCCAGCTGAATTGCAGCTGACCTGAAGACCATGAGTAACTGTCTAAGATATTGACCTTTGGAGGGGTTTGTTACACAGCATCATTTTGGCAATCACTGGCTGATGCAATATCCAAGTTCATACAGAGTCTGACAGACACTCAGATCACACACTGGTGCTCATGTGGAACACACTCACACACACACACACACACACACACACACACACACACACACGCCTTTGCAGTGAACGTAAAAGGTCACCGTCCCAGGAACTGGGATGATCTCCCCTGCCAGCCTGTGGTCCTCTTTCTCTGATGTTTTCAGAGCCGTTATCCGGGCACTTCCTGGTCTTCCAGAGGACAGTTTTGTCTGGAGTATCCATGCAGCTCAGAGCTCTGCACCCCTTATCTTGTCAAGTTGTTCTCACGTCCTTTCCGCCAAGGAAGTGTTGCTTTTGAAGCCCAGGCAGCTTGTTTTCCCCCCTTCTTACACCAGTTGCTGAACACCTGTCAGACTTATGACATCCCATTCTCTAGAGGGGAAAAATTATAGCCAGTTGTATGCAAACGCATTCACAGAACACATATCTTTCATGTCCTTGTGTTGGCGGCCCCTCTGATGGGCCTGCTTTTCTAACTGTCATCACTACTGGTGATGTTTACCGCAAGAGGCTGTAAACTGACCTGTCCTTTTATCAGAGGGGAAAAGGTGTCCCTGTTCTTGGTCACAGCCAGTGGAAGAAGAAAGTCAGGGCTGGGAAAGGCCCGGCCCCTCCCTAATCTCAGAGCCCAGAGCAGGGGAGCTGGGCTGGGTGGGCAGGCTTCCCGACTTCCTGGTGCAGCGTCTCAAACACACAGAGCGGCATCACCTTGGGCAGGCCTTGGCAGGGGCCTTAGAGACACCTTCTCTGGCCCCTCCCTGCTAAGGAGGATTGGATGCCATCTGCCCTGGGGACCACAGCCCGGTTCTCTCGGGAAGTATTTGTTGATTTGACTTTGTGCCAAGCCCAGGCAGGGAGACACCCTTGGAAACCAGCCACAAAAATCTGTGTGGTGAGGACAGATGGGTGTACTCCCCACCACCACGCCAGGACGTTCAGGGAGGGGCACCCTGGGAGATGATTTTAACCTGAGTCTTAGTGATGAGTAAAGGTTTCCAGGTGAATCCTGGGGAAAGGTGTTCCAGGAGAGGAAACGCCATGTGCAGATAGCAGGCAGGATGCAAGAATCTGGGGTTCAGGGTGACTTGAGAGCAGGGTGATGGGGAAGGTTATGGGGATATGGGGCTTAGGAAGACAGTCGAGGCTGCATCATTAAAGTTCCTTTGGAGCCGGACTAATGGGTTTGGACATTTTCCAGTTGGCAACAGGGAACCATGGAAAGATTTTGGAGGCAGGGATAGACTTGCTTTCTCACTGGATCCTCCAGCCATCGCTGGAAGCTGGATCAGAGAGAGGTGGGCCCGGGGCTGGAAGGGTAGCAACAAAGATTTGAGGAAGAGATGGTGAGGACCCGGCCTGAGTTTTCCCCTCCTCTTAGTCTGGACCCCAACCTCTCACTCCCCCAAACCTCACCCTAGATTCCGTCCATAGCTCCAGACCACAAACTCCAGCTCCACTAGAATCTACTCACTTTCATAGTTAGAGATGATTGACTTCAACAGCATAGTTATTTTAAAAATAAAAACAAACCAACCGCAAATACGTGGCAACAGCAATATATTTCATCCTGCCCCTCATTTCCTGAAAAGCCTTCATTACTGTTTCCAAAAATACACACCCAGACTCATTAATCATCCAGGGAAAAGGGAGCTGGGGTCTCCGGTCCCTGGTTCCCAGGCTGAGCAGGGCTGTCACCCTGTCCTGGCACTGCTGTGGTGACAGGAAGTCCACTCCAGCGATCTGTTTACAGGGCCCTTGTGCACGGAAGCGTGGAAGGCAGGGGTGGGCTGGTGTTGCAGCTCAGGCTACAGCAGCGACGTTCATGGCAGCTGAGAGATGCTTCCCGGGAGGGGACCCTGCCAGGGACGCTTAAGTTTGCAGCCATCACTTCGGATTTCATTCCAATTTCTCCTATGCTTCCTCCTCTTGTGGAAACCTTTCTGGCCCTAGAGAAGCAGAGGGTCCTTCCACTGCCCAGACAACCAAGAATGCCCCTGCTACTCCCAGCGCCCAGGGGACCCCAGAGCCCTCCCCGAGGCCCGGGAAGTCCTTGTCTCCCCTCAGTGTCCGGAGTCTGTGCTTTCTCTCCACTCCCCGCCCCACCCACGGGGAGGTCCTTGTCTCAGGTGGCCTGAATCAACCTAAAAATCTTTCCAGAGCCTGCCTGGGAGGCCTGGGTGAGTCATTCCCATGGGAGGGGATCCCAGGACCGGGAGATGCTGGTAAGGGCACCCTCCAGGTTGGTCCAAGGACGTGTGTCTGCCTTCCCTCCTCTCCCCACAGATCGAGGGCCAAAGCCTTGGTGACACATAATACCCCCTTGACCCAGGCCACTGGCTCCTACATCCAGCCTGGCATCCTCTGTTCTCCACCCCGCCACGCCTACCCACCGGGGCAGCTCCGCTTGAACATTCTCCTGCCTTTCCTCTTAGTTTTCATGCACTTAGTGTGCTCTCCCAGTGCTCACCCTCTACCCCAGGGACACCTGACCTTCAGTGCCCCCTTCCTGTGCATGCAGGCAGAGTCAGCCCCATCTTCATGGGAGCCTCGCTTGTGCCAAGGGGCACCGTCATCTAGTCACAGCAGCAGCCTTCCTGTGAGCACCATCTCACAACAACCCTCTGGGTTGGATGCATTTATTATCCCCATTTTACAGATGAGGAAACTGAGGCCCAGAAAGGTGAATTCATTCAAAAAGCCACCAGTCAGTAAGTGTTGGGGTTGGGATGCAAACCCATCCCCATGCAGACCATCAGACTGCAGAGTCTGTTTCGCTTTGCTCTGTCGCCTCTGGGAGAGCCTGGCCCGAGTGTGCTTGTGCACAGGTGCCTGCGTGCCCCTTGGAGGAGGGCCCCTGATGACTTCTGTTCATGCCTGAAGCAGCCCCGGGACACAGCTACGCGGCGGGCTGGAGGCAGTAGCCAAGCTGCCCACTCCCCAGCAGAGTGTGAATCCTTGCCCGCTGCTCCAACCGCAGCAGAGAGGGCAGTGGCGACGGCCCACCTCCCTACGCCTGCTTCCTGCCGGTCTCCAGGCCTGAGTTTTCTCACTTTATCAACTCCAAAGCCCCAATGCCCGGAGAAGCAGAGCAAAGATGATTTTGCTGTGGCTGCACACTCTGAGCTCAGCACTCCAGCTCCCACACTGATCGGGAGCCTTTCTCTGCAGTGAGAGGAGGAAACAGGCTTCTGGTTGATGGCTTTAGTCTGCAGTGGCTGTCAGAGGAAGTCAAACAAACATCCTGTCCCTGAGAGCACGTCCTCTCCGATAACCGGCGGTCAGGATGCTGTCATAGGGCAGCGGAGTGTAAATCTCGGGCATTACGTTTTTATTCCCATCTGTGAGCCGTAAGTCTGCTTGGTGGCGAGATGCACAGTAGACTCCCCCAGTGTCTGCACTACTGGTCCATCAGTCTTAACCGGGGGTGGGGGGGAGCCATACTAACCCAGAACAGTTCTCCCCACGCAGGGCTGCTGGGCTGAAGGGGAGAGTCGGGTGGCACCTGGGTGGGCAACAGGGCAGGAAGATCCTGTCTGCTCTGGGAGACACCACCTGCCATGGATTCCCTACAAACTCCCCACGCACTCTGCCAAACCGACATCTCCATGATAGTGTGCAGGGAATAAGGAACATTTACTGAGCACCTACTGTGTGCTGAGCTCTTTATGTATTTGTGTTATTTAATCCTCACCATAACCAGGGAACTTGTTTCTGTTTTACAGAGAGGAAAGCTGAATTCGGGTGGTGCAGTAACTGGATCAAAGCCAGGCAGCCAGTAAGTGATGCTATGGGTTCCATGTGAATTCAGCTGCAAGTAAAAGAGAAATCCAACCAACAGCGGCTTAGAAAATAGAGAACACTTTTTCTCACACTCAACTAAGTCTGGAGGTAGCCAACCACATGTGGCAGGAAGGCTAGAGAAACTCGCAGGGGTGGGAGTTTCTGTGCTTCTAAGCCCAGACTGGACCTGCTTTCCCTGGGATGAAGGGGTCTCTGCCCAAGACCTAAAGTCAGTGCGTTTCACCAGGCGTTGCTGCCCGAGATGGGCTCCGTGTGAGTCACGGTAAACGGGAGGACCTGCCAGAAGGGGCAGCCACTGCAGAGCTGAAAAGCTCTCGCTCATGACTCCCTGGGGAGACACTTTCCCACAGCTGCGCTTTGAGACCCCATCCATCAGTCAAAGGCGTTTTACATGCAGTGGCCTTGACGTGCCCAGTTCCGCAGGAGCCCCTTCCCAATCCGCTTCCCACACCACTGTGAACGGACCCTGGCTTCCTCCTGGAAGGCTCTAGCTCCCATTCTAGAGTTCACGTTCCTTGGAGGCAGGCGTGGAGTCACGCATCTTGCTTCACCCCTACAGGCCCTGGGAGGGAGATGTGTATCCTGCAGCCCCAGTAACTGTTGATTTTTCTAGAAGATCTGTTGATCTTCTCACCAAAGAGGCAGTTCAGATGGGCTCGCCTGTGGGAAAGCACTAAAATAATCAGGAGCATAATTTTTCATTACTTTCAAAAATTCATGTATAATACATAGTAATTACTGAAATATTAAAATTAAGGTAAGGAAACATAATCCTCACTGCTATATTTTGATATATAGCTTTCCAATCTTTTTTTCATATGTATCCAGACACAGATTTTTTTTAAAAAAAACTGAGATACTATTGCCTGTTCTGTTTTGTCTCTTTACAGAAACATAAAATGCATCATAAACATTTTTTCCATATTAGTCATTGTTCTATCGCAAAATCATTTTCAGTGACTGGCTAGGGCTCCATTGTACGCATGCTCATAATTTATATCACCCACTCCCAATTGCTGGCTTTCAGTTTATTTTTTAAAACTGTCTCACTATTCTAAACCACACTTGAACACGTGTCCTCATAGGTCTATCTCGGAACACATCTTGAATTCTTTTTCTGGTAAATTCCTAGGAGAAAAACTGTTGGGTCAGAGGATAAGTACATTTTAAAGTCTTCAGTAAGTGTTGCCAATTTGCCCTCCAGAAAGATTAGATCAGCTTTTGTCCTACCAGCAGATGACAGTGGGGAAGATCTATTTAAATATTAGCCGTATTCTTGGTCCTTTCCTATCTTAAAAAAAATAAAAAATCCCTCCAGGAGTCCTACAAGGTTAATGAATATATTCATTTCTTGTGGGTAAATGATTTGTGAAATCAAAACATCGCCTGGACTATTGTAACATCTGAGAATTGTGATGGGGTCGCAGTAAACACTAGGCAGGGAAAGTCAGGCACAAGAAGCAATAATGGTTCTCCTGCAGACCCGGCCACGCTTGGGAGGAGATTATAGTTTGTTTTTTTTCGGAGCATGTCAGTTTGAGGGCCCTGCTGGGGATCTCCCAAGTTTCTATAATGTTGGTCACATTTGTGGGCCAAGCTAGCAGAGGACTGCTCCAGCCCTGTCAGTGCACCAAGGCTACAGTCTGCTGATTGGATGGGTCTGGCCATCAGCCAGGGGCTCTCATTTTAGAACCTGAGGAAGGGACACCTAAAGATGACAGCCAGGGCTGTCCTAGGGTATGGAGCCCCGGGCAAATATTGTTTTCAGGCTTCTGTCTACGGAAGCTATTGGTGAAGATACGGAGAAAAGGGAACCTTGGGCACTGATGGTGGCAGCGTAAGTTAGCGCAGCCGCTCTGCAAAACATAGCATGGAGGTTCCACAGAAAATTTAAAAATAGAGCTACCATGATCCATCAATCCCACTTCCAGGTATATATCCAAAAGACATGAAAACAAGATCTTGGAGAGATATCTGCCCTCACACATTCACTGAGGCATTACTCACGATAGCCAAGATACAGAAACAACCCACCCATTCATCATTCCAAGATATGGAAACATCCGTCAACGGATGAATGGATAAAGAAAATGTGGTGTATGTATACAATGGAATAGTATTCAGCCATGAGAAAGAAAGAAATCCTGCTACTTGCAACAATATGGATAGAACTTGAGGGCGTTATACTAAGTGAAATAAATCAGACCGAGAAACTATGATATCACTTATATGTGGACTCTAAAAAGGCTCATGGAAACAAAATCTAAAAGGAATTCATAGAAACTGAACAGATCGGTGGTGGCCAGGGGCTCGAGAAATAGGGAGACGCTAGTCAAAGGCTACAAACTTTCAGTTAGAAAGTTTGTTCTAATATACAGCATGGTGATTATGTTTAATAATACTGTATTAATACTTGAAAAGTGCTGAGAGAGCAGATCTTAAATGTTCTCATGGCAAAAAAGGAAATGGTAATTATGGGACAGAATGGAGGTATTAGCTAATGCTGTGGTAGCAATCATTTTGCAATATACAAGCATATCAAAAATCAGTGCATTGTACACCTTAAACTTACACAATGTTATATGTCAATTATATCTCAATAAAGCTAGAAAAAAAAATACCATAGCAGCTAATGGGAACAATCCCCTTGCCAAGTTGCCTTCCTGGACCTGGAGTCCCAGAGTTCCCAGGCAATCCCATATGTGGGAGTCTCAGAGTTCCTGGAGGCATCTGGTCCACTCGACAAGTGTGTGGTTGGGGAGAGGCAGAGGGTAGAGGGTTGGAGAGATCCTCAAAGGAAAGAAATGGGACTCCAGGTTTGGGGCTCCAGACAACACTGCGGGCCCCAGCTGTTCCAAGCACTGAAGAGAGATTTAAAAAATTTTGAGCGAAGCACTGGATCTGGGCAGGGACCCCACTTGCACAGGTCTAAGGGTGGAACTGGTGGCAGAGTTCCCTAGGAGACTCATGGTGGGCAAGCCAGCTGTCCCTTATCTAATGGGGACAGGCACAGGATGACTCACCCAGGACACTGCTCTCCATGGCTTCAAGTCTGGGAGAAGGTGGGGAAAAAAGATAGACATGTGCTCACCGACCCACAGTGCCCAGGGAAGGATACAAATGCCAAGGAGGGGGAGGTTTTAGCCAAGTGTCGTGGGATGGAAGGACCAGAATATTGTGTGCAGGGGAGCATTTGGGTCCCCAAGAATGGATAGATTTTCATTTGAAAAGAGACGTGCACCCCAATATTCATAGCAGCACTATTTACAATAGCCAAGATATGGAAGCAACCTAAATGTCCATTGACAGGGGGCTTCCCTGGTGGCGCAGTGGTTGAGAATCTGCCTGTTAATGCAGGGGACACAGGTTCGTGCCCTGGTCTGGGACGATCCCACATGCTGCGGAGCAACTAAACCCGTGAGCCACAACTACTGAGCCTGCGCGTCTGGAGCCTGTGCTCCACAACAAGAGAGGCCGCGACAGTGAGAGGCCCACGCACTGAGATGAAGAGTGGCCCCCGCTTGCCACAACTAGAGAAAGCCCTCGCACAGAAATGAAGACCCAACACAGCCAAAAATAAATAAATAAATGTAAATGACCATTGACAGATGAATGAATACAGACGATGTGGTACATATATGTATATTTATATATGTATATATTCTATTATATATGTATATACATATGTATACATGTAGAATATGATGTATAGAATTATTATAATATTACTCAGCCATAAAAAAAGAATGAAATAATGCCATTTGCAGCAACATGCATGGACCTAGAGATTATCATTTTAAGTGAAGTAAGTCAGCAGAGAAAGACAAATATATGATATCACTTATTTGTAGAATCTAAAAACAAATGATACAAATGAACTTATTTACAAAACAGACTCACAGGCATAGAAAACAAACTTATGATTACCAATAGGGATAGCGGTGGGGGGGGGCAGATAAATCAGGAGTTTGGGATTAATATAAACACACTAGTATATATAAAACAGGTAAACAACGAAGACCTACTGTAGAGCACAGGGAACTCTACTCAGTATCTTATAATAACCTATAATGGAAAAGAATCTGGAAAAGAATATATATACATGTACGTATAAACTGAATCACTTTGCTGTACACTTGAAACTAACACAACATTGTAAATTAACTCTATCTCGATTTTTTTCAAAAGGGGGAAAAATGGATAGATTTTGGCAGGTGGAAAGAGACGCGAGCATTCCCCCTCCATCCATGGAAGACAGTGAGAAGGTGGGAGCCTGGAGGAGTGGTCAATCCAGTCTACATGGCTCTGAGGAGCCTGGACTTTCTCTGTGGGCAGTGGGGAGCCGGCGATGATTTTTGAGGAGAGGAGAGGTGAGAGTTGGTTTAAAGTGTCCCCTTGATCCAAGGTAAGATATTCTTGCATAATCCAAGCAGCATAAATTATGATAGAATCCACATTTAATTAAGAGCCGTATTAAAAGTACAAAAGTGACGATATTCTTTTTCTATTGTTCATGAGAATTAGTAACAAACCATGAACAAACGTAGGCTGAGACTGTTTTGTTGGCTTGTTTATTTGTTTGTTGGAGACTCTTTTCAAATATATTTTGTCTTCTCCATTTCCAGAGGGAAAATAACCAAAAAGAGATCTCTTCCAGGGCCTATGCCCTTCACCCCGAACTCCAAGGCTATTTTGATCCTTGCTCAAAGATGTCCACATCAGACAGAGACAGCAGATATTGGCTGTGTTGAAGCAGGAACTGGTTCCAAAGCTGTAAATTCCCAAGACCCTTGGGCCAGAGAAAGCAATTAGGAGTTGTGCAGAGTGGGGACGGAGGTGCTGGTGGCTACAGTCAAGAAGAAATCAGGCCTCATTTCATCACAATCACCATCACTTTCCCACTTGTGACTTCCCTGTTGATGCAGACAACGTGAGAGCTCTCTGATGGGAGGAAGTGGGTTCTGCCCAACATAGGGTCCCTTATCACCCAGGGGTGGGGAAGAGGAGGATGCCAGCCATTGGTGCTGCTGTGGGAGGAGAAGTGCACAAACAGTCAAAGACTGTAACTCTTGGGGCTGACTGAGCAGCTAGCCAACTGGTCTACCTGGGACCCTCATCAATTTCTCCATCATGTGGAGACATTATCTTTCCATGACTTACTGACTCAGGTCTTATAAATCCCAGAATCTGACACTGGAGGAGCTGGGAAGAGCATAAGAGATCCAAACGAGGCAGTCAAGCCCTCTTCCACTCACTCCAATCTACAGATGGGCAAGGCTTTGTCTAAGCTGCTTCCAGAGCTTCCTCTCCTCACCTAAGACTTATCACCAGGTCCTCACTTTCTGACTTGGCCATAGTCCCAGCGGCTACCACACCCTGTATGCTCCACAATAGACTCTGTGCTAAGGGTGCTGCATGATAACTCTGGAAGGATGTCAGTTTGCCTTTCACGCACTCAAGGAAACTGAAGCTTAGTAACTGAAGCTCAGAGAGGTTACCCAACTTGCCTGAGATTACACAACTGCTCACTCTCTGCTGGGATCTGAGCTCTGCTTGGGTGTCCACATGCTCCCACTGCGTGATATGTCGTTCAGATGGTAGATTCAGCACAGCAGGTTTCTAGAAATCAGTCACTTTTTCTAGAGGCTGACTATACGACCCTTGTGTCTAACCCAAATTCCTTCTGAGCCAAGGGAAACCCATCTCCTTTTGGGTCCTTTTAATAAGAATCAGTGGCCAACGGCGACTCTGCCCTTACACACATAGGCTTCCATTCCACGCCCAGAAGGTGAGAGAGCCTGTAGCCATGAGGACACTGGGTTCTGCCTTCTCTACTCTGGAGTCTGGAGACCCCTTCTCCACCCCTAGAAGCTGGCCATCCTGTCTGATCTCTATCTGTTCCCTGAGGCACCAGATATGCTCACTCTCCTTCCCTGGGCCCCACTCACAGGGGCTTCACTCCTAAGCCGGGGCCTGTCCCAACAGCACGGGGGGGAACCCAGCCAAGACAGAGGTTTGACAGTGTGGATTTTGGAGGCAGCCATGTGGGAACTGCTGCTCTGCCAGGTATTGGCTCTGGGGACTTGACCTCCCTGAGTCTGAGTTTGTGTCTCTGACCACAGGAAACTCTTGTGATGGAGAAATGAAACAACATGTGTGACTGTGCCTTGGTCCAGGGCAGGGACCCAATGCTTCATATTCGTTTCCATTAATATGTGTCCCGACGGAAACCAAAGAGATTGAATGAAATGATAAAGTACCTAACACAGTTCCTGGTGCCAGCAGACACTCAACAAACAGAGCCTCCTCTCTTTCTGCCACTGCCTCGTTCTTCATTTTGGTTTTGGTTTTTTTTTTTTTAATTTATTTATTTTATTTATTTATTTTTGGCTGCATCAGGTCTTCGTTGCAGTGTGCGGGCTTCTCATTGCAGTGGCTTCTCTCGTCGAGGAGTACGAGCTCTAGGCACACAGGCTCAGTAGTTGTGACACGCGGGCTCAGTAGCTGTGGCTCCCAGGCTCTAGAGTGCAGGCTCAGTAGTTGTGGCGCATGGGCTTAGTTGCTCTGCGGCACGTGGGATCTTCCCGGACCAGGGCTCGAACCCGTGTCCCCTGCATTGGCAGGCAGATTCTTAACCACTGTGCCACCAGGGAAGCCCTTCATTTCGGTTTTTGATTTAGGACAATAGGGTGGAACTGTATGCCAACGACGGCAGCTTGTCTCAGAAGCTGGGGTGGGAGTGGGTGCAGTGGGCGAGGCTGGGCAGGTCAAGGCCAGGCCTCTGGGTGCCCTCAGGCCCCTTGCTCCACTGGGCTTCTGGGCTCGGGGTGGCCCTGAGACAGCAAGACTCAAAGCATGTGAGCAGATGCCATCAGCGCATGGCATCTGCCAGCCCATCTCCCCATCGCACCTGTCCTCTGAGGAGCCTCCCAGATCTCCCTCCACAACTCGGGCTGCTCTTTAACTAACTAACATCCATTTCATTGATTCCATAATCTTGCATTCTTATTAAAAATAAAACCCAAGCAGCAGGGTCCCTGAGAAAGGGGAGCTCTAGGTTAGAGGGCAAATTCCTCCTTTCCTGGTTGAGTCTAAGGCTCCCGGGGAGACAGCCGGCGGTGGGGGAGCCCACACGAAAGCCCCCGCATCCAGGAGGGCTGGAGGGGCCGTGCCACTAAGCAGGATCCCATGCGGCGTGATGGCAGGGTTTCAGCCCCTTCCCTGGTGCCAGCTCTATCTTATGGCTTGTTTCCCTCTCCCTGCAGACAGCTCTGACAAAAGGCCTTTTTGCTTTAGCCCAGTATGCCCACATCATAAAACCACTGACCAACATCAAGATGGTCACCCAACTTGGGCCTTCAACACCTCTCGATTTTCTGAGCAGCTGCCTCTAGCGCGGTGCACTACAGAAGAGGACGCAGCTGCATGGGGTCTCCAAGTGGCTGTCGCTCAGCCCTGACGTCTGTCGGGGTCACTCATGGTGAGGTCCACTGTAGCTATAACAGCCTTCTTCTAGAATGCAGCTGACCGAGGGAGTTCAGAGTACAAGTCTGGGAGTGGAAAGGACCCGGGTTTGCGTGCTGGCTCTGACGCGGGGGAACCCTCACCTTTTTGGTCTCAGTTTTGTCATCTGTAAACTGGGGATTATAAGGTATGAGACAGGGAACCTACCTCATGGGCTGATGTGAAGGTAATGAGAGATACTGCATACAAAAGTGCCCAGCCCAGAGTGACTATGCCGGTGTGTTTTCTTTTATAATCGTGGATACGCTTACTAAGAGTAGTTTTCGAGCAGGACTTGGGGGAAAGCATTCTTTTCCTTCTTGGACTCTAATCAGGAAGTTACTCTTTGGGCTAAAGGGAGATCAGTCCCCGAACCCCACCCCACCCTCCCACCTCTCACTGACATCACTTGGGTTCACACAGGAAGGAAGGCATAGCCTGGTGGTGGGCACCGGGCTGGGAGTGACGGCAGAACACAGACCACAGCCACCTCTGGGGAAGCAGAGATACTGGTGAAGTTGATGCAATCAGTAACGGGTGCTAAGAAGAGAGAATGACCCCCTGCGCCCAAGGTGAGGCCCAGGGTCACGACAGGACAGGGAGGGTTCATGAAACAGCGCAGCCAATTGAGGGCAGGGCCGTGAAGGAAGGGAGATCTCAGCAGAGCAGATAAAGCAACAGAGGCGTTTCCCATGTGCAGGAAGGTAGTGGAATATCTTAGCTAAGAGCCCAGGTTCTGCACGCAGACGGCCGCCATCACGTCTCAGCTCCACCACCTACCAGCTGGACGACGTGGGGAACCAGTTCAGCCTCTGTTCTTTGTCTATGAAAAGAGGATAATAACAGAGCCTTTCTCGCCGGGCCGCCATCAGGACTTACTGAGCGCACTCATGTGAAGCTCTGAGCACAGCACCAGACACATCAGTAAATGGAGCCATTGGGCACGTCCAGTGGAGGTAAGTGGCCACCCACGTCTCTCTTCTCTGACGCCAACCTCCTCCCTGGCCGCCTTTCCCAGGCCAATTAATTCTGTCCTCACTCTACATCTCATCCGCAAACAAGTCTACCTGTGCCACCACCCATCCCCCGTTTCCTCAGCCTCCAGATTGGCACATGAGGGAAATTCTAGAATCTTCACATTCTAACTAGCCATCCAATTCCATCCCCACTGTAATGTGTAAACTTGCCAGGGAGCGTGTAACTTCTACTAATATACCCCCCGTGACCGAAAACTCACTACCTTCCAGAGCAGTGTATGGCATCTCTGGAAAGTTCTAGAAAGGTCCATCCCCTGTAGCTTTGGCCCGCTGGCAGAAGTCGGTTCAGCTGAGCAGCTGCTCTGTGCCAAGCGCTGGGCTGGGCAGTTATTCGCAGCAGTTGCCAGGACAGAAGTAGCCTCTGCTTCCATGTTGTTCGCAGTCTAGAGCAGAAGGCAGCGCAAAGCAAACCCAAACGCTGCAGACAGTGACGAGAGACGGCAACGGAGGAGGCTGAGGCTATAGAAACAGAAAACTAGGTCTTTCGTTAGTCCAGTAAAGAGATGGGGAAGAACATTCTAAGCAGAGGGGACAGCAGAGAAAAGGGCCCAGGAGTGAGGGAGCCTGATACATCCAAGGAAGGGCGAGAATTTCCGACTGAGTAGCCTCTGAGGAAGGCCCACGAGAGTAATTCAGGAGAGGTGAGCCGGGTCGAAACTTCCCGGGCCAGCTAGGCCTGGTAAGTTGGTAAACGTGGCTGTGGGCCCCAGGAGCCCATGAGGATTGTCAGCGGACTAGTGACCGGATGCAGCCGATTGTGTCTAGAAAGAACTCTGAGCACAGGAGGGCGGCACACGGGGAGCAACCGTGGCAGCTGGAGAGGAGGTGGGGTGACTCCTGGCCATGGATGGGGGTGCAGGGACCAGGGCAATGGCCCAGGGGAGGGGAGCAAGGGCGGCACCGATTGACGGGCAATAAGGAAGCCGTGTGGGCTACACTCAGCCCAGGAGGTGAGTGATTTCCAACTCTCCAGTCGCTGCCACCAGAGCAAGGTTCATTGCTGCTGCACAGATGGGCCTCAGCCTCCACTCCCCAGCAGCAATTCCCACAAAGGCTGCACCCCCTACCTCCCCGCGCGTGGGTCTGGAGCTGCCCTCGGTGACAGTGACAAGGTCTCTCTCCATCCCCTAATTCCGGCATTGCTTCCCAGGCTTTCCGGGTGGAGCTGGCAACTTTAATTGAAAGGATTAGAGGTTGCACAAACAGCTCTGGGTGCTGTTGGCTTGGCATTCTGGAACCCTTTGGAAAAGAAGCCGGCCAATTCAGGCCTAGTAACTAACAGAGTTTCAGCCTTGTTTTCTGCACAGCAGACCAGATGCCATTCCTCCCGGACCAGGGGTCCACAGGATTGGGCCCTGGTTTTACCCTTGGGACTCTGGTGTGAACCTCGGTGTCCTCATCTGTAAAATGGGATCTCCAGAGTTCCTTCCAGCGTGGATGACCCTACAAACTCTCACCTAAGGGAAAACCAGATGGCTCCTGGATTCCACATTCCCACTCCCTGCCTGGGCCCCAGCAAGTCTTGAAGGACGGTTGGAGCTCTAAGGGGGTGCAGGACTGCCCCAAACCCCACAAGGTGACCCTGCACTCAGCCGTGTTCCCCCTACCCTCCACCCCGCACCCCATCCCGGGCTGACCTATGGCTCTGGGGAATTGGAGCGCAGCTCGCAAAATGCTGCAGTCCCAGACCTGCTGCCACGCTCTGAACATCCAGGAAATGGACCGCGATTCACGTAATGTCCCCTTTTAACGGACTGCGGCAGCAAAGGCAGAAGGGAAAATCTCGTAGTGGGCGGTGGAGTAACTGCTCCTTTCCTAGTGTTGTCCAGTCTTCCAGTTAGATGAACTGGGGTGGCCGTGCAGGGCTGGGAGCAGCAAAGAGACCAGTTGGTTCTGAAGTTAGTCATCGGTTTCCATGAAAGCTTCCGGGGTTTTCCTTTTTCTACGGTATCTGTCAATATGCAGGAATGTCTTAGCCGTTTGATCAGATTCAGCTCATTTTCCTTTCCTGGACTCCTTCAAAGTCTACCAGGAGATCCCCTTCACACCCTCAGTGCTGCCCGGGCCCAGAATTAATAACCCTCCGTGAAACAGAAAATCTCTGATGACTGACATCTGGGGTATGTTAAAGGGGCACCGCTCTTAAAATCATGGCTCTTGTGAAGATTCTGGGGCCAGAAGGGAACCCAAAGGCCACCTGCTCCTGGTCCAGAGAGCAGAGCACGCTCACTCGCCACCCGAAGGCCAGAGTGGATCAAGGACCAGAGCCCAAGAGATGTTACTGCCCCCCAAGTGCCCTCTTCCTTGGACACCACCACCTCAAGACCGGACGACCCTTCCAGGTCAAGTCCCTCACAGTGGGGTGCTGGCAGGTGCGTAACAACCCACTGGCTGGAGGGCCATTGATTTGTAGCATTTGCCGACTTCTCCGGTGTAAAGACTCCCACCGTGGCCAATCTCAAGGTACCAGCATGAAGTCCCTGGAGCAGGGCTGGGAAGAGATGCTAGTATCTCACCATTACATGGTAACTTCACATGCAGATACAAGAGACGTAAATAACCTCAAACGCATAGATCAGAGTAAAATAATTAGCAAATGATGTTTTGACTATTATTTCCTTTAAATAGAATTTAATTATGTTTGTCTAATTTAATTCTTAATAATGACTGCTGCTTAATAATCAGCTCTCAAAATTCCTGAAATTTGACATTGGCTCTCATGAGGCAGTATGGGTTTGCTCCGTACCACTGATCCCACAGCTGAAAGCCAGTGGCTATATGTCACTTTTATTAGTCTGGTCCCTGACTAGCGGCTGACTTCCTGGCCCCTGATAGGCTCAGCTATAGACAGGCACTGGCTGGCAGGAAGAGCATCTTTCTCCAGCCCAGTTGTTGGCAGAATCTTTTTTTTCTCATTAATTAACTTAATTGCTCAGCTCAAATGCTATAATCTTTTTTGTTCCCTCCCCCAATGAGATCTGGTCCCTGAACTCTATGTTCAGCTCCCTGCAGGAAGGGAGATTTGGGCACTAACCACTCATTTTTAAGGCATAAGTGGCTTCTTCCATCTGATAAGCTCCAGGGTGGTTTCTTGTCAAAAAATGTCTCCATCCCACTGACCTAAGAGAACATGAGGTCGCTAGGTAGCACCTCCAGTTTAGACTCTCTTTGCATGGGGGTGAAAAGAGAACCGTGAGGTACCTCCCTTAGGATGAGGAAGGGTCTGGAGGATGGAATGGGGCAGGAGTCCCCTGATCCAAGACGGCCTCCGATGAGTCTAGCCTCCTGGTAGTGACACCCTGTGCAGTTCCCTCCCACTCTGAATAGTGTGGAATAGGTATAATGAAAACGGCAGAGGAGAACTTCTGAGACTATGTCAGAGAAGGCATCGTGCTTCTGCCTTGCTTTTTCTTGGCTCACGCTCTCTGGGAGAAGCCAGCCACCACATCGTAAGGACATTCAAGCAGCCCTATGGAGACGTCCATATAGCGAAGGACTGAAGCTTCCTGCCAACAGCTGGCATTGCCTTGCCAGCAATATGAGTGGATCCCCCAGCAGCATACCTCAGTGTCCCACACCACATGAAGCTTTGGGGAGGTAAATACAAAATAAGTCAAAGACCCTGCCCTCGAGAGGATGACTCCACAGGGCTTATGTCAGTTAGGAGTACGATAGCTTAAACAAGATAGACTTTTATGTCTCATAAGTAAATAAGGTCAGAGATGGACAACTAGATCTATCATGACACTCTACCAGGTCAGTGGCCCAGGCTCCTTCTCTCTTGTTACTCTGCCATCGTCAGCATGAGATGTCTACCTCTTGGTCCAAGATGGCTGCCTGAGCTCCAACCATTATGTCTCCTTTTATCCAGAAGGAAGGAAGAGGGGAAAAAGAAGGGTACACCCTCTTCCATTAGCAATAGCTAGCAGATGTTGCACACACCCCTTCTGCTTCTCTCCCACAGGCCAGAACTTAAGTCAAAGGGCCAGTTTTCCCCCGGGCAGTATTTGTGCCCAGGTATTAAGAAAGGAGGGAATGGGTACTGGTGGGCAACAAACAATTTCTTTCCTGGGTGGAGGCCTCACAGTTCTTCAACCAAGAGATACTCCTACCTGATGGTTTCTTTGGTACTCTTGGCAGTCGGCTAAAGAGGCAGCGTTCTTTCCAAACCCTTCATCTAAAGCATAGCCCACTCGTATTCTCTGCCTAGCACCCTGTTTATGGGTTACTTCTTAATTATCTGTCTCTTCCACTGAATCTTAGAGTCTATGAGGGCAGGGGCCTTGCCTTTCTGGTCTTCCTTTGAATTCCCAAATCCTGAATATTTGCTGAGTGAATGAATGGGCCAAGTACAGACCCTTCCATGTGTCCCTGAGTCAACAATAGGTTCACACAGGTGCCTAACCCTAATAGTGGATTAGGAAACCACTATTGAAACATTTGCATGCCTATGGCCTAAGCTGAGACAGTTTCTGAGGCACCTGCAAACCCCTTACCCAGAGCCGTGTGCAAAAATGCAGTGCCCACTTCATATTTGCTTTGGCTCAAACACATTTCCTGATTCCGAGGAACCACTGTGTCTTGTCAGCCACATAAAAAAATAAATAAGTAATAAGCTGGACATTCTAACAAAAAAAATGAAACAACGCAGAAAAGGCAACAGTTTTCAGAGCTCTTTAACTTGACCAGGAAGCCCCAGTCGCTGCCTACACGATACCAAAGCCGCAGGTGAGACATGCAAAGTGTAATCAGTCATGTCAAACAACTGTCTGAGGGTTTTTTGTTTTTGTCAAACGGATTTAGAGGTCAGGGAGACACAGACAACTCAGAGGTTTCTAAAGAGTTGCGAATATAAACCACATTTGAAACAGAGAAAAGGAACCCCGCTACGTGTCTGTGCAAAGGGCCTGTGGTGAGCAGAAGCTTGATCCTCCAGCACCACCAACAGAAAAGCGAGCAAATCTCACAGAAACATGTAGGAGCAACTCTTAACCCCAAAGGAAGATGAGCAAAGGAAAGAAAATTCATGGAAACAGAAAATGTGAGAAATCATTCAACTCCATGAGTGATCAAATAGACTATTTTCATCTTTAAACTGGCAAATTGGGGGGGTGGGGTTGTTTGTTTGTTTGTTTTTATTTTTGGCTGCCTCGGGTCTTAGCTGCGGCTCGTGGGATTTTCGTTGAGGCAGGCGGGATCTTTCGTTGTGGTGCGCGGGCTTCTCTCTAGTTGTGGTGTGCGGGTTTTCTCTCTCTAGTTGTGGCGTGTGGGTTCCAGAGTGTGTGGGCTCTGTAGTTTGCGGCACGCAGGCTCTAGCTGAGACGCAGGAGCTCAGCAGTTGTGGCACCCGCAGCATGCAGGATCTTAGTTCCCTGACCAGGGATGGAACCCGTGTCCCCTGCATTGTAAGGCGGATTCTTTACCACTGGACCACCAAGGAAGTCCCATAAACTGGCAAATATTTTAAAAATAATATTCAGTGCTGACAAATATGTGAGAAGGTGTTCAAAGCACACACAGCTAGTAGAGTGTAAAGTTGGACACTTTTCTGGAAAGCAGGATGGAAACGTGCATCAAAAGCCTCCAAATTGTGGGCTTCCCTGGTGGCGCAGTGGTTGAGAGTCCGCCTGCCGATGCACGGGACACGGGTTCGTGCCCCGGTCTGGGAGGATCCCACATGCCACGGAGTGGCTGGGCCCGTGAGCCATGGCCGCTGAGCCTGCGCGTCCGGAGCCTGTGCTCCGCAACGGGAGAGGCCACAGCAGTGAGAGGCTCGCGTACCGCAAAAAAAAAAAAAAAAAAAAAAAGCCTCCAAAATGTGCACAATCCATTGATACAATAATTCTACTTTTAATCATTTATTCTGAAAATACTTATTCATTTATTCAACGAATAATTTTTGATTGTCTGCTATCTGCCATTGCTAGATACTAAATATTTGTGGGTGAATAAGAAAGATATATTTCCCACCCCTTGGGGTTTATCATTTATTGAGCAAACAGATAATAAACAAGTAAACAAAACAGTAAATAAATAAGTATAAATTATCATTGCTTAGAAGGATGTTGTGCTCAGAGGTGCCACAGCAGGGTTACTGATTAGATGCTCACAGAAGTTCCCGGGAAGGGAAGCTTGAATGTCAGTTGGATTTTATGCTGCAGACAATGCGGACCATTTGAACGTTCTTGAGCAGAATAACAGAATCACTGTTGTATGCGGGAAGCTCGAGCTAGGCCTTTTACAAAATCGTAGAGGCCAAGGAGACCAGACTGGAAGTCAGGAAGTTTCACTGGATGGTCATTGGCATCCATGGCCAGAGGTCTATGAGGGGCAGATGGAAGAGGCATTTTGACATGATCACATGATTTGACCATTGACAGCAGTGGATGGCCAAGAAATGGGAGGAGCTAGAGGTATCACCATGTTTGCAGCCTGGGTTCCTGGGAGAATGGTGGGTCGATGAACAGCAAGAGGAAACGGCAGGATGAGAAGGTTTGGGGAGAAAGATGAAGAATCACCATTTGGACTCCTTGAGCCGCAGCCCACGTCCTTCCTTCCTAAGGACCATTCCCCATCACTCTCCAAACACGTGGGGCCTTCCTTCCCTCCACCCACTCAAAACTGAGCGTTCACGGGTCAATCCAACAGAAAGACCAAAAATAAAACAGGAAACCAGTTTTCTTTCCCTCCCCACCGTTCCTTGATGTTCACGATTTCAATGACCAAACTTATCAAGGGCAAATATTTTCCTCAGGAAATCTTTTCTGGTTAATTTTCACATTGAGAGCCCTCTTCCCGTTCTCCTTTCCCAGACCAGGAAGAGCCGCTTATAGAAGTTTACGTCAAAGTGTTCTCTTCCTGAGACACTATGGAGTATCTCAGGCCTGTTTTAGGAGCCCCAGCTTGACTTGGCGTTTCCCACAAAGGGTCACCTCATATTTACTAGCAGTTCTTTCTCAGAATTAACCTCACCGGCAACCAAAGGCTTTTTGGAAAGGATGCTGGTGGTGACTTTCCTAGAGGAAGAGCAGAGACAGGAGGAGGAGACTGGCCAGGAGACATCGTCCTGGCCTCTTTGGTTCCTGGAGTCTCTGGAAGCAGAGGTGGCACCCCAGGACCCTCCCTTTCCCCCCCCCAGTTCTGTGGAGATGAAGTGCGGCTGCCAGGCCGACCTGCCTGTCTCTGTTTCTCCTCACATAGGATGGGTGTTTGACACAATGCTCATTTCTCTGGAAATCTTGTGTGGGCCCAAGGAGGCAATTGTAACGTATGCAAGCCCACTGCCGAGAATAGAAATGAAGGAATGATGTCCAGTGGCTGGGCTCCCACGAAGCCCGCCTCAGAAAACAAACACCTCTCCTCGGAGTGGAGATACAGGCAGCAACCAAACACAGGCCTCCTCCAGTGCCTTCGCTGTGAGGTGATGGATTCGGAAAAACCCGACTGCGTCGATTTGGGCCACTTTCAGTAATGAAAACTTTTCCTCATGGAGGAAAATTGTTCTGAATGAACCAACTCAATCGCTCCATTTTGAAACTGTTTTCTTAAGTCTTACTGAAACGGGAGGTATGAGGACTGCACAATAAATCCATTTATGAAAATACAATTTCCTGTCAGCTGTTCTAAATAAGGTCGTTTTCAGACCATTGTATAGTTGGGAGAGGAAATGATTCCCTCTTCCATTTGGAATTTGTTGAGCTTTTTTTTCCTTTTCTCCTGGTGATTTTAAACCTTGTGGACGGATGGAGAGTAAGAAAATGAGATGTTTACAGCATATTGAGAAACAGGTTTTTAATACTGTGAAACCCTGTCACAGATCCAGGTGACTGCGGGAAGACTTCATTCAACTCCAGATTTCACACCACCTCGTGTCTCCTTCGGAACGGCCAAGGATGCCCATTTAAAGAAAGGAAATCTTTCCACTGCAGCTGCCGGGATAGCTGCAAAGTCTTTAATAGAATTCTTTTCCACAGAAAGAAGGACAGGCTTCCCCTGACAGAAGCCCAGCCAGTGGACACTTCTCCAGAGCCACATAAAAAGAAATTGAAATGTGCTACTTTCTGGGGAGGACCCTTAAGCAGTGGAACAGCTCTCTTTTCTTTTGTTTTTAATTATGAAACACTTCAAACTTATAGAAAAGTATAGAAAAGTAATATAACAACTACTTCTCTGCCACCAAGATCAAACATTTGCCGTAATTCAGCTCTCCCTCTCTTTCTCTCTCTCTTTCTCGCTGAAATGACTTATAACCAGTTAAAGCCACTCATTTCATGTTTCCCCCTTCCCCAGGAATAACCCCTGCCCTGAAATGCCATGAGTCGTTCACATCCTTATTTGAGTCTATTTGCTACAAATGTATGAATCTATATTGTTCTGTTTGTTTTTTAAAGTTCATTTAAATAGTAAGCATTCTGGATGTATCCTCTTGAAACTTACTTTTTTCCTCAAAATTTTATTTTGGACAAAGCGACATACCATGCTCTTGACGAAAGAGACTCACCATCACAAAGATGGCCATTCTGTCTCAGTTAATTTACAGATTTCACGTACTTCCAACTTTAAAAATACCACCAGGCTTTTTCCGGAGCTGAGCAAGTTGATTAAAAAGTTTATACTCAAGAACAAAAAAGCAAAGTTAGCCAGAAGAATCCAGAAAAAGCAGGGCCATATGGGGGGCAGAGCTACCCACCATTAACACATACTGTAACGCCGTAATTAGGAGTCTGGTGTTGGCACAGGAATAAACAGATAGACCGACGGGACCAAAAGAAAACCCAGAAATAGATCCAACTGCCTCTGGAAAGTTATTCTATGAGAAAAGGCAGCTTCACAAATTTGTGTGGAAAGATTTTTTTTTCTTTTTGAAATAAGTGGTGTTGAGATAATTGGATCGCCATGTGGAAAAAGTCAGACCTGGAGCTCACACCACCCATCGGGGTAAAATCCAAAAGGGATCAGACGTTTAAATATAAAAACTGAAACCCTAAGGTACTAGAGGAAAATGTGGGTATGAAGGCCTATCTAACCTGGGTATGGAAAAAATTTCTTAACCAGAAGCAGTGAGGAAAATGACTGTCATGCGTGAGCACATTAAAATGAAACCCTTTTGCATGACAGAACCACCGCAAGTAAAGTCAAAAGACACATGATGCTGGGGTGGAGACCCCTAAGGCTCCTGTTTCAGGGTGAGCCTGGATCACCTCTGGATCAACGGGCAGCTGGGTTCACTCTCAACACAGGAGGCCACGAACATGGCATAGCGGAGCGTGTGGGTCCCAGGGTCCAGTTCCTGTGCTTGAAGCTGGCTCTGCCACTTACTAGTCACCTGACCTTGGGGAAATTGTTTAAACTCCCTGGACCTCAATTTTCTCATGTATAATAAAGGGATAATACCTGTACCTAGCCCTGGGGTCGTGAGAAGGAATAAATGAGTTTCTATGTATAAAATGCTTAGTACAGTGCCCAGAACATTCTAGAGCCTCAATTAATGTTAACTTTCACTTCCCAAGGCCCACAGCTTCTTACAAAACCAAAGCCCAGGCAGCAAGCTGGCTGCAGGGTTTTCCCCCCAGCCTCCCCTTACAAGCTGGGAAACCCAACCCATTCCCCATTTTTTTTTTTTTTTTTTTTTTTTTTTTTTTTTGGTACGCGGGCCTCTCACTGCTGCGGCCTCTCCTGCTGCGGAGCACAGGCTCCAGACGTGCAGGCCCAGCGGCCATGGCTCACGGGCCCAGCTGCTCCGCGGCATGTGGGATCCTCCCAGACCTGGGCACAAACCTGTGTCCCCCACATCGGCAGGCGGACCCTCAACCACTGCGCCACCAGGGAAGCCCCCATTCCCCATTTTTAAGCAGCAAGTCTGCTTTCACTCCCCCACCTCACAAAGACCTCATGTGTCTCTTTCTGACCCACAGGAAACAAACTCTTAGTTGCCACTGTCAACAAGCTGAAACTTTCTGACATTTTGACAGGAAAGTCCTTATATTGTTTATTGGTGTTTTCTTTCTCTTTTTTAATTACTGCATCTTGCCATGCGTTTCTCTATTTTCTTAGGTTGTTGGGTTTTGGTTTTTGGTTTTGTGTTTTTGACGAATCAGCTTTGGGTTTTGTTGTCCCTTTGGATTATTTCTTTGTTATCTATTTCATTCATTTCTGCCCATCATTCATCATTTCCTTCTATGTTGTTTGGAGCTACTCTGCTTTGCTATTCTTCTCCTCTCTTGAGTTGGACTCCTAGATCATTTATTTTTAGTTGTTTTACATTTAAGTCCACATACTTCTCTCAAACCATTGCTTTAGTCGAATCCCATGTTCTGATGGGTTGTGACAGCCATTGCTGCCACTTGCTGGTACCCGGTGCCTTCCCACCCACAAGAGGATTTTATTTCTTCACCCCCTTCAAATTTAGCCTGGCCACGCAGAAATGTGAGGGTAAGTGACCAGTGCTACTCTTAGGTGGAAGCGTTTATTGCTGATTCGAGACCCTCCAGGGCTCTCCTCCCCAAGCCACAGGGACTGGTGACGTTCCAGACATTTGATTCTCCAATAGCCTCAGCTCTGAATGAAGAGGATGTGAAACAGAATGTCTTCCTGGCCAAGGACAGACATGTAACAAAAGGGAGAAACAAACCTTAGGTGTGTAAACCACCAAGACTTGGGGCTTGTTTGTTATCTCAGCATAACCTAGCCTATCCTGGCTGATACACATAGTGTTTTCATTATTGTTCAGTTTCATAATTTCCATTATAATTTCTTCTTTGACATATGAATTATCCATTAACACTTTTTATTTCAAAGTGTATGGAAAGTTTTGATCTTTAATTTTATTACTTGTGGTCAGAGAACATAATTTCTCTATGATGTAATGATTCAGTATCTGTTGAGATGTATTCTGGGTCTCAATATGATCAGTTTGGGTAAATAATTAATCACATGCTTGGAAAAGTATGTATTTTCTAATTGGCAAGTAGTGGGATTCTGTATTTGTTGTTAGATCAATCTGTTCACTGCATGGTTCAACTTTTCTGCAAGCTTGCTATTTTTTTTATTTGCTTGCTCTATCAGTTGCTGAGAGAAGCATGTTATAATCTGCTGTGATTGTGGGTTTGTCGATTCTTCTCTGCCCTCAGTCAAGGCATGCTTACTAGCTACTGTGTGCTCCCTCTAGCCTTCAATCTCAGAACTCTGGGGAAGGGTAACTCTGGGGATCACAAAGTCTCACCCCCAGCAGCTCATGTCGGCCAGGGAATGTCTTGTTGGATCACTGACTTCTCGGAGCACTTATGAAAGCTAGGAGCCCTCTCCCTAAATTTGTATATGTGATTCCAGAGGCTTCTCTTTCTCTGCAAGCTTGACATCCCAGAGTGGAAGCTTGGTGATTTCACTTTTGAAACAAAAATTGCAAATTTGTAGGCTGACAGATGATATGAGAAACAGAGAAGATGAAGGAAAGGCTCTAAGTCTGGACCATGTGGTCACTACGTTGAACTGGGAGGATAGATCCATGCACAGCGAGCTCATCCTCTCTCCAGTCCAGACTCTGTCTCTAACCTCGGCCATCCGTCTGGGCCTTCCTGGGCACAAACATGGGGTCAGTGTGCATTTGAGCAGCCCCAACCTTGAGAATGGAAAGAAGAATGATGATCCCCTGCTCGGGGTGTGGGAACGGGCAAAGATAGGTAAGCTTTCCTGGGAACCTGAAGCTGGGGATGCCAGTAGAGTCATGCGGAGCGGAGCACCTACTGTCACGGTCACGGGGAGGGCAATGAGTGCCATGATGGAGCAGGAGGGATCTGAGCAGGCAGTGGGCACGCACAGAAGAGCGCACCGTGGAGGCCAATTGGAGGCAGTTGATGCAGCGGGACGGGGCCCTCGAACGCCGCTCTGAGAAGAGGCCACATTTAATCCTAGGAGAAATGGGGTGCCACTGCAAGTTTTGGAAGAGGAGACCCACAGACATACGTTAGTGTGGCATCATCTATAGACCAAACGGGGTACGAATGTGAAGTGGGTGTGAGGACACAGGGGGCTGTCAAGAACGGCTGGCGGGACTTGGTGCCTCCACGGGTTTGGGAAGGGAGGGGTGGAGATGGGCATCTGTAGGTGCCTGCCATGTGAGCACGTGTTGCAATGATCAGATCACAGTTACCTTCAGGCTTCTGGCACCCTGCGTAACAGCTTGCCAAGAACTTGTTCCTGAAATTGTGTGTGGAGCACATTATTCATATTTTATAGATGAGATGTGGCTGAAGTAGTAAGAATTTAGCATCCATTTCCTGCGTGCAGCAGCTCAATGTAACACCGTACTTAGGAGACCAGGATCTGCGTTTGAAGACCAGCCTTGTAATTGCTTGCTGTGTGACCTTGAGTAACTTACTCAACCTCTCTCAGCTCCTATCTACAAAGAGCAAACTGATATAACAGTGTAAAACGCTCAGCAAGCACCAGACACACAGTAAGCTCGCAAGAACTATTAGCTGTTGCTGTTACTATTATTGTTTTCTCAATATTATTCATGCTGAACAAAGGCTGCACGACCCAGCTCAGAACTTCTGGCTCTGCAACCCGTTAACTGCATGTCCTTAAAGGTACCTGGGATCCCGGAGCCAGTGTTCTCCAGATGCGAGGGATCCAATCCCCTCCCACCTCGCAGTTACTGGTGTAATTTGGGTATCACTGCACAGTAGGAGCCATTTTTCTAATCACCAGAGATGAACTTGTAAAGCTAAGTCTAGTTTACCATCCCGATCCTGATCTCCCTGCAGCCAGCAGCACTGACTGTTTCCACCCAAAGATGGAATCAGAAGCTGATCCTGCAAACAACTTTACTGTTTGCTCTGGACCGCGAAGAAAATGGATGTGTCTCACATAGACGCAGCCAGGGCTCAGGATTTTGTTGGATGCCAACCTTCCACCATCAGGGCTCCCTTCTGTTTCAGCTGATGCAGACTCCAGACTTTAAATAGAAATGATAAATTATTGACTATCGTGGTGACTGATTCTCAGACTCTCTGCTGACCACCAAATTGCTCTGATCCTCACCCAAGCGAAGAGTCCATAAGTCATTAGCATATGAGCCCACCAGCATCCGTCATGCTAACGATGCGGCTGCGATCACTCCTTGACACTAATTACCTTTCCTGACTAACTTTGAATGTGAAATTTTGCTAATGACTGAGACCCACTGTAAAAGCCACATTTTCTCCAAGCGTCCTGTAATCTATGGCCCCTTCATGCCCACAAAGCAATTATTAACACTGCACCTGACCCTGCCTCTTCACCATGTGTTGGCAGCCTTGAAATAGAGAACTCTTTATTCCAGGATCCTGGACATAAACGTCATTTTATCTAGAGAGTTCCCTGAGAGTGAGTTTCCAGAGAAGCAGAGTCTGCGTGGAAAGATTTCTAACTTGTAAAGACAATCACGAGAAACGTTTAACCCACAGTTCTTCCCTGGCTGGGGCAGAGAAGACCAGGGCTTGCCGGGTGAAAGCACCGTGACTGGCCGTTTTGCACATGTTACCATGTCTTATCCTCCTGTGAGACAGCTGCTAGGAGCCCATGTCACAGATGGAGGAACTAGAGCCTGGAGATTTTAAGTGACCTGCCCAGCGTCACACAGCTTGTGAACAGTGAATGGGAAAGATTGGGACTGTGGTGGGCAACCTCCATGTTGGCTCTCAATGACCCATACCTCCTAGTGCAATCCCCTCCCTGTGAGTGTGGGCGGGACCCGGTGGCACTTTGCTCTGAATAGACCATGGCATTTCCGAGACTCAGTCACAGAGCCTGGCTTCACCTTACTCACTTTCCCTCACTCTCTCACTTGCTCTGAGGGAAGCCAGCTGCCACATAGTGAGCTGCCCCATGGAGTGGTCCACGTGGCCAGGAGCTGAGCATAGCCTCTGGCCAACAGCCCTCAAGAAAGTGAATCCTGCCAATGACCATGTAAGTGACCTTGGAAGAGCACCCACCCCCAGTGGAGCCTGCAGATGAGATCACAGCCCCAGCTCACCTCTTGATTCCAGCCTGTGACAGAGCCCAAAGCAGACAACCCAACTAAGTCATGCCAAGATTCTTCACCCAGAGAAACTGTGAGGTCAGGAATCTGGGTGAGTTTATGCCCCGGGTTTGAGGATGGTTTGTTACGCAGCAGTAGATAACAAACACAAGGATCAAACCTAGGTTGGAGTGATGCCAAAGGCCTTGTTTGTTGGCTTCTCTCTGTGTATTTTTTTAAATCACAGAAGTAATATTATATTAATATTAATACAATCTTCTGTATTAATTAATTCTTTGTTTAGAAGAAGAAGAATAAATTTTTGTTTAGAATTCAAACAGAAAGATATATAAAATTAAAATCAGAAGCTCCTCTTCACCCTTCTCCATACTCCTTATCATCTACATCCTCTGCAGAGGAACCACTGCTTACAGTTTTGTGTAGCCTTTCTGATCTTTCCTATAAATTTATATATACATACATAATTTTATTATGTCATAAACAGGGTCCCCCAAACATACTTTTCTGTGGTTTGCTTTTTTTCACTTGATAGTAGACCCTAGAACTCTCTCCTTGTTGATACACAGAGAGAGCTCTCCCCCATTCTTTTCATGGATTTCAGAACATTAAGGGGGATGGACATTTGTCTCCAACACAACTGCATCAAGTATCCTTGTCCATAAATGTCTGTGCGTGTGTATCAGGGTTTCTGTATACAAGGTTCCTAGAAATGGAATTGCTAGGTCAAAAGATATGCATTTTTTAAAGTTTGGCCTGTGCCCTTTCCAGTGTATCACACTGCATCCTCAAACAAACAAACAAAAACCCAAACAAACGAAATCACAAGGTCTCACCCTTCCCACTGAGACATATGAGATCAGCATTACATAAACTTCAGAGAGTAAACGTCTGGAGGGTTTCGGGTTGGGAACCTCAAGCCCAGAAGACAGTAAAGCTCACAGACTCGGGCCCCATCTCTCTTCATAGAGCCTGGAGCATTTTCTTCGTTATCCAGCCTTTGATTTTTTCAGTGGGGAAAACAAATAGAATCCCCAAAAGGAGTGGGCAGAGACCCATGTCCGTTCAGCCAGAATCCAGGCCCAGCTATTCTCAAATTTGCTGTAGAGCCTCAGCCAAGTCACTGGCCCTGCCTGGCCTCAGCTTGTCAACGCATTAGGCGGGATGAGATGGCCCCCGGGTCTCCTTCGGCATGAGTTTATGGGCTGGATCAGGAGAGCTCTGAGGAATCTGCCTTCACTGTCACTGGCTGTGGGGCCGTGGGTGGGTCTTTTATCCTTCCATGCAGGGAGATAAATTAAAAGCCCCTTTTTCAGGTATACATTTATTAGACACCTATTGAGCCAGGTACAGAGTCACAGAGATAGGCTAACACAATCTCTGCCCCACAGATGCTCAGAGGCCATGGGGGGGGGGCAGGCTCCAGCAGGGGGAGGCTGGGAGAATGGGGGTGATGATCCCCACCAAGGCAAGGTGTGGAGGGTGTGGAGTTGGATGCGAAAGCATTGAGCCCTATTTTGAATCCCCTACCTCGGCGCACCCCCAAACACAAGGCAGTGTCATCGCCTCTACCGATTCCTTAGTGCCTTCCATTGGAATGTGGAATCAGGGTGCTTGGACATTGATTCCACAAGAGAAGTTCTAGAGTCTGCAGAAGGGGACATTGTTTAATCCACCCAAAATCAACAGCCCGACAGGGAATGAGGGCCAAGGGCAAATATGGGCCCCTGGAGAAAACTCAGATGTGTTTTCCGTTGTAGGCAAAACGGGGGTGAGATATTTCCTAACAGAGTTACAAACGCAAAAGTCTAAACGGCCACAAAATCATGAAAATAGCATTCTACACCATGGAAAGTAAAGATTTGTGGTTGAGATTTGCTTATGCTTTGCAGAAAACAACCTCAATTTGCAGCATAGTAAGTACTCAAGCAGTGAACTTGGCGTCTCTAGATTCGTCCTGCTCAGAGTGTGGTCTGCAGGCCAGCAGCAGCTGGGAGCTTGTAAGAAATGCAGAGTCTCAGACCCCAGCCCAGACCCACCAAATCAGAATCTGCATTTTAACAAGCTCTCCAGATGATTCGTATTAAGGTTCAGTCATGGGTCCTTGTTGACTGGGGTAGGAAGGTTTGCATGACTCAGTCAGGACTTTGGGAACTTTAGAGAACTAGTGACCTGTGACGTCTTAGCTGATTACTCTTTGGAAGCTAGTGACACGTTAGGGTCCTAATTTTTGGACTCAGCCCCTAGGCATTCTGGGATCGTTAGCAAGGACTGGGGGGTGATACTGGGAGCTGACCCAGCCACAGAGGTGGACACAGAGAGTCAATCTACAATATATGGTGGGCATGGCAAGCTTAGGCTAGGTTGCCGCTGGCATCAGTTCTTGAGTTGGAGTTTCCAGAGCCTGGGAGAAGGTCCAGCGCTGATCCAGCTGTTGCCTGTGGCTATACCTTCTTTCTTCACCCATGTAGAGGAATGAGGAAGAGGGAACAAGTTACTGCAAATCCCTGTGCAATGACCGCGTGAAGACTCACGGGACACCTAAGCCATCAGGAGGAACTCATGTTATTGTATCTCCTCTTCTAAGGTCAGAAACCCCTGAAGCCCTACTGGCATCAGCTACAACCAGCAGGAAGCCCAGTTAGGACTGGAAACACAGACCCTCTGCAAATACAGACACTGGTTGCAACAAAGCAACCAGGAAGAGCTCATTTTATCTCCTCTTTTAAGATCAGAAACCCCTGCCTGAAGCCATATTGGCAACAGCTACAACCAGCAGGAAGCCCAGATAGGACTGGAAACACAGACCCTCTCCAAAGTGAAGTTCCCCTTCCCTTGTCTTTGTTGGGCAAGACTGACGCCGCTTCTTCCTCCTCTTGCCCTGCAAATTGACTGACTATGCGCCTTACATACCCAGCAAGCTCGGAAATAGGAAACACATTAGTGGCTGCAATTGTCACTTATTCATTCAATTCTGCAAATATTTATGGAAAGATGGAAGAAATCGTATTAATAGAGGTCATGGCTGTAGCCGCTGCCACACGCTGAGCATTTGCTCTGTGCATTCTTCCTGCGCTCCTAGTGGTCTTTTAGAGTGTGTGTGTGTGTGTGTGTGTGTGTGTGTGTGTGTGTGTGTGTGTGTGTGTTGGGGGGCGGGGTGGGTCTGAATCCTACCACTCAAACCTCATGTTCCTGCCAAAGACACAACTCTTGGGAGAACGCATTGGCAAGGACTCTCACCGCCAAATGAGTATTGATCTTTTCAACAGCTGGGCAAGCACCTTTTAGCCCCCGGTGCACAGCTCCTTGGGAAGGATGAGCTAATGCAAGGGGTTGAGGCCTGGAATAAGACCCCTCCAGGGCACCCCCTCAAGTCTAGAGTGGCCAAGATCGCGGAGCAGACACTGAGTGCACTCACTCGGCAGACCCGTAGACAGGATGGCAGGCTTGCCCACCCACCTGGCTGCAGGTGGAGCAGAGTGTGACTGTGACATGTACCACCTTTCAAGAGAACGACCGTGCCTGCCAGTGAAACCCGGAGACAGCCAGAGTCTTCCAAGCAGACCAGCAATTTCTCACCTTAAGGGAGACAGGAGTATATGGATGGGCAGATTAAAATATGTTGGGATGACAGAAATCCTGGGAAGCGGGAGCCCAGCTGCCCTGTGCTGAGCATGGGGCACCCCTAGTGAGCAAGTTGGTCCCTCCCCTCACCTCCCAGAACCCAACGTGTGTGTTGCAGGTACAGACTGTTCAGGCTGGTGACAAAGCTTCCCCGAAAGTCCATGGAAAGTTGAGCAGCTGGAACAGAGGTAAGTGGGCCAAGCACGGGGGTGATGTTCACTCCTTGTGGGTTCTTCTCACATCGTCCTGGGAGGAGAATCCCCGGTGATACTGGGGTCCTTCCGCAGAGGACCGGGAGAGGATACCAGGGTGTTCTGCTTTGCCTGCGAGAAGAAAGACGCTGGGAGCACTGGTGCTTCTATAGATATTGGAAGAGCTGGCAGAGCAGGGGAGCTGGGAGCCATGGGATGAAGTCCACAAACACTGTATGAGTTTCCTGGGGTTTCTGGGGAAAATTTGTCACAAGCTTGGCACTTGAAAACAACAGACATTTATTTTCCTTACAGTTCTGGAGGCCAGAAGCCAAAATCAGTACCTTTGGGTCAAAATCAAGGCGTGGGCAGGGCTATGTCCCTCCAGGGGCTCCAGGAGTCCCTTGCCTCCTCCGCCGTTGGTGCACATTCCTTAACTCGTGGCCGCATCACCCCGAGCCCTGCCTCCATGGTCACATGGCCCTCTCCTCTTCTGTCCTCACATACCCCCAAGTCTCTCTTAGACACTTGTGATGGCAACCAGGGCCCGCCCCGATAATCCAGGATGATCTCCACATCGTTCGCTCCTCAACTCAGTCACATCTGTGAAGGAACTTTCTCCAGGTAAGATGACATTTAAAGGTTCCAGGCATTAGGACCTGGATACGAAGAGAACTTTGGGGACCATTTTCAGCCAACCACAGACACCGATTTTCAATCAAGAGAAAGAGCTTTCCAGCAGCCAGGCGTCCAAGGTCAGAACGGGCTGCTTTAGCTCAGGGAGCCCCTGCGGCAATGCGGTCGGTGACCCACCTGGGGCAAGTTTAGCCCACGGGCTGTAAGTGCCAGAAGAGCTGGAGAATGACGGCCCCCAGGAGCATCTCTCAAGCCACGACTGATGAGATTTGGAGGATAAGTACCCCAGCTCGCACACCCCTCAGTGGGATAACTCTGAGTTGTGTTCTGTATGGACAGAGTTCCTCAGTGGGGACGGGCTCCAAGCTGGGGACCGGCTTCACAGCCCCCTTTCGTGGGCTTCTGTACCTTTCCTCTCTCACCCCTTCCTGGTATTCCCTAAGGGCACTTCCCAAATAAGCTACTTACTAGGAGCTGCTTCTGGGGGGATCCCAGTCCAAGGCAGTTTGTATAAGAAATGGTCTCAGGGTCTTAGGATGGGATTCCAAAATTGAATCACTTACCAGCCTGCTAGCAAAAGGGCACCACTGCGAGTGATCAGAGGACCCCTGACGTGCTGTGCGTCACGGTTGCTAAGACCCTCACTTTAGTGAGTGGGGAGAGGGTACAGATGAAAGGGGATGCACTAGCTAATTGCTAGTCATTAGTATTGTTGTTAATTTATTAATAGTAATTTATGTTATAATTAACTCTAACTTAATAATTATTAAATATTATATAATAATTGCTAAATATTATAATTATTACTATACAATTATTATAGTAACATTATACTTTATTATTTTCTTAGTTTTCAGTTATTATTATTAATCACTGATAATAATTATTACTGTTAATCCAATAGCTCTAACACTGGGGGGGCCGTAGGAACAATGATAATTACAGACTGCCAGCTGTCACCAGCGGCCATCAAACCCTGCAGGAGGAAAACGTCAGGCTCAGGCCGGCCATCCTGCAGCTCACGGCATGATGTGAGAGCTCAGTGTCCTTCAGAGGGTGTTAGATACCCTCACCTTGGTACAGCCAGGGGTAGAGCGCTGAGAAGCAAGCCCAGAATCTGACGGTGGAGAAGGCAGATTCCTAGCCCCAGCAAGTCTCCTGTGCTAAAGGCAGGGCCACAGAAGGAAGGCGTGAGACGCAGAGACCAGGGCAGGGACCCGGGGGCACCCTAAACCTGTACATGACCCTGAACCATGGCGGCCAGCAGAAGGCATACCTCCCCTCGCCTCCCCTTGCCTGGACACCACAATAGGGCCTCTCTTGACTCTAATGCCTCATGAGATGATGTTTCCCCTTGTCCGTATAGCCATCTCCCCTCGTGGCTTCTAGACTGATGACAAAGACCAAGGCTCAAGGGTTCACGGGGGAAGTGCTGACCTGCGCAGGGAGGAGAGGGCTAACTCACCAGGTGCTGCAGGACCTGGCTTCTATGCACCAGATGAACCAGGAGAAAACGTCCAGGAACAGATCAGCAGGGTGCTGGGCCAGGAGGGTGAAATGTAATGCCAAGTAAGGGGGAATTCATCACATGGGGCACCCTCCCTCCCGTGACTCGGGATTTAACACCATGGCAAGGATACCCAGAAACAGTCCTAACAAGCTGCTGGGAGGCTCCTTGAGGCTTGGGGGAAAATTGGAAGATTCCAGAACGAGCTTTACAGAGTGCTACGGAATGGGTAGAAGGCTTATGGAGGTGAACACGCTAGACTGGATTCATCAAGACGAGAGAACTCTCCCCCCCAGCTGACAATCCCTTCACTAAAGTATTAAGGAATATTCTAGTGAGGGAAGTACTTCATTCATGAGAGGGCTGTAACGGCAGCCCACCATAGGCCAGGGGAGATGGTGCAGATGCTGCTGTAGAACTGGGCTCACTGGTGTCAATGGGAATGATTGGATTCCAGCGGAGCCGGGACCAGATGGCAGCACGTGACCATGAAGGGTGGGGTGGATGGAACACAATCTGGGGCAAGGCTGGAATGGCCAGCAGGAGACCTTGACCCACAGGGGTTTGTGGCATTAGCTAATAGACCATCAAGTTCCTAGGGACGTGATAGACGGGCAGCCAACATGGGTATTGGTCAACTTTTATCGTCAAAAAGATCAAGAGCAGGTGAGCAGAAGACTGTCAGTCCCTACAAAGGAGAATCTGGTCTCTCACCTGGTCTCCAGACCCGAACCGGTTCTCAGGTCCAGAGCCCACTGATGGCAGGAGAGGTGAGGTGTCTGGCAGGTGATGTCAATGCTCCACCCATTACCCCTCACCCTTACCACTTCCGTGCCCACCAGCCAACTTCCAGCTTCTTTTATTCCCCCACGGCTTCCTCCACCACAGAAGCCTGATCTGTGACCTCCAGATCAGTGTACCAGGGAATCACCATGGGCGGCTGCAGTGGGAGAAAAACCCGTGAAAATTCAGGGGCCTGGCACATCAGTGAAGTTGCAAGTTCAAGGACAAATTATTGCACCTTGCAAAAAGAAAGAGGTGCGGTACTCAGTGGGACTTCCTAGAATCTAGAGCCAGCACATGCTGAACTGGGAGATCCTGCTGTGGCCCATGTATTGGGTGAGACGGAAGGCTGCCCAGTCTCGCGTGGGACCCAGGGCAAGAGAAGGCTCTACAGCAGGTTCAGGCTGGGGTTCCAGCAGCTCTGCTATGTGGGCCAGTGCCCTGGCAGATCTTGTGATGCTAGAAGTATCTGGATAAGGAAGCAGGATGGAGTCTCTGGAAAGCTTCCTGTTTTAAGTTTCTGTGTGTTTTAAAGATACTGTGCTCAGCCACCACCTTGAAGAATCAGTGACAGATAAAATGGACTTAACAGGGGGCTCAAGAGGATCTGAGAAGTGGAAGGAGTGCACAGGTGGTGCTACGGGCAGCCTGAACCAGTGTGAGATACGGACGTGCACATACGTACAGAGAGGGAGACGGCACGACAGAGAGACTGAGATTTACTTCAAAGAATTGGCTAGCACAACCACGGGGGCTGGGAAGCCCAGACTTTTCAGGAAAAGCCAGCAGGCTGGAAATGGCAGGAATTGATGCTGCAGGCTTGAGGCAGAATTTCTTCTTCTTCAAGACACCTCAATCTTTACCCTTAAGGCCTTCAACCAACTGGAGGAGGCCCACCCAAGTTATCGAGGCGAATCGTCTTTACTCCAAGGCAGCTGAGTATAGATATTAACCACCTACACAAAGCACCTACGCAGCAACACCTAGTGTTTGGTTGAAGAGGTGGGTGCTGTCGCCTAGCCAAGCTAACACAAAACCAGGCATCACAGAGCCCCACCCACGCCCGTGACATTCACATCTACACACCAGCGACTGCTAACCTCAAACACCCGGGACTCTCCATCTGCAGGCTTCCCGATAAGGCCAGTGTAAGTCAGAAGTACAGTAGCGTTAATGCCCCCAGAAGCAGCCCTCAACGGACGAGCACAGAGAACTGGAGGCTGGATCCACCGACCTCCCTGCCTCTCCATTGTGATGACGCTGAGGTAGACCCTGCACCATCTCCCAGAGACCCCAGCAGCACTGCCCAGTAAATGGCCACCTGTCAACTCTGCTTGACGTCCATTGATTATTTCCTTCACTTTCTTTCTCACCTCTCCACTCTCCTTTGGTGTTTCCTGGGATCACCTCCCCTATAAGCAAATTGCTCAGCTCCTTGCCTTGGGGTCTGCCCCTAACAAGGCATTCTATCACAGGAGATGGCTGCGGCCAGGCTAGCTCGAGTTGGGAGGCCAGACATGGCAGTAGTGGGCGTGATGGACCCTTGGGTCTCTTTCAACTTTGAGAGACTGTGAGTCCTTGTGCAAATGTGCATCTGAGAGACATGGTCGTGGGAAGACTTCACTGCCCTCCTGCGGCTCCTGGGAGACCTGGAGACGTTCCACAATCTCAAGACTGTGTAGCTGGCTCCTAACTTCAGCTTGAAGCCCTGTTAACCCAACAATGCCTTGGGGCAGTGAAGAAATACCTCTAGAAGGTGGGGAGGTCAGGGCTTGGGCTGAAAGAAGGACATTTTATACCTCAATCGGAGGAAATTCTGGAGTGACTGGATTCTGCCACTACAGCACAGTACCTCGGGAGGGTGGCGAGAAGGCACATTCCCACTTCCTCATGCCCTGTGAGAGTTAATGCCTCATCACCCACGGCGAGGCCGCATCCCCCAAAACTTGGCACAGACTGAAGGCACAGACTATCTGACCTGGAAGTGTCCCAAAGACTTGGGAGACCAGCCCCTGTGATGGTTAACTTTATGTGCACAGGGTACCCAGACATTTGGTCCAACATCATTCCGGCTGTGACTGTGAGGGGGTTTCTAGATAAGATTTACTTTGAATCAGTAGACTGAGTAAAGAAGATTGCCCTCTCAAATGTGGGTGGGCCTCATCCCATCAGTTGAAGGTCTGACTAGAACAAAAAGGCTGGGGAAGAGGGATCTCCTCCTGCCTGAGTGCTTTAGAGCTGGGACAGGGGTATGTTCTTTCTTGCCCTTGGACCCGAATTGAAACCTCAGCTCTTCCTGGGTCTCAGGTCTACCAGCCTTCAGACTGAAACGACACCATCAGCTTTCCTGGGTCCCCAGCTTGCCAACTGCAGAATTTAGGACTCGTCCGTCTCCATAATCCCATGAGCCAAGTCCTTAAATACACACATAAATATACATGTAATGCACACGCATGCACACAGACATCTTATTGGTTCTGTTTCTTTGGAGAACCCTGACTAATACAAGCCCTCGTGCACGTAGGGAGAAACTGACCAGAACCAGGTGTCCTGACTCCCTTGCCAGGACCAGTTGGACTCAGCTGCCTGGCCATTTATTCCAGAGTGAGTAACTCAGAATGAAAAGAATTCTGGTGTCTGGTCCAACACATACGATGTGGCCCCAGGTAAGCCGCTGCTTCGTGCCTGAATTTCCTCATCTCCAATGTGAGGATAAAAACTCTTTCCTCCCTCAGAGTTGTAGCAAGGATGAATACACGAGGTCCATCCATGAAAAGATCTCAGCACAGTGCCTGACACATAGGAAATACACAAACAAGTGTTAGATGTTATTTAAGGATGGATGAAGAATGCCACAGAGAACTTCAAAAATACTACCAGGAACCGTGCTTTTAATTTATAAGGCTTTCTAACCCACAAATATAGCTGGTCTGCCCCCCACAAAATTCATACAGTTTTCCGAAAGTTTCAAGATTGATGATTCCCTTGGTCAAAGCCTCAACCAAGTCAGCCATGGAAACCTGGTCGTCGCAACTCTTTCACCCACGCCCATGGCCTAGAGGCTTATCATGTGATTTGCTAGCAAGGCCTAGAAAAGTAGGAGAGGCTGGGCAGAAAGGGCTGTTTAATTCCCACTTTCCAAGGGGTTGTTATTCAACTCAAGCCTCTTCGGTCTGAGAGTAAATCACAAGCTGCCGTAATCAGCTTCCGTTCGTCAGGGACACATAGATCAGCCAGCAGCTGCTATCCTGAGCCCAGCCTCGGCACTGTCCAGCGGTCACTCACACCTGGGAATCAGCAGGTCAGTTGGATTAGTTCTTGAGGGTGTTCCCAATAACGATCCACCCCCCACCCCCCAGATCCCAAACATCTTTAGATTTGCCTCCATTAGAGTCCCAAAGGGACGACCCCCGGTTTGAGATTCATATTCATTAGCGGCTGAGACCCACTGGAGGTCAGCTGCTGGCTGTACGGATGAGCCCATGGTTGCTGTGAAATTAATGAATTTCCCTCCTCACCCCTCTGCGTGCATAATCTACCCGGTCGGTAAGCAGTCAGGGGTGCAGAGGAAACACTACTGCGGTAAACACCCAGGGTGTATCATGAATTCTGCCTTCTGTCTGGATGAACACATGTTGTAAAATACATTTTAAAAACAAAACCGTGCAGAACAGGACTGTATCTTTCTGGAGAAGGAAGGTTGAGCTGAAGCTCTCAGGGCCACAGCAGTGAAATCACTGATGGAACCAGGGTGGGACACGAATACGCAGGACCGTGCCATGCGATGACCTGTGGCCAGATGGATGCTTTGACCTTTGCCCCCTCCCACCCCATCCACCAGGCCAGCTGCAGCCCTGTTTCTGCCCAAGGGCCTCTGTGTCTCTCTCTTGCTCCTTCCCCGTCCCCTTCTCCATGTTCCCTGCCTCACTATCACCCTGTCTCATAAAATTGCTCACTATTTCCTCATGGATTAACTCAGAAATAACACGAACTATAACATAACCCGGGAAAACGATCCGTAATCGAAACCGTGGCCACTTGCAATGTCAGAAGCTGCAAATAGTAAAATTTGAGCTGGATTTTAAAACACTGATTTATGAAGCAAATTTCCACTGTGAAATTCTAAATGCAAAAGAATTGATCTCTAAGAAAATAATTTCAGCATAATGGAAATGGAAACATCGGAAATGGTTTAACTGAGCTGTATAGAAAATTGATAAACGGATTAAATTGGCTTAAAGGAGTTCCCTGTGGAATTCTGGTACTTTCTAGATGAAAACTCATCACTGTTGGGTAATTCTGACTAAAATGCTCGCACTCAAAATGTCTTTGGGGTCAAAGTGTCCACAGGAGCAGGAGAGTGGAGTCAAAATGTCCCCAGGCCCTGACCAAGGGGTTGGGGTTTTTTCAGCAGCCCCAGAAGAAGCAGGGAATGGGAAAAAGCAGTGTTCCCAAAGGCAGAGTGGCAGGGAGTGGTGATAGTTCTAGAAAAACACTGTGGAGGAGGGAGTGGGAGGGTACCGGGTAGACACACCAAACACGGATCTCGCCTGCTGGTCCCCGCTGAGGCCAGAATGTGGGCTGCCTCCCGCAGGCCGCCCAGCCCAGGGCGAAGCCCAGATCCCTGTGGAGCTGGCCCTGTGCCTGGTCCCCACCTCCCAGTGCCTCCCTCTTCCATGTGGAGGCCAGAAGCCCCCTACAGAAGCCCCCTACAGAAGTCCCTCCAGTGCCTCTGCGAGTCCCAACTGAGATCAGAAAGTACAAGTGCTCAGCAAAATCTGTTTATGCAAAGCATTCTTCCAAGCTAATAAGTAGCAGAGTCCAGGTTCAAGCCCAGAGAGTCTGTCATCTGAGCTTGTACTCAGAACCCAGGATGAGCTTGTATGGGTGTTCAGGTTGCGCACTGCACATGGGTGCCTTATCTGAGGGGGCGTCATTCGTGTTGTAGACATCGCACACAGAGTACACAGGTGGGTGTGGAGTTCTGGGCATCCTGGCCAGTCTGTGGGGTTGGGGAGGGGATGAGAGGCCCAGTGCCAGCCTTGTCAGTCCCATCCCAGCCACAGGTGAAGAGCAAGCTCGGACATGAGAGGACCTGGGGAGACTGATGATGCTGCAGTGGCCAGCAACACCCCCGCACTAACGTGGACGAAACGCTAATTATGTGCTGGGCATTGTGCCAAACACGGTAAGTGCTTTAGCCCATTGATTCCTCAATCCTGTGAGGTGCAAACCGCTTTACCCCCACTTCACAGATGAGAAAACTGAAGCTGAGAGATTGGGTTTCTTGCCTAGAGTCGCAAGGTGGTGAGGCTGAGCCAGGGTTCCAGCCCAGGCAGCGTAGTCCAGGGCGTTCCCCACACCTGGCCATCCTCCCTAGATGGAGGTGCTGGAGGGCAGTGGAGGAACCAAGCCTGCCTGGTGTTGATGGGACAAAGCCAGACCAGGCCTCCTTTCTTTTTTTTTTTTTTTTTTTTTGCGGTACGCAGGCCTCTCACTGTTGTGGCCTCTCCCATTGCGGAGCGCAGGCTCAGCGGCCATGGCTCATGCGCCCAGCCGCTCCGCCACCTGTGGGATCTTCCCGGACCAGGGCACGAACCCGTGTGTCCTGCATCAGCAGGCGGGCTCTCAACCACTGCGCCACCAGGGAAGCCCAGGCCTCCTTTCTTAAAGGCGCCTAGACTTTGGCTGAATTTTCTTCCTGCCTTTCCTGCTTCAGGGACATTTGACCTTTGACCCAGAAGATTTTGCAGTTGGCAAAAGTGATGATACATTTCTGCAAATTCCTGGTGTCCAGTGCCAGCCAGGAACACTCTTGCAAAGTGCAAGGAGTAATTCCAGGGTTTGGCTAAATCTCCCAGCCAGAATGTTCCAGAATGTATATGGGTCGAGGGCAGGTGAGGGGCAGATCTGATACAGACAACACTGTTGACAGAGACACACTCACTCAGCCCCGGGTCAGCGGGGGTGCCCGCGTACTGCGATGGTGAGAGCGCTCCCTGGCCTCCGTGAGCTTCCGTGAGCCAAGACTTGGAGGCGGGACGTGCAAGATAGGCCCAAAGAGCAGTGAAGGCACGAGTGACCCACCGGGAGGTGGACGGGCTGTTGTCAAAGCTTCTGATGGGGTTTTACAATTTCACCCTCCCTCCTTCTGGCGACTGAGAAATCTTGACTATTTTCACATCGCTTGCATCTCCTTATTTGCCACTGTTTCCAGCGCTTAAATTCTCTACCGACACACACACACACACACACACAAATGCACTCACACACTCATACTCCGGGCTTCTGGAGCCCTGTCTGCATACATCAAGTGAAATGAGTACTTTTAATGGGAAAAACTTATTTCCTGGGGTGGGGCCTGGCCCTTGGTCCAGTGAGAGGGGAGTTTAACCACTTCCCCCAAGAGCAAGAGGCAGCAAGGGCGCAGCGCTCCCAGGCTGTCAGTGAAGGCAAGTGGTGTTGAATACCTGCTGGGGGAGGGGGTGGAACGTGCCGGGCAGCAGACACGCTCTGACTCCCTCCACGTTGCAGTGGGCACCTCCTTTCCCCGCGTGTCTGGGAGGCTGTGGGAGCAGTGCAGTGCTTAATGCGTCACATCACGTGGCCAGGACCAGTCTTCGGAGTTAATGCCGTGAGAAGATGGGTGGCCCATGAGGTGGGGAGGGCCTCTCCCTTCCTGCATCCCCCAGACTCTGGGCCTGGTGCCTGCTCCACAGAAGAGAGAAGCTGGGTGAGCACACACTGAGGACCAGAAGACATAGCCCCAGAGGGACTCCCAGCCTGAGCAAGAACCTCCGTGTCTGCACGGCCTCCTCCCAATGACCACGGGGATTCCAGCCTCACGCACATGCATGCGTATTTGGAGGAGACGCAGGACGGAATTCCTGGGAGGCTGAGCCTGTTTCCGAGGTCACTGGCTGAGTCAGATGCGGCCAGAAGCAGAGTGTTCCAGAAGTTCACAAGCCGCCCTGTGTCCTTTCCTGGGCATTGGCTCATTTCTGTGTGGGCGGAGGCCATTTCGTCTGTTCTAAAGCACAGCACCAAGAGCTTCATCTAGAGAGAAACGTGCAGACACAAACAGCTCAGAAAATAGGGCAAACCCGACTCCTGCATCCACAGCACTGTCTTTTCTAGCATTTCCCTCGAAAATTAAATTAGCAACGTATGCAAACGAGCTGTGAGAATTCATTACGTTAATTTGTCTAATTTTAGAGCCAACACTGAAGCAAACAGCACCTCATTCCCCAATACTTAAGGCCTCACAGAATATTGATTTCTGAGTTTTATTAGCCTTGCACTAAGGCCCTTTTATAGCCCAAAGGCACGCGATTGTCAATTTCCTCATAAATACAAATGTCCCTGCTCCCAGGCTCTGAGAGGGTTCTCCAAGGTCATTTCCGGGGGTGACCAGCATGTCAGACCACCCAAAGCTCAGTCTGGGCGGGGTGGGGGGGAGTGCTGGCAGGAGCTGGGCCATCCATCCCAGCAAGATCAATGGCTACAAAAGGCGAGCAGTCCTTGCAAGGGCGTCTGCGGTACCGGGCCGTGGAGTTAAGCGTTCGTCACCTACCGAACATCTCCACAGCCCAGGCAGCCAGTGACAGAACCGAGCTCTTGGCTGAGGGAACCCTGTTGAGCAGCGATGGCTTCTTCTTCTCCTGCCTCTCCGTGGGCCAGGGTGATGTCTTCAGCATGATACATTCCACCATTAAGAAAGCCAGTTTACCCCCATGTTACTCTGGAGCCAGCCGTGTTAGCAGACCCCGTGGAGGTGTGACTAAGGATAAGTTTTATCCAGCTCGTGAAAGACAGTTGTCACCATGGCCAGCCCCTCCAGGCAGCCAGATAGACTGGGACCTTATTTCATATGTGGGACCCCAAGGAACGCTCTCTGCCTATGAGCAGGGTATCTTCCTGGGACACTCATAGTAACCTCACGGCCAAAGGAAAATGGCATTACCCTCGGTTGCTGTCAGTTCACTTACTTAGAGCATCAGCCCTCTGCTCAGCCATGTGAGTGAACAAACAAGCAAATCAACAAAATAGAGGGGCTTCCCTGGTGGTGCAGTGGTTAAGAATCCGCCTGCCAATGCAGGGGACACGGATTCGAGCCCTGGTCCAGGAAGATCCCACATGCCGCGGAGCAACTAAGCCCGTGCGCCACAACTACTGAGCCTGCGCTCTAGAGCCAAAGAGCCACAACTACTGAGCCCGCGAGCCACAACTACTGAAGCCCGCGTGCCTAGAGCCCGCGCTACGCAACAAGAGAAGCCACCGCAATGAGAAGCAACGAAGAGTAGCCCCCGCTCGCCGCAACTAGAGAAAGCCCGCACACAGCAACAAAGACCCAACGCAGCCAAAAATAATAAAGATAGATATCTAGATAGATAGATAGATAGATAGATAGATATCTAGATAGATAGATAGATAGATAGATAACCAACAAAGCTGACTTCTTCATGAGCTCCACTTTCTTTTCTATTTTATAATGTGTCTCAGAATTTTTGCCAAGGAGGAACTCAATCAAAAATACAACCCATCAGTCTCAGATTTTGAAAATTACCCTTTCTCTTTCTTAAGTATCAGGAGACTTGTCAGTCACCATTCCTGCTCTGACCAGTTTTTAAAGACCATCCCCATCCAAATTCTGTGTTGATGGCCTCCACCTTCAGGCCTGTGGATTTCCACACTGGCTGGAGTCCCTGAAGATAAACTCTCCGGTCCCATCCCAGCACTTTTCACCCCTGAGAGGCCTTTACTATGGAAGGAAGAGACCGAGGATGCGAACAACCTTGACGGATCATCGGTGGAGAGCCCGGCACTGAGCTGGCCCTGGACGTCTTGCTATTTCCACGAATCCCCGCATGCCCGTGGGAGGGACAGGGGTGCTGCTGACCTGGGCCCATCGAACTCCAAGCTCATCCCCACCCTTATGAGGAGGCCCGAGTTACTCATAACCTGAGGGTTCTTTTGCAAAAGCACCCCGGTTCCTTTAGTGCCAGAAAAGGTTTCCCTTCCCAGCTGGATCTGCCATCTGCTAAGCCGGGTCCCCTCCCCTCCTGGCCCGCCCACCTGGAAGCAGGTAGGGGCAGCACAGTTTCGCTGCCAAGAGCAGTCTGTTCCTGACAGGTACGGCTCCAAAAGTCATGCGGCTATGCTTTCCCCTCTGGTCCGGCTACCTAAGTGTCCCTCCTGCGTTTCCTCCCACGCTGGGAACATCCAAAATTCAGCTGCCAGAAATAGATCCACTTGGATCAGAAATGGCAAGAAATGCTCTAGACCTTCTGGAACCTCAGCGCAGCCTGGCTCCCCGTGGGGAACTAAAGCAGCTGATTACGGGCAGCTTGGACTAAAGGCAGAGGATGAGACTAGAGAGGCGGCTGCCAGAGCACGTTTCTGTCCTCTGCTTCCCCTCTGCATCCCGTCTCACCCTCCAGACTTCCTGTTGCTGTGCACCGCCTTTACAGGGTTGCTCCAAATTTCCAGCTTCCAGTAGATTTAGCAGAACTGGACGTCAGCGTCCAGCATGAGAGATCGTGCCCTGCCACGGCCCGCATCCCGGCCAGCCGACATCACGATGTGCCTTCTGTAGCCGCTTGCCCTGGTCGTACAGTCGGAAAGAGACTGGCCCGGGTGACAATGAGGCTGGGGGGCCGGGGGGGGACGCTGGCACAGCAGCCAAACTGGTCAAGGTTTGGACGCAGGCAAATGTGTGCCTCACAAGGCTGCCCTGTTACAGGGTGGAGGCGGCAATGAGGGATGTGAGAAGTGGAGACAGGTGGGGGCCGAGTGCAGGGGTGGCAGGGCGATGCGGGGCTCCCCCCCTCTGGCCAGCCTTGGTGTCAGTCAGAGGAAGAGACCCCCCACTCCTGTAGGGTTCCCCATAAGCCCGCAGTCTGCCAGGCCTTCCTGAGACCCTGGGTAGGCGGCAGCCACAAGGCAGGGGGCACCGTCTGGAACAGATCGCTGGGGACAGGCCACCTCTCTGGCCTGTCCACCTGGAATCAGCGCGCCTACAGCCAAGCTTACCCAGGGGGTCCCCGGAGTTGTGGAATAGCAATGACGATGGGGAGTGGGTAGGGCAAGAGGGCGGGAAGTGAATAGGAGTTGGGGTACGGGGTGCCCCATGCCCCGTAAATCACAGAAGGGAAACACAGAGCCTGGGCAGGCCTTGGGGCCTTCACATAGAGCTTTCCCTGTACCTGGAAGCTCTCCTCCGCCCAGCCTCCCTTCACCTGGCCACGGGGCCACTTCATGAGCCTGTGACCTAAGCAATCGCATAGGGCCTCACACTCAGAAGGGCCCCGTGCTCACAAGGGGCTGATTTAATGATTTAATGCTCTCCGTTGTCATCTTGAAATTCTTAACCATTTTATCTTTGAACTTGTATTTTGTAAGTGACGTTGGATGGGACAATGACACGTGCGTGTGAGCAACGGGGGTACACACAGTATGCGTGTCCACCACGGTTCCACACGTCTCACTCTTCTGCAGCACTGTCCACGCTCACGGCACGGCTTCCGTAACCCCCTCACCTTGCACCTGGGCCACGCACAGGAGGGCTCCATGCTTGGTATAGTATCCTGCTGTCGCCATCTTAAAATTCTTAATAATTTTATCTTTGAACTTGTGTGTTGTAAGTGAAATCCACTGGGACGATGCACACGAGCAGAGGAGGTACGTGCAGCCTGTGTGTCTGCCGTCCCCTGCACTCCACCAACACAAGGTTCCAGGGAACCCACGACCTGCTCGAGCTCAGTGACACCCCAAGTGAGTTCAAGACGAGCATGTGACGTGTGTGAGTGAGGTCACTGACGAGACGCCACACTTTCCAATCAAACCAGAACTTGCTATGGACACACTCACACCTGGTGCTCTGAGACACAAGGACCGAGGACCTGTCTCATCTTTCCTAAGTCACATTATGTCCCTGTGTTAGGCAACCGATTATGCTGAAAATCATGGCACAGAAGCAAAGGGAGAGATGGGCAGCCACAGTCCCTTTCCTTTTAGTCCCTCCTTACTCAGCAGTAAGACTAAGGCAGAAAATGTGGGGAGAACACGATTCTATAAAGAAGCAAAATAAAAACAGTTGAGCGTTGCCACTTTTCCGGTAAGAATGAAATATATGTGCATGCCAGAGCTATGAAGTATGACTTGTGTCATTTCAGTGATTCTGCGTATGAATTAAATGCTCTTATATTTCCATTTAAAACCGACATTACACAATATAAAGACGGATGGGAAAATGCATGCTAATGATTTAAATGTTTAATTTTTCTTTAGAGTATCATTAAATGGAAGATTTTTTTAAAAGAAATTATAAGTCAAGAGAGAGACTGTGGAAGAAGGGGAAAAGCTTTATTTTTCAGTGGCTCTTTAAATGACACTTTTCCCTGCCTTTGGAACAAGAGGCCCTGCATTTTCATTTTGCGCTGAGCCCTGCAAAATATGTAACCATCCCCGCCTGGCCATCTCCTTCCTATTCATCCTTCAAGACTCTGCTTAGGCACCCCCTCTTCCAGGATGCCCTCCTTAACCCCTCAAGGAGGGCTTCATGTCCCTCCTGTGTACCTCCACAATGAACTGCACTGTGCTGTAATTACCAGTTTATCTGATCAGCTCCTTCACCGGAAGGGAGCTCCGGAGTAGGATGGCCAGATTTACAGTCCTACAGAGATGCCTGCCTGTCCTCAGAGCCAGCCAAGGGCCTGGCACGTAATACATGCTCCTTCCCTGTTTGCTGAATGAATCAGTCAGTCAGTCAACCAACCAAATAACCAATGAATCAATGAATGAATGAAAAGGAAGTGCCCTGTGCCAGACGCCGTTCTCAGCATTTTGCATATGTTGCCTCTGGTTAAGCAAAGGAATGGTGGGACCAAGACGACGGCAGGGCCTGCCTTTCAGGCTGGCATTGCCCGACTAGTGAGCTTCCCCTGTGTGACCGTGTATGGTTCCACAAGCTTTGGGCTCTTGGCCACGGCACCCACTGTTGGCCCCTCTCCTGTCCTTTCCCGCCTCGTGTGTGGACATAGATGCTGACCCGTTTGGCGAGTTCCTTGAGGGTGAGAACCCCAGTTTTTCTGCATCTGAGCCCCAAGGGTGGTCCAGATTTTCGCACAGAGTCAGTACCCGTGACTGTTATGAGAAAAGCATCTAAGGGAAGACAATCTGACTGAGGTGATTCAGACCCTGCCAAGCCCATTCCACGCAAAGCCACAGGCCACCCATCTCTTTAGAATGTACAAACTTAAAAAGACAAGAAGAAAAGTCTTACTATTCTTTAAAACTCACTTTTGGGAAATGTCAGTATCATTTTTCACAGGATTAAAAACTAGGGAAACAGAGATTAGGCATTTGGCAAGGTTCCCCTTGGGTGCTGGCAAGGGGCTACTGATCTTCAGGCATGGCTCAGCCACTGCACCCAGAGCAGGCTCACCTTCAGACTCAGAGCACCCATCCCCAGATGCAACTGGGGTGTCCATTTGGGGGACGTTTCCCTTTCTGTGAGTGTGGAGGAGAGACTGAATGCCTGCTCACCAACCCTATTTCTTCCTCCTGAGCGCATAGGAAGACTGCCTCTCCCAGTCTCCCTTGCAGGTAGGATGAGTGCTTATAACTGGATTCTGGCCAAGGAGATGTCAGAAAAAGTGATCCGTATCACTTACAGGGATGACCATAAAATCATGGGCATGGTTGTCCAAGCTCCTCTCCCCTTCCATGGAAACCCTGCAGACCACATGCTGAGAAAAGTAATGTCACAAGATGGAAGGAGCCCAGATCTTGGAGGAGCGCTGCTCAACTCACAGCAGACTGTGACATAAATAAGAAATAAAATTTTATTGTGTTTAGCCGTGAGGTTTGGGGTATGTTTGTTATAGCAGCTAGTGTAATTTAACCTAAGGAAAACAGTATGCCAATATATCCCTTAGTAAGGATGCACTCAAATCCAAGTAACTGAAAAGCCAACCAAAGTGGCATAAATAAACCTAAGGTTCCTTTTCTGCATAACAAGAAGTCTGGGGATAGACAATTCAAGGGTGGATCAGGGGCTCAAACACACAGACTCTATCTTTTTGCTTGGCCATCCTTGGTATGTTGGCTTTTGTCTTCATGCTTATCAACTCATAGTCACAAGAAGGCTGCTGTACCTCTGACATTTTTATTAGCATCCCAGGCAGGAAGAAGAGAATAGAGCAAAGGGCTAAAGAGCCATGCTAGCCAAATCTGTCCCATCTACCCAACTTTTACTTACATTTCATTCACCATAACTACGTCACATGCCCACGTCTGACCAATGGTTGGCCAGTGGGAATGATATTATTAAGCCTGCTTTGGTCCAGTGGTGATTCATTTCCTGGGGCTGGGGTTGGGGCTCACACTTCCTGTGATCAGTGAATCTACGTGACTCCCTGAACGAACTGCAGATCTGTCGATGGGAGGAGGAGAGGAGCTGGATGCTGGGTGATCAAGAGTGGCCTCTCTGGTGGCTTGTGTCCTCCTATTCTTCCTTCCTTCTGTCACATCCCTTTCTCCAGAAAGGGCTGCAGTTAAGAGAGACCAAAGAGATGCCTGGCTGGATCCTTTGGCCTTTAAATCCCTGATAACAGGCTAGTAGCCAACCAGACAGCAGCATAATTCACACTGAAGGGTAGAGTGTTCCAAGGCCACAACCCTCTAGGGCATGTCCTTTCTTTTCTAGGATGTGACTGATGACCTTAAACTGGCTGTCAGAAATTAGCAGAGCTATTTAAAACTTAGATTGTTCAACGCTTGAGAAGGTGCAATGAAGCGGCCTTGATCATAGGCTGCCTGCAGGAAGGTGACCTGTTGCCATACATATGGAAAGCAGGCTGGCAGTAAGTACCATGAGCCATAAATAGATTCAAACCCTTTGATCTAATAATTCTACTTCTGGGAATCCTTCCTAAGGAAATAATTTGAATATGGAAAAACTTTTTGCACCAAGACATTCCTGGCAGGATTACTTGTAATAATGAAAACCTAGAATTGGCCAAAATAACGAGCCATTGGAGAACAGTCATTGGACTATATATATAAATTCAATATAGAATATATTCTATGAAGTGGAGGTGAAATAAATGGATGGATGGATGGATGGATGGATAGATGATAGGGAGAGAGAAAGAGAGAGAGAAAGAGAGGGAGATTCAACTCAATGAACATATACATTCATTAAAAATGATGATGGCAGAGTTCCCCTGGTGGCGCAGTGGTTGAGAGTCCGCCTGCCGATGCAGGCGACACGGGTTCGTGCCCCGGTCCGGGAAGATCCCACATGCCGTGGAGCGGCTGGGCCCGTGAGCCATGGCCGCTGAGCCTGCGCGTCCGGAGCCTGTGCTCCGCAATGGGAGAGGCCACAACAGTGAGAGGCCCACGTACCACAAAAAAAAAAAAAAAAAAATGATGACGGCAAAGGGTTTCTAATGGGGAAATGTGTTTGGATAAAAGACGTGTTAAAATAATGGGTACAATACGATTATTAGTGCATGAAGAAGGTTAAAATGAAACACTCCAAAGTGGAGCCGTGATTTTTTATTTATTTATTTATTATTTTATTTTTGGCTGTGTTGGATATCTGTTGCTGCGCGCAGGCTTTCTCTAGTTACGGCGAGCGGAGGCTACTCTGTGTTGCAGTGCGCGGGCTTCTCATCGCGGTGGCTTCTCTTGTTGCAGAGCACGGGCTTTAGGCACGTGGGCTTCAGTAGTTGTGGCACGCAGGCTCAGTAGTTGTGGTTCACGGACTTAGTTGCTTCGCGGCATGTGGGATCTTCCCGGACCAGGGCTCGAACCCATGTCCCCTGCCTTGGCAGGTGGATTCTTAACAACTGCGCCACCAGGGAAGCCCCAGCACAGACGATTTTTGTTCCTTCTTTCTACTTATGCATTTTTAAATATTTTTCTTTTATAAGTATGTACAGTTTTGTAAAAAAAAATTATTTTAGAAAAATATGAGGGTTGCTAGGTGAGCATGGAAATTGGATGGGGTTAAGGGACAGTTTGTTCAGCTGGGGCAGCGTTGGGCGAAATCCCTGCCCAGCTCTAGACCTCCTCTCTGGTGACCACAATACTAGTTCAGTCAACTTCAGGGTCCTTCTCTCCCGGCCCCTCCCCGGGAGCCCTGACGGCACCCCACTCCCAACCCACGAGCTCTTCAGGCTTCAACTGGATGGATTATGACTTGCTACAGGTACCTTCTGTTCTGCTCATCCTGACTCAACTTGGCCGTGCCCCAAGCTCCAAACCCACACTAGGGTGGTCCCCCTGCAAACAGAGACGCGCCCTTTTCTGTTGACTTTTGCTCATTCTCTTCTCAAAGGTGGTGGCCTTTGGCCAAACTTGCCCTTAAATGTTAGGACAACTTTTGACGTTCCCTGGATACCAACTAGGGGAAAAAATCTTAGACTTTCCTTTATTTTCATTCAAATTTAGATTGATAAGATTCATCCGTCTTTTTATTGCCAGCTGTTATTCAGTTTTAGTGCTCTGTAATATCCCCAGGTGCAAATATACCCACATACAATATATGTATCTATTTATCTATTTCTGTTGACAGGATTTGGGCTGTTTCCAATGTTTTGATACTACGAACAGTGCTGCTAAGAATATTCTCGTACATACCTACGAGAAGAATTGCTGGTATGTAAGGTTTATGAAGGCTCAACTTTACGAGACAGTGGCCAACTCTTTTCCAAAATAGCAATAAAATTCTGAAAGGGAAAAAGAAGTCCAAAAGGATTATACAAACTCTCTGTATTAGCCTCTCAATTTTTCTGTAAATCTAAAACTGTTCTAAAAAATAAAGTCTTTTAAAATAATTATAGCGCATAATACCCTTTTTCAAGTTAAAAATGACTAAAATTTAAAATCTTGGGGGGGTTACATTTAGATGTGATAAAATGAAAAGCAAAGGAATGACAGACACAAGATTTCTGGAGCCTGTTCGCTTGGGAGAGGGAGGAGGGTTCCGGGGGGAGAAGAGTGTGGCAAACGGTCCTTAGTGTCCAACTTCCTTGTTGGATGATGATGAACTGGTGTTTGTCAGATGAGAATAAGGGAAGGGAGGAAACGAGGGAGGCACAAGGAAGAGGCTCTTGTGTGGACAGAGCTGGGAGAGCATCATAAACAAGGATTATGTGTAATCCAATTCCATACACCTGCGGCCCGTTAAACAGCAGTGGGGAAGGCATCTGAGAGGCATTCACACTGGCCTAAGAGAGAGAGGCACAGCTTTGTCAGGTGGGCAGCTAGAAAGCCAGAGGCCCAAATGCCAGCCCCACTGGCCAGGCACGTGGCGTCACCCAAGGTGAACATCTGCTCCCTGCGCCCCGAGGGGGGACAGCAGGTCTGCACTCAGCTGCCTGCTTTAGGATCCATCAACAGTCACGTCTGTGGTGAACTCTCTCCAAAGCTGAACATTCTCATCTGTAAAATGGGGCGAAACATGTAAGACAGTGCATGTGAAATGCTTACTCACAGTAAGCACTCAGTAAATATCTATCATCTCTCCCTCCCCACGCCCGGGTGTGTGTGTGTGTGTGCGTGTGTTTGGATTCCCAGGTCCCTGCCCTGCTACCTGTCCAGGACCCCACTCCTCCAGACCAGGATGCAGCCTGCCCTAGCCAGCTGGCTTGAGCCTGGACCCCTGGCCCCGAGCCTCCAGTGGGGTCTGAGGCGCTGACACCGTCCCTCTCCCACATCTGCACCCACCCCCTCTCGGAACAAACCCAGCCCCGCCCTCATTCCTCTCGATTCCACAGCTTCTGAGGACATATTGCTCTGATCTCATCAGCATTTCTCAAGCCCCTTCCCCTCCCTGGCCTGGCCTCTCACCCAGACCTTCCTCTCTGCCTGCCACCCCTGACTCCAGACTGACCTCTTTCTGAGTCCTGAGTCCGACCACACCACACCGCTGCTCGAATCCTGCAGGGGCTCCCATTGTCCCTCTGCAATGCAGCCCTGGTGACTCAGCTGACATTCAAGGCCTTCACCTCCCTCTGGTCCAGTTTCACCTGGCCTCACTCTACCACGTACACCCAAAGTTCAGTCCCACCCTTTCCCAACATGCCCCGCTTCCTTCCGCCACTGTGGCTTGGTAGGTGCTGCTCGCCCTGCAGGGAATGCCTTTCTTCCCCTGGAGAGTGCTTAGTTCCCTCCAAGACTCCAGGTGAGGATGAAGGGAGCCTTCCACCTTAGCCCCTGGGCCCCTTTAGTTCAGTGCCCCACCTTCACACGCCCAGCAGGCCGCCCATACCAAGTGTCCCCTTCCACTGGACTGTGGGCGCCCTGTAGACAGGACGTCCGGACCCCATCACATCCCAGTGCCACACTCAGGAAGTGCTCATCAAACAAATGCACGACTTGTTCCTTTAAAGGGTAAGGATGTTTGACTTCCCACTGCAGTTATATTTTCCCCTTCCTTTTTCAAAACCTTGCCTTGCCTGGGTGGAGGAAGGACAAGTGGAAAACATCTGTCTGGTGGGTTGACACGGGTAGGGATAAAGGATGGAAAGAAATCTGGTGTCTCCTGTTTACCATGGACGCTGAACTTGGAAAGAAAAAGTGCAGCCACAGCAGGACAGTTGAGCGGAGACAGCTGCCCCGCTGGGGCCAGCCCAGGGCTGACCCAGCAGATGGGAACTTGGGGGGACCAGGGGTCTCCAGGCCCCCTGCCTGCTCTGGCCACGATGGGGAATGGCTGGTCCGGACCAGCCGTTTGCACAGATACTCTTTCTGTAAAGGACATTCATGGCTTTTCCATCTTTCCAAGAGGGATGGAAAAAGGATCTCTGTCTGTAAGCCCCTGCTGCTTCCCTGAGTACGGAAACCCAGGGGCAATGGCCCTGTTGGTGGATACTGTATGCTTAAAAGGATAATAGAAAATTCACATAAGGATGGGGCCTGTCCTGAAATTACCTTACAAAGGGAAAGACGATCAAGAAGACGAGGAGCTGAGGGGTCTGAGCCTGAACCTCACATCACTGATGGACGCCCGTTAGCACTCGAGCTGCTAACACGGGGTATCTTATTAATGGAGTTAGGCCGGTCCTTGGGAAATGCTGAGTGATTGCAGCCAGGAGACCCCAGGGCGGCCTTGGGTCACTCCCTGATAGTGTCCTCCAAGTGCCAGCCTACATGACCCCCCAGTACCAGCCAGCAGGTGTCCCAAGTACCAGCCAACATGTGCCCCACCCTGTCCCCCAGTGCCCTCTGGGGTCTCCCCGCCTCACAGCTCCGTAGAGGGCGGGGCTGAGGAGGACTAAACACCAAGAACCTGCAGTGAACGCCACCATTCCACAGGTGGGAAATCAGGGTCCTCACAGGAGCGGGGCAGGAGCGTCAGATTCAGAAAGGAGATGTGAGGACGGAAGCCGAGGCTGGGGTGATGCAGGGCAGCCCCGCTCCTAGTCTGGAAGGTAAGGGGCGCCCTTGCCCGCCCCCTGGCTCCCGAGCGCTGCTGCAAATTTGTGGGATGAGAATTCTCTCGTCCCATCTCACCTCTGCACCTGCCCCCTCCTTCAGGTGGGTGTTTTGGAGAAAGCAGCCTCATCACAATTTAAGTCCCTTTTCCTGCCCTTGCCTCCTGGAGGACAGACTGCACGCTCGCTGGTGTGGCCCGGGATCTGCCCTGCTACCCTCCCTGGCCCGACTTGCACCTACACAGCAGCCTGGTCAGGCACCTACCTTCCCGCTACCACGCCCGTGTGAGGGCCTGTCCCGCCCCATCCTCAGGCATGCCAGACCCCTCCCCACCTTGTGTCCCCTTAGCCGCTGTGACTAGGTGTCTCTTCCCACCCCACGGCTCCCATAGGCCCCTGCATCGCAGCCCTCATCCCCCCAACCCGGGGAGGTCCTGGACAGCTGACCAGCCAATACCCACCAGGCCACGGTCTCCAGGGGAAAGAGCTGACCCGTCCCTGCCTGGATCCCTGGAGCCTGAAAGCTCCAGGAACTTAGTAGGTGCTTTGAAAGTGTGGTTGAATGAATAACCAGGCAGGGGTCAGGCTCAAACATCCCCACCTGCCACCGTGCCAGAATTCCTCCCCTAAACCCTCAAAGAGTGGTCCAGAGGGCCCAGCGGGGAGCTGTCTGAGAGCCTTGTCCCAGAACTGCTGAGTCAGAACCGCATTTCAAGAAGATGCAGATGACTTCTGCTCACAGCCAGGACGGAGGAGCTCTGCTGGAGGAGACGGAGGCGGGGCTGGGACGTTCCGTCAATGGCTCAGCGAGGGGAAGTGGGCCCGAGGCCATACAGCAGAATGTTGCGCACTGGACCAGAAACCTGGTCTTCTGACCCCAAGTTCACTGACCTCTGGGGGAAACGACTGCAGAGGAAGAGCAGGAGGCTGTCCTGCCCCCTCTTCCTGGCCGGGACCTTCGCTGTGTGCCCGGGGAGCTGGGACCCTCTTTGTGGGTGGGCCAGGGAGGCCAGGGAGGGCCGCGCCTGCCTTCCTGGAGGGAAGGTGTGCAACCAGAGCCCCTCTAATGTTTACTGCTCTCAGGGCCAGAGGGTGGATGGATGCTGGAGGAGCTTCTGCCAGCAGCACAGGCTGAGCTCCAGAGAATTACGGGCCAGCGAGACAGCAGAGCCAGGAGCCTTCCCAAGTGGACCTTCCTCCCGTCCATTGAGCCAGGGGACGTGCGCCTGAAGCTCGTCTTCAGGAAAGCCTCCCTAGCCACGGGGCTGGACCGAGAGCTTTCCAGGCCAAACCAGACATCCTCGGGCTCAGCATGATGGCTTCCTTCCACCTGGGCTGGGCTGTACTGGAAAAAACACCCCCGTGTTTCCCCCTCACTCGAACACTCACAATACTCCTGACACCGGATGTGTAGGTTTTCCTCTCATCAAGCAGTTCTCAGTGACCAGCTGGGGGGTGCCATGATTCAATTCCAGCACTAACCGGAGTTAGTCCAGACCCCGCAGGGGAAGGGCTCCGTCCCACAAGACTGCCCCCGCTTCAGACGCCAGTCCCAAGTCCCAGGTTGTCACCCGTTATAGCTGGTTAGTTCTCCGGACTAACTAGCTATAAATCGGGATTCCCATGCCCCTCCTCAGGTTCGACCATCTGCTACAACTGTTCGAAGAACTCAGGGAAACACTTACACTTACCAGTTTTTAGATGATAAAGGGTATGAGAAAGGAGACAGATGAACATCCAAATGGAAGAGATGTATAGGGCAAGATATGGGGGAAGGGGCAAGGAGCTTCCGCGCCTTCTGGGCACACCTGGCGCACAGCTGCCCCACGTGCTCGGTAACCCAGAAGCTCTCCAAACCCCGACTGTCGGGAATCTGATGGAGGCTTCACCACATAGGCATGATCGACCATTAACTCAAACTCCCTTCCTGGAGAATGGGGGTCGGGGAGCTGCAAATCCCAAGTGTCACAGCTTGGTCTTTCTGGTGACCAGCTCCCATCCTGAAGCCATCCACCAGGAGTCACCTCGTTAGAACAAAAGACACTCCTATCGCCCAGGAAATTCTGAGGGTTTTAGGAGCTCTGTGCCAGGAACCAGAGGCAGAGACCGACGTATATATTTTCTGTTATTTCACAGGAGCATCACGACCTACCCCGACAGAAATCCAGACACCATTGACCCTGGAGATGCCCACATCCAGCCCTCTGTGTGACAGAAGAGGCTGCAGGGACTGTCCCCAAGCCCTCCAACCTTCCCACAGGACTTCAAGGAGCTTGCTGGTCCCAAGCTGAGGGGACCACTCCACCACTTAACACTCCTGTGCCTTGATTCCCTCATCTGTAAAGTGGGGCTCATAACAGCACTGTCCTCCTAGAGAATTATGGGAGAATTAAATGAGACTTCTCCTAATGCTTTGAACGGTGCCTGGTATAGTCTGCCCTCCAAAGTGCTACCCACTTCCATCACTACGACTATCCTCATCATTCGTTCTCTAGTCCCCAAACTGGGATCTTCTCATCCCATGTCGCACTCTCCCATGCCCACCCTCCCTCTGGACCCTGAAGCAGGACCCATGTCACTGTGCTACCCTGGGGGGTTGCAGCCTCTAAGTCAGTCCCCAGATTACCCCCACCCACTGTGAGTCACGCCCTGGACGGTGGGCTGGTCTTAGCGACTCACTTCCAATGACTAGAATTCACCAGAAGTGATGGGCTGTCCCTTCGAGTTTAGGTTATAAAAGGGCTGCAGCTTCCATCCACTCTCTCGGGTCACTCACCCTAGGGAAAGCCAGTTGCCACATCCTGGGCCAGCCTCGTGGGGAGGCCTGTGTAAATGATGTCCCCCAAACCCCCATCAGGGCTCGAAATGACTGCAGCCCCGGCCAACACACCGATTGATCCTTGGGAGGATTCCAGACCCACAGAAACTGGGATATAATGAATGTTTGTGAATAGATGTGGCCCTGAGTTTGGGGTACTTTGGTACACAGTAGTTATCTACAGATAAACACTATACCTCGGTGAATTCCTACTCATCTTTCAAGACCCAGGGGAAATGCCACCTCCTCCATGAAGCCTTTCACTTTGATTACAAAGCCAAAGCACTCTGTAATCACTCCACTGTCAGTTTCTACTTTAATGTCAGTTTACAGGACAAGCCTGCTCCCCTAGTGAGACTGTGAACCCCTGGAGGGTAGGGACAAGGCTTTAATCATACCTGAATTCTCTGTGCCCTGTCATTCAGCTGGTCCTCAGTCAGAGTTTTTTGTTTTTTTGTTTTTTTTTCTTTGCGGTATGCGGGCCTCTCACTGCTGTGGCCTCTCCCGTTGCGGAGCACAGGCTCCGGACGCGCAGGCTCAGCGGCCGTGGCTCACGGGCCAAGCCGCTCCGTGGCATGTGGGATCTTCCCGGACCGGGGCACGAACCCGTGTCCCCTGCATCGGCAGGCGGACTCTCAACCACTGCGCCACCAGGGAAGCCCCAGAGTTTATTTTTAAAAAATAATGACTTAGGCAGCAACCACCACCCAGCAGGCCTCCGACCTGCACACTTAGCCTCTGGCTCAAGGGCTTCTTGGCATGCTCCGTCCAGGATCACACGGCTAGCCGGAGCTCGGGCCCAATTCTCTGTCCTCTCTCCCAGAGGATGCGACAAAGTTTCCCAGTGTCACACCAGGGCACACCTCACCCTCTAACCAAGCCAGCACACCACTGGGTGAGAGTGCCCAGGGCCAGGCTCAGAGGGTGGGAAGAAAGGAACTCCTTTCTTCCGCTTCGTGTCTCACTTCTGACCCAGTCACCTCCCAAAGATCCCGCCTGCCAACACAATCACCTTTCGGGGTTAGACTTCAACACATGAGGTTTGGGGGGGGGCGGGGGTAGCATATGACATACACGTTCAGCCCATCCACTGCTCCAAGGCTGGGCAGGGTCCTGAGGCTCCACTCTAGGCTGCTGGACATCCTTTAGGCTTTTCACACCACAGCTGTCATGAGTTGAATGGTGACCCCAAAAAGTTCATATTCCAGAACCTGTGATGCAACCTTATTTGGAAAAAGTGTCATTGCAGATGTAGTTTAAGGATCTCAAGGTGTGATTATCCTCAATTAGGGCAGGACCTAAATCCAATGACAAGAGTCCTTACAAGAGACAGAAGAGGAAACACTTAAGGAAGGCCGTGTGAAGACACAGGCAGAGATGGATGTGATGTGGCCACAAGCCAAGGAATGCCAGCTGCCACCAGAAGCTGGAAGAGGGGAGGGAGGCTCCGCCCCTTAGGGCTTCCAGAGGGAGCCCAGTCCGGCTGACACGTAGATTTTGGACATCTGGCCTCCAGAACTGTGAGAGAATAAACTTCTGTTTTTGTGGGGTTTTTTAAAGTTCATGGTAATTTGTGGCAGCAGCCCTAGGACATTAATAAAACAGCCTATGTAGAAAAGGATGCTATTCCTGCAGCTTGGGTTCAGAGGCACTGGGTCAGCAGTAACCCAGTGGTCCTGTGGTTTCGGGGACCATGTTGCTAGCGGGTTGTCTCACATTATTAATGGTTGGTTTTCCCTGTTTGCTTAAAGTGATGGTTTGGAAGAAATGGCAACCGGGCCACACACCCGACCCCAGTCAGAGGAGACAGCTTGATCACAGGCTCTGAGGCTCTGCAGAACTTGGCCAGCAGTGTGTGTGAACGGGTGATGCAGGTGCAGAGACTGTGGGCCCCCTGGGATCCCCGGGACGGAACTCCCCGACCAGGGCCTCCTCCAGCCACCCACAGCCTCGGCCATTTCCTGGGGTGTACGAGACCTGCAAAGCTGGGAAGCTAGGAGGAACCTCTGCCCAGACCGAGGGCGGGTTAGAGGCTGTCAAAGCTCTGGACAGAGGGTGGCCTGCAGAGATCTAGAGGCTAGGACCTGATGGGCAGGGGGCAGGTGGAGGGCAGAGACAGAAGGCAGGAAGACCAGGGTTGTTCCGGACAGTAAGCATGGTGAGCGCAAGGCTGAGACCAAGAATGACCAGGAAAGGAACCTTCTGGATGTGGGAAGAAGGGAAGCACTCCCCAGCCTGGCACCTGGCAGAGACAGGGAAGCCAGCAGAAGGAACGGTCTCCACTAGCCTCACGTGGATGGATGATTTCCACATGCCATTGACTTTGCCCTCGTGTGTCAACAACTGGAGTGATCTTAGGAACCCCAACTTCCGAGAACTTGAAAGCTTCTGAAATTGAGCACCTTGACATTGCTTCATTCAGCTTCCCACACGCTTTGAAGGGATGACTGGGGGTTTGCTTTGCCTTGTGTTTTGTGTTGTTTTGTTTTGTTTTTTTACAGTTGGCCTAGCATTGTTCTCTTCCATTTTAAGAGAAAAGGAACAGAAATGTCTTGATGTGAAGTGTTTCTGAATCTGGACTTGGTTTACCTCAGGGTAAGCCAAGGTGGTCCCCACACGGCAGCAACGTCACCAGGCTGCAATCAGTCCTGTGGAGAAGTGTCTCCAGCAGCTTTTGAGATGCAAAGCGAGCCTGGACGCTGGTGTCTTGTCAGAGCCTGCCAACCTCTATGACAGTTGAGCAAATATTCTTACAGCTCCCCGGAGGCAAAGGTGCAGGCACAGCTCCAGGGATGCTGGGAACCCACCACCACGGGCTGTTAACTTACTGGTATCATTGTCATGACTTCCCAGTTTCGGAATGATCACCATCTCCGGTCTCCAAGCTTTGGATGTGTTTATTCTCGTTGACTCTGCTCTTTGGTGCTCTCCCATGCACGCTGTTGCATTTGGTCATCATGGCCTTCCTCTAAGGTAAGTGTCATGGCAGTGCTGTCATCCTCATTGCCCTCACTCTGCAGACCTGGGAGCCTGAGGTTGGGAGAGGCTGTAACCTTCACCAGGACACACAGCAGGAGGTGGGGAGCCGGGACATGAATGTACTTTGGCCAGGTGCCAGCTCTGACTGGACGCACCAGACTTCAAGCCCAGGGGGGAAGTCGGTAGGTCGTGAAGCCCCCGGATGACTGTCATTCGTGTCCTGATGTGTGCGTTTCCTCTGGCTGAGTAGGTGCTGTGTATCCAGCAGAGAAGAGTCCCTGACGGACGATGGAACTCACCTGCACAGAAATGCAGGGTCAGGTTTGTCGGTCTGTCTGGCTTTTTTCTATCAGTAGTGAGTGACACTTGGAGAAAAGTTGGAATTCTGTCAACTTAAACTAACAGTGATTGTTCCAGGATGATAGAGTTTGGGATGACGTTTTGTTTTCTTTCTTGTGTTTTCTATATGATTTGAGCTCTTTAAAATTAGAATGTGTCCTTTACAAAAGCAACAACATCTTTTTTTTCAATCACTTGGCACAGTTTTGAAAAATAGTTTTCCCGAGCCCCAGTCAGTGTGATTCTGATTCTTTGGGCCTGGGGTTGGGCCAGGGCCGGGACCCAGTTAACTCATGTGGGCCGCCCACCTGGGGAACCCCTGGTGTTTCCCAAAACCTCCCTGCTGAAAGTCGCCTGGGTGCACAGACAAAGCCCCCAGGCCTCACCCCATCACCCTGGCGAGGCTCATCATCTGGGCAGGCTGGTCTAGACTCAGAATTCATCTCCCCCCGAGACTTTGGGGAGCCGGTGTCCAGCTCGGCATCCTGGAGGATGACGCAGCCGGGAGTCACCCACCAGACTCAGACCAAACCTGAGCTGGAAATAAGGATTGGGTCAGCCCGGTGGCAGCTGCGGCCAGCAGAAGGCCTGCCATCCATCCCTCCTGGACGCTCGACTTCCTGCTCCCTCGCCTGTGAGGGTTTGTCCCAACCGCATCGTCTCAGGGGCCCTCTGGGGACATTTTCTCTGAAGAACAAATGATATGGGGACACATGTATACGTATAGCTGATTCACTTTGTTATACAGCAGAAACTAACACAGCACTGTAAAGCAATTATACTCCAGTAAAGATGTTAAAGAATAATCGTAATAAAAATTTTTCAAAATAATAAAATAAAATAAGAACAAATGAGAAGACTTAGGAGACATTAGGACAGAAGGGGCTCAACCAGGGAAACGGTGCTGGCATCCTATTTACAGTTAACCTTCTCCACGTAATCCACAGTCACCAGACACTGACTGAGACCACACTGTCACGAGTCAAACGACATAGATGAGGCTCGTGGCCAGCCGAGCTTCCCAGCACAAGAACCAAGGCCAAGGTCGCTTCAGGCTGGGAAAATAAAACATGCGGGCCACAGCTCCCCTTAAAGAAGCCAAAGATGGTAAGGTGGTGGGGTGTCTGGGTCCCCTGCCGTGGGAATGGGGGCTGCAGTTTCAGTGGAAGAAGCCGAAGTGAGGAAACCACTATCAGTCAGGCCCTGATTCCTCACCTGGCCCGGCTGCTGGAGACTGGTTTACCCCAGAACTGCAGACACTGGTCAAAGCGGATGGCGGGGATGGCTAAAGAGCTATCCTGAAATGGCAGTGGCCACAACTCAACAGTAGAAACAAAACCCTCCCTTCTGAAGTGGAGGATTGAAGATCGCTGTGGACTGAACTGTGCTCCCCTAAATCCGGGTGTTGAAGCCCTAACTCCCAATATGGGATGGCAATTGGGAGGTAATCAGGTTCAGATGAGGTCATGAGGGTGGGCCCCCCACGGTGGGATTGGTGTCCTTATAAGAAGAGACACCAGGGACCTCTCTGTTCCTTGTGAGGAGAGAGCGAGAAGGTGGGGCTGTCTGAAACCTGGGGAGAGGACCCTCACCAACATCCCAACCCCATCGGCACCCTGATCTTGGATTTCCAGCCATTAGAATGATAAGAAATGTCTATTGTTTAAGCCCCCTAATCTGCGTTACTTTGTTATGGCGGCCAGAGCTAAGGCAAAGGTGACCAGAGAACAATTATTGGGATGTTTGACACTTTTCTTTTTAAAAAGCACTGCTGGGACTTCCCTGGCGGTCCAGTGGTTAAGACTCCACGCTTCCACTGTGGGGGGCACGGGTTCCGTCGGGGAACTAACATCTCGCATGCCGGGCAGTGCAGCAAATAAATAAATAATAAATAAATGATAAATAAATTTTAAAAATAAAAAGCACTGCTGTTCAGGAACCACATCAGGTAGAAAAACATCAGTGACTGAACGCCCCTCCCCACTCCTGAGAGAACTTTCCAGAACCTCCATCTGTGCTGTGGGAGGCACCCCTTCTTCGTGTGTGAACACCCACAGGTGTCTCTCCCACAAAGCCGGTCATAACAGGAGAATGTGAAGGGAAGGGGTAAGGATGGTTAGGGGGAGTGAGTTAATACGATATTTCATCCTTGGCATCCCCACCTGATTTCTCAGTAAAACCCAGACAGTTTTTACGGTTTTATGAACTACTGGGGGCTTCTCAGAACATGAGCCCGTGGAAGGGTGCAGGGGACACTGATATTCAGCCAGAGCCTCTTCATTACCTGACTCCCTCTCCTAACCGCCTGGGCCTGTCCCACACCCCCAACAACGTGCCCCCTTCATCCCAGTAAACGGCTCTTCACGAGCCTCTGAAAGTCTTTCTGGGTTTGTTTTGCTACCGAGCCTCCCCGCCGGCACTGAGGCCTCTAGCTGGGTGACCCCGGAGCCCCTGGGTTCCAGCCAGGGCACAGGCCTGGGGTGCAGGACTTAGGGGCACCAAACACTTTGCAATCGAGAAAAGTATTTTAATGCAATACGCTAAAAAACCCAAATGAATGCCAAAAAATGATGAACAAAGTACCAAAAGTTTAAATAAAACCAGGATCCTCCAGGTGCAACAAAAGGACATAAATGGTCCACATCCCAGGCCTGGTGAGTGGGCTCAGGGTCGAGCCTCAGAGTCAGGCTCCGGGCCCAGCCGTCCAATCAGTCCTTCTTCCCACGAAGCTCCTTCCCAGGAACCAGAGGCTCGGGGTCGCTGCAGGCCACAGCAGCAGCCCCTTGAAGCGACCTGAAATGTCGGCCCCGGGAGCATTCCAGGGAGCCCTGCTCCTAGCGCTTAAAACACACGGTGCCGAGCCACTGTGTTGTTGGTTTCTGGTTTCCAGCCCCTTAGCAACTGATACTCTGCACAATACAATAAAAAATCAATTTCTAGAAAAATGACAAACAAAATGTAAGCCAACTTTTTAATTATATTTTATCATATATTATATTATTGCGTTCAGCGGATAATTACTCGTTCAAATGCCTGTCATGTTCCTAAACGCCTGCTCTCAATCTCTCAGCTTACCTGGTCATTAGCAGCCCGTGACCCAGCTGGTCCTCGGGCCACGTACTGACGACCACAGATCTGGTTCGGGTCCTGCCTGGCCCAGCTTCCCTTCCAGAAAGCAGGGGGTTCAAGGTTGGAGGGGGGGAGGGGGGTGTGTCCTGGGGCTCCGTGGGGGCCGAACGTGTTCCCATCTCTATTCACATGCAAGTCAGAAATCACTGGGTTTTCGTCCCTCGAAAGGCCCGTCAGCAGTTTGTCCCCAGTGATGGAAGCTGCGTCCCGTGTGCCTCACAAGATCAAGGACGTGGAGACGGAGGGCTACAGGGAGTCGCCCCTTCCACCCCATCACCTGCACCATCACCTTCCTCTTTCCCAATCCAGATCCTGTTGGCTAACTCCGGAAGCCCTTCCAGGCCGGAGCCCCGATCAGGGGACTCTCTGCCTGCAACCTCGGAGGCCTGGTGTCTCCGCCTTGTCACCCCACAGTTGGAACAGCTGGGCAGCTTCCCCCGGGCTCAGCCTGCCGGGCCAGGGAGACCCTGAACCTCTCCTTCCCTGAGCAGACGGAAGATGCTCAGCAGCAAGGGTGCCTGGGGCTCCTTTCTAGGGGATCAGATGCCAGCAAGGGGTCAGAGGTTGATGGGCGTAAGAACACTACCACTGGTAGAACAGCCATCTTTCATTGAGGACTTACGTGAACAGGCAACGAGGCAAATGCCTTTAACAATGATCCAATCTCACCCTTACAACTGTGAGATGGGCATTATTATCAGGCCCATTTTACAGATGAGGAAATAGAGATGTAGGTGACTTGCCCAAAGGCTCAGAGCATGAGTGACAGAGCTGGAATCCTCCCATGTGACCCCCACGTGGGTCTCTTCTCAGAGCAAAGCCGAGTGGAGCCGGCCAGGGGACACCCAGGTGGGAAAGACAATGTGTGCCTCACCAGGGACTCTCTTCTGGTGGCAGCCGCTGTGGTCAGCCCTGGCCCTCTGGTGGCTTCTCTGTCACTGAGGCACCAGTCACCTCAATCCTGCTCCCCTGGGCACCAAAGACCAAGACTTTCCCTTCAGTGGGACTCTCCCAGACATGAGGGAAAGCTGTGCGAGACAAGATGGGAAAGGCACCGTGGCCGAGTGTGAGCCTGGAACACAGGCAGAGGAACTCGGACTCTGCCCTGTTTCCTGGGGAAGGGAGGGAGGTGTCATTAGGGCTGTGCCCGCGACAGCCGGGAGAGATGGAGCAGGAGATGGCACAGCAGGGGTCCAGATGTGGAGACGCAGCCTGAACGGGGGAGAGTGGGTGGGGATGGGAGGAGAGGATGGAGACCCGGCCATCGCAGGGGAGTGGCAGGTCCTGAGGCTGAGGGACAGGCAAGTGACAGTCCCCTCTCCGAGGGCCTCACACAGACCTCTCTACCCCTTCAGCCCTTTCCAGGTTGGTTTCCTAAACACCATGGATATGAACTCACTTTCCAAACCCACTCTGCCCAGTTCAAATTGCCTGCTGAGGTGGCAACATTCCGCCAGGGCATCCTCCAGCAGGGTGACCGGCTACCCACGCACAAAAGTAGCACGAAGGGCCGACATCAATACCGCGCTGGAGTCCAGAATTGGCCCCGAAGAGCGAGGGCTCAGGGGCAAGGACTGCAGCGAGGAACCCCCTCCAGAGGACCCAGCCGGGAGCAGGAGAGGGCCTGTCCTGTGAGCCGCAGGGGCTGGGCCAGGGCGGCAGCTATGGCCCAGCCGTCCCCTCAGGGCACACACATGGCTTCGCTTTGTAAAACATGGCTTATATCTTGAGAAAATTACACAAGTCATCATCTAATACGCGGGCTGGGACAGTAAAAATTCAGCCTCCTTTCTGGGACTCGGACTGCCAGACTCAGGCCCCTCCAGGTTTCGTAGCAAGTCTCTTAGGTAAGAATGTGCCAGGTGGAGCCTTACTGGGAAATGATCCGGGTGTCCAAAGGCCTCACACATTCTCAGCCATGTGTGGGAGAAACAGAAAAGCCACGGCCAGGACTCGGCAGAGGGGCCGGGCCCAGCACATCCATGCGGAGCGTTTCCAGATGCGTCATGTGATTCTCACTAAAGGTGGGCTGATTAGCCCATTTTGTTTATTTATTTATTTTAATAGAAAAGACTCTGATTTTTTTCCTTTTAATTTATTTATTTTTAATTTATCTATTTTATTTATTGGGTCTTTGTTACTGCGTGCAGGCTTTCTCTAGTTGCAGCAAATGGGGGTTACTCTTCCTTGCGGTGCGCGGGCTTCTCATTGCGGTGGCTTCTCTTGTTGCGGAGCACGGGCTCTAGGCCCACGGGTTTCAGTAGTTGTGGCACGTGGACTCAGTAGTAGTGGCTCGCGGGCTCTAGAGCACAGGCTCAGTAGTTGTGGCGCACGGGCTTAGTCGCTCCGTGGCATGTGGGGTCTTCCCGGACCAGGGCTCAAACCCGTGTCCCCTGCATTGGCAGGTGGATTCTTAACCACTGCGTCACCAGGGAAGGCCTCGGCCCATTTTAAAGATTAGGAAACTGAGGTCCACAGAGATCAGCAATGGGTGACGCAGAGGTAAAAATCAGAGCCAAGATTGAGTTCCAGTTCTTTAAAGGCCTAGAAAATTATTCTCTGCTTTGGAATTGTGTTGTCCACTGCAGACAAAGCACGTTGGCTTTCTCAGAGACCACCTTCTCCTGGGAAGCGTCTCCTTTCAGTTAAAATTGAAATATGAACGCCTACACAAGCTCTCACATGACCCAGGTAGAGGGGAGGTTGGTGTTCTGAGAAGCGCCCCTGAGAATCCACAGCAGAGCAGACACCAGCCACGTGTCCTTCATTTGACTGGGTTCTTCCAAGAGGCTCCTCCTGTTGGCACCATGGAGGGCTTGGGGCAGCCTGCCTGCTCCCTCCCCACCGGGACCAGCTCCAATGTCCCCTGTGTTTTCTCTGCTGATGAACCAACGGGAGGCCCTGCTCCACCCCCACCCCATTCGGGGCTAAACAGAAAGACAAGAGGGAATGAGCAAACGTCACCTCTGAGAGCAGGTGCCGACCTGAGGCCCTGGGGACTCTTGGGGGATGTCTACCCAGACCTGAAGAGGGAGGGGCAGTGCCTGGCACGTGGTAGACAAAAACGTGTTATTGATGAGAAAAATGCCAGACAGTGGGAAAGAAAGCCATTCTCAGGTTCCACGTGAGGTGAGTGCCAAGAAGTCTGAAAGAGTGATTCTGAGTGCAGCAAACAAGATTAATTCGTAAGATAATTCCTAAAACAGAACTGTGCCTTCCAGGACAACAAGGACTTCGTGGTAAACTCAGAGACGACCAGGACTTGGAGAGACCTGGATGACCACCTGACCGCCTTCCCCGTCCCCAACTTTTGTGGAGAGGCTGTTAGGAGCCTCTGATCACTCCACAGGTGGGTCCACACTTCCAGATGAGGACGGGAAGGGCTGGCTAAGCCGCAGCTTTGGGTGGGAGAGTGCAGCCGAGATGGGGCTGTTTAAATGCTCCTGCAGAGGAAGGAAAGCAACGGCGCGAATGAACTAAGATTGTCCCAGAAGATAGCAGAGGTATGCTTCAAGCGCACACCCAGCCTATTATAACCTGCTGATACCAGGTGCAGAGGCTACAGTGATAGTTTAAAAAATAATAATTTCCCAGACTGATCACCGTATTCGCAAAACCCAGCCAGCTGTGCGGGGCGCTGTTCCAACGGAGGAAGGAAAAGTCCTACAGGATGTAGGACAATTTTACCCCCCAAGAAACACGCAGGAAATGAAAGAGTCTGAACATTGGCTCTGGCCAAGGTGGGACGGGACTCCAGGGCCCTGCAAATGAGAGCATGGCCTCAGGGGCAGAAGACCTGGGGCTGACATGGGCTGCCAGGCACTAAGCCTCCGTTTCTTCACCTACAGGACTGGGGCAACAGTGCTGCCTTAAACATCGCTTGACTGTGAAGATTCAATTAGATGAGGCATATAAAAGTGTGCTTTGCAAATTGTAAAGTACCTACGAATAAATATATAAGACCTTTAAAATAAGAAATGTATCTCTACCCGCTCTTAAGGCAGCAACTCTCTCAGAGATAACAATGAAAACAAACAAAATGCAACACACCAGAAGCCCGGCAAAAACACAGACTTTATGTCCTACCAGAATCCAAGGACCTGAATCTAGTTCGCAGTCTCAGCTTGCCATCTGCGTGACCTTGGGCAAGTCATTTTCCTTATTTATAAAACAAGGAAGAAGGAATTAGAAAACCTCCAGGGTCCCTTCTAAGCCAAAAGTTTTATGAATCTGTACTCTGTGCTACCTGCATAAGCTTCTGGGGAAAATGCATCAAGTAGTATTTCCTATGAAATCACCACAAGCTAAGTAACATTGCTTTACACATTTGCTTTGCAATTTCTTTTCTCCTTCTATCCCATATCTATCTGCTGGAGTATTGTCTATCATACACCTAGAGTAGCAAAACGATATAATTAATAAGGTTAAATTAATACATAGATGCTAACTTTTGTGCCTCACAAAGAGAGAATATACCTTTTTCTCAAATGTATATTGATGGAGCATTTGCAAAAACTTACACTTACTTGTCCAAAAAGATAACTCCTCTAAATTACAAAGAGCAGAAATTGTACAAGCCATTCTCCAAACCACAAAATCCAACAAAAGCTAGACTGGAATGCTGGAAGCCTGAAAACCAAAAGTAGGTAGATAGATAGATAGATAGACAGACAGCCCATCTGAAAACTAAAATAGTTTTCCTTTTGGGTTCAGAAAATGGATTATAAATACAACAGAAAATTAGAACATGACTTGTCAAAACTTATACCATCAAAGCTGTGTTTGGAGGTAAATTCATAATATAAAGATGCCTTCATTATTAAAATAAAACAACAGTTTCCACTTCTGGGATGACTGAGAGTAACTCCATGGAACCAGCAAAGCTGACAAAAACTATTTAAAAAAAAAAAAAAAAGAACAACCATTTAAAGTCTCTGGGAACTGTCCTAAGGGCATATGACAAACAAAGAAACATCTACTCAACAAAATCTACTAAAACTCAGTAAGAACAGCAAGAGTCTGTGGCATTTCAGCCACAAGCTGCTCTCTCCCTCCACGTGGGTGTGGCCAAGAAGTCGGGGCTCCCTCACCCTTCAAATCCTAATAAAGGCTTACATGTCTCACCAGGAGGGACAGGCCACCAGCATTTCTCATTCCCCCCAACTCCAAGTGGGGAAGGCTAAATTCCTGGTGAGTGTGACTGAGAGGTCGGGACAGCCTTCCTCCCGGCCACTCTCACGGGACAGAGGCTCTACCCCAGGCCGGGCAGGCCCAGAGGACTGGGCCCCCAACCGCCAGACCACAGCTTGCTCACGGGGCACAGTTTCCAAGAAGAGGCAAGCTGAGGAGGCCAGGGGCACCCAGAACTAGAGCTCAGAGGGTTTGCACAGGGGGGATTCAATCCATGAGAAAAGAAAGCTCTCTGAAGTGCTCCCAAAGGAAATGACTTTATTTAAAACAGAATGTGAGGAAGTTCATGCCTAAGGGCACGCTTGAAAACAACAGCCTCTCTTAATTAAGAACAATAAGCCAAACCCAAGGTAGATAGTTCACCAGAGAGAACCGGGAAAGAGACAGCCAGGAGCCCATGCTACTCTCTCACCTCGTCCCAGCTTCCCCTTCCCCACCCTCCCTTTCCTCAAGTCCATTCTCTACATCTGCGTCTTTATTCCTGTCCTGCCCCTAGGTTCATCAGAACGTGTGTGTGTGTGTGTGTGTGTGTGTGTGTGTGTGTGTGTGTGTGTGTGTGTGTGTGTGTGTGTGTGTGTGTGTGTGTGTGTGTGTTAGCATACGGTATTTGTTTTTCTCTTTCTGACTTACTTCACTCTGTATGACAGACTCTAGGTCCATCCACCTCACTACAAATAACTCAATTTCGTTTCTTTTTACGGCTGAGTAATATTCCATTGTATACATGTAAGGCTCTAAAATTGATTGTGGTGGTGGGTGCACAATTCGGGGAATATACTAAAAACCATTGAGCTGTGCACTTTATTTTTTTATTTTTAAAAACATTTTACTGGCCTATAGTCGACTTACAATGTTGTGTTCGTTTCCGATGTGCAGCAAAGTGATTCAATTATACATATACATATATTCGTTCTTTTTCAGATTCTTTTCCCATTTAGGCTAATACAGAATACTGAGTAGAGTTCCCTGTGTTAGAGCTGTGCACTTTAAATGGATGAACTATATGATAGGTGAATTGCATCTCAACAAAATTGTTAATAAAAAAGGAATACAAAAAGTGAATGACCTCCATATTCATCGCAGTATTATTTCAAAGAATCCAGTCTTAAGAAAGAAAATAATGCAATAAAAACAAAACTAAAATAAATAAATAAATAAATAAATAAACAAAACTAAATGACTTGGACAATTGAAAAGATGACGGAATTAATTTTAAAAATTAATTTTTGGACATCTTGCCACTCCTGTTTCTCTTTAAAACAGTCCGGATTTCTACGAAATGGTTTCAAGTGCTCCCTGAAAAACCCTCATTGCTAAAGACCTTCTCTTATTTGACTCTGACTTTGAATGGAAAAGAATTTCCACTGGATGCTCCCAGGAGAGCAACTGTTCCCTCAGAGACCTGCTGTATCTTCTTCCTCTGAGTAATTCCCTACCAAGTGCCCCACAGGTGGGGCTGCCCATCCTGCGTTTTGCAGTTCCACCATCAATATGGGCCACACCCAGATGTGATACAAGTGCAGCTTCCCAGACAGCCTGGGAGAAGCCAGTACTCAGCTCCAAAGGCTTCTGGTCAGATCCCGGCCCTGGGAAAGAACCTCATTTTCCCAAAGATCCTTTGGACTAGGTCACCGCCCATCACAGTGTGATCAGAGGGATGTGAAACTACCTGCCTGAAGAAGAAATTCTCTCATTCAGGAACCTCAGGTCCATTAGATTCTGTCACTTACTAGGCAGGTCATCTGGCCTCTCTGACCCTCAGTCTCCTCATCTGTGCAATGGGTGTACTATTGTAAGGATTAAGTAAAATATTGTGAGAGTGCTTGGGACCTACTTCCTTTCTTCCTCAACTGTGGGCCAGGGGCTCACACCACTCTCCTGTCCTTTCCTTCGGCTGCCTTTGCTCGTGTTGGGGAGGAAGAAATTTTTCTCTACCCTTCTAGGTTCTTCTGGCAGGTCTAAGACATAAATTGACATGAGAAAGATTAATAGGAGAAAATCAAACAAAAGTTTAATAACGTATATACATGGGAGAGACCCAGGAAAACTGAATAACTCACCCAAATGGCCAAAGTCCTCACTTTAAATGTCACCTTCAGCTAAAGACAGCAGAGGATGTTGGGAGTAGTGGGTTGGGGCTTCGAAGGGGAGAAAGGCAATTCACCTGGAGATGGAAAAGCACATGTTTAGTAAATAAATGTTTGCTGGGGCCCTGCAGAGACAATGGGACACAGAGTAGACTCTGATCTCTAAGTGTTCCCCTACCACACCTAGCTTGTATTCTCTGCAGACGTCTAGTGATAGCTCTATTCCTGTAATAGGCCCTCTATCTAAATTTTTCAGGCGATTAGGGGGGTAGTTCAAAGTTTCTTCCTGAGTCTTTTGGGCCTTGATAATTTTCAGCGTGAAATAATCTACATGCCAGAGACATTTTGGGGTGACAAATTTTGTTTCCTACACTCCAGACTCGATCCCATGCTTAGAGGTGGCCTGGGTTCCAAGGAACCCCAGGGTCTCCAATTAAAGGCTGCTTAGTCTGACAAACTTAAATTCAACCAAAGGTGAGCGACCCAGGAAGTAACAACCACATCCAATGAAATGGATGGGGACCATCGGGCCCCTGCCCCTTCTGTCTGCTGTCTGGGTTATGGAACCGAACTTAGCAGCCACAGCAGGGCTGGTGAGAGGTGATGGTTGCCAGGCGCTGGATACCCTTGACTAAATCCGATACCCACTGGTGTTTATAAACCCAGCTTCTGGAGATCTTCTCTGAAAGCCAAAACTCTTGGTCGGGTTGGAGGAAAATAATCCAATGTCCAACCCAAGACACAGCAACAGTGCCATCGTCACTCCCCACATGAACCTGCTTCACCCAGCAGGGCACTGGCACAGCGGACCGTTTAGCTGCCACCGCCGGTTCTCTCTGGATGAGCAACAGAGCACAGAGATCTTCCGAGAGCCCACCCAGAAATGTTGCCCTGGCAAAGCCCCTGCTGCCTGGGGAGAACGTGGGGAGCAGGGAGGACTTGGGAGTCAAGGTGAAATCTTAGAGCAGGGGGACACTCAGGCCACATCTCCTGCTGCTGATGGCAGGTGGACATGGTGCCCTCAGACCAGGCCACTGGACAAGCCGCCCTCCCGGGGAGGTCCGGGTCCCATTAGAGGTGCAGCAGTCCTGCAGTTAGCCTGATTTTTCTCTCTACACAGCTGTGAAAGGACAGTTTTTCAGGCCCACAGCAAAGCCTGGCACCTCTGCAGAGCCAGGGGCAGAGAAGGGGACTCTGGTGCAAGAGTATTGCTGGGGAGGCTGAGGTCTCAGCAGGATGGGAGATCTTCAGCCTTCTGAGGCCTCTGATGCTCTGCTCTGCGGCCTGGTCACTGGGGGCTCTTCCCTCCTCTGACTCTGTCATGGATTGAATCATGTCCCCCCAAAAGATATGGTGAAGTCCCAACCCTTGGGACCTGTGGAGGTGACCTTATTTGGAAATAGGGTCTTTGCAGATGGTTCTAGTGAAGTTAAGATGAACACCGGGGTAGGCCCTTCATCCAATATGATTGGTGTCCTTATAAGAGGATCAGATTGAACAGAGACACACAGGGAGAATGTCACGTGACGATGGAGATTGAAGCTGCAGGGAGAAGGCAAGGAAGGATCCTACCCAGAGTCTTGAGGGAGCACAGCCCCGCTGAATCCTAGCCTCTAGGACTCAACACAACTCTCTCACTGGGCTCCAGCATGAACCGCCAAGTCAAGAGACTTCTAGTTATTTCTACTTTTTCAACAGCAGGAAGAAAACAACTTGGATCTGAAAAGCAGAGGGAGAATTAAGAAACTAAGAGACTGGATTGCTGTTGTCTTAAGCCACCCAGCACACAGGGCTTTACTGCAGCTAACACGGGCCCCAAATTCTGAAGCCTAATCCCACCCACCACTTCTATCCACCTCCCACGGGGACACAGAGACGGTGGGCGGGGGGGGGTCTGAGAATCCGCGCTGGAGAAGGAAGTCAGCTGGGGGTGAGGGAGGTGGTCCAGGGGTGCGCAGGACAGGAAAGGGTGGGCACGACGGAGAAAGACAAGGGGGTGCTGTCTCCTGGCAGAGCGGGGCTCCAGAGAGTGGAATCAGGTAAACAGCGGAAGCCTCAGATCCTTTCCAGCTGTGGACTCCGAAATGGCTGGGCCTAGGATCGAATTGTCTCCCCTCTGCTTTTTTGAAACCCTGGAGTTCCTGCCAACAGAACAAAAAGAAAGCCCCAAACACACCCATTTCCTATCTCAACATATATTTGATAACCCCAGTGTCCTGCCTTTCCCCAGACTATAAATGACTGCCTCCCCCCAACCCCCAGCCAAGCTCACTCCGGGTTCAACACGACTCTCTCACTGCATCCAGCCTGAACCTCCAAGCCAGGAGAATTCCAGTTACTTCTACTTTTCCAGCAATGGGAAGGGAAAAAACAACTTGGATCTGAAGAGCAGAGGGAGAATTAAGAAAGCGCCTCAGCTCCAGGCATTTTTTTTTTAACCGCTAACTGGGCAATGAATAATTTATAGCCAAGAATGTTTGTAGGGGGATAAAACTGTTGACAAGTCAAGAAAGCCTCTTAGCAGCCTAACGGAGCAATCCATCTTCAAGAAGCACGTTTCAAATGCATAGTGTGTGAAGATGCTGGTTGAGGTTGTTTCCTTTCTCCTCTTTTTTTTTTTCCTTTTTTTATCTATATGGAAATCGGTGGGTGCTGAAATATATTTCACTTCAGCATGAACTGGGGCTGAATGATATCTCAGGCAAGAATTAAATCATCGCTTCATACTGCAAGAAATAAACACCAAGCCAGGCAGAGACCCTCGGCGCCCGCAGGGGAGGAGAGCAGGGACTTCTGGGGAGCTGAACAGAGGCATTGGTATTCCATGCAGGACAGCATGCAAAGCCCAGGCTCAGACTCACCGGAGCAAGGGGGTGATGGATCCCGGAGTATGTTCCTCGGGGAGGGCCCCAAGCAAAGTGGTGGTGATTACACAGCTGAGACCGCCTCGTCTTTGAAGAGCCGGCATCCTCCCCAAGTCCTCCTAGATCTGGGCATCAGGAGGGCACTGTGAGGACTTTGTGACATCGGTGGTTGGACCAAAGACAGTACGCCAAGAATCCTGACAGCTACAGGGTCAGTCTTGTATCAAGCACCTACCATGTTCCAGGGCCAAGCTCCCTTCTGGAGATCCTGTTGCTCAGTCCTCATGTTGGCTCTCTGGTTGGTGCTAACTGGGCCGCTGCATCCCTGCATGCCCCCGCTCTGCTCCAGCAGGGCAACTTGGGAGCCAGCGCTCCCGGAGGACTTGTAACATTGCTAAACGTCACACAGGTACAGGAGGATAGAACCTGGCCTTGAACCTATGTCTCACCCACATACTTATTCATCTCCTATGGTCTTATGGAGGCTGACTTGGTTTTCCAGAAATCGGCAGGTATTAGGATGCCCCCTCCCATATTCTCAGCCCCTCAATGCTCCCCCTACCTGCTCTGGGCCCCTGACTGACCAAGGTTCGAGTGGTTCAGTAGGCTGAGACCCAAGTCTAGACCACAGCCAAGCAGCTCCCCTGGGGACAGGCCAGGTGAGGTTGGCACCATTCCTCGTAACTGTATTAATAATCTATTGCTGTGTAACAAATGACCCCATGCTCAGCAGCTCTAAAACAACAAGCATTTTCTACCTCATGGTTTCTGTGCACTTGGATCCCAGGGGCAGCTTGTCTGAGTCCTCTTGTTCAGGGCCTCTCACAGGGCTGGAACCGAGGCGTCTGCTGGGGATGCAGTCATTTCAAGGTTCAACTCTCAGCTCACCGACATGGCTGCTGCCAAGGTCCCATTTATCACAAGGTGTTGGATTCGTGGTCTCGGTTCCTCACTGGCTGTTGGCTGGAGACATCTCTCGGTTCTTGACTATGTGGACCCCTCCATAGGACAGCTCACAACATGGCAGCTGGCTTCCCTCAGAACCAGCAAGAGAGCAAGTGTCACCCATAATGGAAGCCAGAGACTTTTGTAACGTAATCTCCAAGTGACACCCCATCAGATGTGCCTTATTCTTTCATTAGAAGCAAGTCACCATGTCCAGTCTACACTAAAGCAGAGGGCATTACATGATGGCATGAATGACCGGGAGGCTGGGATCGTTGGCAGCCGTCTTGGAAGCTGCCTACCACAATAACCAGCTGTCTTTGTTATCTAGTGGCGCATAACAAATTAGCCCGAAGCTTCATGGGTTAAAACAGCAGTAATTATTTATCACCTCTCACAGGCTCTGTGGTCAGGAATTCAGAAGCAGCTTGGCTGGACAGTCCTGTCTAGAGGTCTCTCATAGGACTGCAGGCAGATGTCAGCCAGGGCTACAGTCTTCTAAAGGCATGGCTGGGGCTGGAAGGTCCACTTCCAAGCAGCCCACTCACATGGCTGGCAAGTTGACGCTGCCTGCTGCTGGTGGGAGTCCTCAGTTCCTTAGCACATGGGCCTCCCCACAGGGCTGCCTGAACGTCCTCACAGCATGGTGGCTGCCTTCCCAGGGCCTGCAATCCAAGAGATCAAGGCAGAAGCTACAGTGCTTTTATGACCCAGCCTCAGTGTTCAGTCACACACAGTCACTTCAGCAGTGTTCTAGTAGTCACACAGGTCAGCCCTGTTCAGTGACAAAGTGGGCCACGCAAAGGCTTGAATACCTGGAGACAAGGATCACTGGAGGCCATCTCATAAGTCAACTACCACATCAACAGGGCAAGCCCACCACAGGGTGGAATCAGTGCTGCAGCCAGGCAAAGCCCAGGCGTATCATACTCTCTGTAGTTTTCCTGAATGTGACTGGCTCTCTTGGGCCCACGTCTTTGTGATCTTCCCTTTACTTGTCATTCTTTCTCCCACAGCGAGCTCCTACTTAACCTACAAAGCCCAATTCAAATGTTACCTCCTCCATGAAGTCTTCTCTATTCCTCACACTACTCCCCTGACCTACCCCACCCACAGCATGGCTGTCTCCCCCTCTGTGGGTCCCTATGCAGCTTTTTAAATGCCTTTATTGTCAGCCCATATCTCAGCATCTGTCTGCTTACCCCATGTGCCTGGGATTCCAGGGACCACATACCTTCACCTGTGGATCTTGAGCAACTGGCCAGCCCACCCACAGTGGGCACTCAGTCACTGTAAGATGGAGCCAATTAAATGACTTGCCACAGCTGCAGCTGGTCAGCTCCAGAGCTGCGCTGAGGCCAGAGGCAGGTCTCCTGCCTCCTCGGCCCTTTCCCACAGATAGTGGTGGGGCGCTTTAAACACATGTCCTGGGGTGAGCACCTCCCTCGAGCCCTCCCTCAGGCCCCTCCCTCCCCCAGGGCCCCTGGTGGGGACCACCCTGGGTTGCCATCCCAGCTCCAGGAAGTGGACACTCCACCCTATTGGCTCTTCATCCAGAGCCAGTACACGCCACCTGATCCCCACCTGCCTCGCTCCCTCCTGCAGGGTCCATGGTAAACCTTGCCCCCAATCCTCCACCAAAGCTTAGCACAGGCTCTGACCCAGTGGAAGGTCCTCACGGGGTGGGGGCAGAGGGCAGGCAAGGAGTCCAAGACGGGGCTGAATGTGATCGATGAGCAAGTTTCAAACCAGAGGCCTTCCTGCTGCCCTGTGGGAAGAACTGCCTTCCTGCTTCCGGGAGGATTCGACCTATTAAATGCACAGATGCTCAGAGAGGTGCTCTGCACCTAGAGACGTGTTGCTCACCTGAGCAGCTCTGTAACCAGGCCAGGGCAGTAGGCTTCCTCCCCTTCTTCACCTGATGGAGAGGAAGACGTTCAGCTCAACAACACAGCACGGTTAGCCTGGAGGACCCATCCATGTGGGCTCGTCTGGACGGTGCTCCCCCCAAAGAACAAGGGTGTCCCGGCCTGGGACACAGAGTAGCCCAAGGGGGAGGCAAGACAGAGCCAGAAGGGTGTGGAGAAAAGGGAACACTCTTGCACTGCTGGTGGGAATGTGAATTGGTACAACCACTATGGAGAACAGTATGGAGGTTCCTTAAAAAACTACAAATAGAACTACCATATGACCCAGCCATCCCACTACTGGGCATATACCCTGAGAAAACCATAATTCAAAAAGAGTCATGTACCAGAATGTTCATTGCAGCTCTATTTACAATAGCCAGAACATGGAAGCAACCTAAATGTCCATCAACGATGAATGGATAAAGAAGATGTGGCACATATATACAATGGAATATTACTCAGCCATAAAAAGAAACGAAATTGAGTTATTTGTAGTGAGGTGGATGGACCTAGAGTCTGTCATACAGAGTGAAGTAAGTCAGAAAGAGAAAGACAAATACCGTATGCTAACACATATATATGGAATCTAAGAAAAAAAAAATGTCATGAAGAACCCAGGGGTAAGACGGGAATAAAGACACAGACCTACTAGAGAATGGACTTGAGGATATGGGGAGGGGGAAGGGTAAGCTGGGACGAAGTGAGAGAGTGGCATGGACATATACACACTACCAAACGTAAAACAGATAGCTAGTGGGAAGCAGCCGCATAGCACAGGGAGATCAGCTCGGTGCTTTGTGACCACCTAGAGGGGTGGGATAGGGAGGGTGGGAGGGAGGGAGACGTGAGGGGGAAGGGATATGGGAACATATGTGTGTGTGTGACTGATTCACTTTGTTATGAAGCAGAAACTAACACACCACTGTAAAGCAATTATACTCCAATAAATATGTAAAAAAAAAAAAAAAAAAAAGACAGAGCCAGAACAGGGTGGGGGAGGAGCTGGGGGGCAGAAAGGAAAAGAGGGCTGGGGCTGGACCAAAAGGACCCCCAAAGGCAGCCCCCTCTAGAGTCAGCAAGCAACCCTTGGGCTCAAGTGTTTTTCCATCACTGGCCCCTTCATGGAGTCTTTCTGCCTGTGCTCCAGCTCTCCACAGGACACCTGGCAGGGTGATGTGATTTGGGGCCCCCAGAGGTTTGGGATTCTGTAGACCTGGGGGAATGGCATTTTGTTTTAATATCTCACTACTCACTTGGATATAAACCAGGTTTAAAAGGCCCTACTCTGAAGGCAAAGCCACTAGCCCCAATTTTCTGATACAATCCCCATTTCATAGAACTTAGCAATGAAGGTAATTTATACAAAAATGGAAATCATCCTGTTTTTCTACCTATTAAGTCCTTGATGCAAATTAATTTACATATTTAAAAATCTGTTGACGAATCTGGTGATCCAGTTTGAGGTCTTGCAATGTTCCGCCACTCTACGCCAAGGGTTTCTTTGTTGTTAAAAAAGAAGATGGGGAAGGTCAGCTTCAGAAGGATTTCCAGAATGAACCCTTATAACGGCTTCTTCCAAAATGGGTTTACACTGATCCCACTCACTCATTTCCTCTCATTCCACTTCATGTATAATGGCTTCAGAGTCTACAGAACAAGCTAGAGAATTAGGCCTGAATATTTGATCTCCCTGGACTGAAGGGCCACATCTGGAGTCCATGCTGGTCTTGGTCATATTTCCAGATCTATTACAGTCCCCTCTCCTAGACCAGCCTCTGTGTGACAGCAATGGTGGGTCTAGGCTTCCTTACAGTTATGCATCTCTCGTTTGGACCAGTGCCTGGCACACAGGAGGTGCCCAAGAGTATGTCCCCTCGTGACCTCTGTCAGGGCTCCCTGGATGCCAGCTGCCCATCTACCGTGTGACAGGGCAATGCCTCACCCCTGACAACACGTGAAGCCCTCAGAGGAAGGGGCCAGTCACAGCCCTCCCCAGACGGTGAGCCCTGGGAGCTGGCTTGTGTCCCCTCTGTGCAGCACCCCCTGCCCCTGAGGCCCACCTCAGGGGGCTTCAGAGGTGGCTCAGAGCACAAACACCCCACACCATCATTCCCTCCAAATCCCCAGGTGACAGATACCGCCCAGATAGCAAACGTTGTGCAGCCAAAGATGTCATGACCAGCTACGTATCGTTTCTCAAGGTGGCCCCTGGGAGAAGCGCTCCATCCCTGCCTCTGGACCACAGGCCTCCCCCATGGGTCGGGGGCCATCAGATTCTGCAGGGGGTTCATCTTCACGGTCATGGCCTAGGGCTGTCCCTGAAAGGTCCAGAAAGGAAAGGGCAACCTTGGCAAAAGGGAAAAGCAGGGCAGATCCTCACTGAAGGCATGTCCTTGACCCTCATCTGACCTTCATCCAAGCAGCCGACCTCACCGCACAGTCCAAGAGAAACCAGGACCTCAGTCGGTCCTGCTGGCCTTGCAGACATTGACCGTGGACCACCCAGCCACACACCTCCGTCCCATCCCAGGAGGGGCCCAGCCTGTCTGCCTGCCTGTGTCTGTGCCGGAAGTCTCCAGCCCCCTCCAATTGGACCCTTTGCTTCTTAAGATACACTCCGTGTAAGAAGCTTCTACTTTACTGAAGGACACTTGCCATGGTCAGGGGTGCCAGTCACAGAGAGCGCGTGGCACAGACCCGAGGACGGGCGCCGCCGTCTTACCTCCAGCAGCCGCCGGGGGCGCACATCTCCCCAACCCCCCAGAGCCTCCCCCGTTTAACGTTCTCCCGGGAGTTCATCAAACGAAAACCCTGGTTCGGAGGTGGAAAAGCCTCTTAGGAGGCTAATAGCGAGTGGATAGAGCAATAAATGTAATGATTTAATTCCTCAAGGATGGCTAAACAGGCTGCTGTTTACCAAAGCCTCAGTGGGTAATTACTAACGGATAATTACGAAAAGCTGCCAGATTACAGCTGCCCCAGAAAGGGCCGCAGCCCCAGCCCGCTCAAGGCGCTTTCTGGGAAGGACCCAGGCGAGAATCTCCACTGCCCTCTCTTCTCGCTCCTTCCCTGGCTCTACCATCACTGGAAAGCTCCCCTGGGTGATTATCTCCCCAGAGATACACACGATGCCTTTAACCCGGCTCCTCAAGCAGCCTGTTTCCCTGTCCCTCTCCGGTTAGAAGACAGAGGACAGCGGTACATTTGCTCTAGGAGCACAGCTCTGGGACAAGCTTTGATGGAGGGGCTCAGGGGGTCCCCTGCGGCTCAAGCCCTCCCTGGCTGTCTGGGAAGGTGGAGGGCATGCTGAGGTTGGCCCTTAGGGACCACTGGCCACCTGACCCGGAAGTTGGTCCCAGAGCCCAAGAAAAGAAAGGAAGAAAGTGTGTAACCCATATACAGAGTGGGCCTCCTGGGGCCTCCCCTGCTCTCACCCCCAGAGGTCACTACATCTCCCATCCTGTGCTCCTTCCCCAACTCCAAACACACCTCCACCATCCCTCCAAACCCCCTCAGCCACAGGCGCTCCCAGCCCCAGCAGGACACCAGCCCACAAATTACATCATGACCAGCTATGGTTCCTCGAACTTGTCCCTGGGAGGAGCTCCCCAGCCTTACCAAGGGTGTTCGGACCAGAGGCCTCACCTGCCTGTCCCTCGGGTCACAGGGCCCATCAGATTCTGCAACGCGCTCATGTTCACGGTCATTCTTGGGGCTGTCCAGGGAAAGAAGATGTTCTCTATTGTCATGATCATTGGTCATGGTCACCTTCAAGGTCATTGGCCTTCTCCAGCCCTGCCCCAGCCCGGCCCAGGGCTGCACGGTTTCTCCCCGCTCCTCTCTGATCATCGGACTCTTCATTCTTCCCTCTCCTCCAGAACCCTTTTCTCTGCACCTGCTCAAACCCTCAAACATGGCCGCCCTAGCTCCAGGGCCACCATCCAACTGATGAATGTCTCCGGTCCCAGTCCAAAATTCTGGGGGGGGAACGAAGCTGATGAGCTCATCTTGCCGAAAGACTGGATCTCCTTGGATCAAGTCTCCTCTCTGGTCCAATCAGCTGTGGCCCAGGAGGGGTGAGTGCCAGTGTTCAAACATGGGGCTTACCCGGGGGGGGGCCCTGGGGGAGGGTGTGGGTGAGCAGAGCTGCCCCTCCCCCCAGGAATGAGCTATCTATGCTGCTGCGCCAGTCCTTCCACGTCTCCAGCCCCCACCCTGTACTCACAACGGGACCTGATACAGGGCTCGTCCCCTTGTTCCTGAACCTTTTCCTTTTCTAAGATTGTCCGTCTCGTCAGCCAGTGGGGTCATTTTCTAATCCTAATTCTGGCTTCTAATATAGATGCTGTCCACCCTCATGCTGTTCAAAATCTGACGCCTGTGTCTCGTGGGTCCCCATCTGAGCTGCTAACCACCGGCCTAACCCAAGCTGGATGGGCATTGCTGGGGCAACCATGGGTTCTGGCCTAGGGCTCTGGTGGCTGGAATCCAACCAACTGGATTGTGGGCAAAGTTCCTGTCTCTGCTGTCCCCACCCTGGCCTCGTCCCTCCTGCCACAAGCCTGCCCTCCGATAATCACACTGCCCCATACCCCTGACTGAGTCCCAGCCCCAGCCCGTCAGGGGTCCGCGGGGGGCAGCTCCGATCCCAGCCCCACCCGTTCCGAAGACCTGGAGGCCTCAGAGCCTCTCTGTGGGATCCTACCGGATGGCAGAACGAGCACACATTTCCACTTGAAGTGTTTTGACACAAAGCACTGCTGAGCAGGCAGCCTGGGCTCCTCCATTCAGAAGGCGGCCCTGCGTGACAGGCTGAGAATGAGGAGAACTTCAGCGCTAGGGACCCCTCATCCGGGTGCTGGGCAGTCACAGGGACATGCGGAGAATTCACCAGACTCTGAGGACACGCTTCTCTGCCACTCACCTCCCCAAAGGCGGGGAGCACCTCACAAATGCACATCCCAGATACACCAAACAGGCAGAAAGAGCCTCCCGCTAACCTGGGCAGCGCCCAGATTTTCAGAGCCATCTCAGCGGGCTTGGTGGGGCTCGTTTTCAGGATTTCCATGAACATTTTCATGACCACGTGAAAAAAAATTGCATTACTAATTCAGTTTCTACGGAAAAAAAATTCCAACTTGCTTTTCTAACTTAAGGTTTTTCAGGAAGACAGATAAGACTTCCTGAATCTGGAGGCAGTGGGTAAGTCATTACTCAGACCATGCTTAGGAATGTTCTGGTGGTACAGCCGGCTTCCTGCTCAGGAAGAGGGATAGTGGGGATCCAGGCCCCTCTGACCACATTTTCCAAAACTGGCCCTTTTACAGCTCTTTCTTCCAAGCTAGTATGCTGTGATGATGGCCATTAGACGATAGTAAATGGCCAGTAGGGGAAGTTGGAGGGAAGCAAGACCGCGGGACGGGGAGGGTCGGGCTCACTCCATTCTCCTCTCCCCCAGCCCAAAACTATCTACCTCGCCACGCCCTGGAGACAGGTGGCACGTGGCAGGCACGCCTGGGTCCACCTCTGACCCTGCTGCCCCTTGGGGACAGGTGTCACTCCCACTGCCCTGGCCCCGACAGTGCCCGCCCCAAGCCTGTGTCATGCATGGCCGAGCACACAGCCAGGAGGGTGGGGTTACCCCCAGGGGCACACCTCAGGCATCGGGCGAGGAGCCAGCAGGTGGCTTGGCCCTGCATCATCTTTCCTGTGGACAGTCCGCCCCCAGCCTGCAGGTCCCCGTGGAATCGGGCATCATGGCCCCAGCCGTGCCCTCCACTACCCAGGGTTAGCTTTTCCCCTTTTCTGTTCTACTCCCTGCACCCCCCTGCCCCATCCGGCTTCCAGGAATCAGCTCCCAGCAAGCTTATCGGCCCCCAAATCTTCATCTCGGTCTCTCATGCCAGGAACCCAAACTAAAACACTGTCCCTCTCCCCGCCCCCAGGGGTCCACACGAGGTCTGGTGTGGAATCGACCCCTCACCCCCCATAAACATGCGCAGGATGAACTAAGGAAGCACCTGTTTTGTGCTTGGCGACACGAAGTTCCCTCCGGGACAGTCACACCAGGAAACTGTTACATAAACTGGGTTTCCTGATGCCCTGGCCCCGCCCTGCCCATCCTCAGCTGTATCCCAGCCAAGCACAGTCGCCCTCAGCGGCCACCGTGGTGCTGTCCGCGGGCCCAGCGGGGAGACTCAAGGCCAAAGCCGGCCTTTGTCTCTGGGCCCACAGAGCTCTCGTTACCGAGGCCGCCACCCAGACAGGCTCATTCCTGCCTCACCGGCCCACGAATGGCTCCATGGGGAATGTCGGGGCCATAACTGCTTTCTGCCCAGTGTCTGTCTCGGGTTCAGACACAACTCTCCTGGGGGGTGGCGAAGGACACGTTCACACAGGTCCACATCAGAGGCCTGGACACAGACGGGGGCAACACCCAACCCCCAGTCACCCTCCCAAATGCCTTCCAGAAGAGTCCATTGAAATGAAAGAGCAGGCCTCTCTGGGGACCAGGCAAATTGGAACACAGGAAGCAGAAAGACTGCACAGGAGAAGGGATCCTGCCCAGGGGTCCTAAGCCCAGAGTCTGCCTGCTGGCTCTGCCGGACAATTCCCCTCCCTCTCCAGGCCTCAGTCTGTCTGAGGAAGAAATGAGGGGCTTGACCTCACCTCCACCCAGAGGCTAGCCCAGCTCTGACCATTGTTCCCTGAACCGTGACCCCAGAGCACCAGGTCTGGGAGGTGGAGGTGGATGCTCCCTGGAAAACGTTTTCATTGGTCCAGTATCCTTGGGGGGCCCTGCACACAGGAGCCCCCTCTTAGAGACTGTCGTGGCACCACTAAAGGTCCTGAGAAGGCCTGCAGCCCAGAGTCCATTAACGTGTGGAGCCCAGAGTTTTCCTAATTCATGTGACCACAAAAAGGCTTTTCTCCAAAGACTCCTACTACTTCTAACACGCATATTGAGAGCTGATGACCCAGGCGTTTGACACTGTTACCAAGGTTCTTCTGAGGATTCTGTCTCCTTGGGATGTAGGGTCAGATGAATCCGCTCTGATAACAAAGGCCCTGGCGTAGAAAGACAGGTGTCTCCAGATGTGCGTCCAGAACAATAGTCTAAGGAACAAAGAAAGGAAACACCTGAAACCTTGAAGGGTTGCTTGTTCCCGTTTGTGATTGAGGGTGCCCAGAGGCGGGGGCAACGGGCATCTCCACCTGGCTGGCCCTCAGCCAGCAGTTCCCTTCTCCCGCCAGCCTCAGTGTGTCCAAAGGTGGAATTGGGGGTTGGGAAGACTGCCCCAGGGGCCAGCCGAGCTCTGACAATTGCTTCCCCAACCATGACCTCTGGGGGAGAGAGACAGACATGCTGAATCCACACATCCAGCGCGAATCTTAGCTTTCTGGCCCCAAACCTGCCCCTCCTTGGGGGCCCCATCTCGCCGCCATCTCCCCAGTTGCCCCAGACAGAAATAAAATGTCACCCTCCTCCCCAACCCGCCCACCACATTGCCATGCCCAGTCTCCAACGCCTAGTAATGCCACCTGGTAAACAGCCCTCAAACCCTTCCTCTCATCTCCATCCCCTCCATCATTCAACAGCAAATATTTACAGAGCACACCCCATGTGTGAGGTCACCACCTTAATTCTGCCCGACGTCCCCTGTACAGAGCGTCACAAGAGCCTCCACAGGTCCTCCTTCCTTGCTGCCCCCAGAGCCTCTTTCCAAATGCAGACCTCAGCGGTCCCATGGCCCTCTGGGTCCCATCCAAACTCCTCAGCCTCACGTGGTCTGACCACAGCTGCCTGCCTTTCCTGCTTCTCCGACACTCACCCTTTCCTTGATGCTAAGATGCTGACAACCGCATCCATTGCAAGGCGCTCCAGAGAGGACCAGCTAAGGTAATGCTCACAAAACACAGAACCAGTATCACAGCGTGAAGGGAAGCATGCAGGATAGCACGCTTCTGTTTGCAGAAAGAGAGTCTGGCATTCAGTCCCCCCACCAGCAAGGTAACACCTCCCCGAGCTCATCCTTTCCAACGTAGACTCCACCTACCTGCCGAGAGAAATTAAGCCATTGAAGCTGTTCGCTGAAGGAAGGTGGAAAGTTTGCACCTGAATTCCACCACTGCCCGCTCTGTCCAGGCCTCTCCTCAAGCAAGGCCCAGGATGCCCTCCCTGGTGAGACACAGAGCCACCCCCAGGGCTGGGGTCTTCTCCACAGAGGACAACACTCCCCCACGCCCACCCCACAGGGATGGGCTCCGGGACAGGCTGTCACTATGGGATGTCACAGTGTCAGCCTGGAGAGGTTCCCGGGCACTGAGGGTTGTAAACACCCCCCTAATCACAGATCTCAGCAGGACCACCTGCTCCCAGGGGCGCACTCCGCAGGCAGCCTCACCCAGGGCAGCCCCCCGCACCACGAGAGGCTGTTCTGATGCATCATGGATGAGGCTGCGGTGAGGCCGGGCAGGGCCTGAGTCCCTCTGACCTCCAGGGCCTTTCCAAGGCCAACCCTCGGTCACCCCTGGAAAGTGCAGCGGAGTCTGTTATTTCTAGGAAACGAGGGTACACACTTGCACTCCTGGGACCCAGCCTGCTCTGAGCTGCGAGGGGAATGCCACAAACCCTGGATGGGCTCGGACTACATCTCCATGGTCGTGCAGACCTCCCATCTCTGATACCCCCAGTCTGCATCCTCTTCCTTGCTGGGTGGCTCCCTTGTGGTCCACGAGATCCTCCTATGTGTTTCTGGAACCACAGACTGTACCCACAGGTGACGGTGAACAAGTACAGCTCCAGCCCTTCCTGCCTTGTTCTTGCGTGGCTGGCTGCCTAACCTGCCCCTGCCAGGTCACTCCTTGGGGACGTGGGTCTCACAGGGACAGGCCCGGGGGTCCTAGGTGGGTGTGAGAAGGGACTGACACGGTGACTGAGCAGTGTCCCCCACGGCCTAGAGGAACAAGTGCGTCTCACCCTGGGGAAGGAGTCATCTAGGGATGGGTAGTTAAGACACATCTGAAAGGTGGCGTAACCTAAAGCTGCAAGTAACAGAAAGTCTGACTCATAGTGGCTTAAAGAAACAGGGGTTTATCATCTCACATTAACGAGAAGTCTGAAGGGAGGTAGCCCGACGTCGGTTCAGTGACTAAGAAATCGTCATTTCTTAGCCTCTTGCTCACAGTTACACAATAGCTCTTGTGGGTCCAGGAATAATGAGCACAGCAAGAGGAGGAGGGATCAACACGCCAGCCCAGGCTGCGCGTCATAGCTAAGAAATCTCTTCCTATAGCCCAAGACTGCAAAAACTTCCTCTGTGTTTCCATCTTGAGGTTTCATAAATTGTAGCTTTTACACTTAGGATCACTTTTAATATTCTATATGGTATATGGAATGGATTGTGTTTCTTTTCTTTTCTTTTACATATGGATATTTGATTATACCATCAGCATTTGTTGAAAAGACTATCTTTTCTACCCTGAGTTGCCTTTTCCCCTGTGTTGAAAATCAATTGACAATATAGGTATGGGCCTATTTCTGGATTCTCTATTCTTTTCCCTTGACCTTTATGTCTGTTTTTACGCCAATACCACACTGTTCAGGTTATTAGAGCTCTGTAATAAATCTTTAAGTCTGCTAGCGTAAGTTCTCCAAATCTGTTCTTTTTTTTTAAGTTGTTTTGGCTATTCTATATAAATTGCATTTCTCTATAAATTCCAAATAAGAGTCAACTTATTCATTCCTATGGAAATCCTGCTGAGATTCTTATTGAGTTGCATCTATAGATCAATTTGGGAAGAATTGACATTTCAACAATATTGAGTTTTCCAGTCTACAAACATGGTATTTCTTTCTATTTATTTTGGTCACTTAAAATTTCTCTGAACAGTTTTCAACGTACAGGTCTTTCCCATCTTTTGTCAGACTTACCCCATGATAGGCAGAATAATGCCAGTGCCCCAAGATGCCTACATTATAATCTTCAGAACCTGTGAATATGTTACATTACACGATAAAGGATTTTGCAGATGTGATTAAGTTAAGAATCTTGCAGTGAGGAGGTTATCCTGAATTACCTGTGTGGGCCCAATATCACATATAAGAGGGAGGCAGGAGAGTCATGGTCAGAAAGATGAAGATGTGACATTGGAAGCAAAGATAGAGATGTAGGGCCGTGGGCCACAAGGAATGAAGGCAGCCTCTAAAAACTGGAAAGGCAAGGAGCATTCTTTCCTAGAGCATCCAGAAGGACCAGCCCTAATGACACCTTGATTTTAGCCTACTGAGACTAATTTGGGACTTCTGACCTGTAGAACTATACGATAATAAATTTGTGTTACTTTAAGCCACTAAGTTTGTAGTAATTTGTTACAGCAGCTATAGGAAACAAATACGGATTTTGGTGACGGAAGTGGAGTACTGCTGTCAACAATACTTAAAATTTTTGGAAGTGGCTTTGGAATTGGGCAGTGGAAAAGCAGTGGAAGACTTTTGAGGAGCATTATAGAAAAAGCCTAGAAACGTGGATGTTAAAGACCCTACTGGTAAGGACTCAGAAGGAACTGAGGGGTATGGTAGAGAAAACCTATATTGTCTTAGAGAACCCCTAAACATTACAAACAGACTGTTACCTGAAACATGGATGTTAAAAGTGCAGCTGATGGGGGTTCAGAAGAAAACGAGGGATATGTTAATGGAAGCTAGAGAAAGGGGATCATTTCTGCCTATACAGTGGCAGAAAGCTTAGCTAAATTGTGTCCTGTGGTTATGCAGGAAGCAAAGCTTATAAACAAGAAATCTGGCTTATCTATTTGAGTAGATTTCTAAACAAAGTATTTGAAAGGGCAGCCTTGTTTCTCCTCGCTGCTGATATTAAAATGCAAGAGGAAAGAGTGATTGAGGGAAGAAATGTTAAGCAAAAGGGAGCCAAAACTTGAAGAGCTGGAAAATTATCAGTCTATTCAGATTGCAAAAGACACTAAAATGAGCAGGACTTCCCTGGTGGTCCAGTGGTTAAGAATTGGTCTTGCAATGCTGGGGACACCGGTTCAATCTCTGGTCAGGGAACTAAGATCCCACATGCCGCAGGGCAACTAAGTCCACGCACCACAACTACTGAGCCCTCACGCCACAACTAGAGAGCCTGCATGCCACAACTAGAGAGCCCGCATGCCACAACTACAGAGCCTATGTGCTCTGGAGCCCTCACACCACAACTACTGAGCCTGCACGCCACAACTACTGAGCCTGTGCACCACAGCTAGAGAGAAGCCTGCGCAAAATAAAATAAATAAATATAAGTTTTTTAAAAAAAGACACTAAAATTGGGAAATTTGCTGTCAGGAAAAAACATGCTCCAGAGAGAAAGGAGGGTATAACTGGACAACATTTTGCTTGGGCCTTGAAAGGAGCAAAAATTCACAGTATTCTGTCACACAGAGAGTTCTTTAAAGAGACTCTGTCTGTGACTCATGTATTCACAGCCATCTCAGCAGAGGCCAAAAATAGAGATGATATTATCTAGGAAAGACATGTGGAGGAGCCAGGTCTAGCGGAGTGAGTCCCTGTGATGTGCATAGGAGAACCACAAGGTTGTTAAGAATTTTATACCAACAGAAAGAGCCATCTTAGACTGAAAGGGACAGATAAAGGACAAAATGAAAGAAGGATGTCAGGCTCCCCAAATTCTGCAGGCAGGAAGCAGACTGATAAAACTCCCCAGCTTCCAACACATGCTACCCTTCATGACAAAGGATAACTCTGAAGACAGAGCCTTGAGCCCAGACGTTGGAGCCGCAAGACCAAAGGGCAGAGCCGAGAGCTACAGAAAATTATTCATAGGTCTTGAAACCTGATGGAGTTTGCCCGGTTGGTTTTTGAAATTGCTTGGAACTAGAGATTTCTTCTTTTCCTTTTATTTTCTCCCTTTTGAACAGAAATGTCTTTAATTGGTATCCTATGCTTTTCTCCCTCCTCCCCATTGTATTTAGGGAGCAGATACCATGTTTTCTTGTTTCACAGGTCCACAGATGGAGAGAGATATTTTTCCTCCAGGATGGATCACACCCAGAGTCTCACCCACACTTAACTTAGATGACTTAGATCATGAGATTTGGAACTTCTGAACTGACGAGATTTACATGAGATTTGGTGCTATATAGTGTTTGGAACTTTGGTGATGTTGAGATGGGGTAAACACATTTTGCATGTGAGATGAATGTGAATCTTTGGGGGTCAAAGAGCAGATGTGGTAGGCAAAATGCTGGCCCCCAAAGATGTCCATGTCCCAGTCTCTGAAACCTGCAAATATGTCACCTTACATGGTAAATGGGACTTTGCAGATGTGATTAAGTAAAGGCTCTTGTGATAGGGAGATCATTCTGGGTTATCCACATGGGCTCAATGTAACCAAAAGGATCCTTATAAAAGGGAAGCAGGAAGGTCAGAGTCAGAGATGGAGATGTGAGGAAGGAGTCAGAGATCAATGTCATGGGAGGCCATGAGCCAAGGAATGGGCAGCCTCTAAAAGCTGTAGAGGCGAGAAACTTGATTCTTCTCTGGGGCCTCCTGAAATAATGCAGCCCTGCTGATACCTTGATTTTATCCCACTGAGACAAATTTTGAACTTCTAGCCTCTGTAACTGGAAAACGAAAAACGTGTCTTATTTGTTTTAAGGCACTAAGTTTGTGGTAATTTATTACAATAGCAATAGGAAACGAATACAATCCCTAAACATTTAATATTTTTATCCTATTGTAAATGGAAATTTTTATAGTTCAATTTCCATTTGTTCATTTCTAGTATGTAGGAAAAATGATGTTTATATATTGTTCTTGCATCCTGTAACCTAACTAAACTCAACTATTAGTTCTAGTAACTCTTTTTTAGACTCCATAAGACTTTCTACAGACACAAGGATGTTGTTTAAGAATAAACACAGTTTAACTTTTTCCTTTCCAATCAGGATGCCGTTTATTCTTTTTCTTGCCTTATTGCACTGGCTAGAACTGACTACTTAACTGGCTACAATATTGAATGGAAGTGGTGAGAGTGAACATCTTGACTTGTTCTTGAACTCAGGAAGGAAAATGTTCTGTCTTTACCACTGAGTATAATGCCAGCCATAGGTTTTCCATAGATGACTTCATCAGGTGAGGAAATTCTTGTCCTAGGTTTCTGAGAGTTTTAATCAAGAACAGATATAGGGGCATTTCCCTGGTGGCACAGTGGTTAAGAATCCACCTGCCAATGCAGGGGACATGGGTTCAAGCCCTGGTCCGGGAAGATCCACATGCCACGGAGAAACTAAGTCCATGCGCCACAACTACTGAGCCTGCGTTCTAGAGCCCGTGAGCCACAACTACTGAGCCCACCTGCCACAACTACTAAAGCCCGCACACCTAGAGCCCGTACTCCGCAACAAGAGAAGCCAGCGCAATGAAGAGTAGCCCCTGCTCTCTGCAACAAGAGAAGCCAGCGCAATGAAGAGTAGCCCCTGCTCTCTGCAACAAGAGAAGCCACCGCAATGAAGAGTAGCCCCTGCTCACCGCAACTAGAGAAAGCCTGCACGCAGCAACAAAGACCCAACGCAGCCATAAATTAATTAATTTTTTAAAAAAAGAACAGATGCAGGATCTTGAATTCTGCTTTTTCTTAATCCATTGATATGATCATGTCTTATTTAACCTATTGGTAGAATGAATTACAATTGTAGATTTTCAACTTTTGAAAACCCTGCATTCCTGGGATAAACCACTTTAGGTCATGATGTGTTATTTTTTAATATATTGTTGAAATCAGTTTGATAGAATATTGTTAATTTTTGCATGTATGAGGAATATTGGTCTACAGTTTTTTTTCCCCTCATTTTTGCTCCACATCTTGAGATTCCACAAGATGACGGTAGGCAGCCTCCTAAGGCATGACAGACTGAGCTTTTACAAGAGCCTCATAGGTTCTTCATTCTGAAAAATTTGAAGCTGGAAGAATTGTCACAAGGACTCGTCTTTTGATCCTTTTACAGCCAAACGCATAACAGTCTGAAAGGATGAAAATGTTCACTCATATCTTCCCCCCATCCTTCACTCCCTGGCTTTACCTAGAGAGGAAGAGAAAACTCATGCCTGAATAAGTACAGGCATGTTATAGTTACTATTTCCTAAAAAAATTTACTCTCACTTTAGGGCTGTCTCAAAACTTTGCAAAAGAAAGATAATCTCCTTGGCACATAGTAGGAACTCAATAAATATTTGTTAAGTAAATTAGAGAATAGATACACGAGTAAGTGAACAAAAGAATCACCTTCAAGATGTCCCACTTGGGAAGAGCTGGTGTCAGTTCGTAAACTTTCCAAGGGAGCCATGAGTAGGCTCAGGGAGTCTGCAACACCCACACCCCACGCCTGATAAAAAAAACAGCGGGCAAGTGGGGCTACAGGCATACGTGCAGTTTTTTAATTCTCGTTGCGGTCTATGACCCAGAAAAGATTAAGAATCATTTCCTTGAGGCCTTTAAATATGCGGATGAATGAAACATAAACAATATTAATTTGCTTCCCATGGCCAAGTTACTGGCTCCTAAGGATGGTCGGACTCTCAGGACAGCCTTGGTGTCTGTACAGGAGATCTCCCAATCTCTGAGCCCCGCAGCAGAGCTTCATTTATCGCCTCTCCAAGTGCACAGTTAACTTCCCAGGCAGCAGACCCTTATGAAGCAAACCAATTAGGGATCCATTAGAGCCTTGCAGAGGGCCATTAATCCTCCCCACCGCAGGCCAGTGAGAGCACGGGAGGTTTTCCCAAGGAAGGGACTGAGCCTGGAGACAGTCATTTGTTCCCTTCAGAGCAATCCAGCCCCCAGTGGGGTGGGGACAAGGGAGGCTGCATGTGTCCCTGTAGGATGTCACAGCAGAAGAAGGGGCACGAGGAAGGAAAAGAGGCACACTGCTAGGCCTCCTGTCGGCTCTGTTCACCACTCGAGGGGACCCGAGTTTGTCTCTGGAGGTCCATGGAATTTTCTTAGTTTCCATTAAATCCCTGAATTGTTGAGACTGCAAGAAATACACTGGGCTCTGAAAGGAATTAAAAATGTGGACACGTGAATGCAACCTGAAGAACCAAATTGTGTTCTCTTGCAATTAAAAATAAAAGATATGGACCATGGAGATGGGTAAATGGCTTACTGGGATGTGTTCAGATGCCCTGGAAGTCCATTAGCATGAAAAGGCTCCCTCCTTGACATGCTTACTTTTAACAGCCCTCTCAGAATCTCTGCTAAGATATCAGGACACACACCCCAAGATAATTCCCTGGAAATAGTCTGTGTATCAGAGAGCTGCCCACACTCCCTGGACTGGCTTCTCTAGACACAGAGGCTGATCAGAAGGAGGGGTACAGTCAGTGACCCCTGCTGAAAATTAATCTGTGAGCAACTCCCCTCTGCTGGGGTGGTGGGTGGAATTGGGGTAAACTTCTGGAAAGCACAAAGGAAATACACATCAAAAGGGACGTGCATACTATTTGTACTAGTTATTTATTGCCACATAATAAATCATCTCCAACCTTAGTGGCTTAAAACAGCAAACATTAACTCACAGCTCCGGTGGGTCAAGAGTCCAGTCATGGGGCTTCCCTGGTGGCACAGTGGTTGAGAGTCCACCTGCCGATGCAGGGGACACGGGTTCGTGCCCCAGTCCGGGAAGATCCCATATGCCGCAGAGTGGCTGGGCCCGTGAGCCGTGGCCGCTGAACCTGCGCTCCGCAACGGGAGAGGCCACAACAGTGAGAGGCCCGCGTAATGCAAAAAAAAAAAAAAAAGAGAGAGAGTCCAGTCATGGCTTGGATGGGTGCTTCTGTCTCAAGGTCCCTCACAAGGATGCAGTCGAGGTGCCAGCCAAGGCCCCAGTCTCATCTGAAGGCTCAAGTGTGGGAGAATCCTCTTCTAAGCTCACTTACATTGTTGTTGGAAGGATTCATTTCCTCACCAGCCATTGGGTCCAAGGTCTCAGCTCCTCACTTGCCATTGGCTAGAAGCCTCCTTCAGGTCCTCGCCGTGTGGGCCTCACCATGGTGCAGCTCACAATATGGCAGGCCGCTTTGCTCAAAGCAAACAAGTAAGAAGCCTGAGCAAGATGGAAGTCAGTATTTTGGCACCCTAATCTTGAAAGTCACATCCTGTCACTTTCACTGTATTCTGTTCATTAGAAGCAAGTCACTAGGTTTCAGCCCCCTCTCAAGGGGAGGAGGTTACACAGCACAGGGATATCCAGAGGTGGGGATTACTGAGGACCAATTTACAGACTGCCTACACACCCTTGAGCCCTGTAACTCCACTTATTGGAAGTTACCCTAAAAGAAATAATCAGACAAGTACAAAGATGTACAGTCAACACTGCTGTTTAAAACAGTGCCCAACTAGAATCCGTCTGGGCTGGCTGAATCTGTTACAACATGTTCAAATGACAGAGTACTGTGCAGTCACTAAAACACAACATAGAAGGACATTTATGTACATGAAAAAACATTTGAGATATAGTATAAAGTTTAAAACAGCAGAACACGGGACTTCCCTGGTGGTCCAGTGGCTAAGACTCCACACTCGCAATGCAGGGGGCCTGGGTCCGATCCCTGGTCAGGGAACCAGATCCTGCATGCTGCAACTAAGAGCCCGCATGCCACAACTAAAAGATCCTGAACGTGGAGACGAAGATCCCGCGGGCCACAACTAAGACCCCGTGTAGCCTAATAAATAAATAAATCAATAAATATTTTTTAAAAAGCAGAACACAAAATCATATGCAATATGATTCCCATATTCAAATCTATAGAGGGAAAATAATAAAAGAAACCTCTACTTTTTAACACTTTGATGTATCTCTGGGTAACAGGACTACACATGATTTTCATCTCCTTTATACTTCCTTGTGTTTTTATAATTTTCTACAATAAATAGGTATTACTTTTATCATAAGAAAAGAGAATGCTTTTTTAAGATTTAAATTCACTGGGTGGTAACAATGTCACACTTTCCACATTTGTTCTCCTCTGCAAACCTGAATGACAGAGGAAGAAAAGAAAGATGGAGCAGAGGCAGCCCCAGTACTTGAACTGGGCCCTGAGGCTGAGGGAGAGACCAGGCCTCAGGCCACTGACGGCTATGCCATGCCATTGTGCACATCTGAAAAACCACCCTTCTGGGAGCTTGGTGAGCCTGGGGGTAATTTAGAAGAAGGTGCCCCCCCTCTCTGAACAGACACAGCCCCGACCCAGGGTACACGGCGTGGCCAGCAGAGCGTGGGCCGGACTTCAGCCCCACTCGCCTCCCCAGCCAGGCACCCTTGCTCTTGTCCTGTGGCCTTGCCTACCTGAAGGTGAGAGGCAAGTGGGCAAAACCCCAGCTTCTGGGTGTCGCAAGCCGGCTCACTTCTCACAGTTCGCCTCGCCCCACTCCTGCCCTGTGGGCGGCTGTTCGTAGGCCAGACGCCACCACTTCCTAGACCTGGCCACACCGGTTAAGTGGCTGCCGCGAGGCCAAAGGGCCAGGAAGGAGAGCAGGGAGCTCTCAAAGACTCGTCCCTCACCCAGCTCCATCGCTCTCTCCATTCCGAGCTGCACTCATCTTCTAGACAATCCGGACGCCCCAAGCCCTGCTGTCTCGGGCCTCACAGGCTCAGCTGCACCTTTCTCTGCAGGGCTTCCCCGACTCCGCCCCCCGCCTGAGCTTCCTCTCCTGCTTCCCACCTCCTCCATCCAGACGACAAATCACAAACGAGCCATCAGAGAGGGGGCCTCGCCGGCCCTGAGTATTTGCTCTGTGCCACTGCAGCTGGGGCTTCACACGTGCTACGTCATCCTCAGCAGGCGTTGTCATCCCAACTTGCCATGAGAAACCTGAGCCTCGGGGAAGGCAATGAACTGTCGCAGGCCACACAGCCAGGAAGGGAGGGACGGGGCTGCGACTCAGAGCTCATCTTACTAGTCCACGCACGATGCCTCTTGATGTTTGTTCCACAGGGAGAAGAGGGAGGAGAGAAACACGGCTATGTGTTAGAAACCCGAGCACTTTATCTGTTAATGACATGTAATAATTCAAAAGCAAGCCTGAGGGCAGAAAATCCCCACCGATCGTGTTTCCAGGGACTGGGAGAATCAAAAGGCTAACCTGACCAGCAGGGCACAGACCCCCGTGTGGTCTCCAGGCCCGCTGACCTGGATTCTTAGGGACCAGAGACAGGAAAGGTCACCTCCACAAAGCGGGTGGCTCTCGGGACCCAGAGCATCCTGGGAATGACCAGGACACTCACTGGGCTTCTCTAGCCTAGACCTGGTCATGGGAAAAGCTTCCAAACCTCCTGGGGCACAGCCCCGGGTGGCTGACGGGCCCACGGCCCGGCTGAAGCAGAGACCCCATCCCACCGGCAGGCAGCCCACACGTGGGTGGGTGCTGCAGGGGTCCCGCTCAGAACAGAGAGCCCCCCGTTTCAGGACAACGAAAAGATCCTGACGGTCCAGCATGGAGGGAGGAGGGTCAGCTGCCACTTTGCACCAGGCTTAGAAATTATTACCTCCCAAATGGGGCCTCCATCCTGGCTTCCCAGCATGCACTGGGCTCAGGAAAAGCATCCCAGCTTATCGGGAGGATGAAGGAGGTGGAAGGGAAGGAGAAAGAAGCAGATTTTCCAGTACATGCCATGTAAGGTGTTTGGTTTACATTATCCCATTTACCTTCCCACAACTCTGGGAAGTGGGCATTCATGTTCTTCCTATTTTCTAGAAGAGGAGGATGTGAGTCTGAGACAGGAAGAAGCTTGCTGGCGGTCACACGGCCAGAGAGCACTGGGTTTAGGCACAGGCCTCTGAGGGGAGCCCCGAGCCAGCGCACCTTGGCTCAGACCATAAGGTGGCGATCAGCAAGGGAAAGGTCCTGTCATCACTGGCTTCACTGCAGGGAAGCAGGGGACGTGCCAAGCTGCCTGGATCCCCCCTCATTCCGTCTCCACTTCACCCGAGTGGGAGCTGAATCCCAGAGCATCCGATTTCACACAGCCAGTTAGGACGTGGCCGTCTCTGTCCTCTAGGTAGGTGACCGAGGCAGGGCGCTGGGATGGTCTGACTCCCCGGCCCCAGTCCCTGCTCAACCAGTGAATGGCAGTGGACTCAGGGCAGCCTCTCCCTCTCTCCGCTTCCATTTCCCCACCTGGAAAACTGTGCAGGTTAAAGGAGACGTTGCTGCAGCCTGTAGCCTCGGCCTGCCATGATTCTCCTTCAGTCTAAAAGGTTGTTGGCTCTGAACCCGATTAGGATAAGTCCATTTCAGACAATGTGCGTCCCCCGTGGGCTCTGTTCTCCCCCATCCGCCTCCCATTTGCCTGTCATCACCCAAAGTAACCACTTACTGAATTACCAAGGAGAAGGCCAGCAGGTCGAGAGAGGGGAAACGGCAAAAACCAATCTTAACAAAAAGTATTTGAACTCCCAATAAAATTTCATCCCTTCCCATTGGCAGATTTTATCATTTTTTATTTAAGCCCCGTGCAGCCAAGCATGTGGACAGGAGCTCGCTTCTGCCCCAGATAGAGAATAACAGCGGCCCTGACCTGGGGAGCCCCCGGGAGGGTGGAGCGCCCTCCACAGGCTGTGATGGAGGGCCCACTACAGAGCTGGTTCCTGCCAGCCCTCCAGGATGCCTGAACGCCCACCACGGGAGGGAGTCTTTTTGGAAATTACATTTAATAATAGCAACAACACCAGCAGCTCTCATTTCTTGAGCGCTCGTCACGTGCCAGGTGCAGAGCTCGGCCCTTACACACCCTTGTCTCACTTAATACCCTGAGAGGGGGACACTCTGATTATCTCCATTGTAGAGATGAACGAACCAAGGCCCAGCAAGGATAAGTAACTTGCCAAGACCTCACAGGCAGTCGAGAGCAGAGAGGGCTTTAAACCTGGTGTGTCTGACTCTGGTGCGTGTGCTCCTAACCCATTGTCACTGGCCTTTCAGGAGAGGCGTGTGGTTAAGAGTCTCTGGGCTCAGGGGTCCTGTGAAAAATGAACCTGTGTATTCATTCAACAATCAGGAAACTTTGATCATGGACTGGGTAGTAGGTGATACCAAGGAAAAGTTTAGGATGATGGTGACACAGTTATGTAAGGAGAGATCCAGGGTTTTACAAATGTCCACTGGATTATGTAGTGATGTTAAGACACGGTGTCTGGCATTTGCTATGAAATCTTTCAGGAAACAAGGAAAACAAACTGGGCAAAAATCTTACTAATTGTTGCATCTGAGTAATGGCTATATGGGGCTCATTGTATTATTATTTCTACTTCCAAGTATGTTTGAAAACATTCATAAGTATGTATTTTAAAATACATACAGGAGTTCCCTGGTGGTCTAGTGGTTAGAATCCAGTGCTTTCACTGCCGTAGCCCAGGTTCAATCCCTGGTCAGGGAACTGAGATCCCACAAGCCGCACAGCGTGGCCACAAAAAAAAAAAAAAAAAAAAACACACAGAACATCATTCGTCATTAGGGATGTGCAAATCAAAACTACAATGAGAAACCAGCTCACATTCATCAAGATGGCTACTATCCCCAAGAAACAAACAAAAAGCAGAAACTAACAAGTGCTAAAGAGAACGTGGAAAAATCCATACCCTTGAACATTGTTGGTGGGAATGTAAAATGTTACAGCTGCTGTGAAAAACAGTACAGCAGTTCCTCAAAAAATTAAAAACATAATTACTACATGATCCAGCAAGCCCACATCTGGATATATATCCAAAAGATTTGAAAGCAAGTTCTCAAAGAGATATTTGTACCCCCATGTTCATAGCAGCATTATTCACTGTAGCTAAATGTGGAAGCAACACATATGTCCATCTATGAATGAATCAATAAACAAAATGTGATATATCCAGACAGTGGAACATCATTCAGCCTTTAAACAGAAGGAAATTCTGATACAGGCTACAATGTGGAAGAAGCTTGAGGACAGCATATGCTAAATGAAATGAGGCAGTCAAGAAATGAAAACTATTGCTTGATTCCACTGATACGACGTACCTAGAGCAGTCAAATTCACAGAGCTCCAGTTTGGGAGGAAGAAAAAGTTCTGGAGTTGAATAATGGTGATGGTTGCCCAGCAATGTGAATGTACTTGATAATACTGAATGGTACACTTAAAAATGGTCCAGATGGTAACTTTTATGTTTTTGTGTAATTTACCACAATTTTAAAAAAGTTTTTAAAACACGCACATACACAAAATGAACCATTTTGCTGTGTGCCCATGTGAACGTTCTCCAGAAGCTGTTTGAAGTAGAGAAACAAGCAAATACAGTACTATGTAGTTAAGTAGATGCATAGGAAAAAATTCTGTAAAGACACGGAATTGTCTTTCTGTGGTTTTCTCTGGGGAGTGAGACGGAGGTGGCTGGGAAGTAGGAAACCTGGACTTTCTATTTTGTAAGTTTTTATGCTATTTGAACTGTTGAAACAAAAACTGTTCTATGCATTATTTTGGAAATAAGTTTGATTTTTTTTTTTTAGTGCAACTACGGTCCCTGGGACAGGAAGTTATCACCAGCCCCAACACATTAGCAGTGACTGTAGGATAGATTTGGCCCTGACCTCTGGCCCTGGAGGAAAGACGGGGATGGCTCTCTCTGTGTTTCTGCGTGAAGGAGAGGGAGGGGGGGTTATGAGGGGACTGGGTCTGAGCAGGAGACACATGAGGCCTCGTTGGATCCTGCGACTGCTTGTGCAAGGAAAGGGCTCTGAATCACGAAACAGGAGCGTGAACAGAGGGGCAGAGGAGCCCCTGGGGCAGCCCCACCTGAGCATTGGGACAGGTGGGGTGAGACGCAGCCCTGAACCCAGCCCAAGGCCTGTGTGTCAGTCCAAGCCCTGCAGTCTCCATCCCCGGGACCCAGGAAGGCCTCAGGCATTTCATTTATAAAATATAAAGGGTCAGGCTTCCCTGGTGGCGCAGTGGTTGAGAGTCCACCTGCCGACGGGGGGGACACGGGTTCGTGCCCTGGTCCGGAAAGATCCCACATGCCGCGGAGCGGCTGGGCCCGTGAGCCATGGCCGCTGAGCCTGCGCTTCCGGAGCCTGTGCTCCGCAGCGGGAGAGGCCACAGAGTGAGAGGCCTGTGTACCGCAAATATATATATATATATATATATATAAAGGGTCATATCTGCTCTCAGACCACCAGGATAATTTTTTAAAAGAGAATGGATAACAGCAATTAATATTTATCATGATCAGAATATGCACCTAGCCCTATACTAAGAGCTTTATTTGTATCAGTTCATTTAATCCTTATTAAACAGCACTATGAGGAGAGAGAACCATCATAATCCCTATTTCACAGATGAGAAAACTGAGGCACAGAGAGACTGAATGACTTGCCCAAAGTCATTACACAGCTAGTAAGTAGCAAAGTTGACTATGTGTCTGGAATCTGGCCTAACAACCATGTTCCAATGGTGCCTCTCAGTGGAGACTCTATGACTCAGGACTCCACTGGAAGGAAGTGACAGAAACCCAAACAGGCAAGCTCAAACATAAAAAAAATAAATATAAAAAATATCTTGGATAAAGAAAAGGAAAACTCTAAGGTCCTGCTTCAGGCACAGCTGGATCCAGGTGCTCAAGTGATGTGTGGAATTCACCTCCCTCCATCTCCCACTCTGCTTTCACCCAGGCAGGCTCTATTCTCAAGCAGACTCCCACATGGGTGACAAAGAAGTTCCCAGAACTTTAGGCTTTGGTTCCACCAGTCTGGCAACCCCCACAGAGCAAGGGATTCCTTCCAATTAAACTCCCAGGTTTGGGTCTCACTGGATGGGCTCGGGCCACATCCTCATTCCTGAACCAAGCCCTGTGATTTGAGGAAGGCCTGGGTCTGAGTAGAAGAGGGGGGTTCCCCAAAGGAAAATTCAGGCCATTCCTGAAGAATGAATGATGGCCGCTGGGCAGGTAGAAATGTCAGCAGTCCCTTCGACGTGGAAGTGCTTAGAATTCTGCCAGGCAGGGTCAGACATGGGAATTATTACTATAGGAGACCACTGTGTGCATGGCATCTGCCACAAACCCAGGCTGAGACCCCCGAGTCCACAGAGGGGTTGGCAGGACATTACTGTTGGTCTGGCATCACCACACACATTGGCTGGTCTCAGAAGGGTGCAGAGAGCAGCACGGGTCTGTGGCCCTGGGGTCTGCATTCCCTCCCTGGTTCTGCAATCCCTGGCTGTGTGGTCTTGGGAACGTGGCCTAAACTGTGCTCAGCCTCAGTTTCCTCATCTGAAAAATGGGAACTACAAAACCTCATGTACAGGATCGCAGCAAGGATTGCATGAGAAAAGGATCTGGGTGCCTGGAACCATCCCAGCAAACCTCAGGGGCTCAATCAATGATTTTTTTTTAATGTAGGAAATCATTTAATATAAATCTCAGTAATTACTGTAACACATTGAATTTTTAAGTAAAATTTTATTCTGGAATACATTGAGATTTGCTGAAAGGCTGTTTGTCGATACCAAAAAACCAACGCTGGTACGTTATTATGAGCTCAACTACAGATTCTACTCATACTTCACCATTTCTTTGTTTTAGTTTAATTATTTATTTTATATTAGGGTATAGTTGAGTTACAATTTTGTGTTCGTTTCAGGTGTACAGCAAACTGATTCAGTTATGCATACACATATCCATTTTTTTTCAGATTCTTTTCCCATACAGGTTATTACAGAATATTGAGTAGCATTCCCTGTGCTATACAGTAGGTCCTTGTTGATCATCTCTTTTGTATATAGTAGTGTGTATATGTTAATCCCAAACTCCTAATTTATCCCTCCCCCCACATCCTTCCCCTCTGGTAATCGTAAGCTTGTTTTCGAAGGCTGTGAGTCCGTTTCTGTTTTGTAAATAAGTTCATTTGTTTCATTTTTTTTAGATTCTGCATATAAGTGATATCTTATCAATCAATGACTTTTAAGAGTTCCCCTGCCAGCTGCTGCCCCCGCCCGTGGAAGGCCCTTTGGGCATCTGAACTGAGGACCAGAGGACTTCAGGAAAGCAATTCCTCTTTGCTTTAGCTGTTGGCAGACTTTAACGAAAGCAAATTAAATAAAAGCCAATACTGGGACTTTCTTAAATCTTTTCCAAGGCACTTGACCCAGCAGTGGCGCAAATGCAAAGAGCCGGTCCTGCCAAGGCAATGGATGGGTGGCAAAGATGAGCTCGAGGGTCCCAGAGGCCCAGGGCCTAGGACGCACCTCTGCTCCGGGGTCCCCCTGAGGCTGTTCTGAGAGGGGGTGAGGGAGACTCAGCTGCGACTGTAGAAGTACTGTGTCACCTGTAATGACTCCAAAGAGGTGGGGTTCCCAAAGAGGGTGCCACAGGACCCGCAGCCCTTGGGGAGCTAACAGGCACGCGGTGCCTTCTGGGTGACTTGAAAATGTTAAGAAAGCCTCCCTTTGTGCAAAATGTGAAATAATGTAAATGTCCCCTTTCAAAGGTTTAAAATGTGTCATGAATTCCATAACTGCAAATCTGCTGGCTAAATGAGTCATAAACTGGGCTTTCTGTACTGCCCATGTCCGCGCCACCAGAGCTGCTGCATAATCACGCCCTGCGCTCGATCCACGCTGCGGGAAATCGGTCCTGAATTATTCATGTTGTGGGTGTCACAGTAGCTTAAAGAGTGGATGCTCTTGCTGAAACATAATCATCCTGACTTGGGAACAAGCAGCTGTGCTCAAACCTGCTCTCGGCACGTGCCAGCCACCCCATAAATCACTGTGGGGAGGGGCAGAGGGAGAGGACCGTTGAAATCAGGGATCCCAGGCCACATCCAGCCCAATTCCTATCTGGAAATAAAGCTTTATTGGGTCATTGATTTAGGTACTGGCTACGGCTTCTTCCACACGACAGCAGCTGAGTGGAGTCGCTGAGACAGAAAGGAACAGCCTGCAAAGCCTCAAATATTTACTAACTGGTCCTTTCCAGAAAAAATGGCTGACTCCTGGTTTAAATAAAGTCAAGCACGCTTCTTTCTCGCAGGACTTCTCAGGGGCCTTTAAAGTGTTATTAGACAACGTGAACTGCCACACAAGGGATTTCCCAAACCTATTAGATGGAGAACCTTCTCTTCCCTGGGGCATCTCGCAAGCCTGGGGTCCACGAGGCACACTGGCCACACAGGCCCCACTGTGGCCTGCGCACGGCATCCTGGGACTGAGGTTATAGGAGCAGTAGGATGTTGTGATGAGCCCCCCCAGCGTCTGAGTGACCAAGCAGAGAGTTCTGAGATTCCTGAACTTGCCTAGCAATCCATCCTGCCTCCCCCGATCATGAACTCTAGGACACCTCTGTCTGTGTCCCCCCAAATGGCAGCTCCACTCACTGTAGCCAGGAGGAAAGTGCAGCCCAAGGCAGGAGAGCAAAGGTCGCCCGCTTGGAATGCCCACAAGCAGTGTCCTATGGGAGGAAGTCTAGCTCTCGGGTCAGCCGTCCTGCCCAGGGGTGTTTGCAAAACGGGAACCAGTCACCGAGAGCCGCCAGCGAACATGAGTCACTGCTCCCTCAAATCAACAAACAAGGCCGCAGACCCAGACACCAGCTCTCTCCCTGGAGCATCGCCTGCCCCTCAAGGGCCTCAGCCCTGCCTCTCCCAGCCCCGGGGCACTGAGCTGGCAAAGACTGGCAAGTGGAGGCAGCTGCTCCTTCCTCCAGCCTCAGACCTCAGGCACGTCCGGCCACGCACGCCACACCCTGTGCAACCACTGTCCACATCCCCGATGCAGGCCCGGGCAGCGTGGCAGAAGTGCCCACACGCATCGGGCACAGGATCAGGAAAACCCAACCTCTGCCCCGGAGGGCTCATCAGCCAAAGTGAAAGGAATCATGGAGGAACAGGCAAAGTGCTGTGAAAGAGGGGAAATCCAGGAAGGCTTCCTGGATGGTGTGGCTCCTAAGGTGTGCCTGCATAGAGGGTATTGACCAGGGAGACTCCAAGGGCAGAAAGACATATCAGAGAGCGGGACAAACTGCCCAGGGCAGGGAGCAGCGAGCACAGAGCATTCTGAGGAGCGGTTTGTTCCACGTCTGCTTGAAGGCAGCCTCGTGCAGGCTGAAAGACCCTGGGCTGGGCAGCCTGATTGGGGACGAGGGTGGCAAAGGCCCTGACGGCAGGAGGGGAACTGCTGGCAGCAGAGAGGGCTCTTAGGACCTCTGAGCTGGGCAGCAGCGTGATCAGAACTAGCTGTGCCAGCGAACGAGAAGCACTGTGGCTGCTGCTTCCTTTCATCCTCGTGATGCCTTCAGGAGGTGGGCGTGACCCTTATCCCTGCTTTCCTAAGGAAGAGGTTCAGGGAGGTTAACTTGCCCAAGGCCACCCAGCCAGGAAGTGGCAGGGACAGATTTTTTTTTTTTTTTTTTTTTTGCGGTACGCGGGCCTCTCACTGCTGTGGCCTCTCCCGTTGCGGAGCAACAGGCTCCGGACGCGCAGGCTCAGCGGCCATGGCTCACGGGCCCAGCTGCTCCGCGGCATGTGGGATCCTACCGAACCGGGGCACGAATCCACGTCCCCCACATCGGCAGGCGGACTCTCAACCACTGCGCCACCAGGGAAGCCCAAGGACAGATGTTTGAATCCAGACTCTTGACTGCTCTTTCGTAGCCTCTTCCTGCGGGGGAGAAAGAAGACCCAACACGCTGGGCTGTGAGCTGTGCTCCAGCTCTGTTGCTGAATCATTTCCTCCAGTCTGCCCCACCGAACGCTGCACTCGAGCATCAGGAAGGAGGACCCCGCCAGCCCTGACTGTGGTGGTCTTCCTGGAGCTGCTCCTTGGCCAGGCTGGGGGCCTCCAGGAAGCCACTAATGTCAGCTGGTCTCAATCCCCATGGCCTGGCACAGAGCCCGGCACAGAGTAGGCACGCAGTAAATAATTGTTGAATGAACAAATGGTTGAACAGCTGTTTGTAAATAACTAAAACACACGCCATGGCAACCAGCTTTCCTCTCTAATCCATGTGAAAAGAAAAAATGAAGCTCTCCAAATATTTGCGCGGTAATAATCCACTTGAAGTTGAAATATGTTCCCCCAAATTACCCGCCACGTCTGATTTCAAAGAACTTATATTCTTGTAGACTTCAAGATGGAGCATGTCAAATCCTGACAGTCAGGACAAGAGGAGATGTTCAAAACGACAGCAGCCGGCCCCTGACAGCTCCCCGGGCCCCAGGGAAGACACGGGAGGGGAGAAGCTGAGTCTCTCCTCCGGGCTGGTGGGGCTTACACGGCGGCACCAGCTTCTTGGGTTTCCCCATGAGCTGAACATTCCTTCCACTAACCCAGGAATTTGACGCAATAAATCTCATGATTACTGATGGTTCCTCTACTCCAGGTGTGGGCTTATTGGCCAAGGATTAAACATCTCATTCAAGGTGATCTAACTGCATTTCTGGAGAGAGAAAAACAGAGGCAGAAGAATGCAGGGCACACAGCCTGTCCCTGGAGGATAGGCTCATGGGGGATCTGGGTTTCAGAAAACAAAAGATCATGTGTTGCCAGAGACCTGCAGCTGCAGGACCCTCGATGGGACCGTTCGGTCCAGCTGTGCTAGCATGGGTGGGACAGGAAGGGGTTGGAAAACACAGATGAGCCAGGCGGGTGAGGCCCCTGCAGAGCAAGTTGGACTGGGTTCAGGTTCTAGTTCTGCCACTTGCTGGCTCTGTGACCTTGAGAAAGTCACTTAACCTCATGAGTAAAATGGGAATAACAATAAAACCCACCTTGCAATGTCGTTGTGAGGATTATAAGTAATTATACATAAATGGCCATTCTTGTGCCTAGTTTATCATAAAGGCTACTGCCCCGTCTCTCCTTCCAACATCTCTGCTGAAGTTTCCTCTTATTAAAGAAGAAAAAAATACATGTACATGTCCGATAATACCTGGGCCAGGGACTTGGTGTAGTGTCTCAGGCTGTCAAAGAGACGTAAGTGGAGCTGGCAGGCACTCTTCACGGAGGACACTCGCCTCCACACTCCAGGGAAGTGCTTGGCGCTGGAGTTTATTCTAAGCCACGCAGATTCTACTCAGACCACCCATTGTGCCCCCCATTCTGTCAATAAATGTGGCGGGGTTCACACAACGGCCAGGCCCAGTGCTGGGACACAGGGACACTCTGACCTGCTCTCCACCCCCGGGGGCTCACAGCCACGTGGGTTCTGGACCTTGGGACCATCCTGGGGCTGGAACGATGTCCAGGGTCTCAGAGGGCTTTAAGCCCATTCCTACCAGTGGCAATGCTTCCTCCACAAAGAGATTGCCATCCAGTCCTAATAAAATCCCTCCAAGCCCAGAATTTTAATAAGCAGATAAACAGGTGGTATCGTGTTTCTTTTAAAATACATATAAATAATGTTCCCTGAGCAAAGATGCTATGCATCCCCCAATAATCCTGCATCATCCTTCCCCTCCCCCTGAGCCAGCTGGGGCTCTGGGTCCAGTGCTCTGGGGGTGTACCTGACACCATACCAAGAGCATCTCAAAATATTGACACATCTGCTCCCCATGACAACCTGGGAGAGCGGGGGCCGTGAGCACCCTCCTTTTGCGGATGTGGAAACTGAGACATGGAAAAGTGAAGAGACTTGCCCAAGGCCAAGCCAGGCCCTACCCTGACTTCTCTCTCCAAAGGGGCCAGGCTACTGACGCTGGCAAAGAAGAGGTCCACCATGCCATGGCCAGAAGGGCCAAGTCCACATCCACCTGCAGAGTCCCGCAGGAAAGGGCGTCTGGCTCTCACACCTCCCCTCTGTGATCCTGGGTCTATGCTCCTTGACAGTGCAGGGTCCTTGCCCCTCAAGAGCTGACCGGGAAAATAGGGCCCGGTGTTCTGGACAGTGAGAGGGTCCGGGGCTTGAAAGGGAACAAGGAACAGGGTCTCCTCCTCTCAGGATACAGGAGTTAGCAAACACCAATACAGGATACCTAGTGAAATTTGCATTTCAGATAACACATTTTTAACATAAGTAGTCACATGCAGTATTGGGGATATACTAAGAAAGTATTCGTAGTTGATCTGCAATGCAAAGGTAACCGCGTGTCCTCCATTTTTTCTGGCAGCCCTACCCCTCATCTCCCACTACTCCCGATAGCGCTGGTGCAAGCTCAGGATGGGGTTTGGGGCCCAAAATCACACCTCTTCCTACTCTAGGTTATGGTGACCGAATATAATCACATAGGGTGATCGGCAGGGATGAAAGTCGTGGCTTTATGAATATTATCATCAGATTGGAGAACGTGCCCTGCATGTGCAACAGAGTGACCCGGGTCGATGGCGGCTCCCGTCCCCGGCGGTGTGACCCAGCCATATCCCTTCATGTCCGAGCCTTGGTTTCCTTTCCTGCAACTTGGGGCTAATAATGAACCTGCCCTACCTGCTCCCAGAACCGCTGCGTGATGGACCCTCCGTTACATGCACAAGTGCTCCAGGGAAGCTGGAGTCCTAGCGAGTCCTACTGGGTTATAATTTATTCGTGTCACTTTAATAACAATAAATGAACAGGTTGATTCATTTCCTGACTCCGAGGTGCTTCCCTAGCTTTCTCTACCAGCCTAGTTTTCTGCCTGTACACAGAGTTCATGGAAACACTATATTCTGGAGGTGGTTAAAAAGGAAGCGAAGCCATAGCAAATTCGATTTATGTTTCTAATTCCATTTGAAACGACTTTGGCAATAAATAAACCACTCTCTCTGATTCTCTTAAATCAGCATATTTCAGCAGCAAAGTGACATGCTGGAATCAGCAGTGTGCTGCATCTCACTCTGTTGGCCCACCTGTGTCCACAGTGAAGGGACACTGAGGTCTGGCCCAGTGCCAGGCTGCTGGCCTCTGCAAGCTTCAAGATACTGCCAACCGCTTTGGTCCCTGGCTCCGAGGGGCAGTAACTCTCCCCAGCACGAGGCCTGGTGACCTGCTGGGGTCGGCCTCTCTCGGTTCCTCTATGGTTGCAGGGCGCCCAAGGAGGTTTCACTCTGTTGAGTCTGTGAATGGATGTGGGGTGTTCAAGAGGGATGGGGAGGTTTGGGTGGAGATGCCAGCTGAGGCAGGATTCCAGGACTGGCGTGTGAACCAAGGGCCCTGCCCTTTACCTTAAGCAATTACCCGGGGATTGTTGCTGGGTCAGGGATACTGTGAGTTCATGAGCACAGCTAAGCATGGGGCCCTGGAGTCATCCCGGATCAGCCCCCTACTAATCAGAGAGGCTGGGGGGTGCCTGAGCCCAGGATCCCCATTCACTCGCCTGGGTAATGGGGATGATTCTGTTGTCCACCGCTAAGCTGCCATGAAAATGACCTCACAGCATCTGTCATCACCGACTAAAGCACTTAGCACAGGGCCTGGCAGCTGTCAGCTCAACACAACAGATAGAGAGGGCTTCTTACCAGTGGGCAGACACCCTGGGAGCTCAGAGAAGCTATGCACATGTGCACACACACCCTGACACCTAGACACACACACACACACACACACACACACACACACACACGCTGACACTCAGAGGGTTTGAGGTAAGGCCCTGGCACGTGGATGTTTAACAAGCAGCCCAGGTGACTCCAATCACAAGGAAGCCTGAGGCACCACACTAAGGGAAACCGGGGCTCCCCAGCCCTTGGCAGTGTCAGAAACACCTGGAGAGCTTATTACACTGCAGCTGGGGCCCCAGGTCTGCATCTCTAACAAGGCCCCAGGCGATACTGAGGCTGCTGGGCAGGGATCCTCCCTTTAGTGGGGGAATTACTGCAACTGTGCAGGGACATGCAGAGCTCCTTGAAGAGAGGCCAGAGGCTGTGATGATTTGGGGAGGGAGGCAGACATTGGCCACCAGGAGCTCCTCCACCTGCAGCCAGCATCCACCGGTCCCTCCGATCCAGCAAGTACAAAACGATCCAGAAGCAGGCGGGCGTGCCTCACGCCTCCGTCCTCCTCAGTCCTGCACCTGACTGCTCCCCAAGTGGGTCTATTCCAGCAACTACTGCTGTGTGGCCTAAAGCAATGACTTCAGTGTATTCATGGACTGGATTCTACAGGCCGGGAGCTCAGGCAGGGCATCCGGACAACTTGTCTCTGCTCCACAGTATCTGGAGCCGTAGCTGGGAAGACTCAGGACTGGAGTCTGGAATCACCCTGCGGCATCTTCACTCGCATATCTGGCAGGTGGTGCTAATAGCAGCTGGGGCCTCAGCTGCGTCTACTGGACAGAACCCAACATGTACACGTGGCCTCTTCACGTGGCCAGGGCTTCCTCCCAGCATGGCAGCCTCAGGGCAGTCAGATTTTTCTAGAGATGTCAGGGCTCCCCGGAGAACCTCACTCTGTTACTTCCACCCCATTCTGGCACCTAGAAGATCAGCCCAATGCAAGGGCAGGGATATCAGTGCCAGCCCTCCATGGGAAGAGTGCCACAGAACTCACAGACATGTTTCAAAGCCACCCACCAAGTGCCTCCAGGGACCTCCCTGGCGGTCCAGTGGTTAGGGCTCCGCACTTCCACTGCAGGGGGCAGTTTGGATCCCTGGTCGGGGAACTAAGATCCCGCAAGCAAGCCGTGCAGCACGGCCAAAAATAATAAAATAAAATAGAATAAAATAAAATGTGTCTCCAGAAGGCACTCTCCCCTTCAGCCCCCAGCCTCCACCTTGGTCTGGGGGCTCCCTGTCTCCCATCAGGGCTTTTGAAACACCTTCGTTGTTGGTCTCCCCACCTCCAGCCTTGCCCTCCAGGCCAGCCATCACCGGCAGGGATGTCCATAACAAAAACAGATCCAGTCGCTTCCTACCCGGTCTCCTCTGGCAGAGCCAGTGGTCTGACTCGCAGCATTCCTTTCTCCCAGCCTCATGGCCTCCCAGTCTCTGCTCTAATCACGTTGCATTCCAAACCTTCCACTCACCTTCCTGCTCTGCCACCTTCACACAAGCTGGTTTCTCTACAGGGAAATGCCCCTTCTTCCCCTATGCGGATCCTAGCAAACTCCTATTCATCCTTCAAAATCCAGCTCCAACCTCACATCCTCTGTGATGCCGTCTCCAACCCATTTATGATTATAATTGGGTGCAGATCAAAGGTTCCCAGTCTTAGCTGCACACTGGAATCACCCGGGGAGCTTTGACATATATTGATAGCTGGCTGCCACCGCCAGACATGCCGATTTAGTGGACTGGGTGCAACCTGAGCATGGGAACTTTTAAAACTCCCAGAAGATTCTAGGGTGCAGCTAAGGTTAAGAACTGCTTGTATAGACCAATGGCTCACAATATGGCTGCACATGAAAACATCTGGGGATTTTGAAAAGCATGCCTTTTCCCCAGGGCCCTACCTCAAAGCTATCAAATCAGAATCTATAGGGGTGGGGCCCAGACAATGTAATGGGTCCTTTATGAAACCTCCCAAGATGATTATGTAGCCAGGGTGGAGACACACGGGGGGCAGGTTCTAGCTCTCATTCACAGCATGACATCATGGGGCATATGCTCAAAACCTCCATCTAATTTTCAATTTATAAGATGATCTTTATCCTAGAAGTGCACAAGGTCAGTCTGTTGAGTTTTTATAGAACACATCACGAGGCACTTTCCAATTTTAAAACCAATAAATGAATGCAAAATATGAATAATTTAAATGTCAACTTCATGCACATAATAGATCTTCAATAAATATTCATTGAATGAATTAATCAGTCAATCAATCAATACAGTCCTAGTTTTAGAGCTGTCCAGAACACTTCTACACCCCTCCCCAGACTGTGAGCTCCCTGAGGGCAGGCCTGGGACCCCAGCGCCCAAGCAAGGACATTTGATGAATGAAGCAATGACTCTGCACCCAAAGCAAAAGGGCCCTGAATGTTTACGGCTGTCTCTCTATTTTCTAGGTGTGCCATGAATTACTAGATGAACAGGGGAAATGCAAATATGTCATTTGCATTTGAAAGGATGACAACGTTACAATTTAATTATGGAAAAATTATTGGTTATTGTGCTTTTTTAGAGGCCTGGGGAGAAGCCCAGACATGGCTTTTCAACTTGACAAGAAGCCAAAGGCTCAAAGCCCAGACACGCATGGAGTCAGGTCAGGTGCCCAGCGCTGCTCCATGCACCGTCCCCCACAATGCGGTGGCTCAGCCTTTCCTAAGCAGCCCTCGCTGGGGCCGTGGCCTCTGCTCCATGGCTGGTGGAGGGTGGATGGTGGAACCGTGGCCTGTGCAGCTCCCCTGTCTTGTGACCTCAGCTGATTTGGCCCCTTAATGGTGAGAATATTCTTCCCCAAAGCCCCCCACCAGCATGGAGCTGCAGCCCAGTGGTAAAGAGGAAGAGATCTCAATCAGACATCCAGGGTTCCAGTGCCTGGTCCACCACCTATTAGCTGTGTGACTAGGGCAAATCACTGAGCCTCTCTGAGCTCCAGTTTCCCCGCCTATACAACAACATCGATGTAGTACCCGCCCCAAAGGTCACTATGAGATGAAGATGGAGTGATGTCTACAGAGCCTGAACACCAGGCCTGGTGTGGAAAAAGGGATCGGGATTTGACAGGTGACAGCACAGAGGTTGAGCGCTCAGATTCCAGGCTGCCTGTTAGTCACTGTGCCACTTGGAGCAAGTCGCTTACCTTGGTAAGACTCAGTTTTTACATCTGTAAAATGGGCCCAAGAGCAGAACTCATCACAAGATCACTGAGATGTGCTAGTGCCATGAAGGACAAATCATGGTCACTGGCTTGCGCTGAACACTCAGTATTAGCTGTCAGAATTATTTCCACTTTTTTAGTACTATGGTTATTGATAACTGCCATTTCTTATAATAGTAAGGAGCTGACTCTTCTCCTGGCAAGGGTACGGTCATGGTTTGTGTGCTGACAGCACCCTAGAGACTTACAAAAAGCACTCCCCCAACCAACGCAGGCCCCACCAGAACTCTGATGTAACTGTTTTCTAATCAGGGGAAAAACATGGTCCACAGGAGGTGGACAGAGAGGGGAGTTGCATGTCACAGGCCTGTGTCTGCCCTTGCATAACCTGCCACCACCAAGGCTGGAGCGAAGGACAAATTCAGGCCCCCATGTGGGATGACAGCCCCTTTTCCCACTTATAACCTGGGCCACCTCGGCAAACAAACAGCTCATTGCACCAAGCCTAGAGGGGGAGTGAGAGTCCGCAGGCAGCCTCCCTCTGGAAGCATCCTAGGCCCCGCCTTCTCCTCCCATGCCCCGGAAGCAACCTGTGGGCCAGGTGGGAACATGTGTCCAGGACAAGGTCTGAGTCAGGGCGACGCAGACCAGGCCACCTCCAGCCCTGCCTGGACACAAGACTCCTTCCCAAGTGCACACGAGTCCTGGTACAGGTAAGAGAAAGGAAGACAGAACATTCTTTGGCAAAGTGTGGCATCCTCGGGACTTCCCTGGCAGTCCAGTAGTTAGGACTCTGCACTTCCACTGCAGGGCCACAGGTTTGATCCCTGGTTAGGGAACTAAGATCCCGCAAGCCACATGGTGTGGCCAAAAAAATAAATAAAAGTGTGGCATCCTCCACCCACCTGTGTGCACCCAGGTGGCAATGTCCTTGAACAAAGGCCAGAGGGCCACCTTCTCCCAGTCTACTGTGTGGACAAGATCAGCCTTTATCTGCAGTCAGGACCATGGGGCAGTGCAGCTGTTCAGCAAATCATGACTTTCCTGAAGCAGCCAAGGCCAGCTTCCCCAGAACTCCAGGCAGCCGCGTGGCATCTCAGAGCACACAACCCAGAAGGAACACGGGAAGGAGAACAGTTAGCAGCACGTGTCCTAAGACATGGGCTCCATCTGGGCTGAGCGTGGCCCGCCACGGTGACTCTGACGGCTTCGCCTCCCTGTGCCTGTGAGACGTGGATAAGGTAATTAATGCTGGACCCCTCCACGTGCAGCGAAAATAAACATGCCGGTGCAAACTCTGGAGTGCTGGCGGGAGCTAGTGATCACTGGCGGCCCTCCCGCCGGCCCTGGGGGAGCCCCAGCTGAGGAGGGTAAACTTGAATCTGGGCTCCTGGGAGCAGTAACTCAGAGCAGCTCTCCGAAAACGTGAAATGTCTGCGGTGTCTCTGTTTGGCCTTCAGAGTTCACGCAGACTCTATGTTTAATTCATAATATCTTTGTTTCAGTAAAATGGTGTTTTAAGTTCGTTTCCGTCTGGTACATTGATGTACCTGGTAAATCGATGTCCCAGAAAGCTGCGACTGGGGAGGTGAACCCCACCCCCGTGCCGCCAACAAAGGCTGCTCGGCACCGAGAGATGAAGCCCCGGACGCCTCCCAGCAGGCTCATGTGGGTGTCCCTCCCACCCACCCCCGGGCCCTGAGCAGTCAGGGGCTGCCTCTGGCATGTGGTCCCCACAGCCCTACCCCAGACAGGCCTGGCTGCATGTGGGTGAGACTCTGAACAGCTTCTCACTGAATTAACCCGGAAACCTGGCCTCCTGGTCCAGCCTGTGGGAAACAGCCTTGTGAGGCTCATCTGGGCACGGGGTCTAGGAGACACTCAAGTCCAGCTTGCCTCCTCCAGAAAAGGAAGCCGAGGTTACCAGGCCTGCGCCATTTCTGCCTCCCACTGTGGGTGATCCCATTAAGTCTGAGCCACAGCCTGGCTGGGAGCCCGGGAGAGCAAGTCTCATGCGAGGTTATGGGAAAGGGGAGGCTGGCTTCAAGTTGTGGGGAGGGCTCCCCGTCCTTGTAGCCCCCACTCCAGGTCCCAGGCCCAGATGCACCGGAAGAGCTGCACTGGCCCCCATGGCGGTGGTGCGATGCTGCCTGCTGGGCTGTTGGCACAAGTCTGAGAGGGCGAGGTTACCCAGAGTGCCCTCCTCCTGATGCTGGAACCACGTCTCCTGTCTTTCAAAAGCTTAGATTTGGGAACCAGGCGAACTGGGCTCAGATCCCAGCATGTGGCCTTGGGCTCGGCCATCCAGTCTCTGGGAGGAGCTCAGGGGAAATCACCAGCTCCCTGGATTGGACCCCAATAGCCACTACCAGGTGAGCGCCTCAGGGAGCTGTGGGCAGCCCACTTGCTACCAAAAGAGGGTCTTCACAGGGAGGAGAGCGTCACATGCCCGTCTAAGAGCTGCTGCCAGATCTCCCTCGCAGGAGAACCCCAACCAGACAGCCGTGTGCACCCTCATGAGCTATGGGGCCAGCCCGCCTCCCCCAGAGGGAGGGCCTTAGGCAGGGAGCCCAGGCCACAGATATGGGGCCCTGAGAAGGAGGCACCTTCGGCCTCCACAAAGCAAGAGCTGCTCCCAGGTATGGGCTGCCAAAATGCCAGAGCCGGTAGCGTTCCTGTGAAGATAGATGAGACGCTCCTCAGCCCAGTAATGTTAGTTTATCACCATCATCCTCTTCATCACCATCCCCATCATCATCATCGTTACGGATCCCGCACCCAGACCCCATCAGAGACCAGCCTCTGCTCCTGGCTCAGCCCCGAATAACTCTGGGATGTTGCTGGGCCTCCCTTGCTCTCAGTCCCCTTCCCCTCTCCCAGCGCTCCATTAATTGTGGAGTCCCTAGTTTAAAATGAAAATGTGGGACCGCTTGTCCAAAAACCAGGGAAAAAACGCCATTATAGGTAAGAAAATACAAAGTTTTCTCCTGTCTTTCACGTATCTCTCTCTCTGTCTTTGTCTCTCGACTTGTCATGGCATTTTTTTATTTGCTATTTAATGCTGTTCTAAGTACAGAATAATTAATAATTTTTAATCACTAACATGAACACTACCATTCATCACTATATTGTGCAATATCAGTTTTAAATGCAAATATAAGAGCATCTAACTCGTATTTGGAATCACTGAAATTACACACTCCGTATTCGGTACTTTGTACACACGTATGTAGATGTGTCCCTACCAGAAGGGTGAAAACACTGCACAAAACTCAACGGGCTGTTTTTCACTCCTTGATGTTCGCCCCGCACTCTGCCTCAGCCTTCCTGCTGAGTAAGGAAGGACGGAAAGGAAAGAGACTGCGGTTGTCCTGTCTCTCCCTTTTCCTCTGTGCCATCAGCTTCGTGTAAGCGCTTGACTAACACAGGGACATAATCTAAGTACGAAAGGATAAGACAGGGTCACTTGGTCGCTCGTGTTCCTGCATTCAAAGCAGGTCCTGGTGTGAACCGAGAGTGTGGCCTCATGGGGATGTCAGCGCCCTCGCTCATCTAATCTGTGACGTGTGCTCACGGGGCTTCAGGAACGCTATCTGCAAGCGGGCAGAGAGGAAGAACGACACGTAACCTGCACAGACCTGCTCTGCTCATGCACGTGCTCTGTGGTCCCATCAGATCTCATTTACAAAACGTAAGTTCAAAGATAATAGTATTCGGGGGCTTCCCTGGTGGCGCAGTGGTTGAGAGTCCGCCTGCCGATGCAGGGGACGCGGGTTCGTGTCCCAATCCGGGAGGATTCCACATGCCGCGGAGCGGCTGGGCCCGTGAGCCATGGCCGCTGAGCCTGCGCGTCCGGAGCCTGTGCTCCGCAACGGGAGAGGCCACAGCAGTGAGAGGCCCGTGTACCACCAAAAAAAAAAAAAAAAAAAGATAATAGTATTTGGGACTTCCCTGGTGGTCCAGTGGTTAAGACTCCACGCTCCCAATGCAGGGGACCCAGGTTCCATCCCTGGTCAGGGAACTAGATCCCGCGTGCCGCAACTAAAAAGATCCCACACGCGGCAACCAAGATCCCTCGTGCCGCAACTAAGACCCAGCCAAATAAGTAAAAATAAATAAATATTTTTTGAAAAGATAATAGTATTCAAATTTCGAGATGGCAGCATAAGAGCATTAAGTCAAGCGCGGGCCCTTCTGAGCCGCCTCTGCCGTGACGTGGGCAGAACGCGCTTGGGCTTGCTTGCCTGAGGATGGGGGAGGATCGCACGCAAGGGAGGTGGTAGAAATGCATTGTCAACGGTGACTCCCGAGCCCACTGGGGATGTCATGCCCCCCGGAGAGAGGCAGGCAGGCACCCTGAGCACAGCCAGCATCTGGGCGGAGCTGCAGGAACAGCTCTGTCTCCGGCCAGGAGTGGATAGCAGGGAGCTAATTTTGGTTCTAGATGAGCTTGGACGACACAAAATCCATTTCCTTCCAGAGTCGGAACTGTTTTAGTCACCCAGCGAGTTCAGAGCCGTACCACGTTTCTCCCAGTGGCTGTCAGGCCGTAAACCAAACATCGCTGTCTGCAGCCTGTGTGCCCAGAGGTCAAAAGCAGCTTGCTCTCAGAGCCTCTGCCAACAGAAGGTGGGTTCTGCTGCATGTGCTGGGACCACCGGCCATCCGCACCTGCAGATCTTGGAACCAGCATCCGACAATGGATGTCTGGTGACAGCTCTTCTGCCCAGCTGTTCCATCCTTGGTCACCCATTTCCTCTCAACGAGCTGGTCCCCTCGCATCAGAACTCAGCTGAGAAGTGAGGACATAGCGGAGAGCCTTTGCCTGTGTCAGCTGAATGGTCATGTATTCTCACCTAGGAAGATGATTTCACACTCTCCTCTCTTCTCTCCAGGAAGCAGACAGGCCCCGTGGGCACAGGTGCTGGGCTCAGATGGCACAGCATGGGAGGGTCTGAGCTGTGCCACGGATCCGTCCAGCTCAACAGGAGACCGACATCCAGAGGTCCCAGGTCCTCCACCCCCAGCCACGGAGCCTGGATCCATCCCCGACGCAGGGGGCAGCCACCAAAACTCGGGTACGTTTCCTGAGCTGTAAACTGGGAGTAACGATGACCACACAGACACTGCACAGCCTCCCAGCCCCGGGGAAAAGGAGTGCCCTGATCCCACTTCTTGTGGATGCACCTGAGGCTTAGAAAAGTGAAGTGACCAAAATCTCACTGTCTCAGGTTTACACACGGGGAAATCAAGGCTTGGAGAGGTTAAGCAAGCTGAGGTCACCCCCACGTCTGCGGAACGCCTAAGCCCACGTCCAGCTTGGAGTAAGTGTCGGGAACACGTCAGCTCACCCGTGTGATGGGGCATCGTAGCCTTTACTGCGGGACACCAAGGTAGGCGGCTGCCGCTCGCTTTAGACACAGTTATGGAAAAAAGGGCAACTCGGAGTGAGGAAGTCCAGCCTGTCCACCTGCAGTGCCCCCCCGTGCCCAGCCAGACTGAGACAGCAGAGCCATTCAGTCTGTGTGATGGAGGGAGACAGGGAGGGGTGGATGAAGCAGATACTACGCACCCCTGTGCTCTCCCTCCTTCTCCCCCAGCCCCAGAGAGGGTGGGGCTCAGACTCTACTCCTCCGTCTACCCTCTCTTGGGAGGTTGGTTGTCCTCTGGGCCCCCAGCCTCCCTGGCTGTGATGCTGGTACCCAGGACTGCATTTCTACCCTCCAGCTAGAAAGTGGCCTCCAGCCACGCCTCTCACCTCAGCCTCCACACATCCGGGAGGCATTCTCCCCTCTGCCCTGTCCAGCTCTACCCCAGCGTGCGCGCGCGCGCACACATACACACACACACACACACACACACACACACACACGTCTCTGTTTCTATGTTGGCCCCTCTGACAATTTGATGCCTCCTTCTCCCTCCGGCCCACAAGTTTTGCCCATCCTTCTGTCCCAGACTCTCTCCAGCCTCATGTCCTTCTCTCTCATGATGCCGCAGTCTGGGCTTCAGAATCATAAGCGTCCTAATTCCTGCTCAGGCTTTACACCCCCAGCTCTGAGCCCCAGCTCCCTGTCTGATGATGGTGCATCCCTCCTACATCAGAGGGTGGTAGGGTATGTGCGTAAGTGCTTGGCCTGTTGGGGCCCCAATGGCCTGACTACTCCGAACCTATTCACACCGATGTAAAACCAACCAGTCAACATGCTGGACCTGTCAGGAGCCCTCCCACACTGGGGAGAAGACTCTGGGGGAAATGTCAGGATTTACTAGGAATTCTAGAAAAAATAATAATAAAATGGAGAAAATGTATAAATTATATGAGTATTAGAATAACATTCCCCAGTGCTAAAGGAATATATAAATCTTCAGGTTGATGGGGCCCACTGTGCAAGCAGAAATCCCAGCAGAATGACTGCGCTAGAGGCAAAGAAACACTCACGACCTGCAGACGTTCACCACCCCGGTTCTCCCTTCACAGAGAACCCCAGAGCACAGAAGGCAAGAACCAGGGTGAGCAAACAGATTCAAAGAATGGAAGGAACTTCTAAAAGATGAATGTCCTTAGAGAAATTCAAGAAGATAACATGGTCCTAAAAAGAGAACAGGTTGTGCTTAAAATGGAGCAATTAGAGATCAAGAAAGAGTTCGCAGACTTATGGTTACCAGGGGGGAAAGCTGGGGGAAGGGATAGTCAGGGAGTTTAGGATTGACATGTACACTCTGCTGTATTTAAAATGGATAACCAACAAGGACCTACTGCATAGCACAGGGGACTCTACTCAACATTATATAACAACCTAAATGGGGAAAGAATTTGAAAAAGAACAGATCCATGTATATGTATAACTGAATCACTTTGCTGTACACCTGAAACTAACACAACATTGTTAATCGACTCTACTCCAATATAAAATAAAAAGTTAAAAAAAAAAAAGTTCTTAGAAATGCCATTGCTAGAACGAAAAAACCTGAGGTTCAGGAAATCTCTCAGAATGTGTATCAAGAAGACAGAGGATAATATGAGAGAAAATATATGAGGTGCATAAGATCAACCTAAAAAGATCAACCTATTAAGAATTCTAGGAAAAAATAAAAGGAAGAAAATATATAAATTATACAAATGATAGAATACCATCCCCAAGCACTGAAGGAACATGCACGTCTTCAGGTCAATAGAACACACCAGGTACCAAGAAGAATGAATGAAAAAAGACCCACTCCCGGACACATTCTCCTGAAAACTGGAACTCCAGGAGGAACAAGAAGATTCTAAAAGCTTCCAGACAAGAAAAACAGATTATCTGCAAAGGAATTATAATCACCTTTGACATGTGACTTTTCATTAGCAACACTGGAAACTAGAAGACGAAGACTGATACCCCAGAATCCTTATTAAAGAAATAAAATTCTAAACTTATAATGCTAACTTTTCTTTTAAAAACTAATAAGTGTAGGGACAACATAAATCTTTTGAGACATAAAAATACTTAGAAAATTTACATACCAAATATTCTGTTTTGAAAAACGTTCTCTCAGGATATTCTCCAGCAAATAAAAAAGTAATCCACGGAATTTTTTAAAATGGGAATTCTAAAACAGAATAGACTTAGCTTTGCATTTGGGGCTCTTCAAAATTCCAATCGCGCATGCCAAACTACATAGTAATTAAAAGTTTAGCTTACTGTATTTTATTCCAGCAAAATATCTTTATCTACGGCAAACTCATTTCTCTACCCACTCATATACTGTCTAGATAGTATTTCCCAGGTATAAAATCAGACACCAATTCTTTGCTCAGCTAGAAAGGATTGGCTGTCTCCCTGGAATATAGACTTCCCGGCATCCCCAGGTCTTCAATAACTTTTTAAAAATATGTACTTTTTTATTCGGTCATTTCTTAGTATTTCCTCGAGAGAGATAGGCTATTACCATTTTCTACATCCTAATAAATGTGAGACTCAAATCTTATTCATTTTCAATTCCAAACTGTCATATTCATGCACAAAAAGTGGCGCTATCATTGTTCACATGTTGACGTCATTAGGGAAACTATACAAAGAGTTAAAATAATGCAAGTTTTATTTCAGTGTCGTAAGATTTCCTCAAATAGAAAAATCAATTAATTCCAATAATGTTTCCTTTTTTTTTCATCCAAGTCATGGACCCAGAAAAAAGCTTTTGGAAGTTTTCTTAATTAATTGAGCATCATCTGAGACTATTATGAATACTATTGTGCAATTGACATTAAGCTAAATAGTACTTGATTTGCAATGAAAATACAAATATAGTTTTTGGTGGAGCACAGTGTCATGGTAAAAAAAAAAAATCCTTACTAAATTAAGAAACCTATGAAGCAGAAATTTACTTGGAATTGTTGATGGTACACATATAATTCCTACTGGACCCAAATAAGCTGGTATTCTACCAATATAAGTAAAAGCTGTAGTTGGCAACATTTTGTGACAACACTGATGAAGTTTAAAAAAGAAGAAGAAAAAACATGCTTCAGCGTGGCTTAATGTGCTTTGTCTCTGCTACCTGCCATCTATCAGATTTTAGAACAGTTGGAACTTTTGAAGTCAGTCTCAGCGCCCTACAACAATATTGAACTTTTTGGTAAATGAGTTCTCTAAATTTTGGATGCATGTTGTTCCAAAAAATTAGAAAACCTTGATTATTTAACACTTGGATTTTTAGTTTCTGAAGCTCTGAAAGAATTACATTAATTGAAAACAACGCTTGCAAATAAAAAGACATTGGAATTTATCCCTAAAGAGTACGGGGGAAGGGAACACATTAATTAATGAGAGCTCAATATTGAAATTCTATAAGGGTACTTCAGAACATCTTGACTTGTAAGAAGAATCTTTTGATGGAGTTTCTATTTTTAATTAGAAGAAATTACATTCTGTCCCAGAAGGGCAGGAGATTGAAAAAACCTACCATCTTGCAGCATCTAAATTTAATGAAGCATTCAAAAGAATCATAAACACAATTTGATGAGTTTTGTCTTGTAAAAATATTTGCTGAAGAAAGGTATTCTGGGAAGAGGCAAAAAGACAGTATCTGGGAGCCGAAGTCGGCCAAGCGCCGGCGGCAGGGGATTGTGGGAAAAGATGGCGGCCGCCGTTCACCCCCCAGTTGTCCAGGCCCTGCCAATGTCACGTCGCATGGGGTCACAAGTGATCATCTCCTACCGGGGTGAGCCATATGATACCATGCACCTTCGCCCCATGGGTGACCTGGGCCAGATTATCTTTCTGGAATGGAAAGGGAGAGACAAGGACTCCATCCTAAGAGCTGTGGAGCACAGCAACGTGGTCATCAATCTCGTTGGGCGAGAATGGGAAACCAAAAACTTTGACTTTGAGGATGTTTTTGTAAAGATTCCCCAAGCAATCGCTCAAGTGTCCAAGCAAGTTAGAGTTGAAAATTTTATTCACGTTTCACATCTGAATGCCAATATTCAAAGCCCTTCTAAATATCTGAGAAATAAGGCTGCTGGAGAGAAAGAAGTGAGAGACACATTTCCAGAAGCTACCATCATAAAGGCATCGGACATCTTTGGAAGAGAGAATAGATTCCTCAATCATTTTGCAAGTATTCAAGGGTTTGGTGTTGTCCCTCTTTTTCCTTGGGCAAGAAGACAGTGAAACAACCAATATATATTGTGGATGTCACCAAAGGAATTGTTAATGCAGTTAAGGATCCACATGCCAGAGGGAAAACTTTTGCCTTTGTTGGGCCCAGTTGGTACGTCCTCTTTGACCTGGTACAGTACGTCTTTGCCATGGCTCACAGACCCTTCCTGGCATACCCTTTGCCACATTTTGCATATCGATGGCTAGGTCGACTCTTTGAAATGAGTCCGTTTGAGCCCTGGACCACGAGGGATAAAGTGGAGCGAGTTCACATCACAGACATGACCCTGCCTCACCTGCCCGGCTTGGAAGACCTGGGTATACAGGCCACGCCCCTGGAGCTCAAGGCCATCGAGGTGCTGCGGGGTCACCACACGCACCGCTGGCTGTCTTCTGAGATTGAAGATGTGAAGCCGGCCAAGACAGTCACTGTTTCGTGGCCCCTGAGCTGCCCTTGGTTTTTGATGTCATTCAGGTCACTAGCGACCAGACCACCTTTGGCAGAGAATCCTGTACATAGTGCATAAGAGCCCCTATTAAAATATCTGTGATCAAAAAAAAAAAAAAAAAAGACAGTACGGCTTCCCTGGTGGCACAGTGGTTGAGAGTCCGCCTGCTGATGCAGGGGACGTGGGTTCGTGCCCCGGTCCGGAAAGATCCCACATGCCGCGGAGCGGCTCAGCCCGTGAGCCATGGCCACTGAGCCTGCGCGTCCAGAGCCTGTGCTCCGCAACGGGTGAGGCCACAACAGTGAGAGGCCCGCGCAAAAAAAAATAAAAACAAAAACAAAAGATAGTACCTGGTAAAATATTTAGGCGGAAAGATTTTCACATTTTAATGCCAAAAAGTAGCATTGAGAACATCCTTCATTTTTCCCAAGCCCACTAGGTACCCTAACACCTATAGAGAGAATATTTTCCCAATTAAGAATATTATAGTCTACCATAAAGAGTAGATTAAAGGTGTCAATAATTTCAAATTTACTAATCACAAAATATTTCTTTGAAGAATATTTATGGGAAATTTTGCGAAAAAAAATTAAAGTGATGAGGCCATATCAGGAAAAACACTGAATACCATTGACATCATGTTAGAGACAGACATGCCTTAAGAAACTGATTAAAGTACACTATTCTGTTTTTTTTGTTATTTATATTCAGATAATCAATATAAAGAACTGTTTTGTTTTGGTTTTTAATTTTATTTATTTATTTTTGGCTGCGTTGGGTCTTTGTTGCTGCATGCGGGCTTTTCTCTAGTTGCTGCGAGCGGGGGCTACTCTTCGTTGCAGTGCTCGGGCTTCTCATTGCAGTGGTTTCTCCTGTTGTGGAGGAAGGGCTCTAGGAGCGTGGGCTTCAGTAGTTGCCGCACGCAGGCTCAGTAGTTGTGGCTCGCGGGCTCTAGAGCACAGACTCAGTAGTTGTGGCACACAGGCTTCGTTGCTCCGTGGCATGTGGGGTCTTCCCAGACCAGGGCTCGAACCCGTGTCCCTTGCATTGGCAAGCAATTCTTAACTACTACACCACCAGGGAAGCCCTAAAGAACTGTTTTTTAATTTTACTCTATTGTACATAAATATATGTTACTTACGTTTTAGAAAAAACTTTAGTATTGAAAATAGTTTTTAATAGAACTATTTATAGTACCAACATAATAAAACCAATCTGTCAGTCAAGAAATAAATATTTTCAAGACCTAAAAAATTTTATTTTATTTATTTATTTATTTTGACTGCATTGGGTCTTCATTGTGTTTGTGGGCTTTCTCTAGTTGCAGCGAATGGAGACTACTCTTTGTTGCCGTGCGCAGGCTTCTCATTGTGGTGGCTTCTCTTATTGCTGAGCACGGGCTCTAGGCATGCAGGCTTCAGCAGCTGCAGCATGCGGGCTCAATAGTTGGGGCACAGAGGCCCTAGAGCACACGGGCTTCAATAGTTGCGGTGCGTAGGCTCAGTAATTGCAGTGCACAGGCTCTAGGGCATGCGCACTTCAGTAGTTGTGGCTCACGGGCTCAGTAGTTGTGGCACATGGGCTTAGTTGCTCCATGGCATGTGGGATCTTCCCCGACCAGGGATCGAACCCGTGTCCCCTGCATTGGCAGGCAGATTCTTAACCATTGTGCCACCAGGGAAGTCCCTTTAATTATTTTAGAATCTCCTTTCCCCCTCAAAAGCCTTGACTTGGTGTCATCAATAAAATATATGGTCACTCTAGCCAAGAAGGATAAGGAGGCATACTAGTTCTCTGTTGCTGTGTAACACATTACCCCAAAGCTTAACCGCATGAAACAGCCAAGGGTTATTGTCTCACAGTAGAGAGAGGATACCATGTGGCTCAAGAATCTAGATGTGCTTCAACTGGACGCTTCTGGTGAGGCAGCAGTAAAGCTGTCAGCCAGGCCTACAGTTAGCTCTCAAGGCTTGACCCAGGCTGGGAAATCCGTTTCCAAGCCGACTTGTGTGGCAGTCAGCAGGCTTCAGAAGATGTGCCTGCAGGCTTGCGGTGCAGTTGTGGGCCTGTATTAGTCAGTACGGGCTGCTATAACAAGTACCACAGACTGGCAGCTTATACAACGGTTCTGGAGGCAGGAAGTCTGGGATTGAGGTGCCCGCAGGGTTGTTTCTCCTCAGGCCTCTCTCCTTGACTTGTAGTCGGTCATCTTCTCCCTGTGCCCTCACACAGTCCTCCCTCTGTGTTTTTAGGTCTGCATCCTAATCTCTTCTTATAAGGATACTGGATCCGTCATATTGGATCAGGGCCCACCCTAAAAGCTTCATTTTAACCTAATTACCTCTTTAAAGACTCCATCTCCAAATACAGTCATGTTCTGAGGTCCTGAGGGTTAGGACGTCAACACATAAATTTTGAAGGAATAGCATTCAGCCCATGGCAGGGCCTTTCCACCTGAGGGTCCCCATAGCATGGAAGCTTGTGATTCAAGATTGGGAAGAGAGAGAGAGAAGAGAGACTCAAGACAGCAAGACAGAAGCTGCCGTCTTTTATAATTTGATCTCAGAAGTCACACCCCATCTTGTCTGCTATATTCTATTGTTAGAAGAGAATCAGTGAGTCCAGAGCAGGACAGGGTTCACAAGAGCAGGGTCTCAGGAGGCAGCCATCTTGGAGGCGGCCTTCCACAGTCCGTAAGCTTCTCTCTCCAAACCCACTGGAGGGACCTAGACTGAGAGTGGAAAGGCAGTTTATCCTGCCTCATCTCTAGGGAGACTGTAGGAAGGCTGGAAAACACGTCAGCCTCTCTGGCTGCCCAGCATGACTAAAAGATGGCGGCCGACCGACAGCAGGCGTGTCTGCACAGCTCTCCGGGCGGCTCCTCAGCAAATTCTGAGCTGGAAGCCGTGCGGGAGGCTGGTTCAGCTCCAGGCGGAGAGCTCAAGGCTGTTCTCCCTCGATGGCACGTAGCCTTGTGTGTGAAGTCATATCCCGGAGCCTCACCAAGGCCTCCAGCTGCGCAAACCACCTCCACGTGGGGGTTCCCCCTCTCCGTGGGGTTTCTCCACGCATCTTCCTTACTCTGGACCCCAACTCAGCCAATAGTCTTCATTTGTTCTCTAGACGAGTCCTCCCTCCACTAGCTCAGCCCCTGGTGTTTGCTTAACCATTTCAGGACACACACGTCACCCTCATCTCAGATGCTGACAGACAACCTGCTTCTCCTTCATGATGTTCACACAGCAGCCCACGCTCACAGCAACCCTGCTGCCTCCCAGGTGGAACCATTTCAAAGTCGTTGTAAAGCGACAGGGTAGGAAACACAGGGTCTGAGATGACTGAGGACTGTCCCCTCACAGACAGGCGGGCTGACAGGTAGGAAACCAAGAGTAAGGTGCTCCAGGCAAAGCCGTCACGGACGGGGGTGTGGGAACCCCAAGCAATCCAGGGTGGCCGGCCTTTAGGGCAGTAGAGTAGGGGAAGGTAGGGAGGGAGGTTGGGGGTGCTTTGGATAACAAGGAACAGGGTGCTGAGTGCAGGTCTCCTAGTCTCTCCTGGCAAAGCTCCTGGGAGCAGGACTCAGCATTCTCTTCATCTCTGCGTGCCCCCCTCTCCCGTCACACACACACACACACACACACACACCACATACACACACACACACACACACACATGCCAAGCACAGTCACATAGACACAACTCACCCACACTCACACGCATACACACAGACACTCATATACAGTTACAATCTCGAACACATACACACGTGTCCACACACATACACCATCGCCCACAAGCACGGACACACAATACACAAGTCACATATACTTGCACACACATCCACAATGCACACTCACACATCACTACTCATGCATCCACATGTGCTCTCTCTCTCTGACACACACACACACACACACACACACACACACACACACCCCACCAGCAGCCTCCCAGCCCTAGCATGTGGCTGGTGCTCAGTCAGGGTTGACTGCATTGATGAAACATTAAATCAGGGGAAATTGTGTTTGGGGATCCTTTTTTCCAATTAATCTTTCCAGTTGTTTAACATCAGCTCCTAAGGAATTCGCTGTGAGTGTTCAGAGCCCTAAACTCATGCTTCTCAAAATTAGAGAAAGATAGGACTTCCCTGGTGGCGCAGTGGTTAAGAATCCGCCTGCCAATGCAGGGGACACAGGTTCGAGCCCTGGTCCGGGAAGAGCCCACATGCTGTGGAGCAACTAAGCCCGTGCGCCACAACTACCGAGCCTGCGCTCTAGAGCCGGAGAGCCACAACTACTGAGCCTGCGTGCCGCAACTACTGAAGCCCACGTGCCTAGAAGCCCGTGCTCCGCAACAAGAGAAGCCACCAACCGCAATGAGAAGCTCCCACATTGCAACGAAGAGTAGCCCCCGCTCGCCGCAACTAGAGAAAGCCCGCGCGCAGCAACCAAGACCCAACGCAACCAAAAATATAATTAATTAATTTTTTTAAAAAAATTAGAGAAAGATCATTTCTCTTTCCCGCAATTGCATCTGAACTGACCATGCTTTAGGAGATTTTTTTCATGAAATATGACTCTTTAAATCAGGCCATGTCTAAGTCTTATACTTCACTTAAGCACTTGGGTGAGGGGGAAATACAAGAGATTCTCTCCAAGCAAAGCACTTCTCCACGTTTGGGGGGGATCCTTTTAAGGAAAGGGGAAAGTATTGGGAACACAGTCCATGGCTCAACGTCCACCACTTTACGGGCTGCAGCTTCCAGCCACCACCCCAAACGGAGCCCTGGGAATGGCACACCCCGGGGGTGAAAGCATGGCTGAATCTGTTCAACTATGTTTTCTAAAGAATAACCCCCAAACATGCATTATTTTGTAATAAGTCGAAGGTTATTTTTTCAAGGAGGAAAGAGACAATCCTGTTGACACAACAGATGCAAAGAACTTAGCGCCACGCCTGGCAAGAAGAAAGGGCTCCGTAAATGGTTGCTGTTTTGTTTTGTTTTGGTTTTTGGTGTTTAGTTGTAAAGAAGCCGCTGGGAGGGAGCCTGCTTTCTGAGTAATCGACATCCTTGATAATTTGATGCCCCTCCCTGGACCCCCTGAGAACACTGCTCTGAGACCAGCTCTGTAGGCGGAAGGCTCCAGTCTCAAGAGCACCCGACGAACCCCACTGAAGAGGGAGGCTTTCCACTTACCCCTTTCTTAAACCACCACTTCGGGACACGACGCATCCCCAGGAAAATGGGCCACTTCAGAAATACACAATTCTGGCTTAATATCCGCCTCAATTGCCTGGTGTGTTCCCTTTGCGACAAGATCCCTCCACGCCTGCTATCTCCTATGAGAGTGCTATGCTTTATTTGATTTCCAAATTACTCTTCATGTGCCGCCTTTTACCTTGAGCCATTTTCTCCCCCCAGTGAAATCTTGGCACCCAAAGCAGTTCTCAGAACTAAATTAATTATAAAAACATATTAATATCATCTGTATAGCAATGAAATTAATCTATTCAATAGATCCAAGAGGAGGTCATCAATTATGCCCGGTGACTGCAGCATTTTGTGTGACAGCATTTACAATTCTTACAAATTTTAATATTTCGTCCAGCAAGAGTTGCCATAAATATCATGTGCTGTGCAGCCTTGATTTATGAATGAAGTGGACCTTTTAGATGCCACTAGTGTTCAAATACTATGCATTTTATTCTTATCAAGTGTGTGTTCTGGGGGGGGAGCGTTTTATCCTTCTATGAAAAATAAGGATCTCCATTCTCTTAGGGATGACCTCTCCCCTCAATAGAGTCTACCCTGGGACATATACAAATTTCTTAGACAAATTTCTTAGACATGCTTCTAACCACCCAGGTTTCCCAAGACATGTTATAAACTCAATACAATGGAAAGTTAGCTGCACCCTCGTGTCAAGATCTGAATATATCTAAGAGTTGCTCAGTCTCAGAATGAGTAAGGATTCAAAGAAGCACAGTGTGGTCTTCACGTGCGCTTCTCAAAGCCCTTTTGAGGAGATCCAGCTCACTATGCAGAGCAATTCTTATCAAACTCCTCCTTCCACCGCATTCTTCTAAGTCACCCACAAGACCCACAGCTAGCCAGAAATCCTCTCTCACTGCTCCCTAAAACTCCCCAAGAAAAGAGAGTTGACATATATCTGACAAATAACTTGTATCCCAGCGATATAAGGGAAGCCCACAGGGGGAATTCCCTGGCAGTCCAGTGGTTAGGACTCCGAGCTTTCACTGCCTAGGGCCTGGGTTCAATCCCTGGTCAGGGAACTAAGATCCCACAAGCCATGCAGTGTGGCCAAAAAAATAAAATAATAAAAATAAATAAATGCCCACAAAGGAGGAGGCCCAAATGGCCACTAGGCAGGTGAGAAGGGGCCCAGCTTTAGGAGTCCTCAGGGATGTGCAAATTAAAACAGGTGAAATTAAACCAAACACACCCACTAGAATGACTACAATGAAAAAGACAGAAAATGCCAAGTATTGGCGAGGATGCAGAGCAACTGGAACGTTCACACACTGCTGGCTGGTGTGTAAATCGGTACCATTTGGAACTCCTCTTGGCGGTAAACACCAAGCTGAGCATGTGCATTCCCTATGACCCAGAAATTCCGCTCCGAGGTAAATACCCAAAAGAAACGAGTCCATATGTTCACCGAAAGTCAGGTACTAGAATATTCGTAGCAGCTCTGTTCATATTAGCCCCAGACGGAAAACTACAAAATGTCCGTTAACGGGAGAATGGAATAAGGTTGCCCAATAAAATACAGGACACCCAGTAAAATCTGAATTTCAGATAGACAACAAATAATATTTTAGCATAAGTATGTCCCACACAGTAATATTACCCAAAATGCTCTACTGCTGTGCACGGATGATGTCACAGACATAATGGTGAACAAAAGCCTAAGAGAATCCAAACTGGGTATTCCTATTTATAGGGTATCCAAAAACAGGCAAACTCACCCCTGCTATTAGAAGTCAGGATAGTGGGGGGATCGGTAGCTCCTGGATGAGGACACAAGAGACATTTGGGGAGCCTGAATGCTCTGTTTCTTGATCTGAAACACAAGAAACACATGTGTCCACTCTGTGACGATTCATCAAACTGTACACTGTGAGACATGCTCATATCACATTGTATAGTCAACATACTTTATGTTTCTTGTTCACTTCTTATTCAGGCAGAGATTATAAAAGTTTGTTGCAAGTATCCAGGTCACGATTTGTGTTTCCGAAATTATCGGTGTTCACAATACCTGCAGGGGAAAGAAACCAAACTCAAATATGATCACTCTTTACAATGAGAAGAATATTTTGATCATTCTTTTATTTGTTTTGGCTCGGTCACAAATTAAAGTGCTTGGAATGCTGTAAAAAAAAAATGCTCACAGTAAAAAGTATTTGTTGTTTATCCAAGGTTCAAATTTAACAGACTATTCCGTCTTTTATCTGACAGCCTTATTCCATCCTCCTGCTAATGGACCTTGTGGCCGTCAACACATATCATACGTGTATTTTATATGTCAATAAAAGTTATTTTTAAAACTTCACAGAACACTGCGATCAATATGGATCCTCCCATTTTTTTCCCCCTAAGAATGGAGGAGGGAAATGTCAGTGGGCAAAGTTGGAATTTTTAGTGGGCTGGGAGGGGGTCAGAGTAGAAAACAGGACTGCAAATACTCACGTGGTAATAATTTTTGTAACGCAGAACATTAATCTTTTAAAGACCAGAGATACGACCCCTATTTCCATCCTGTTAGGATTTAAATTCAAGTTGCCTACTAGGTACCTTCAAACTTCATCTGTTTTTGTAGAAGGAGGACGGGTGGTGATCAGTCAAGCACGTTTTTTGTGTCCCTACCCACCTCCCCCACAATAACAGACCCCTGGCCTCTAAGCAATCATTAAGGAAATGGTGAGGACCCCCAGCAAGGTTGAGAGGGACACTGAGAAGTGCAGCTCCTTGTTAGATGTACCCATTCAAGTGGAGACAAAACACAAAGCTGAGAGAGAGGAGTGAAAAGTCGACTGAGACACTAGATCCAGTCCCAAAAGACAGCCCAGGAAAGGCAGTAGAGGGCAGTGGTTAGACTCAGCTCCAACGTTCCTGACCACGGGCCCTTGAGCACATCACCAACCATCTGAGCTTTGGTTTTTTCATCTGAAAAAGGGGGATAACGATAGTACCTACCTCACTGGGTTGTCGTAAGAATTGGGTGAGATGATGGGTGGCAGATTATATTATCCTAAAGTGACCACAATGCGTTTCCTCCTCCATATGCTCCTCTAAAACTTGCCACTCCCCCATCAAGGTGGAGTCTAATTCCCTCCTCTTGAATCTGGTGGGAGCAGAGAGCTTGTGGCTGGCCTGTGACCAACAGAAGGTAGCAGAAGTGATGCTGAGTAAATTCTGAGGCAAGGTCATACAAAGCAGTTCCCTTCCCCTTTGTTAGCTGGTATACTCCCCCTTGGAACCCTGGGCCTCCATTAAAGCCCAGCTACCTGGAAGCCACCATGCTGTGGGGAAGCTCAGGCCATGTGGGGAGGCCATACGTGGCTGCTCTAACGGACAGCCCCTGCTGAGATGCCAGCTAACAGACGATATCAACTACCAGAAGTGAGTGAAGACACCTCGAGATGATTCCAGCCCCCATCTTTTAATACTCCAGATCATTAATTAGCCCTTGAGTCTTTCCAGTTGAGGCCCCAGATATCAGAGAGCAGAGACCTGTCATTCCTGCCATGCCCTGTCCAAATCCCTAATTCACATCCATAAGCAAGATAAAATGATTGTTTTAAGCACTTAAGTTTGAGGCGGTTTGTTATAAGCAATAGTAACTAAAACATAATGTCTTGTATCAGTTAGCTCTTGCTGCATAACAAAACACTCCAAATTCAGTGGTTTAAAACAACACCCATGGGGCTTCCCTGGTGGCACAGTGGTTAAGAATCCGCCTGCCAATGCAGGGGACACAGGTTCAAGCCCTGGTCCAGGAAGATCCCACATGCCGCGGAGCAACAAAGCCCGTGTGCCACAGCCACCAAGCCTGCACTCTAGAGCCCACGAGCCACAACTACTGAGCCCACATGCCACAACTACTGAAGCCTGCATGCCTAGAGCCCATGCTCCACAACAAGTCACTGCAATGAGAAGCCCACACACCGCAACAAAGAGTAGCCCCCGCTCACCGCAACTAGAGAAAGCCCACATGCAGCAATGAAGACCCAATGCAGCCAAAAATAAATAAAATAAATAAATTTTTTAATTAAAAAATAAACCCACATTTATTTAGCTCACAATTCTGTGGGTCAGTGGGCAGTTCTGCCAACCTCTCCTGGGCTCACGATCATGTGTCTGTGCTCAGATTGTGGTCGGCTGGTGGCTGATAATCTAAAATGCCTCACCTACATGTCTGGCAGTTGGCTGAATGTCAACCAGGCAGCAGATGTAACTGGGCCATAGGACTCTCATCATCCAGGAGGCTGGCCTATGCTTCTTCACAATGAGGCAGGGTTCCAGGAGCAGCAAGAGAGGACCAGCCAACTGTGTAGGCTCCTCAAGTTTCTACCTGCAGCATGTTTGCAGATGTTACATTGGCCAAAGCAAGTTCATGGCCAAGTCTAGAGTAAGAATGAAAGGCTCCCCACTAAAATCTGGAACAAGACAAGGATGCCCACTCTCACCACTTCTCTTCAACATAGTATTGGAAGTCCTGGTCTCAGCAATCAGACAAGAAAAAGAAATAAAAGGTATCCAAACTGGAAGGGAAGAGGTAAAATTGTTCACTATATGCAGATGACAGGATACTACGTATAGAAAACCCTAAGGACTCCACACAAAAGCTACTAGATCTAATAAATGAATTCAGCAAAGTAGTAGGATACAAGATTAACATTCAGAAGTCGGTTGCATCCTTTACACTAACAATGAAATATCAGAAAGGGAATGTAAAAACAATACCTTTTAAAATCACACCAAAAAAAATTTTTTTAAATACCTAGGAATAAACCTGACCAAGGAAGTGCAACATTTATACACTGAGAATTATAAAATGTTAATAAAGGAAATAAAAGAGGATTCAAAGAAATGGGAAGATATCCCATGCTCTTGGATTGGAAGAATTACTATTGCTAAAATGGCCACACTACCCAATCAATCTACAAATTTAATGCAATCCCTATCAAATTACCCATGACATTTTTCACAGAACTAGAACAAATAATTCAAAAATTTACATGGAACCATAAAAGACCCAGAAGGGCTAGAGCAAGCCTGAGAAAACACAAACAAAGCAGGAGGCATAAATCTCCCAGACTTCAGACAATACTACAAAGCTACAGAAATCAAAACAGTGGTGTGTCTCCTTCCTGACTGTCCTCTGTGGTTTGTCTGTGAGAAATGCTGATAGCAATATGTCTTCAGGAAATGCCAAAATTGGGCACCGTGCCTCCCAGTTCAAAGCAACTGCTGTAATGCCAGATGGTCAGTTCAAAGATATCAGCCTGGGGCTTCCCTGGTGGCGCAGTGGTTGAGAGTCCGCCTGCCGATGCAGGGGACACGGGTTCATGCCCCGGTCCGGGAGGATCCCACATGCCACGGAGCAGCTGGGCCCGTGAGCCATGGCCGCTGAGCCTGCGCGTCCGGAACCTGTGCTCCGCAATGGGAGAGGCCACAACAGTGAGAGGCCCGCGTACCGGGAAAAAAAAAAAAAAGATATCAGCCTATCTGACTACAAAGGAAAATATGTTGTGTTCTTCTTTTACCCTCTTGACTTCCCCTTTGTGTGCCCCACAGAGATCATTGCTTTCAGTGACAGGGAAGAAGAATTTAAGAAATTCAACTTCCAAGTGATTGGTGCTTCTGTGGAATCTCACTTCTGTCACCTGGCACGGATCAACACACCCAAGAAACAAGGAGGACTGGGACCCATGAAAATTCCCTTGATATCAGACCCCAAGCGCACCATTGCTCCGAACTATGGGGTCTTTTTTTTTTTTTGTAATAAGATTATTTATTTATTTGTGTATGGCTGTGTTGGGTCTTCGTTGCTGTGCGCAGGCTTTCTCTAGTTGCGGCGAGCGGGGGCTACTCTTCGTTGCGGTACGCGGGCTTCTCATTGTGGTGGCTTCTCTTGTTGTGGAGCACAGGCTCTAGGCGTGCAGGCTTCAGCAGTTGTGGCACGTGGGCTCAGCAGTTGTGGCTTGTGGGCTCTAGAGCTCAGGCTCAGTAGTTGTGGCACACGGGCTTAGTTGCTCCGCGGCATGTGGGATCTTCCCGGGCCAGGGCTCAAACCCGTGTCCCTTGCTTTGGCAGGCGGATTCTTAACCACTGCACCACCAGGGAAGCCCAGACCATGGGGTCTTAAAGGCTGATGAAGGCATCTCATTCAGGGGCCTTCTTATTATTGATGATAAAGGTATCCTTCGACAGATCACCATAAATGACCTTCCTGTTGGCCGTTCTGTGGATGAGACCCTGAGACTAGTTCAGGCCTTCCAGTTTACTGACAAACATGGGGAAGTGTGCCCAGCTGGCTGCAAGCCTGGCAGTGATACCATCAAGCCTGATGTCCAGAAGAGCCAAGAATATTTCTCTAAGCAGAAGTGAGCACTGGGCCATTTTGGGGCCAGGCTGCAGTAGGTGGCCATGAGAACAAAACCTCTTTTGTACTATTGTCATGCTTAAAACACAAGACCTTGCACTCAGCCAAGATGTGGTGTGGGACTAGACAGGCCTTTCCTGCAGGGGCTGGGGAAGCCGGCCTTTCTTCCTCTGGAGGGAATGGCCTGAGATGTATTATCGGGCAAGCAAACTGCTGTGCATAGTAGTAGGGCATCACTTTTGGTCTTTTGTAGTTTTATTAAACTTGAGCTGAGACCTTAAAAAAAAAAAATCAAAACATTGTGGTATTGGTACAAAAATAGGCATATGGATCAATGGAACAGAACAGAGAGCCCAAAATAAACCCACACACCTACAGCCAATTAATCTTCAACAAAGGAGGCAAGAATATAAAATGGAAAAAAGACAGTCTCTTTACAAGTGGTGCTGGGAAAGTTGGACAGCTGCATGTAAATCAATGAAGTTAGAACACACCCTCACACCATGCACAAAAATAAACTCAAAATGGCTTAAAGACTTAACCATAAGACATAAAACTCCTAGAAGAGAGCACAGGCAAAACATTCTCTGACATAAATCGTACCAATGTTTTCTTATGTCAGTCTCCCAAGGCAATAGAAATAAAAACAAAAATAAACAAATGGGACCTAATCAAACTTACAAGCTTTTTCACAGCAAAGGAAACCATAAGAAAAAATGAAAAGACAACCTACAGAATGGGAGAAAATATTTGCAAATGACGTCACAGACAAGGGCTTAATCTCCAAAATATACAAATAGCTCATACAACTCAACAACAAGAAAACAAACAACCCAATCAAAAAATGGGCAGAAGACCTTAATAAACATTTCTCCAAAGAAGACATACAGATGGCCAGTAGGCACAGGAAAAGATGCTCAACATCACTAATTATTAGAGAAATGCAAATCAAAACTACGAGGTACCACGTCCCACCAGTCAGAATGGCCATCAGTAAAAAGTCTATAAATAACAAATGCTGGAGGGGGTGTAGAGAAAAGGGAACCCTCCTGCACTGTTGGTGGGAATGTTAAGTTGGCACAGCCCCTATGGAAAACAGTATGGAGGTTCCTCAGAAAACTAAAAATAGAATTACCATATGATCCAGCAATCTCACTCCTGGGAATATACCCAGACAAAACTGTAATTCAAAAAGATACATGCACCCTTATGTTCATAGCAGCACTGTTTACAATAGCCAAAACATAGAAACAACCTAAATGTCCATCGACAGATTAATGGATAAAGAAGATGTGGTACATATACACAATGGAATACTACTCAGCCATAAAAACGTATGAAATAATGCCATTTGCAGCAACATGGATGAAACTACAGATTATCATACTAAGTGAAGTAAGTCAGAAAGAGAAAGACAAATACCATGTGATATCACTTATATGTGGAATCTAAAATATGACACAAATGAACTTATCTACAAAACAGAAACAGACTCATAGACATAGAGAACAGACTTGTGGCTGCCAAGGGGGAGGGGAGGAGGGAGAGGGATGGAGTGGGAGTTTGGGGTTGGTAGATGCAAACTAGTATATACAGAATGGATGAACAACATGGTCCTAGTGTAGAGCACAGGGACCTAAACTCAATATCCTGTGATAAACCATAATGGAAAAGAATACAAAAAAGAATGTCTATAAGTGTATAACTGAGTCACTTTGCTGTACAGCAGAGTGGCACAACTTTGTAAATCAACTATACATCAATAAAAAAACAAAAATAAAATAATGCAGTAACTTAAAAAAAAAAGGATGAGAGAGCTCCCAAAGTAACATGGCAAGGAGGTGTGAATCTGGGGAGGGAAAGAACCATGGCCTGTTTTGTAGTCTGCCACGTTCTGACACAGAGACAGCCTCTAGCACGCGTTGGCTGTCCATGTGACATAAAAGACACAGAGTCTGTGCTGCCCTGCACTCCCCGGATGTAAGCTCAATGTACCTAGAACACAGGGTGTCTGAGAGCGGTGGCTGGGAATGAGGTGGGAGAGACAGGCAAGGAGCTAGGTTCAAAAGGCATTCACCCCTGACTCCTCAGGGACAGACACAGCGGCAGAAGGGCAAGAGTTTGGGAGTCAGACACGCCCAGGTTTAATTCCAGCTCTGCCACGAGCCCCTGGGAGGCCCCTTGCTAACCACTAAGGTCCCCATCTTTCATAAGAGATAAAAGCATCTACCTCTTAGTGCTGCAGGGAGGATGAGATGAGGCCAGGTGCCTGGCATGGAGCACCATGGTGCTGCCGGAAGAGTTGCAGCTTGGCTGTCATCAGGCCCCAGGAAGCTGGCTGAGGTCTCTTCGTGCCCACTGAGTGACAGCGGCTGGAAAGACAGAGCCAGCTGAAAAAGCTCCCCAGCCAAAGCCTTCCCAGCGCTTGCTCCCCAGACTCCCCGTTACTATGCCACAAAAGACTGGTACAGCTGCTCACCAAGAAATAATTGGTACCACGCTTGTCTGAGGGTCAACCTGTGCAAACTGCAATCACTCAGATTCCCGCACCTGCCAGCCCAGCAGGTCCATAAAGTCGTGCTTACGTACGCACTTCTCAAAGCCTCGTGCTGGGCGGTGCTGCTGGTGTGACTAGACGTTCCGCAGGGAGCCAGAGCCCGGGCGTGGGCCCAGCTTGCAGGTTAGACATCCAAGGAGGAATGACGCACTTTCCAGCCCAGACTGGGTGCAGGAGGAAGATTGCCCTGCCGCAGGACACTCCCAGAAGCCAGGCTGGGCATGCCAAGGGGTATACATCACACGCAAACACACACTCACCTATCAAACCCCTTACCAAATGGCATGCCACCGTGTCACTCACGCAAAGGTGTCATCTACTCTGGCGTTGCAGCCCTAACCATTGCCAGGCCAGTTGATTCATCCTCCCAGACAAAGAGAGAGGGAGAGGTGAAGGCATTCCTGGCAGAAAGAGTGACATGTGAAGACACATGGCGTTGCACATGGGCCTGGGACACCACAAAGGTGCAACATTCCATGAATAAAGTGGGAACGTTAAAATTCATCTTGTAGATATTAAGGGGTCAAGGGAAGCTTTTAAGCATCAGTGTGGTGACCAGGCATGCAGATGGGTTTCAGGACCATCCTCCTGGAGATGGTGGAGGAAGGAGAGACTGGACACGGGTGACCAGTTCAGAGATTTCCATAGCCCAGGGGAGAGCTGCTGGGGGGAAGGAGAGGATGGAACAGACTCAGGGAGCGTTTCCGGGTTGGCATCAGCAGGCCATGTGACCGAGTGGATGTGGGCGTGGGGAGGATGGAGGGTTGGGTTGACTTCACGTTCGGGAAGATGGGGGCCGTTGCCCCAGTCAGAGGGCACAGGGGGAGGAAGGGGTCTGGGAAGAAGCCGGTCTCAGTCTGAAACGGTTCTTTCAGTCTGAGAGGCTTGTCCATCACCTCTCCTGCCCTGTGCTTGCTGGGAAGACAGGCAGACTCCACTTCCCACTTCTACAGCTGAGGCTGTGGGGAATGGCCAGCGTCCCCACGGGAATGCTGGAAAGGAAGTCCCCATAGTTACTGATGAACAAGGAGGCCCCGGGCAACAGGGTCAGGGGAGCACGACGGAGCCCTGCCGGGGACACACCTGATGCTGAGGGTTCGCTGTGCCAGAGGAGCTCCTCCACCCACTAAAGATGCCTGTCTCCCCTGGCCTTTAACCCTCCAGGCCTAAGCCCCTGGCACAGCAGACACCTCCAAGTCCTGCCATGTCCCTCCCGCTGTGACCCAAGCCGGTCTCAGGCCCAGACCTCCAGGCCACGCACACACTTCCACACCCCATCCCCACAGGTGAGCATGACGCAGAGCTGTGAGAGAGGTTATTTTTGAAACCCATTTGCAAGGTAGATTTCCCATAAATGCCACAAAGCAAAGCAAATCCTATAGATTTATCTTCAAGGCAACGCAAGAGCTATATAAGTTCTCTGAGTACGTGCGTTCACGGCATCACTTTGCTTTACCTCATGGTCCTGCACATTCAGACTGCAGTCGCCCCGACCCAAACCATCATCAGCTCCAGGAAGCATCCGCCGGGTACCCATGGGACAGGAGACATAGGGGTGGGGCTGTCACAGGCGTTCTGGGGGGCCCTCCGGTACCCCTGGCAGTGACAGGCTCCAGACCCTTCAAACAGAAGGGCAGAGTCTAGGGGCTGATTCTCAGCACATGGACTCAGACCATTGTCCACCTTGGGGTCAACAAACTGGGACTGTCTCACCCAACAGCCCGCTGTTCCTTCCCCGGGATCCCCATCTCCACGAAAGGTGCCTCCCCCACTGTTGCACCATCGTTCTCTAGAACTTCTTCATCGTGCAGAACTAACAGCACCCATCAAAAGACTCCCTTCCCCGCCCCCAGCACACCCACTTGTTAACCCCGTCAGCTACTGACGTGTGTCACTTCCACTCACATTCTGTTAGCACAAGCTCACTACGTGGCCACACTCTGGGGGGCTGCAGCCAGGGTGTGGGGAGCAGCTTCCCATAACGGGGCTGCCCTGCGGGAAGGGAACCCAGCCTTGCACATAGGTAAGGCCGAGACAGGTGTGTGCTGTACTGAGCGTACACAGAGGGTGGAGGAAAGAGAGCCTTTGGGGAGGGAAGGAGGGCGATGGTTCCTGCTAATATCTCTGGGCACCTACTGCATGTGAAGTGCAGAGCTGGCTGTGGTCACACACATGAGAGCCACACGGTGCCGGGGAAAGAGCCAGACAGACTCGGTCCAGATTCCTGGTCTCTGGGCTCGGGGAGCTAATGAACTCGATGATCGCATGAGGTGCGATGCGATGTGCAAAGGGCCTGGCACACGGGAGGCACTGTTATTGTTTACCTTACACAATCCTGCAATGGGGAAACCCAGTCTCAAGTCACCTGGGCCACTTGCCCAGTTACTAAGCAGAGGGGCCAGATCTGCACTCACACCAAGACTGCATCCAGCTGCCCAGGGCGTCCCTGAGATGCCCTCTGACCTCCCAGCTCTGGCCTAAAGAAGATCAGAGAGCCGGTGCCCCGCTCACACCGCATGACCTCCCTCCCCTGACATCTCGCCGGTAAAGCCCTGTGGTATCTGCCAGATGACGCCAACTCCCTCCACATCCTTTTAAAGGAGCTCCGCCTAACAGCTCTCAATACAAATACTGCAGAGCCTGGGCTGAGATCTGCTGCTGTCTCCTTGCCCAGCCTCCTTTCACCCAGCCCTGCCCGCCAAGCGAGTCCACTGCTGACTCCATCCAAGATTTATTGCCAGTGGCCCCTCCACGTGTACAGCCTCCCAGCGCCCAACCTGCAGAGGCCGCCCTGTCCCCTCCCCTGTCAAATCCTGCCTCTTCGGGCAGGTGCGGCAGACAGGCTCGCGGAGGAGCATCCAGAAGCGCCGCAGCAGAAGAAAGCAAATGTGAGCGCGCGTTGCCAAAGGCCAGCCACACGCCTGGCCACGGAGCTGCCCTGGGGAGATGCGGGGGCTGCGCGGCTGACGGGAACGGGGCCCTCCGGGCTGACCCAGCGTGAAGCCCAGCGCCACCAAGTCCCCGTCCTTCCTGCTGGCAGCTCCCGAAACGCTGTAGATGGTCAAACAGACATTGACACCTCCTCCCCCTACCTGGCGCGCAGCAGGCCTTAAGCTTCAGAGAGATGCGGAAGAGGGCAAAAATGTAAAAACCACCCCTTCCTGCTTGGAAAAGGGCCTGCGCTCATGAGAACCTTCTTACCTCCCCGGCACAAGGCCACTCACCACGGAGCAATGTTCATTTGTGGTCAGTTTCTGGTACTCCCGGAGCTCGCTTTCAGGTTTGGGGGGCCGCGCGCGTCGAGAAGGCGCCTGCCCACCACTCTGCTTCCCGGGCCACGTCTGCGCCGTTTGATCCTCAGCCAGCGAGGCTGCGAGGCTGGCAGGAGCCGTGGGCAGGACGCCTGCCACCCTCGCACCCCCTTCCGGGCCGTGCAGCTCGTGACTGTCTGATGCATCGCCCTCTTTCCTCTGCACCGAGGTGCTCCGCCGAGTGAGGGGCAGGTGGAATGACTGGCGCCCCAGCCGAGTGTCAGGAGGGAAGTAAACCCCGCTGCTCTTCTTCTGCACCCAAGTCGCTGGCAGGCGGGGCCCCAGCCGCTGAGAGGCCCCTGCCCCAGCCGGCACCCACGTGCATGCCCAGCTGGACTCTCCCCTCTCCCTCTGCCATCCTGGAATTAAGGCAGGAGAGCTGTGTCACGTCTGGGTTCCCAAATGTAAATCCCAGAAACCTGCCTTCAGGCTTCTAAACGCGCCGTGTTTTGTGCAGGCTCTGCAAGGCCGGGCCCTGTCCAGAGGCTGCGGATGCTTGGGCCGAGGTGGCCTCCAGGACACACCAGGGATTTCAGTCCCAGAGTCAGGGCCCCCTTGGTGCCTGCTTCTGATGCCCCAAGCCCCACAGCAGAGCCTCCCCCAGGCCCGAGGCCATGGGCACCAGGAGGGAGACTGTCAGCAGGCAGGACCATGGAGACAGGAGGGACAGAATTCCATCACCTGGGCTGGGGAGGAGGGCCAGGACCCAAAGCACAGCAAGATACCGGGCTCCTCGCTGCTCTCCGAGATCCTCGCCCACTCTCTCCTGCCTCTAGGCCTGGCAGAAGCTGCTCCCGCTACCTCGGACACCCCTCCCCTCCTACTTCACATTGCTCTTTGCCATAGGCCTTTCAGGTCTCAGCCTGGGTATCACTTCTTCCAGGCAGCCCTCTCTGACCACCGCCAGACAGGGACAGATGCCCCTCCCTTCTCCCTCTCAGCTCCTTGCATTTCGCGCCCCCCATGCTGCCCCTGTCACTCTGGGAGGGAAGAGCCTGTTGGTTTTTCTGTTTCCCTCTCTAGGCTACGAACTCCACAGGGCCAGTCAGGGATGTGGTCGGCCTGTCACAGCCCCTGACATGCCACCTTCATGAATATCTGCTGCCTGGGAGAAAAGATAAAAAGAATACAGTGAATGGATGAATGTTGGGCTCATCGATCCTTCCTAAGAGCCGGTGTCGCCCAAAACCCCAGATCGTGTTGCTCCAGAGGTGAGCCCTAAACACCTGAGTGGCACACGCTTCTCTCCTGTCCCAGCTGCCCTGGCAGTGCGTGGGGCCCGGCCTCAGCCTGACTCCCGGGCTTCCAGACCTTCCAGACCAGTGCCCCACAGAACTGGAGCCTTCCGTGACCGCTGGCCCCGCTGAAGCTGGCCCTTGCTCAGGCCCGGCCTCGCCTCCGACGGGAGTTGGCTATGTGCCTGGTGCCCGGGCAGGCCGGCCCTGCTGCCCCCCAGGCCTTATTCATTTATTCCTTCATTCACTCACTCACTCATCATTTAAACCAGTTTGAGCTGGCTTTTTGGGTTCTTGAAATGAAAAGTCCTAACTGATTCTGCCTGTACCAGCCTTCAGTGGAGTCAGCCTTCACTCTTGTTGGACCCCGAGCTCTGGACTCATTCTCACATTGGTTTGGATCCCAAACGGAAGCCCCAGCAGGTACCAGGTGTTTGCCTGCAGATGAGGCTTAGATGAGGCAGGGATCACGCACTGGTGGGGAGCAGGTCTGCAGCCTGCAAGGCCTCGGCTGGACCCCAGGCACAGTCCTTCCCTCCCCATCACTCACGGCTGGACTCCCCTCTCAGAGTGCAGTTGAGGCCCTCTCCCCCACACGTCATGAGTCCTCTCACCACTGACCCCTCCTCTCCACCACGGAGGGCTCGTTCCCGCTCATGGGTACAGCTCATCACTTTTCCGCACTCGCCACACCCAAAGACAGCGGCCCAGGCCTGCCAGCAAGGTTGACTCCATAGAGCCCAGGGCCCCTTGTGGGCTCTCTGACTTTGCCCAGATGGAATCCACAGATTCCAAAACTACTAAGTCAAGTCTGCTGAAAGACTATTGGAAATGGTTCAATTTGAGATGAAACAGTAGCCAATCTTCAGGGGTTACCATGGGCACTGTTTTCCTCTCTCCTTATACATCGAGCCAGGCTGAGCAGCTAGGGGGAACACAGGCAGAGCCTTGCCAATAAGGAAACTGTCTCTCACTCACGGTCAGGCACAGGAAGGCAGGACGCTGCTTCTGCCCAGGATTCAGGCTGGAAACCCTTGAGCAGGACTGCGTTGCAGTGTCAGATGTCCAGGCCCCCCAGAAGGGCACAGTGACGACCCTAGAAGGATGAGTCGCAACAGCATTTTCTCCTGCAAACCAGTGAGCCTATGTGAGGAATGGTGGGCAGGAGCGCCTCACCAGTTGGAAAGCCCAAAGGGACAGACTCTTCCCATCTGGGGCCATCCAGAGCAAGCTGTTAGAGTCTCGTGTGGCCAAGAATTTGCCAGAACACTTCACTCCGTGCTCCCAGTCTGGAATTCACGTTGGCAAATGTTGCCTGTGGTTAATTAAACGTACTGATAAGATGTGACAGAAGGAGCGCCACTTTCCTCCCATGGTTTAGATATTCCCTCAGGAGCAGAGAGAGGGGAGTCCTGCCAACCCACAGCAACGTTCCATAAAACGAATCACTCTGATGACTCATAAAATAAGGATCTGACACAAGGGTTGACTATCTGAGCTCCTCAAGGACAGGGACCAAGTCCCCTCGTCTGGTGTTCCCAGCGCCTTCCAGTTCCAGGCTCTCAGTCGGGCACGCAGAACCCGAGGGAGTGTGGGATCCCTCTGCCGTGCCCTGGATTGTTTGGAAGGAAGGATCATACCCACAGCAGGCTTCTCATTAGACTATTCAGCACACACAGCCGCATATATGTAACAGAGCATGGATGGAATCTGTGTGCTCGAAACTATAAAGGCTGATGCAAGAAGCCAAAGGAACCCTAAATAAATCAGGAGACGGCATGGGCGTGAGTTGGAAAACGCACAAAGATGTCAATTCTCCCTACACAGATCTACAGATTTAACACCATTCCAATCAAAATCCCAGCATGATTTTTTGGTACTTATGGACAAACTGATTCTAAATTTTTAATAGAAAGGCCAAGAAACTAGCAGAGCCAAAATTTTGAAAAAGAAAATAAAATCAGAGGAGTCACGCTACCTGATTTTTAGATTTTCTAAAAAGCTACATTAATCAAGACAGCATGATATTGGTGAAGGGATAGACACATATATCAATGGAACAGAATAGAGCATCTAGAAATAGACTCTCACGAGTATGGCCAATAGACTCTTGACATAGTGCAAAGGCAATTCAATGGATAAAGTATAGTCCTTTCAGCAAATGGTGTTGGAACAACTGGACATCATGGGCAAGAAACAATTTTTTTAAGTTGATCTAAACATACTCCTTATTAAAAACAAAACAAAACAAAATGGCGTATAGATCTAAATGTAAAACACAAAACTTTTTAAAGAAAACATGGAAGAAAATCTTCACCACCTGAATTAGGCAAGGAGTTTTTAGACATGACACAAAATGCAAAATACATAAAAGAAAATAATGACAACTTGAACTTCATCAAAATTAAGAACTTCTGCTCTCTAACACACACAGGTAAAAGAATAAAGAGACGAGCTGCAGACGAGGAGTAATATGCAAATCTCACATCCAATAAAGAACTTCTAGCCAAAATAAATCGAAATCCAACAGTAAGAAAAACAAAATAAAACATGGGCAAAACCTCGACCAGTCACTTCACCAAAGAATATATACAGAAGGCAAATATTCAGATGAGAAGGTGTTTAGCGTCATTAGCTGTTAGGGAAATGCACATTAAAACCATGATGAGATGCTACTACACACCTATCAAAATGGCAAAAATAAAAAATATTGACAATACCAGATGCCAGTGAGAGTACAGCAACGAGAAGTCTCATATGTTTCTGATAGGAATACAAAATGGTACAGACACTTTGAAAACAGTTTTGTTTAAAGTTAAGCATACACTACCCATCCCAGCAATCTCACTCTTAGATATATATACCCTAGAAGAATGGAAACATACGTTCACACAAAAAACTGTACGTGAATGTTCACAGTGTCTTTATTTTTAGTAGCCAAACACTGGAAACAACCCAAATGTTCTTCAGCAGGTGAATAGATAAACTCTAGTGTATCCATATAATGGAATAGTACTCAACAATATTTTTTTAAAAAATTACTGATACATGCAATAATTTGGACAAATTATAAAGGTATTACACTGTGAAAGAAGTCAATATTAAAAGGTTACATTCTCTATGATTCTACTTGTATGACATTCTCAAAAAGACAAAATTCTAACAAAGACTTTGTTACAAAATTAGTGACAGTACAGATAAGTGGTCTCCAGGGGCTTAAGGTAGCAGTGGGGAATCATTACAAAGGGGTAGCATGAAGAAGTATTTTGGGGGTGATAGAACTGTTTTGTATTCTGATTGCAGTGAGGGTTACAGAAATCTATATGTGTGTCAAATTCATAGAAATATATCAAAAGTTTGTTTTATTGTGTACTAATTTTTAAATAAGATTCTAAAAAACTATTATAAATATACTCCAAATACTCAAAAGGAAAATAAGAACATGATAAAAAGAAAAATGGAAGATACAAAAAAGAAACAAACTTCCAGAGACAAAAAAATGCAAGTGAAAAATAAATTGAACGAGAGTAACACAGATTAAACACTGCAGAAAAAATGGCCAGTAACCTTAAAGACAACCTTAAAGACAACCTTAAAGACAACCTTAAAGACAACCTTAAAAACAACAGAAATTATCTAAAGTGAAGCACAGAGAGATAAAACATTGTGAAATAACATCAAGTGGCCCAACATGTATGTAATTGGAGCCCCAGACAGAGGCAAGAAAAAATATTTCAAGAAATAATGGCTGAAATTTTTCCAAATTTGATGAAAAATAAACTCAGAGATCCAAGCTCAATAAACAGAATAAATATAAAGAAAACCACAGCAAGACAAAAACATAATCAAATTGTTGAGAAGAGGTGAGTAAAGTCTTAAAAGCCATCAGCGAAAAGACACATAATGTACAGAGGAACAAAAATTAAAATGACAGCAGACAATGGAATTATATATTTAAGTACTGGGGGTGGATGGGGGGAGGAGGGGGCATTGTCAACCTAGAATTCTATGTCCAGTGAAATATCTTTCAAAAATGAAGGCAGGGGGCTACCCTGGTGGCGCAGTGGTTGAGAGTCCGCCTGCCGATGCAAGGGGCATGGGTTCGTGCCCCAGTCCGGGAAGATCCCAAATGCTGCGGAGCGGCTAGGCCCGTGAGCCATGGCCACTGAGCCTGCGTGTCTGGAGCCTGTGCCCCACAACGGGACAGGCCACAACAGTGAGAGACCCGCGTACCAAAAAAAAAAAATGAAGGCAGGGACTTCCCTGGCAGTCCAGTGGTTAAGACTTGGACTTCCCTGGCGGTCCAGTGGTTAAGACTTGGACTTCCCTGGCGGTCCAGTGGTTAAGACTTGGACTTCCCTGGCGGTCCAGTGGTTAAGACTTCACCTTCCAGTGCAGGAGGTGTGGGTTTGATCCCTGGGAGCTAAGATCCCACATGCCTCGTGGCCACAAAACCAAAAACATAAAAACAGAAGCAATATTGTAACAAATTTAATAAATACCTTAAAAATGGTCCAAATCAAAAATCTTTTTTAAAAAAAATGAAGGTAAAATAAACACATGCAAATTTCAGACATGCAAAACCTGAGGTAATTCATTATGCATTACCAGCAGATCTGCACTACAAGAAATGTTAAAGGAAATTCTTCATACAGAAACAAAAATGAGAGGGCAACATCAGTGAAAATGAGAGAATAAGGATGTCCGAAAGCCCCTCCTCCATAAAGGCAATGAGGACCCTGGCAGAAATTGTCAGAATTAAACTGTTTAGAACTCTGGAAATCAACCAAAGGCTACCAGCAATCTAGGGAGCATTTATTCCAAAAATGGATGAATGTTGGTAACGACAGTGTACACTGTCATATTTTAACTTATTCTATTCCCATATTCCTCTCCCCAGCTCTTTTTCGTGTCTAAATATCTCATAGTAAAATAATAATTTCTAAAACAAATATTTGCATATTCTTTGTTATTTCTCCAAGTCTAAACTCCCTGTTTAACTGACAGGAAGGCAGCTTTCTCCCAGATCCATATTTCCCACCATGTGTCCAGGGGTCTTTCTCAATTGGCCCTATCCATGTACTCCCCACTTCCCCACTGCACCCCCCCCAGGCCACACTTTCCTTCCTGATGCTGCCCCCCATCCAGCATCTCAGACTTCCTAGAGCCTTTATCCTAGTTGTCACAACCATCATGGTACTCCTCTGCCATGGCCCAGGGCGCCCCTCACCAAGTTCTCTGCCCTGCCTGGCCCTGACTAAGGACTTCCTTCTGTGGACACAATCACCAAGAGCCCCTTACAGACTAGTCGGACACCTGGCAGGAAGGGCAGGCCAACGTCTGTTGGAGGGCACTGCCCTCTGTCCCTCAGAGAGGCGAGGAAGAGGATGTCTCAGATCCCACAGTCAAAGCAACTCTACCAGCCCCCAGCACCAGAGCGGAAGCCATTCCCATTCTCTCCTGGAGGGTCACTATCTTAGTCAGCTCAGGCTGCTGAACAAAATGCCAGAGACTGGGTGGCTTAAACAACAGAAATTTATCCCTTACAGTACTGGAGGCTGGAAGTCCAGGATCAAGGTTCCAGTGTGGTCAATGTCTGGTGAGAGCCCTCTTCCTGGCTTGCACATGGCCACCTTCACACTGTGTCCTCACATGACAGAGAGAGAGGTCATCTCTCTTGTGTCTTTTCTTACAAGGGCACTAATCCCATTCCTGAGGGCTCCACCCTCAAGCCCTGCAAGATATCCAAAGATATCTCCAAATACCATCACACTGGGGGTTAGGGATGCAACATATGAATTTGGGGGGAACACAATGCAGTCCAAAGCAGTCACTGTGACTGTGTCACCCCCGTCCAGGAGCCATTGTGCCTCTCCTTCCCCACACCAAGCAGCTCCAGCCGTTGGGGATAGTTGAGTTCTTCCACCCAGTTGGGCTGGCTTGTGCAGACAACCTCCTTATTTTAACTCAGACAGGCCCACACACCCCTTCTTTGTTAAATGGGTTCAGTGACCCCCCAAGTCTCATAGTATGTGAGGTGTGCAGAAAGTGGGGAGCTGGCAAAGCTGTGTGCCAACAGCTTCCCTACTGAGCAAGCCTGCTGGAGTCATGGGAGCAGGCTGAAGACGAGAGGTGATGACAACCCAGGGCAGTGAAAAGGCTCGATTGACACACGTGGGTTTGCTGGACGTCTGTCACCGCATTTGTTCCTTTCTCCAGCATACAGATTTTTTTATTATTTTTTGGCCATGTGGCATGAGGGATCTTAGTTCCCCGACCAGGGATCGAACCCGCACCCCCTGCAGTGGAAGTGCAGAGTCTTAACCCCTGGACCACCAGGGAAGTCCCTCTCCAGCACTCAGTTCTTGAGCACTTACTCCGGTACTGGGCAGGCTGCTGTGGGCAACAAGAGAGACAGAAGGACCCCTTCCTGCCTCCAAGACCTTCTGGTCCTCCATCGGATACCATCCTGTGTTTTGGATACCCTGGCATGCACCAAGACTTGCCGGCACAAGGCTTGGGGTGGCTTCTCAGTGGAATGATGGGCCCAGGGTCCCCCTGCCTCACACATTGCCTCTGGATGCCAAATGGCAATGATCTCATGACTGGTGGAAACAATGACAGTGACAGCAACATTCAGGGGCCCTCGGGGCTGGCACTGTGTACACACTTCACATGCAACTTCACCTCTAGCCTTGGGCCAACCCTATAAGGTACAATTATCACTCCATTCTTCAGATCAGGAAACTGAGCCTCAGAGACGGGCTGTAACTTGTCCTATGGTGGCTAGGTTGAGACCTGACCTTAGCCCCTGAAGCTGTCCTAATCCCAGGACCTGGGGACCATATGAAACGCACGTGCTCTGCCCGTGTCACTTCCCATTTTCCCATCAGGAATCTTTGTTCCCCTGTGACCGCAGGCCGGATAATTTTCATGGGAGTTCAGGGTCAAAGGTGAAAGGTCAAAGGTCTGCAGAGCTGTGTTTGCATCTTGCCCTGTCCTTGTACAGCTTACAAACAAGACATTTTTATGCTGTGACCTGCCACTTTCCCACGTCTTGACCATGGGCGCTTTCCGCATCAAGTTGTTTACTTTCAAAACATTTCTGTTTCTCTAGGCTCGCTAGTGTAAATGCCCTCCCAAGGCTGCCAGGCTTCCAGGGAGACGCAGGCTGCAGGCCACAGCTGCTCTCCTAAGCCTCCCACTCCTCAGGTCACACCTGGTGGAGGCTGAGGCCACAGCAGCCAGCCCAGAGCAGTGATGCCGTCAGGGCCGCCAGGATGCCCAAAACTCTCCTGAGGGTGTCTATGAAGGTCCCATCATGACCATGCTGGGTGTGGTCTGAGGCCACCCCAGAATGACCCCCTGACCCCTACCACCTTCCCCAGTGCGGATGGTCCGGTCCCCCACTGAGGCCATAGTGGCCGAGCGGCCCACAGTGAATGGATTCAGAGCAACAGGAAGGAAAACTCTCACCTGCCCCCTGCAGGCTTTGAGACAGAGCCAAGTCCAGGGGAGGGTCTGTCCGGGTCTCCAAACTCCACGCCCAGGTGACAAGCCCTCCCAAGGAGGCAGCCTGGAAAGGCTGCAGGGAGCACGTGCTAGGAGACCTCAGCAAGCCACGCGGTCCCTGAAGCTCCATGTCCTGAGAACTTAGGCCAGTACTAACCCGCTCGCAGCACTGCCAAAGTGATCAATGCCTGTTAAATGCTAGCCCTGGGGCTTCCCTGGTGGCACAGTGGTTGACAGTCCGCCTGCCGATGCAGGGGACGTGGGTTCGTGCCCCGGTCCGGGAAGATCCCACATGCCGCAGAGTGGCTGGGCCCGTGAGCCATGGCCGCTGAGCCTGCGCGTCCGGAGCCTGTGCTCCGCAAAGGGAGAGGCCACAACAGTGAGAGGCCGCATACCTCAAAAAAAAAAAAAAAAAAAAATGCTAGCCCTGGTCACCACTAAGGTTAGAAACATGCATGTTGTACAGGGCTCACCAACCGCTGCACCAACCACTGAATTAATGTAGCTAAATAGTACTTGAGGTTCATTAAGAGTCTTCGAATCCAGCTGGAATGACGCAGGAATACCCCACGCTGTGTGTGGCAGATGTGCCCAGAGACAGTGCTCACGAAGCCACGGGGGATGCCCATACCCCTCCCGATCTGGGCCTCCACAGCTTCAAGCTGATCTCAGATCACAGACACATCATTACAGGGCATCAGTCTGAGCTTGGGGTGAGGACATGATGCCCAGTGGCTGCCGGGATCAGAGCTTCCCCCGCACTCAGTGTTCTTTATCATATTTCACCTCCCAAGGGCACTGAGGGTGGGCACTACTGTAAAGTCCAACAGGTGGATGGGGAAACTGAGGCAGCCTCTATGGCATCCCTTGAGGTAGTCAGAGACCCCACAGGATGTGGCCCAAGGAAGGTGAGGAAGCTCGCTCTGGACGAGAGGCAATGTAGATGCCAAAATGCTCACCAGCTTCAAAGCCTGGACTCAAAAGTCAGGAGCTCAGAGCGGAGGCCGCACCTGTGGGAGCGCTGGAGGTGCCTTGCCCAGGGCGCTGGGGTCAGCACCGAGGGGCTGCACAGTCTCCTCCCCTACACCCTCCTTCCTCCACCGCAGCCCCCAGCCAGCCTCACCCCAACAGGTAAGTCAGAGAGCAAAGGCACTGGGATTTCATAAAGGCAACACATCCGCATGCCAGTGAGAGTGGCCATTATCAGCAGGAGAACAGTCTGCTTCCTACAGGGTCACCTGGAAAAATTAGGAGGAAGAAGCCAAGGCAGAACCAAACACTGCCCCCACCAGGACCCTGGTGGTCCAAGGCATTAAGGAGGGTGGCCCTGAGGACAAGGAGTGCCAGGTGCCCACCGAGGTGAGCTGTCCTAGGGCAGGTGGCAACTGATGGGGAACAATACAAAAAGTGAGACTGGCCAGGAGCCAGGATTTCCTTCTGGCTCGAGCCCACAGGCCTGGCAGACCTTGCGGGTCTGACTCAGGGGCGTCACAACCTCCGGAGTCACAGTGTCCCCACATCACAGCATTACTAAGTCACAACCTTACCACTGGTGCCTCCTGAGAGCTTTCTGGATCCAGGCAGCTGAGAAAATATTTTCAGCAAAGCCATGCGTGCCCAGTGACCCTCCAGAATCCCCGCCGCCCACTTAAATGTCTCCAGACCCGTGAGGCCGGCGTGTGCTCCAGCAGCTGCAGATCCCCTGCATATGCTGTCAGCATGAAAGCTTTATGCGACTCCCTTGGGGCTTCAACTCTAAACAGTGCCCAGAAATTTTTATAGATCTATTTTTAAAGTCAACTCTGGAAGGAGTTCCTCACCAACAGCTTAGCAAGCACAGCCAGGTCCAGGAGCACGACGACCTAGAAAGCCTCCAGTCCCTGTGTCTTCCTCCACCGTCCCACTGGGCAGGACATGTGTTTCCCCACTCACGGACCTCTGCTCCCAGAGATCATTTCCTCTCAAACAAGACAGCCAACAAGACCTGGCCTTTGCCCCCAAGGAGGCCTTTGGAGCCAACTCCTTTGCAAAAACCCTGAATACTCTCGCCCACCAGCAGGCTTCCAGCAGAAGCACCGGCCTGAGAGGGAGTGCTGTGTACTTTGTAATGCCAACACCACCTACTCCCTGGTCCTCGAGGCCCGGGGAAGCGGGTTCTCTGTCTGAGTTTCCAGGTGCCCTGGGGGTCAGGGAGCACAGGAGGATGGCTCTTGCTGTCAGGCCTGTGTTACAGTTTTGCCTCTTCATCTGCCTCTGTGACCCTGGGCGAGTTACTTACCCTCTCTGAGCCTCAGCGCCCTCCTCAAAATGGGAGGATAACACCCACCCCTCTAGCAAGCTCAGCCCAGCCTCCAGAAGCTTAGAGACATGGCTTGGCCACACCCTGTCCTAGGCCAGGCTCAGAAGGCCTACAGTAAAGGTTGGTTCCTCACTCCTCAGCACCTTGCCTCAGCGCCAGAAAAATGTTGGAGAAAACGGTGCTCATCCTAACAGCCTCGGGAACCCCCATCCGCTAACACTCATGCCCTGCGAGGCCCGAAGCTGCCAGCGTGGAGGCTCCAGGCACGGGAGATCCAAGTGCCTGGGAAAATCCTGTCCTCCAGGACCCCTCCCCAGATCACGCAGAACAAGCAGAGGCCCCGAGTGTGGACTTGGGTCTACAGGAGCCGGGCCTCACGGGGCAGCAATCTTCTCGGAAAATCCACGAGGCCCCCAGGCCCCTCCCTGCTCTGAGTCCAGAGCACAGCGGCCCCTGGGACATTCGGGGGAAGATGAGTCCTGGGGTCAACATGCTCGCTGCTGGGAGCCAAAGGAATGAGATGGGCTTTTCTGGGAGAGAAGGACAATCCTAACGGCAGCATTTTCCCAGGACATCCAGGCAGCTTGCAGACCTGGGCCCGGGGCAGGGCCTCGCAGGCTCTTGCCAGGCTCACTCACTCCACAAAGGTTGATTTTGTCCCAACGCCGGGGACTCAGCTGTGAAAGACACCAATGAGACCCCTACCCTCTGGGTAGCTTAGAGACAGACACAAATCAAACAGACACCAAACGAGATACTTATCAGCTGTGATAAGGGTCCCGAAAGAAACGGAGAGGATGTGCTGAGGAAGAAAATAACAGAACAGCCTCTCTCGCGAAGACCTCCCTGAAAAGATGCGGAGCCAGGACCCGCCTGGCTGAGGGCAGGGCCAGAGCTGTTGCAACCACAGAAGCGTGGGTGTGCCAAGGCTCAAGGTGGGATCACAGCTAAGACTGAGTGAGCTCTTACCTACTCCAGGCACCGGCCCCAGGCTTCACAGGTGGCGTATTTCTCTCCAAAACCCTAAGCTACTACATTTACACTTCACAGATGGGAAAACTGAGGCACAGACCAGTTACGTGACTTGCCCAAGATCATGCAACTGGATGTGGTAGAACGTGGATTTGAACCTGAGTGATCTGGGTCCATGGGCGGTGCCCACGTCTGGTCCCTGTCCAGGGGCACCCTCGGCCCAGGAATGGCTCTGCCGGCCCTTTAGCTCAGCACTGAGGCCAACCGGGCAGCTCAGAGCAGAGCCTGAGCTCTGGAGTCTGAAGACAGAGTTCAACTACTCCTGAAAATTGCTCCTGAGCTCAGGGCACCAAGTGGGGACAAGATCGGACCTTGTACACTGGCTGCAGAGCCGAGCGGCCGTGTGGCTGGGATGGGGCTGAATCTCTCTTGGGCAGGCAGGACGGCTCCCAACCGCTCAGGCTGACTCCCAGCTCAAACTCTTCCTGGCTGTGTGTCCCAGGGCAGGGTACTTAACCTCTCTTTGTCTCAGTTCCCTCATCTGTAAAATGGGGATAATCAATGAAGATCAATTGAGAAATAGCCATAGAATTGCTCTATAAAGGGACATTTTCCCCAAATGTCGCCAGTGTGCGCTAAGAAATGTTTATGCGTGCCCTTTGTCATTGGCAGGGAAAGGTAAACCGTGGCCTTTTCTAGGGCCCAGAGGACATTCGTGCCACCTGGGTCCCCCTTGGGCATGCACTGCTACTTGTCAGTGGCTGGGACACACGTGGCACATTCATAACAGTCCACGCCAGAGACACGGAGAAGAGCTGGATGCTAGCCAGGCACGGGGCTTCGTGGGGTGACCTGAGGACCTGACCCAGTCCTGCTTCTACAGGGGAGCCACCTCCTCACCCCAGAGCCAGGCTGGGTCTACCTCTGTCCCCCCAACACACACACACACGCACGCGCACGCACGAGCGCGCACGCACGCGCACACAGCCTCAGGGGTTGTCTAGGGCAGCGCCAGGGCCACAAGGCAACCACCCTGAACCAGGCCTTGGTAGGCTGCCCTGGACTTCAAAGCTCCTGAGAGCCAGGGTGAGAAGGAGGTCCCAGTCCCAGATAATGACAGGGATCACTGCGCAGAAACCACCAGCCTCAGCCAGGGAAGAGGCCGGGCCCAGGGCACAGCTGGCTCTGGGTTCCTGGGCCAGTCGGCCTGCAGCCAGCATGGTGCTAAAACAGCTGTCAGCAGCGGCGGCCGGGACAGGCTGCATCCGGACAGCTCCCTCCCCCCAGTTCTCCCAGCTCTGGAATTCCCTGCCTCCAGGTGGGCGAGGTCCGCACCCCCAGCCTGGCTTTGCCTGCCTCTGGGCGCTGAGGATGGCCCCTCTCCTACCCTCCTCCTGACCTTGAGCATCCCCCAGAGATGCCTAGACAGCCAATCCGGGCTCCCTCCTGGCAATGCACGTGTGCAGGACAGACGCCGTGGGCAGACAGGCTGCTCATAGGCGCTCAGGACAGAAGAGAGGGGAACGCCCCTGCCGCTGATGCTTCAGGCCAAGAAAATACTTCCTTATGTCTCTCTGGGCAGGTCCTGCAGAGCCCAGGAATTAGAAGCATGCTAGCTGGTCCCCAGCACCCCTGCAAAGCTTCAATCCACAGTTTGTGGGACGCTCACTGCCCCCGTTCTGGAAACTCCTCCTCCTGGGTTTGCAGGGCTTTGCGTCCTCCTTCATCTCCCTCCCCTCCAGCTGCTCCTTCCCAGCCTCTTCTGCAGCCTCTCCAGCACCTGCCCCTTAAATGTTGCGGTTTCCTCATGGTCCATCCTCGACCCTCTACAGAGTGCGCCCTCTCCCTGGACCGTCTTCAGCACCCAGCTTCAGGAACCCCCATCTGTGTCTCCAGCCCCCTCTGGGCTGCGGACCCCATTCACCCCTCAGCTGCCGGCTCCGCTCTGGACTTGGCTCTGGCGATGGCTGGCGGGACCTCCTCTGAAAGACGGGAACCACGGACCTACAGACGCCCACTCCCAACGCCCACAGAGATTCCTCCGTCTGAGTCCTTGACCTCCACCCCCAAAAGCAGGCCAGAAAGGGAGGCCTGAGCCTCAAGGAAGGCTGAGAGCCCCACCCCCGAGGTCCTCACCCTCGCCAGGCCACCCACTGTCCCCCTGTTGGTGCCACGGTGGCTTTGGAACCTTCTGTTGGTCCTCACCGGGAGCTGTCATCATGCGGCGGTAAATTCCCAGATCGACAGACTCTCGTCCAAGTACCCACACACCCAGGCCTGAGCCAGACTGCACAAGCCACGAGGGATTTCTGCCTCCCTGCCCCCCACTGTGGCGAGGCCTGAAAGGCTAGGTGCGGGTCCAGTCTGGAGTCCCGCTGGTGCCCCCCCAGCCCCGGGGACAGATGGGACAATCTCCTCTATCCTCACATCTCTCCCTCTCCACCGTCGTGGCTGCCAGATTCACCTTCTAAGGTCCCCACGCTGTGAGCACCGGATCATGGCTTCTGCATTTACCTCCCTCAAATTCTTTCTGGAATCAAATGATGCCTAAATAACTAAATTTTCAAATGTATTAAGATTACATTTGTCATGTGAATGAGATTACTCAGGCCGCTGACCCAGCCATTTACAGGCAAACATTCTGCCTTTACACATCTATCCACATATTTTTATGTAGGAATATTTGCAGCTGTCTAGGTAGCTTGCTGGATGGATGGATAGATGGGTCAATAGGTGGACAGATCTAACTTAACCCACTAGGCGTGTTCTGAGAAAGTCATCTGTCAAATGCTTTTCAAAATGGAACCACATTTTAAATTCATCTAGAAAGAAAGACTCTAGTAAAGCAAGCACACACACTTTAATTTAATGGCTATTTACACTGAGGTTTTCTGATACTGGACACATCTAGGAATGGATTTCAGTTCCCCTGTCTGCACCCTGTGCGCTTCATCTATCAGACTGGCCTTCTTTAACACTGTCCCCTTTGCTGTCCCAACTGAGGTTAAGACAAAATTCAGAGACTATCTCTTTGGATGAAATTAGTTTTCCACCAGACTCACACCTCCACCAGCTGCTTTGACCTCCCCTCCCCTCCCCACCCTCTCAGGAACCTCACACCTTCCTCCACCCCAGTGACTAAAGGCACCGACCTGGCAGCTCAGAGCCTGTCTTCCCCAGGTGGGCAGAACCACCCCGAAGTTTATACTTTCCACGAGATGGTCATAAGGTCTAACTTTATAATGATGACAACACCTTCCTGCATGCAGGTCTCCTATACAGCAAATACTGTCATATTTGTTACCTCGGAGACTCCTTGCAACTCCCTCCCAGAGATGAGTCTCCATTTTACAGGTGAGAAAACAGACTGAACAAGGGGAAGACATTCACCCTCAGTCAGGTGACAGGTAATCGTTGAACTGGGCTGCGGTCTGGATCTGGCCCTAAAGCCAACGCACGGTCGGACACCCATCCCCTCACATTTCCCGGACAGCCCAAACCTTCGTACTTTGCGGCTAGAGACAGTCCCTTAGCAGGGTCCAGCCCAAGTGAGACTCCAGGTCAGGCAACAGGGACTTCAGTGCCCTTATCTGGCAGCCATATTCTCAGTGCCACCTCGACCAGGATGTGTCCAGGGGAGCTGGGGCCTCAGAGGATCCAGAGTGGACTGGAGCAGTGAGCTGCAATGGTCTCCCTCTCACACACACACACACACACACACACACACACACACACACACACACTTCAAGGAGAGGCACAAACATGCCAACGAGGAAGAACTAGCTCTGCCATTTTCATGCTCTGTGACCTTGAGCAAATTACTCAACCTCTCTGAGTCTCAGTTTCTACATTTATAAAAACAAAGAAAAGAATACCAACTTCTTAAGGTTTTATGAGGATTAAATAAGAATTCATGAGAAAGAATTCTGCAAATGATTAAAGTTCATGTAAATAAAAAGGAGTTGTCATTACCACCATTATTACATATTTATTATTTCAGAATTGTTAATATGATTATCATTACCATTAGGACACCAGCGTATCTTCCTCAACCAGGTCAGGAAGACCAGGAGATTGTTAAGATGCAGCTGAACAGCCGAGATGGATCGTAGGTAGGCGTGACCAGGAGCAGGTCACCGGACCTAAGAGAAGACCACAGCTGCCTTCCCGATTTGGCCTGAGGCCCAGGGTGCCCGTCCTGGGCAAGGGTCGCTGACATCTGAGGCTCTCCTCCCACAAGACCGCCCTGGGGGCTGGAAGTCCATCTCGGTAGCAGTCTCAGTCCCAGGCCGGGTGTCCTCAGCTCCCCTGCCAGCTCACTCCTTCTAGGCCCATGGCTGCCCACCCTCAACCAGTTCCCCTTTTCTGGGTCAGGTGGCTGCTGGACCTGGGGTCGGGGCGGCCAGGAACTCAAGGCTCCCAGCACCACACCCATCATTCAGACAGCTGCGGTTAGTCCTCTACGCCCAAGCCCTGGGGTTTGGACAGCGCTGGCCAGCTGAGGCCACGTCCAGTCTCAGCTGACCCTCAGAGGCAGGTAAAGTGCTGCCCCCCGCAGCCCCACGCCCTCAGTGCGGCCTCCCGCAGGCTCCCCTGCGTGGGCACTCTCCGACCACGCAGGTGTGTTTAGAGGTGCAGGAGGGAGGCCCTCCCAGCACCCCGGGCCACAGGGTACACTTCCTCTAGGCTTCAAACCATATGCCAACCCCTAAAGCTCCTCGGGGCAGCCAGAGACCAGCTGAGGCAAAGGAGGCTCCAGGCCTCACCCAGGGTGAGACTCGGAGTCACGAATGGCCCCCCGGGGCAGGAGTCCCCATTTCCCCCACTGCGTCCCCAGCAAGTGGTCTCAGGTTCCCTGCAGCCTGGAGAAACCAGGTCAGCTGCAGGCCCACCCAACTCTCCCCACCGCTGCCAACACTCCAGCCCCAGGAAGGAGAATCGTTTTCCCTGTGCTCCTGAGCTCTGCTGAGACAGGCAAATTATCAAAGAATTGCTGAGGACAGTGGAAGGAAACCTAATCCCAGGGCTTAGTAAGACAGCAGGCCTCGAATTCTATGAGTCTCCTCCCACCCAGGTCCTGGGGCCCCTGCCATTGTTCCAGGTCTTTCTTAACTCTTTCTTCCCTTTCTTTGCTAAACCAAGCAAAGATGCAAAGATTGGAGGCCTCCCTGAGCCAGTAGAGGGACTAACCTCCACAACATGGCAGTGCAGGCCACTGGGCACGCCTGGGGCCACGGCCACAAGCACTGCAAGCCCAGAGCACCGTGGGAATTGGGAGTCCCTGGGGGCAGTGCTCGGTGACTGACAGGGGTGGGCACGTAAAGCCCCGGCAGCCTCGCTCTTCGGGTGGGATATCTCAGGCTGAGTCTCCCAGCGACTCCCCAGCAGCAACTTCCTTCCCAGCTCAAGTCTCCACTCCTGTTGGTTTGGTCTGGGATCGTCTCCCAGATATGCAACCTTCCTCCAATCCTGGTCTCAGGATCTGTTTCTCAGAGGCAGGGGAGGAGGGGGAATGGGGGAAGACAAACCAGGACAGAGGGCAGAGGCTCAGAGGTTGGAAAAGGAAGGACTCACTCAAAGAAGTGTTGTTCTTCAGGAAAGAGAGAAGGGTGGTGTGAAGGAATAAGGATCTCAGGGCACCTGCATGTCATTTAATTCGCACTCTGGTCCTTTGGGGTAGCTGTTATTATGCCCATTTCCCAGATGCAGAGACTGAGGCTCAGACATGCCCCAGGTCCCCAACCAGGAATAGGTGGAGCTGGGATTCAAACCTGGGCTCCTGGGATTAAGGCCAGGTCCCTGGCCCTGGACCACGGTGCTTCCAGGAAGGGGATGCAGAGCTAGAAGAAACAGTGTGCCCCCAGAAGTGGAGCATGAAGGCAATACGGTCCCATCAGGCCCATGACATTGATGAGAAGGTGGTCAACGGGCAGGACGGTCAGTGTTCTGTCCTGGCCCCTCCCCAGGACAGGCCCCCATGTGGCTCGTCAGCCCAGGAACACAAACAGTCCAGCCCCTTCCCTACACCGAACAGCGCCTTATCTCAAACTGCCCAGCACTCAGCTCTCACTTTAAAGCCCAGCTAATCAGAAGTATATTTTATTTTCTCAGGGGAGGCAGCTATGGGATAAAAGTCGGAAGTGTAAACTCTGTGGTGGATGAATCATCGCATTGCTTTTTATTAACATTTTTACAGTGAAGTTTTTATGGCTTTCCAAAAACACACAGAGGAAAAAGGCTCATCGCTCGCATTATTGGTGATGACTGGGGTAGAGTTCAAAAGGCTAAGGCATTGCTGAAACAACCTCCAGTGGGGCGGGGCTCGGGGGGAAGGCAGAGGCTGATCACCAAGCACCACATCCACTGCAGGGCCAGAGAAAGCATCTGTCCAAGAAAGGACCAGGGGAAGGAGAGAGGTCGGCACCTGGGACCTTCCAGTTCTTCCATGTGCACAATGAGTCGGGGGGGTGGGGTGTTGTGAATGAATGAATGAACTGATTCCACAAAAACCTTCTGTATGGCCAAGGAAATTAAAATAATTGCATTGAATTAAATTAAATTAAAAATAATTAAATTATTTAATTTAAAATAATTAAATTAAAATAATGCGGCCCATTAATAAGGTAGAATACGATAGAGCCATAAACTTAATGTTTGGGAGAATATGTAACAATAATGGGAAAGTATCCCCTTCTATTATTAAGTGAAAAGCAAATGATAAAGCAGCGTGTAGATGGGACTTCCCTGGTGGTCCAGTGGTTGGTTAAGACTCCGCGATTCCACTGCAGGGTGCGTGGGTTCGATCCCTGGTTGGGGAACTAAGATCCCACATGCCTCGTGGTGCAGCAAAAAAAAAAAAAAAAAAAACAGTGTGTAGAGTAGGATCCAAGCTTTATCTTCAAGACACAGCATGTACGTATATAAAATATGTGGGAATGCAATGTAAGGACATGCAAAGTGGCAGGGTGATCCACAGTCTGTAATTTCTTCTGTATCTTTCTCTGTATTTTCTAGTTTTCAATATGACTATGTGTTACTTCAGAAATCAGGGAGAGAAAAGGGTCTAGCAACAATAAGACCAAATATCATAAAGTAACTGACAGCTTGACTTCTTTGCGTGAAACGCAGACCGGATTTATGGGAGCCCGTCTGGGCACGGGGGCTGGGGGCTGGCTCCTGAGGTCCTCATGGACCCCGAGGAGGGGAAGGGAGAGGAGACCTCGGCGGACAGGGCATCATAATCACATCCTGCTTCTACCAAGCAGCCCTGCTTTACTGGGCTCAGCATGGATTTTACTCTGCTGATCAATGTGCCAAGAAATGGTACTTTGTATTTTTACAAGCAAATTAAACCTGACCTTATATTCCCGCCCTATGCTCCCACCCTTGGGGTGATGGCAAATTCACTCTGTCATTATATTAGGGCCCCTTCTCAGACTAGGTTGCTAGATTTAGCAAATAAAAATACAGGATGCCCAGATTAAATAAACAAACCCAAAAAATTAGCATAAGTATATCCCATGAAACATTTGAGATATACTTATCTTAAAATATTATTCATTTTTTATCTGAAATGCAAATTTAACTGGGTGTCCTTTGTTTTTTCTGACAACCCTATCTCTGTCTCCTAAGGGTTCTGCAAAGGCCCAAGGAGGGTATGTACAGCAGAATAGGTGGGGAGGCCCCAGGCCTCTGAGTTGTCGGTTCACCAGGGGCAGGGAGCTCTCCTGTCCCCATACTAAATGAGGCAGGGCAGGGGGGGACATCTTTGCCAAGACTAAGCACCTGGTGACCAGGGATAGTAGTTGGTCACCCCCTGCAAAGCCTTGCCACCTCTCAGGACACTACGGGCATGGGGCCTAGGTGCCCACTGCTGTCAGGACCCCATAAGCCATCCCTGTATGAGTCAGGGGTCTGGCAGGAGACCACTGGCCCATCAAAATGACCATTTACAAAGCCATGGACCATGTGTAGAGGAATCAGTGCAGACCCAGGGCTACTGATGGTATGAGGGAAGGCAGTCCCTTCCAGAAGCTGGGCACAGAGACTCGGAAAGGGGCTGCTGAACAGACACTGAGACCCTAGAGACCCCTGAGGGAGCGATCCGGAAATAACCACCCAGCCTCTCCTCCCTCCCACATCTCCTACTGGTGCTTCCCACTGGCCAAACCAACTGGAAGCCAGGGAGCCCACTGAGGCAGTCCCCGAGGGTCCCCTTCCAGCGGCCCAGAGCAGATAGGATGGGCACAGAGGGCAAATGGAGGGCACGCAGCACAGTGCCCCTCAGTGGAAAGGGCTCTCCCAGCCTCTCCTCTCACAGTCGCCACCCTTCATCCCGGGCCTGCCTCTGGGAGAACCCCCCCAGTCCCTTCAATGAGCTAAACAAGAGGCCAGGGACAGGCATGGTCCTCAGGCAACAAGTGGCCCCAAAGCAAGAGGACACAGCAGGCTGAGGCCCTCTAGAACAGGGGAGGGAAAATCCAAGAGCACGAAACACTGATTAATATCTCATCTGTCTTGATCACACCTGCTTTGTGTTGGACTCCCATCTAAATCCAGCTTCAAAACAGTTTTGCAGCTGAAAGAATAAAGAAGCAAAAACCAGGGCTATAAGCAAACCAGACAAACAAATGCACCAACTCAGGACAAAAACTTCAACCCCGGAAACATACATGTAAACTAAAGCACGCTGACAACGTGTCTTTAGTATGGACATTAATTAGCCAGGCTGAGACAGACCCCACTCGAGAGGATTACTTCCTGTTCTTCTGACGCAGGGGTTTATTTTCACAAGGCAATCAGCAAATTCCACTTCCCCTGGCCTTAATAATTGGTTCAGGAATGGGTAGCCAAGCCAATCAAAATCAACGAGGCCTCTTCTTCCATAAGAAAGCAATTAGAAGAGTCTCAACCTTTCCCTCTAGACACGAATAAGGAAGGATGTAGTCCCAAGTGCTTTGGCACCCATTCTGTGCCTAGGAGGAAAGAATCTGCCTGAAAATATGCTAACATCGAGGAAGCAGAGCCAAGAAAGGAAGAGAGAGAAGCTAGGCCCTGGTTACATCACTTGAGACCTGGATCAAACCATTCCTGACACAGCTGAGTTACAGGCACCAATAAAATCCCATGTTTTTCTGAAGGCAGTCTGGGTTAGGCTTTCAGATACAAGCTGGATTCCTAAACAGCATGCAGCATATTAAGAACCAGGAGTACCATTCCTGCTTCTTTCAGGGCCATGTAAGGAGAAGACAGCCAGCTTCCTCCATCCAGTTGGGAATCAAGGTGTCAGCCTCTGCTAAAGGGAAAGGAATAGACAACCAGGAACCTGGACTCATCACAGGCGCAGCAGGGGAGCCTGCTATTTTGCCAAAGGTGTGAAGTCTGCTCAGCCCCTCTTGGGACAGCACAGTGGTTACCAGCAGGGACCCAGGGCCAACTGGCTCTGCCTCCTGGGCTGGATGCCAGCTCTATCCCTAGCCAGCTGACCACCTTGGGCAACTTTCTTAACTGCTCTGGGCCTCAGCCTCTGCACCTGAAGATAAAAACAGTGCCAACAACATGGGCTGTTGTGAACACTACGAGGTAGTGTCTGAAAAGTCCTTAGGACAGTGCTTGGCACAGAACCGGCCTCACTGAGAGATTATAGCTGCTACTGTGGTTGTTGTTGTTATTAATACATAAGCCCGCCCTGGATGAGTTTCACTCTGGAGGTCTGTCATCCTCCAGACTCCTCCTCACATGTGGAAGAATCCTGTGGCCTGTGCTGCATGCGCGCCCCCGCCCTGCAGACTCCACCCTGCCTGACCCTGAACCTGACCTGGTAGGCCACCCTGGGCCCCACCTGATAGTCCAGGCTCATGCAGACTCAGTGTCTGCAGCCTTTCCCCAAGCCCAGGCTGTGCAGATTTTCTGTTGCAAGGGACAGAAAATCCTCCACAAAGTGGGTAATGCGGGAGGTGATTTCACTGTCAGGATTCAGGGCATCTGAGAGGCCATCAGCGCACCTGCTCACACCTCCTCTCCCGGCCTTGCTTACCTCTACGTTGGTTATATCTTCTGTTACGTCATTTTCAAATTAAAGACAACTTTTTTTAAACTCTAAAAGGTTTCTTTAATCACTATAAAAATTAGAGTTAACAAGGATAGAGGAAATAATAATCATTCAGAATACAGAATACTGAATAGCTGAAATTACCCCCCAACAAGTGAATACTAATGAACATGACACATGGAAAAATTCATGGATTGTGGCTAATGTTATTCTTAGAGGAAAATTCAAACCCTTTTTTTTTTTCTATTTTTTGGCTGTGCTGTGCGGCATGGGTGATCTCAGTTCCCCAACCAGGGATCGAACCCACGCCCCCTGCAGTGGAAGCGCGGTGTCTTAACCACTGGACCACCACCAAAGGGAAGTCCCTTTTTTTTTTTTTCTATTTTTCAAAACCTTTACTATATTAATTAGAAAACAAGAAAAAAGGAAAACAAATGAGTGTAGCTCACAGGACTAGAAAAAGAACAACAGTCAATTCAAGGTAACAAGAACGACCTAAGAAAATAAATAACAGGCAGAATTCAAAAAAAATTCAAAAATTGAGAACAAAACAGAAATGATGAGCACAATCAAAATACCAATATATAAAATACAACATGAAAACAGGGAACAACTCAGATATAACAAATATTGTATTTGATATTAAATATTTAAGGGATATTATTCACAACCACAAGCCAATACTTGAAAACAGATTAAATGGAAATATTTCTGGAAAAAACATATAGGTGCCAAAACGGGCTCAAGAGGAAATAGAAAAGTTGACCAGATCAATAGCCACGAAAGAAAGTAAAAACCCAAGAGGACCAACAGACAGACTATCAGAAAAAATGGGAGAGGGCCACAGAAAGAGAGACAGAGGTATCTGCGAGGAGGCATAGCAGTAAACTGGGAAGCAGACTCTTGAGTTCACAGCTGGCCTGTGGTTTTTGCATCTCATCAAGGAGCTCCTCCTCGTACAGGTGGCATTTTTCTGAAGTTGTTCATTGAGACTTCCCAGCATTCCTGCAGATATAATAGCCGTGTGGCTGACAGGGTTTTCATGCTCCGGCCGGGTGTCAGGCCTGTGCCTCTGAATTGAGAGAGCCAAGTCCAAGACATTGGTCCACCAGAGACCTCCCGGCTCCATGTAATATCAAATGGCGAAAGCTCTCCCAGAGATCTCCATCTCAAGGCTAAGACATTGAGCTCCACTCAACGACCAGCAAGCTACTGTGATGGACACCCTATGCCAAACAACTAACAAGACAGGAACACAACCCCAGCCATTAGCAGAGAGGCTGCCTAAAATCATAATAAGGTCACACACACCCCAAAACACACACTGGACGTGGTCCTGCCCACCAGAAACACAAGATCCAGCCTCATCCACCAGAACACAGGCACCAGTCCCCTCCACCAGGAAGCCTACACAACCCACTAAACAAACCTTAGCCACTGGAAGCAGACACCAAAAACAATGGGAAATATGAACCTGCAGCCTGCAAATAAGAGACCCCAAACACAGTAAGTTAAGCAAAATGAGAAGACAGAGAAACACACAGCAGATGAAGGAGCAAGGTAAAAACCCACTAGACCAAACAAATGAAGAGGAAATAGGCAGTCTACCTGAAAAAGAATTCAGAGTAATGATAGTAAAGATGATCCAAAATCTTGTTAGTAGAATGGAGAAAATACAAGAAACGTTTAACAAGGAACTAGAAGAACTAAAGAGCAAACAAACAATGATGAACAACACAATAAATGAAATTAAAAATTCTCTAGAGGGAATCAATAGCAGAATACCAGAGGCAGAAGAACGGATAAGTGACCTGGAAGATAAAATAGTGGAAATAATGACCACAGAACAGAATAAAGAAAAAAAAGAATGAAAAGAATTGAGGACAGTCTCAGACCTCTGGGAAAATATTAAACATACCAACATTCGAATTCCCAGAAGAAGAAGAGAAAAAGAAAGGGTCTGAGAAAATATGTGAAGAGATTATAGTTGAAAACTTCCCTAACATGGGAAAGGAAATAGTCAATCAAGTCCAGGAAGTGCAGAGAGTCCCATACAGGATAAATCCAAGGAGAAACACACCAAGACACATAATAATCAAACTATCAAAAATTAAATGCAAAGAAAACATATTAAAAGCAGCAAGGGAAAAGCAACAAATAACATACAAGGGAATCCCCATAAGGTTAACAGTTGGTCTTTCAGCACAAACTCTGCAAGCCAGAAGGGAGTGGCAGGACATATTTAAAGTGATGAAAGGGAAAAAGCTACAACCAAGATTACTCTACCCAGCAAGGATCTCATTCAGATTTGATGAAGAAATTAAAACCTTGGGCTTCCCTGGTGGCGCAGTGGTTGAGAGTCCACCTGCCGATGCAGGGGACATGGATGGGTTTGTGCCCCAGTCAGGGGAGATCCCACATGCCGCGGAGCGGCTGGGCCCATGAGCCATGGCCGCTGAGCCTGCACGTCCAGAGCCTGTACTCCACAACGGGAGAGGCCACAACAGTGAGAGGCCCACATACCACAAAAAAAAAAAAAAAAAGAAATTAAAACCTTTTCAGACAAGCAAAAGTTAAGACAATTCAGCACCACTAAACCAGCTTTACAACAAATGCTAAAGGAACTTCTTTAGGCAGAAAACACAAGAGAAGGAAAAGACCTACAAGAACAAACCCAAAACAATTAAGAAAACGGTAATTTGAACATACATATCGATAAGTACCTTAAATGTAAATGGATTAAATGTTCCAGCCAAAAGACATAGACTGGCTGAATGGATACGAAAACAAGACCCATATATATATATGCTGTCCACAAGAGACCCACTTCAGACCTAGGGACACATACAGACTGAAAGTGAGGGGATGGAAAATGATATTCCATGCAAATGGAAATCAAAAGAAAGCTGGAGTAGCAATTCTCATATCAGACAAAGTAGACTTTAAAATAAAGACTATTACAAGAGACAAAGAAGGACACTACATAATGATCAAGGGATCAATCCAATAAGAAGATATAACAATTGTAAATATCTATGCATCCAACATAGGAGCACCTCAATACATAAGGCAAATGCTAACAGCCATAAAAGGGGAAATCAACAGCAACACAACCATAGTAGGGGACTTTAACACCCCACTTTCACCAATGGACAGATCATCCAGAATGAAAATAAATAAGGAAACACAAGCTTTAAATGACACATTAAACAAGATGGACTGAATTGATATTTATAGGACATTCCATCCAAAAACAACAGAATACACTTTCTTCTCAAGTGCTCATGGAATATTCTCCAGGATAGATCATATCATGGGTCACAAATCAAGCCTTGGTAAATTTAAGAAAACTGAAATCATATCAAGTATCTTTTCCGACCACAACACTATGAGACTAGATATCAATTACAGGAAAAAATATGTAAAAAATACAAGTAGGTGGAGGCTAAACAATACACTACTAAATAACCAAAAGATCATTGAAGAAATCAAAGAGGAAATCAAAACATATCTAGAAACAAATGACAATGAAAACACGACAACCCAAAACCTATGAGATGCAGCAAAAGCAGTTCTAAGAAAGAAGTTTACAGCAATACAATCCTACCTCAAGAAACAAGAAACATCTCAAATAAACAACCTAACCTTACACCTAAAGCAATTAGACAAAGAAGAACAAAAAAACCCCAAAGTTAGCAGAAGGAAAGAAAGCATAAAGATCAGATCAGAAATAAATGAAAAAGAAATGAAGGAAATGACAGCAAAGATCAATAAAACTTAAAGCTGGTTCTTTGAGGAGATAAACAAAATTGATAAACCATTAGCCAGACTCATCAAGAAAAGAGGGAGAGGACTCAAATCAATAAAATTAGAAATGAAAAAGGAGAAGTTACAACAGACACCACAGAAATACAAAGCATCCTAAGAGACTACTACAAGCAACTCTATGCCAATAAAATGGACAACCTGGAAGAAATGGACAAATTCTTAGAAAAGTACAACCTTCTGAGACTGAACCAGGAAGAAATAGAAAATATAAACAGACCAATCACAAGCACTGAAATTGAGACTGTGATTAAAAATCTTCCAACAAACAAAAGCCCAGGACCAGATGGCTTCACAGGCGAATTCTATCAAACATTTAGAGAAAAGCTAACACCTATCCTTCTCAATCTCTTCCAAAATATAGCAGAGGGAGGAACACTCCCAAACTCATTCTACAAGGCCACCATCACCCTGATACCAAAACCAGACAAAGATGTCACAAAGAAAGAAAGCTACAGGCCAATATCACTGATGAACATAGATGCAAAAATCCTCAACAAAATACTAGCAAACAGAATCCAACAGCACATTAAAAGGATCATACACCATGATCAAGTGGGCTTTATCCCAGGAATGCAAGGATTCTTCAATATATGCAAATCAATCAATGTGATAAACCATATTAACAAACTGAAGGAGAAAAACCACATGATCATCTCAATAAATGCAGAAAAAGCTTTCGACAAAATTCAACACCCATTAACGACAAAAACCCTCCAGAAAGTAGACATAGAGGGAATTTACCTCAACATAATAAAGGCCATATATGACAAACCCAAAGCCAACATCTTTCTCAATGGTGAAAAACTGAAACCATTTCCTCTAAGATCAGGAACAAGACAAGGTTGTCCACTCTCACCACTATTATTCAACATAGTTTTGGAAGTTTCAGCCACAGCAATCAGAGAAGAAAAAGAAATAAAAGGAATCCAAATTGGAAAAGAAGAAGTAAAGCTGACACTGTATGCAGATACATAGTGAGAATCCTAAAGATGCTACCAGAAAACTACTAGATCTACCAGAGGCAGAAGAAAATATGTGAAGAGATTATAGTTGAAAACTATACAGTTGAAAACTGTATTTGGTAAAGCAGCAGGATTTAACAAAATTAATTAACTTTTGTGCATTAACAAAATTAATGCACAGAAATCTCCTGCATTCCTATATACTAATGATGAAAAATCTGAAAGAGAAATTAAGGAAACACTCCCATTTACCATTGCAACAAAAAGAATAAAATACCTAGGAATAAACCTACCTAAGGAGACAAAAGACCTGTATGCAGAAAACTATAAGACACTGATGAAAGAAATTAAAGATGATATAAACAGATGGAGAGATATACCATGTTCTTGGATTGGAAGAATCAACACTGTGAAAATGACTGTACTACCAGAAACAATCTACAGATTCAATGCAATCCCTATCAAACTACCAATGGCATTTTTCACAGAACTAGAACAAAAAATTTCACAATTTCTGTGGAGACACAAAAGACCCTGAATAGCCAAAGCAATCTTGAGGAAAAAAAAAGGAGCTGGAGGAATCAGGCTCCCGGACTTCAGACTATACTACAAAGCTACAGTAATCAAGACAGTATGGTACTGGCACAAAAACAGAAATATAGATCAATGGAACAGGATAGAAAGCCCAGAGATAAACCCATGCACATATGGTCACCTTATTTTTGATAAAGGAGGTAAGAATATGCAATGGAGAAAAGACAGCCTCTTCAATGAGTGGTGCTGGGAAAACTGGACAGCTACATGTAAAAGAATGAAATTAGAACACTCCCAAACACCATACACAAAAATAAACTCAAAATGGATTAAAGACCTAAATGTAAGGCTAGACACTATAAAACTCTTAGAGAAAAACATAGGCAGAATACTCTATGACATAAATCACAGCAAGATCCTTTTTGACCCACCTCCTAGAGAAATGGAAATAAAAACAAAAATAAACAAGTGGGACCTAATGAAACAAAATCTTTTGCACAGCAAAGGAAACCATAAACAAGACGAAAAGACAACCCTCAGAATGGGAGAAAATATTTGCAAATTAAGCAACTGACAAAGGATTAATCTCCAAAATTTACAAGCAGCTCATGCAGCTCAATATCAAAAAAACAAACAATCCAATCCAAAAATGGGCAGAAGACCTAAATAGACATTTCTCCAAAGAAGATATACAGATAGCCAACAAACACATGAAAGGATGCTCAACATCACTAATCATTAGAGAAATGCAAATCAAAACTACAATGAGGTATCACCTCACAGCAGTCAGAATGGCCATCATCAAAAAATCTACAAACAAAACATGCTGGAGAGGGTGTGGAGAAAAGGGAACCCTCTTGCACTGTTGGTGGGAATGTAAATTTTTACAGCCACTATGGAGAACAGTACGGAGGCTCCTTAAAAAACTAAAAATAGAGCTACCATACGACCCAGTAATCCCACTACTGGGCATATGCCCTGAGAAAACCATAATTCAAAACGAGTCATGTACCACAATGTTCATTGCAGCTCTATTTACAATCGCCAGGACCTGGAAACAACCTCACTGGCCATTGACAGATGAATGGATAAAGAAGATGTGGCACATATATACAATGGAATATTAGCCACAAAAAGAAACAAAATTGAGTTATTTGTAGCGAGGTAGATGGACATAGAGACTGTCATAGAGAGTGAAGTAAGTCAGAAAGAGAAAGACAAATACCGTATGCTAACACATATATATGGAATCTAAAAAAAAAAAAAATGGTTCTGAAGAACCTAGGGGCAGGACTGGAATATAGACATAGAGAATGGACTTGAGGACACAAGGAGGGGGAAGGGTTAGCTGAGACGAAGTGAGAGAGTGGCATGGACATATATACACTACCAAATGTAAAATAGATAGCTAGTGGGAAGCAGCCATATAGCACAGGGAGATCAGCTCGGTGCTTTGTGACCTAGAGGGGTGGGATAGGGAGGATGGGAGGCAGACGCAGGAGGGAGGAGATATGGGAACATATGTATATGTATAGCTGATTCACTTTGTTATAAAGCAGAAACTAACACACCATTGTAAAGCAATTATACTCCAATAAAGATGTTAAAAAAAAAAAAAAAGAAGAAATGGGAGAGTTCAGTACAGCTGCCAGATACATAATCAACATACAGAAAGCAGCAGTGTTTCTCTGTTCCAGCCAAAACTAGCTGGAAAAATGTAGCCAAAATATATTAGCACTTATCATAGCAATAAAAAACAGAAAGCATCTATGTATTAGCCTATTAGAGGATGCTCAAAATCTCTATGGAGAAAATTTTGAATCTAGTAAAGGCACAAAAGGATATGTGAGGAAATAGGGAACTGTGTCCCATTCACGGACGGCACAACTCCACATCACCAAGGTTGATTCTCCTCAAGCTCATCTGAAAATTAAAGATAATCCAATCAAAGTCACAGCAACACATTTTCAGGAACTTTATGGGTTGACTTGAAAATTCATATGAAAAATAAAGATTCATGAATGGCTAGAGATCAAAGATGTGGTATTGGCAAGGGAACAGATGAGACAATCAAAGAAACAGAATAGAAATTCCAGAATCATAACAAAATCATGTCAATGGCATCAAAACTCAGAGAGGAAAAGATGAATTATTTAGGAAATGATGCTGGAGATATTAACCTGCCACGTGAGGAAGACTTGGGCTCCTACCACATACAGACTATACTTCACATGGAGAGCCCTGGGTCCAACATTCCTTCAGCACCTTGACTCACTGGCCACATTTATCACCTAAATATCGTGTTGCCTATTTGACAGTCATTAGTATGGGAATCACAGTGCGTCTTATAATTTCAACATACATTTGCGATTTTTTTGGCCACGCAGCATGTGGGATCTTAGTTCCCCGAGCAGGGATTGAACCCACGCCCCCTGCACTGAAAGCGCAGAGTCTTAACCACTGGACCACCAGGAAAGTCCCCATTTGTGGTATTTTTTTAACGTTTAATGCATATTAAGCTGTTATGCAATCCAAACTTTTCCTGCAAGGAACAGCGGTTGAAAGAAGCAAGTTCTAAATGAAAAGCAGATTCTTGAAATCCTCACACTGAATTAAGGAAGCAAATAATCAGGCTGCTTCAAAGGGAAGATAAGCTAGTGGAGCATTCTGCTGCTCAAAATGCAGAGGTAGACAACCCAAGATGAACAACTGCCACTGGTGCCAACACATTAGAATCCAGGAAGGAAGAAACAAAGGAAGTATAAGAAAAGTATTTGCCCTGGATATTTACTTCCTCTAGAACTGGTGATAGTTTAGATTCTCAGTACAGGTTATGAAGAAAGAAAATAAACACTAAAGCTCTTTAGATGCAACCATCAATGGTATTTGGAAAGTCTTCATATTGTACATAAAGACAAGACTGTAAAAATGAAAAATGTTATATATATAATGTAATATCACGTGATAATATAATACAATATAATATAACATGGACACACATACATATTCCAAATAGTTTAAGGACTGAAATATTAGCTTTAAATGCTAAAGCTAATTTTTTAAAAAAGAGAAAAAGCTTCATGGTCTCAACGTTGGGAACAGTTTCTTAAACAAGATGCCAAAAGAATGAACTATGTGAAAAAAAATGACAGATTCAACTTCATCACAATTAAAGATTTCTGTTCAATAAAGAATACCACCAACAAACTGAACAGATGAGTGACAGACTGGGGGAACTTTTTCTTCAAAGTCTGAAACTGATAAAAATTATTATGTAAATTATACAAGTAACTCCTACAAATCAGCGAGTGAGAGAGAGTCAGCCCCTCAGGAAAATGAGCGAAGTATAAGCAGATGGTTAACAGGGGGGAGACAGCGTCTGCTGAGGAAATGAGGAGACCTCTGCCAGAGACTCGCGAACAAGGAGACATCACCTCCAGCCAACTGATTCTCCAAAAATAGAAGGTCAAGTGACAGCAAGGGCAGCTGTGAGCTTGCAGAAATGGGGCCCTGTCCAGTTGGGAGGCCAGGCTGTTGCAGGACTGTGGACAGCCAGGCAGTGGTGGCATGCAGCAGCCCAGGACAGATGTGGGGCTCCTGCAGATGCATCCCAGAGACATGCCGCAGGGCCACCAGGAGACACGGAGAAGGGCTTTCAGCACAGCATTATTCTCATCACAAAAAGGGGTAGGGCCCATTGCTCAGGAATGGAAAAGGTGTGTGTGTGTGTGCGCGCGCGTGTGTGTGTGTGAGAGAGAGAAAGAGAGAGAGAGAGAGAGAGGGAGAGAGAGAGAGACAGAGTTGGCTCAGGCTGCTATAACAGAACACCAAAGACTGGGCAGCTCATAAAACAACAGACATTTACCTCTCACAGTCCTGGAGGCTGGGAAGTCCAAGATCAAGGTGCCAGCAGATTCACTGTCGAGTGAAAGCCCACTTCCCGCTATTTTCTGGGTGTGACCTCACATGGCAGAAGGCATGATGGAGCTCTCTGGGGCCCCTTTTACAAGGGCACTAATCCCATTCATAAGGGCTCCACCCTCATGACCTAGTCACCTCCCAAAGACCCACCTCCAAATACCATCACCTTGGGCATTAGAATTTTAAGATGTGAGGGCTTTTCTTTGCCAGGGGTGGGGGGGCCCACAAACATTCAGCCTATAGCATAAGTATACTCACATAATGAAAATTCCATACAGTCATCTAATGTACTGAACCAGACTTACATATAGCAACAAGGACCGATCTCAAAAACTTAATGTCTGGCCCAAAAAAAAAGTAAGAAAGACAATGAGATTTACGGGCCAATAGTATTTATGGAGATTTTAAAACACATGCAAAATGGCACTCTACCTATTTCAAAGAGTCACTTATATTTAAATAAATGTATAATGTATTGAAAGTGGATTGGGAGGATGTAAATTAAATGCACTAAAGTGGGTAGTATTGGGAGGAGGGAAATAGGAGTGAGGAGGGAAGATGAAAGGGGGAAGTAATAAAGGAAATGAAACCAAGCACAGCCTGGCATAGGCCACCGGCAAAGTGGGCCAAGACCTCAGCTGGGTTCTGGGACACGTCAGTACTGGACGTGTGTATGAGGACAGTGCTGGGGGCCTTTCTCCACCACAGGAGCGGGGTCTGCAGAGGGACAGAGGAAGTCTGGATCTTACTTGAAGTCAGGTACAAGTTGCAGGACCTTCCTAGACCCCCCCTTCCATCCTTCTCCCCTCCACCAGCCCCAGGCCAGCACCCTCGGCCTTTCCTCGACAATCACAGCTCAGACCCCAGGGCCCCTGCTTCAGCCAAGAGCACCTGCATTCTCCAGCTGCCTCTGAGGCCTCTGCCCTCTGGCCCAGCGACCCAACCCTCTGCCCCTCAGCCAGAGACGCCAACCCAAGTGAGGCGACAGAGGCCGGAAGGTGAGCTAACTTCCAAGACCATGACGGCGGCCCCTGACCTGGGGGACAAGGGTTCTGGGCTCTGCCCATGCCGCCTCACAGCAAAGCCCCCAGAGAGTCCAGCACACACTGAGGGTGGGTCCTGGACACCTCTGGGGTCACAGAGTCCAAGAAAGATGGCCCAGATAGCACCCTGGTGACAGCCAGTCTCAGCTGCTGTCTGAACACTGCTGAGTGTGATTTCTTGGTAACTAGATGTCAGCCTTGATAACTGTAGAGAATAGGAATGACTGTCCTCTACTTCACAGATTCCCAAGGGCACTTGGACGGGGAGGGATGGACACAGATCCCCTGCAGCAGTAGCAGCAGCAACAAAACGCCAGAACCGGGCTTCCCTGGTGGCGCAGTGGTTGAGAGTCCGCCTGCCGATGCAGGGGACGTGGGTTCGTGCCCCGGTCTGGGAAGATCCCACATGCCGCGGAGCGGCTGGGCCCGTGAGCCATGGCCGCTGAGCCTGCGCGTCCGGAGCCTGTGCTCCGCAATGGGAGAGGCCACAACAGTGAGAGGCCCGCGTACCACACACACACACAAAAAAAAATGCAGAACCTTGTGGAAGGGGACACTGTCAGGGGGTGGCATTGGTTTACCATCCCTGCGATTATTAACTTTTTGAGGATGACAGTCTGAACAGTGAGGGTCTTCGGACAGGGGTGGAGTACCTCGCAGGGCACACCTGCTGAGGAAGCGCCCATGAATCCATGACAGAAAGATGGGAATGATGGATGGAAGGGAGGGAGGGAGGGGAAGGATAATAAATGGATGGAAGGAATGATGGATGGAAGGAAGGAAGGAGGAGCGATCACACAGGAGTACAAACAAAGCCAGTCTCGAAGGCACACCCCCTGAGCAAGGCCCTCTGACAACACAGTATGTTTCATGCACGTGTCTGGTTATGAAATAAACCCATTTCATCAAAATACGGAGTGAGCTGAGCACAAGCCCTAGCTGACGGGGTAGGATGAGCGAGGTTGCTGACTAGGACCTCAGCTCCGAGGAGACAGGAATGGACATGGCCGAGGATCGTCGGACTCTCGGCTGTGTTCACAGGAGACAGGAGCAAGGGCAGTCACATTAGAAAGACCATCACCAGGAAAAAGTGAGAGAGTGGGAGGGAGGGCTGGGTGCCTGGAGCTGGTCGCTTGGCGAGGAGAGGCCAGCACATGGGTGTCCGGTGGCCTCCCCATCGCTCCCCTTTGCCGGCCCCTCCCCATCTCCCTGACCACTTAAAGATCCAAGGGTCAGGGGACTTAGTTCTTGGTCCTCTTCTCTTCTCCCTCCACACTCAATCTTGTCAATTTCATTCAGCTTCAAGACTTTAATGACATCTGTCTATTGAAACTTCCCAGCCTGGACCTCTTTCCTGAACTCGTGTGTCTAGCTGCGACTCAACACATTTCTGCTTGGATGTGTAAGAGATATCTACGGCAGGCAGAGACTGACGCATAACAAGCAGCCCAAAAGAACAGTGTCTTGTTTCCCATGATTCTTTTGGTCAGGAACTTGGGCAGGGCTCATCTGGGTGGTTCTTCCGTCCCATGTGATGTCAGCTGGAGTCACTTCCACGGCCACATTCATCTGGGAGCTCATTTGGGGCTGGGACGTGGAAGAAGGTCCTTCTCACAGGTCTGGAAGTTGGTGCTGCTTGTCAGCCAGCTGTCCACGGGCTTCTCCTCCAGGGTCCCTCCCAGCCTCCTTACGGCACAGCAACTGGGTTCCCAGAGAGCAAAAGCAGAAGCTGCTGGGCCTCTTCAACGTGAGGCCAGGAACGGACACAGCCACCATTTCCCCACACTCTACTGATCAAAGCAAGTTACAAAACCGGCCCTAATTCCAGGACGGGGAGGGGGGAGAGAAATGATGGCCAAGTGGCATGGGGGACAGAAGGGAAAGTCTCTTTGGAGACTTTCTACCAGGACAAGCCAGACCCCCTGGATGACATCTACTCCTTCACAAAACCTGATAGCTTCATCCTAAGAATATATCCAGAATCACCGCTTCCCTCCAGCACCACTGCTCCCAGCCTCACCTGAGTCGCCAGCATCTTTATCCTATTTCCTCACCAGCCTCCTGCGTGGTCTCCCTGTTTCTACCCTTGGACTCTCTTCCCAACAGCAGCCAAGTTGATCTTTCTGTACTTTAGGTCGGATAATGTCACTCTTCTGTCCTAACCTTCCTGTGCCTCCCTATTTCTCTCAGAGGGGAGCCAAAGCTCTCACAATGGCCCCCAGGGCCCTACACTCTCCGCAGGCCCCACACACACTCTGGCATCACTGCTCAGACTTGGTCTCTGACTACCGTGCCCCTCCCTCACTCCCCTCCAGCCAGCCCGGCCCTTCGTCCGGAGAGCACCCCGCAGTCCACAAGGCATCCTCTTAGCCGGCAGCAGCTACATAGTTTGCAGGGCTCAGTGCAGAATGAAAATACAGCCATTGTTCCAAATGGCTAAGAATTTTAAGACAGCAACAGGAGAGCATTAAGGAAAAGGGGTAAAAGGCATTAAACAGTGTAAATCAGAGCCCTTGGCCCTGGGAGCCCGAAAGTCCTGCCAGGACTCAGGGCAGAGCCCAGGAGGACTGGAGAGGGGTGGCGGCACAGAGGCCCTAATTAGGGGCTTACACAAAACCTGTGAGTCAGGCCACCGCAAGCCCCAGCCAACGTCAGGACAGACTTAATGGCCTGGGCTGGAGTCGCCACCAACATAAAGTATCTTGTTCCAGCAACTTTTACAAGGTGTTTATGGCCCCAGGACAACATCAGGCTAATACTCGGCTTATGGGGCAGTGGCCCAGACAATGAGGGCAAAGAGGCGGGTCAGCACAGGGCCCGGGGATGACGGGAACAGGGCCAGGGGAACTGAGGCCCATCCCCCCTCTGCAGGACTGGGGCCCCCACTCTGTTATCTTGCAGCCTCCCTCCCACTCCCCACTCCACTGCTGCTCAGCCCTGCGAGGGACCTTCACCTCCACACGCTGTGGGTGAGACACACAACATTGTAACCAGATTCCTGGGGTCTGGGAAGCCCACCACCACCAGTGTTTAAATGTAGCCCCAGTAAACACAAAAACCCCTGGGGGCAGGGCCTCTGAGTCACTGCCCCCCAACAACATCAAGGTCCCTGGAAATATCTTGGGTTCCCACAGCCCACCCCATTGCTTCAATCAGCCCACATGCTTCACAGCAATTAACCTGATATTCCATTTTTGCTAATCAAAGATGGCCATAACCAGCCTGGATGGGAGGGGACTTTGGGGGAGAATGGATACGTGGATATATATATGGCTGAGTCGCTTTGCTGTGCACCTGAAACTATCACAACATTGTTAATCGGCTATACTTCAATATAAAATAAAAAGTTAAAGAAAATAAATAAAAGATGGCCATAACAAGGGTCCAGTGTGCAGGAGCTAAGCCCTCACGCTGATGTGATTCCAGCCAAAAGCAGAGCGAATTTGTACCTGGGTTCCTCTGTCTCAAGTAACTGTGGGATTTCCATGCTTTCCTTGTATGTAGCTACCATTTACTGAGAACTTAACATGTGCAAGACTCGAGGGAAGGGCTTCACATGAATGGTCTCATTCAGGCCTCACAACATCCTGGGAAGTAAGCCTGTCATCCTCCATCCCATGTCACGGGTAAGGAATCAGGTTCAGAAGAGCCTGAAAATATATACCGGTAAGTGACAGGCCTGGAATTCCAACCCGGATCTGCAGAGGGTAACACTGGAATCCTTCCATCTCCCTGTCCAGGTTCACCCCTCCTGAGAGGCAACCACGGTTCCAACATTGGGAAGGAGCAGCCAACTCCACCTGGCGCAACCAAAGAGAGCTTCCTGGAGGAGGTGATATCCAGGGCTTAGAATGATGAGTAGGGTTTGGCCAACAGAGAGGAACAAAGAGAAGAGCGAGCATGTGTAGGGCCCCGAGCACAGCAGGCAAGAACCAGAGGCATCCTGGCACCTCAGCGCACGTCCTTGGAGGGTCTAAGCTTTGAGGTTCTGCCCTGTTGTTATTAGTAATGGCTACCATATAGCCAACACTTATTATGAGCTTTACAGAAAAATGACTACTTTCCCCAGAAGATTGAGACCCAGGGACATTAAGAAACTCACGGACTTTGTGATCTCAGGTGAATCATGGAGCCAGGTCCACAGCGCAGGTTCCATTTGCAGACAGAATCCACACACTCAGTCTCCACGCAGAGAGCCTGTTTTGACAGGGGCTCACGGGAGCTGACAGGAACAGTGCTGGCATTGCCATGGGGAGACCCTGGTTCCACTCTCAGCTCTGGCACTCACTTCTCAATCCTGGGCAATGACTTCACCTCTGGGCATCTCCATGAAAGGGGGCCCACAACCCCCTCTCCTTCTGCCTCCCAGGGCAGTGGAAGGATTGGAGAAGCCAGGGCATGGAAACGATTTTCCGGCTATGATAGGCCAAATTACAGCCCCAAGGGTCTTCAATCCTATTCCCCAGAATGGTGAATTTGTCCCTTTCCATGGTAAAAGGGACTTTACAGATGCAATTAATTAACAGTCTAGAGATGGGAGATTATCCTGGATTACCCGATGGGCTAAAGGAAATCACAAAGGTCCATATCAGAGGAAGGCAGGAGGGTCAGAGTCAGAGAAGGAATGACAGGAGCAGAGGTCAGAGTGACAGGCTTTGAAAACAGGGGAAAAGAGCCACCATCCAAGGGATGCAGGTGGCCTCAAGAAGCTGGAAAGGGCAAGGTAATGGATGCCCCCCTAGAACCTCCAGTAAGGACTCAGCCTGCCGGCACCCAGCTTTTAACACACTGAGGTCCCCTTCGGTCTTCTGAACTACAAAATTGTAACTTAATAAAATTGTGTTGCGTTAAGCCACAGAGTTTGTGGTCATTTGTTACAGCAGCAAGAAGAAACTGATACACCGGATCTCATACCCCACTCACTCGGGAGTGATTCCAGCTTGGACTCCGCACCCAGAAAATTTTACACAAGTGTCTCCTTCGGTCAGAAAATAATGATTCCAACTGCTGTTCCTTGAGTTAGAAAACAGGCTTCAGATAATTCCATTCTACTCCCCATGGAGAGTTAAAATAAAAAATGTTTTAAAGGAGCTGAAAGATATATAATTACATTAAACAGCACCAGTGTCTTCCTACTGCCCCCAAATGAAATACATTTTCTTCTCTTCTAAGGTATTTTCTGACAAAACCAGACCTGTTTGGATGGTGTCCGCTGCCTGTCACCAAGTAAGCTCCTCTGCCCGTGGATACCACGGCCCATCAGAGCCAGGCTGAAATAACAGTGCTGAGAAAAGGCACATTTCTGACCAAGCAGAGGCCCTGGCAGAGTTGGAGGGGTGGAGGCTTTAGGCAGGGAGATTTCCAAGAGCTATAAATATAACAAGTTGACTTTGTGGGCAGGGGGATATGGCCACAATTTATTAATAAGCCTAATGAAAATGCATGGGCGTGGGGGGAAGGCAGAGCCACAGAGATGCTGCCCCAACTCCCACACAATACAAAACAGAGTCGGTGGATGGTCCTGGACCAGGGTGGGCATCGGTCCTTCGCTGTGGAGTCTGCCCTCCTCCACCCTGGCCCAAGCAGAGATGGCCTGGGTCAGCAGAGCCCAGACAGTTCTGACTGCATCCTGCCGCCCACCAACCCTACCATGGAAGAGAGGCCAAAACAGGAGGACCAGAGACAGACCAGAGGAGCAGAGCTTCTAGTCTCTGCCGGGAGCCAAGGAGAGTTGCTGCCCGTCTCTGGGCCTCAGATTCCCCAGCCAGAGCCGGAGCTGGCTGGACTAGAGGACCCAGTCTGAGGGCCCCGGCCTCCTCTCCAGGTCCTCAGGCTCAAGTCTGGCTCCACCTTCAGCTTCACTCTCCCACTGCCTTCCCAGATGTGGCCCAGCTCCAGCCAGAGCATCTGCCAAGTTCTAAAAAAAGAAGCTCCTTTCCCATTGCTCCCCCATCTCCCAGAGGTCTCCTTGAACTTGACCTCATTTCTTGATATTAGGGCCAATGGATCATTTCATCTTAACTCTCTCCTTCCCTGAGCTTAGCTCCCCTTTCTCTTTTCTTTTCAGATCTCTACCCTCCATCTTGGTTTAGGACCCCAAAGACAGCCCAGAGAGAAGGACTCGGACACAGGTGGTTTACTTTGGAGGTGGTCCCAGGAAGCACAGGGAAGATATGGGGAAAGCCAGAGTGCTATGGGTTGAATTATGTCCCCCAAAACAATATGTTGAAATTCTAATCCCTGGTATCTATAAATGTGGCCTTATTTGGAAATGGGATATTTGTAATGAAGGGAAAAGGTCTTTACATGTAATTTAGTTGTAAGTTAAGAGGAGGACACACTGCAATAAGATGTGCCCTTAATCCCACATGACTGGAGTCCTCAGAAGGAGAAGAGATGCAGAGACACATATAGAAAGAAGAATACCATGGGAAGGCACAGACACACAGATGGAGGACAGCCACATGAAGACAGAGGCAGAGATTACAATGACGTAGCTGCAAGCCAGGGAGCACCAAGCATTCCCAGCACCCGCCAGAAACCAGAAAAGAAGGCTTGCCTGACACCTTCAATTTGGACTTCTGCCCACCAGAACTGTGGGAAAATAAGTTTCTGTTGTCCTAAGCCACCCAGTTTGTGATAGCTTGTTACAGTACCCATAGGAGACCAAATATATATATAGCATATATATATAACACATACATATTTATAGAATTCTTTTTGGTCACTCAGCATCTCTGTATGCCCCTTCCTGGCTTAGAAAATGGAAAGTGGGACCCCAACCTTTCTCCCCCTACTGGTTATCCCATGTGATGTTACAGACTTGTGAACCTGGCTATAAAGGTTTGTTGGTTGGTTGGTTTGTTTTTATTCCCCGTGCTCCAGCCCCCACCCACTCTTGAGGGTTTGGAGGTGGGTGTCTTTCCCAGCCCCCCAAACCCCTGCAGGCGTTCTTCACAGAGGCTACACCTGAGTTTTCTCTCAAGCACAAAGCCCCTAGAGACCGACCCTGGAAGCCTGTGGCTCTGCCCCCCTCTCTGGGAAGACTGTGGCTCCGCCCCCCATGGTTGTGGCTCCACCCCCCATGGCTGTGGTTCCGCCCCCTCTCTGGGAAGACTGTGTCTCTGTCCCTCTCTCTGGGGTGGCTCTGGCTCTCCTGGGACAGAGAAGGGGCTCCCTGCCAGGCTGTGTGCTTATCTCAGAGGGCCTGGCAGCTGGCACCAAGTAGCACCCCAATGCTGTGCCCTCTTCTGAGGTGAAGACCACACGTGGGGGGCGCCCTCTAGTCTTTGGGGCCTCCCCCGCCGACTGCCTTTCCTTTCTGAGCTCTTCTCTCCCTGTGCTTCCTCCCCAGCACCACCCTCCTCCCTTTTCCTGAGTCTGATGAGTGCTCATGGTGGATGGCCCAAGGCCCAGCTCTGGCTCTGGGAGCTGACAGCTCTGAGGAAATGGAGAAGGTGGGTGGGTAAGAAGATCGTGCTGGAGAGCACCCTACCTCTCCGGCTTCTTTCCTGAAGAGGCTGGAGACTCCCAGCCAGAGAAGAAGAACATCCTCGCCGGCAGACTGTGGGCCCCTCACGGCCAGTGCCGAGTGGGTGTCGGGCAGGCGTGACGTTGGCCTGGTAGTTTTCCAGAACTCTGCTTCTACATCTTTAAAGTGAACACAAGAATTATATGATAAATACAAATATATGATTTATTATCATAAGATTACATGATTATCATATAAGTACATATCATATACGTATATATTATATGTATATGATAGGGATTTGTTGTTGCCCAGTTGTGGGAGCTGATTAAACCGTCTCTGGGAAGCTCTCCCTTCTACATCTGGTGCTACAGTCTGAAGTCGGCCATCAAGAAGGGAAGGTGGGGGCTTCCTTGGTGGCGCAGTGGTTGAGAATCTGCCTGCTAATGCAGGGGACACGGGTTCGAGCCCTGGTCTGGGAAGATCCCACATGCTGCAGAGCAACTAGGCCCGTGAGCCACAACTACTGAGCCTGCGCGTCTGGAGCCTGTGCTCCGCAACAAGAGAGGCCGCGATAATGAGAGGCCTGCGCACCACGATGAAGAGTGGCCCCCGCTCGCCGCAACTAGAGAAAGCCCTCGCACAGGAACGAAGACCCAACACAGCAAAAATAAATAAATTAATAAAATGGATTAGTCTTACGTTGTACATAATCACTGAGAGGAAATACCAGCCATGTTACAGGAACCCCAAGTTTGAGTAGATCATGGCAGTCATTTAAAAAAAAAAAAAAGAAGGGAAGGTGGATGTGAGGTGGGGAAGGTCAAGGAAAACAGAATGAGCGGAGCCCACAGGAGAGACTAGAACAAGCTTGGATGACGGGGGTGTCCTGCACTCTGGTGCCATTCATCACAGAGCTAAACACACCCCGGGCCCAGAAGCTGCGGAGGCTGAAGGAGGAGAGCTGGCAGCCCCTGCCAGCCAGGTGAGCCTAGAGGTGAGCAACGAAGTTTGCGAGCTGCCAGGGTGCCTTGTGCTCCAGTCTCCCAGTTGGAAAGGAATACGGCTGCTACTTCATTTCCGCCTTCAAAATCTCATGCAAAGCATCGCTTGCGGCCCACATGAACCTGGAACTATGTAGAGAAGGCAATTCTAGCTAACGCATCCACCCCACACAGATGTCCACTACACCTGGAGACCTCAGGTCACCTGGGACACTGTGGCACTGCCCTAATGGACAAGAGTGACCAGAAGTGGGCCACAGGGACACTCTGCCCCAGGGTGGAGGCTAGCTCTCCAGGCTACATACCCCCTTTCCTCAAGATAGGTTTTCTTTAGAGACATAATGAACCTACCCCAAGCCTAGAACCATATTAGGGCTACACTGAGCCCCCCAACAGTTCTCCCCAACTTGTAATCTTGGGCATCTGGGATTGGGAACTTGGTGTCCAGCCTCCTCCCAGAGGTCCCTATCTCCCTATATGCCTCCTCTCCGGGAGGCTCAAGATTCATGCCCCAATGAACATTGTGGTACATGACTCTTCTTGAATTATGGTTTTCTCAGGGTATATGCCCAGTAGTGGGATTGCTGGGTCATATGGTAATTCTATTTTTAGTTTTTTAAGGAACCTCCATACTGTTCTCCACAGTGGCTGTATCAATCTACATTCCCACCAACAGTGCAAGGGTATTCCCTTTTCTCCGCACCGTCTCCAGCATTTATTGTTTGTAGATTTTTTGATGATGGCCATTCTGACCAGTGTGAGATGATATCTCATTGCAGCTTTGATTTGCATTTCTCTAATGTTCATTGCAGCTCTATTTACAATAGCCAGGACATGGAAGCAACCTAAGTGTCCATCATTGGATGAATGGATAAAGAAGATGTGGCACATATATACAATGGAACATTACTCAGCCGTAAAAAGAAACGAAATTGAGATATTTGTAGTGAGGTGGATGGACCTAGAGTTCGTCATACAGAGTGAAGTAAGTCAGAAACAGAAAAACAAATACCGTATGCTAACACATATATATGGAATCTAAGAGAAAAAAAGAAAAAGGTCATGAAGAACCTAGGGGTAAGAGGGGAATAAAGACACAGACCTACTAGAGAATGGACTTGAGGATATGGGGAGGGGGAAGGGTAAGCTGTGACAGGGCGAGAGAGTGGCATGGACATATATACACTACCAAACGTAAAATAGATAGCTAGTGGGAAGCAGCCGCATAGCACAGGGAGATCAGCTCAGTGCTTTGTGACCACCTAGAGGGGTGGGATAGGGAGGGTGGGAGGGAGGGAGACGCAAGAGGGAAGAGATATGGGAACATATGTATATGTATAACTGATTCACTTTGTTATAAAGCAGAAACTAACACACCACTGTAAAGCAATTATACTGCAATAAAGATGTTAAAACATAAAAAAAAAAGACTCATGCCCCAGCTGGGTGCCAGCCTGCTCTACATCTGCATAACTAGGGGAGACCACGGATGGCACTCTTCAGGTAAACACAGCAAATGAACTTCTGCCTTCCCAGATGCTGTGTTACCTACGGTGTTGCAATTTTGGAAAGAAGAGTTACGTGAGTGTATAGACAGAAAGCCTATAAGGAAAGGTGCCAACACGTCATCAGGAGCTTCTCTGAGAGGTGGGAGTATGGATGATTCTTCCGCCCTCCTGGGGTGTTTTTTCTTTTTTCCTATATTGTTTTTCAGTGAGCATATATGACCTTTATAATAAAAAAGAACAAATATAACGTAGTCAGGTTTTCCCTCCCTCGTCCACTCAGAGGAGATCCACTTACTTAACAGGTGAAACCGCCAGGGAGAGCTCGGGGCAGAGCTGAGCCGCACGCATGCATGCCACCTGCCAGGCATCGCAGAAACATTTCATGGCCGAGCAAGGCCACTTAGCCTTTCAGACACCGACGGTGTAACTGAAGCATGAAACTAACCAGGTTTAGTCATCCATCTCTGGTCTCCTCGACAGTTTGCCAACTGTCAGCAGAAATCACAGGGTAGGAGGCTGGCGGCAGACCTGTATCCTAACGCAGGCGAGATTCGCCAAGGGGCAAGGAGAGAGGGACTTGCCCCCTTTAAGTATCAAACATCCCAGGTGCTGCGTGTGTAATCAGCTCCCTGGCCACTCCAAGGGTGGTAGGAGTCCTAGCCCAACACAAAGACTGTCTCAAAGGAAAGAGCTGATGAGAAAGCCTTGCAGAAAGCGACGGGCTCTCCCAAGGAGCCAGATACTCAGTCAAAAGCATCACTGGTTCGATGCAGCTTCTCTTCCGGTCCCTTCAATTCCAAATCACCACCTGGGAGAGCAGTGCTGGACCACCTCACTTCATGGATACGGAGCCACATGGGAACGTGCACCCGACGGTTGGGGACCAAACTTGGTTTCCTATAGCTCAGAGCATGTGCTCAACTCTAAGGGCCAGAGAAGCAGCCGGTACCCAGGAAGGCTGATGATTTAGTATCTTCTGATTGGTACTCTTGATATATGTGTTCACATCTATTTGTTGAGTGCAGGGAAGGAACCAACACTTCGTACGCTGTGTGCAGAATAGAGACGTCATTGCATGTGACTTTCCAACCGAGACGCTGCCTTGGAGGCAGCTGAAAGGCTGCTCACTTCTCTCCGACTCCCAAACCCAAGTTTACATTTTGCCAGTTAGGTTTATTTTCTGGGACACTGTTGTGCCCTCTAGATGCGTGGCCTGGGCAGTTGTCAGCTGGTGGGCCCTGTAATCAGCTCTGCCTGTGGCCGAGAGGAAGCACCCACATCCCACCAGCAAACCTATGGGCCTGACTCCCTTTCCTTCACCAAGCACACTCCTGCCCAGGATACAGGGCCCCATTTAAATGCCACCTTCTTCCATGCACCTGCCCCAGTGCCCCAGCTGCTCCAGTCTCCTCTCCTGATGTCACAGCTCCTCTATGCGCCTTCCTCTATGCTCCTTCCCTCTATGCTCCTCTGATGCCCCAGCTGCTCTTCCGTCCTGACTTGCATGAGTTTTTTATTTTTTGGCCACACCATGCAGCATGCGGGATCCTAGTTCCCCGACCAGAGATCGAACCTGCGCCCCCCTGCATTGCAAAAACGGAGTCCCAACCACTGGACCACCAGGGAAGTCCCCTGACTTGCATGAATTTTATTGTTTTGGCCTCTCCCTCCCCATGACCGTGAGATGCCATCTGTCTTCTCTTAGTCCTTGCCCGCTAGCCCCTGGCACTGTTCCTGGCACTGTAAGCACCCTACAAACTCTGGTTGAAAGTGAACTTGTTGATCAATTTCTTAAATTAGTCCAACTCAAGCTTTTCTTGGCAGTTGTCCGTAAACTGATTCAAGGTGCCCGGCTGGGGCGGCGGCAGGTGTGCAGAGGAAATCAAGGGATCCAGCCTCTCCCCTTCCTCTAAAAACCTTCCAGACTCTGATTCTTCTGTTCTTCCTTCACACGTGTACATGCTCGGGGGAGCAGACTTCCGAGCCTGGATAAACATGCATTTGCTTGTGAACATCCATGTTGTAAAAAGCACAATAAATCACTAGAAACGAGAGACGCCTCCCGCGGCGGAGGGCGGGAACTGTTTTATCAAGCACCATCGGAAAGTCAGCGACACCCATACCGCCACCCATCAGAGCCCACAGGGAACTCAAAGCTCTTTCTACTGAGGATCCTGTTTAATTGCTGCACTGCATTCATTAGGGATTAGGGCTGTGATGAATGCAGATTGGAGAGACCTAAAAATACTGCGGGTCACACGGCCAACGGTGTCAGAGCAGGACAGGCACCCAAGGGTGAAGATCAGCTCCACCTGAGGTCAGAACTGCAGGCGGCAACACATGCCCCACCCTCCCAGCAACCCCCAAGCCTGTCACTCTCTCTGTGTCCTTCAAAGAACCAGAAGCCTAATCCGCTGTCTACCCCTGCTGGGCACCTCTAAGCAGAACAGATAACCGGTGCAAAGCTAAGGGGAGTGTCCTGGCCCCTGGGGGGTGCTTTCTGTGGTACCCGGCTCAGCATCCCCTGCCCCGCTCACAGTAGGTACTCAATAAAGTCTGCCGAATTTTGGATTCTAAACTCCCAGTGCTGGCAGTGGGTCAGCAACAGAACACATAATCACAACCGCATGGTCTGATTCAGTCCCAGGAAAAGAAATGTGTCAGCAGCTGTCGGGCATGAAATCATTCATTATTCAGTGGGTGGACGATGCTTCTCTGCATCTCATCACGGACCAAAACTTCTGGGTCTGATCATCGAAACTTTGTTCCAAGGGATCTCAACCCAGCCGCGGCATCAGAGGCACCTGGAAGTCCGTTACAAAGATGCATGCGGTGGACCCACCCAGACTGGGTACGGGTGCTGTAAAGGCTCCTCCCATGTGTCTCGAGAAGACTCCAAAGACAGAGGACCACTGGGTTCGCAGAAGGGCTGTGGGGTGGGGGTGAGGGGACACTCCCCCAGTTGCCACTGGAATCTTCTGGAGTTGATGCTGGGCACTTCATAGAATCTCTTTTCAGATTCTCAGCTTCCTCATCTCTAAAACAGATGTAATAAAACCCTGTGCCCCTCTAACCACATAGGCCCACCAAGGTACAGGGACCCACTCTGCTGACCTTATACAGCAGCTACCTGCTAGAATATTATTTATGTTAACAAGCATGGCTTTGCACCATGACACTCAGATTTGAGAAACATCTCATTTGATAATTTTTCTACATAAAATTAAACCTAGATGGGGCCCGTGACGAACCCAGACCTGGCCACCTAGCCTGCCCAGCCCAGGGCAGACCTGGCTGAGTGCCACAGTCCCGACTCAGGTACGTCCCATGAACAGCTGAGTTAGCTGGACGCTGTAATCCCAGCCCACACCTCGCGCACGCAGCAAGGCCCCTCTAGCCGGCCCGTGGTATCACTGGCCGTCACCCTGCGACCCTGCAATCCTGATAAGGGACAGACACAGTTCAAGGTGTTTGGGCTTTGGAAAACCTACCTTACTTTTCCTCTCCCAAACCTCAGCCCCCAGCACCTGGTCTCTGGGCTAGATTGCTCCCCACTTGACAGTAAAACATTGCCACTCAGCATTCAAACTCAGGAGGGCTGGGGTTTTTTCCAACACCTCACTCACCAGGGTTGAACAGACCCCCAAAATTAGTAGCACTGGGCCCTCCTTCTGCCCCCCAAAGACTCAGCTGTGCATGAACCCAGGGCCACAGCAGAGAGGCCCTGTCCTTGGTCCGCTGTGGACCACTCATCCCCACTGTGCCTTTGCTACATTGACCATGAGCTTGGCCACAGGGCCTATAGCTGCTGCTCCTGGTATCCAGCCCCCTGCCCACCGCTAACATCCATGCAGCCACTCTCCCAGCTGGGGGGGCATCAGGGCACCAGTGTCTGTCGATCCCAGAAACCAAACCCCAGCCCTTCCCCCAAAGCACGCAAGGCCTCCCTCCCCAATGCCCACAAAGCCTCCCCCTCCCTAGACCCAAAGAAAGGCTGAGGGGGCCTGTCTTTAGGGTGGCCCTGGAAATACAAAGAAACTGTTCATCTGCCTCCTGGCCCAAGGAAGCCAACTCGGGACACAGAGCCGAAAAGAGGGGCCGACAGAGCGGAAACCAACCTTTTCATTATTTACAGTCTCCCGTAGCAGCTTTATATCCCAGCAGAGCCACTGCCATATCAGCACCCGTGTCAGTCAGATAAAGCACAGCTCACGTTTCAAGCTTGGGCCGGCAGGAGCAGGGGTGGGGAGAGGATGCCTTGAGTCGATGCACCGCTTAAAAACTTCACTCTCGCTCTTCCTTGTGTGTTTACTTCGTCCAGACTTCCACTTCTGTGGTGGACACCCACCCATGGGTCACACCCTTGTCTAAATGCCCGAGTACAGACAGAACCTGTAATCTGCTTCTGGTCAGTAGAATAGCCACAGGTATGGGCTAGTCACTCAGCCGCTTCACCTGATTACATCACGTTGTATGAGACGCCGTCTTAGCAGACTGGAGAGGGATACCCTCCTCTGGCCTTGAGGAAGTGGGCCGCCAGACTGTGTGAGGGGCCGTGTGGGTGCTGCGTGGCAAGGTACTGCAGGCCTCCAGGAGCCAAGAGCAGCCCCCGGCCCACTGTCGGCAAGAAAGCAAGACCTCAGTCCTACAACCAGCAGGAGTTGAATTCTGCCAACAACCCCATTTTCTTGGAGGAGGCCCCCCCACTCCCAGGTCTTGAAAGGAACACAGCCCAGGTAACACCTGATCTACAGCCTGGGATACCCTGAGCAGAGGACCCAGCTAAGCCCTCCCAGACTCCAGACCCACAGAAATTGTGAGATAATCAATGCATGTGTTTTAATCTGCTAATTTTGTGGTAATTTGTTACTTGGCAATAGAAAACAAATTCAATCCTTTCCTATTTTGTCATGTTGAGTGGAATATGTCAGGTAGCACATGAGGGTCTGGGTGTAAAAGGGAGCAGACACAAACCAGGACCCTTTTCTCTAATTCCCAACTCCAGAAAGTTGAAAGTTCAAAGATCTGGGTTCAAGTTCAGCTCCTGCTGCTAAGCTGTTGCGTGTCCTTGAGCAAGTGTCAGCTGCCTGGTGCTCTTTAGGGTCTTCTAGCTCTGAAACCCGAAGACTCTAGTTTCAAGAGTAAGATCTTAGGGTTAAGGAGGTCACAGTTACTTCCAGATTCTCTCATCTTCAATTCCATCCACCCACAGAGCCTTCATTCAAAACCAGAGCACAGGGACTTCCCTGGTGGTGCAGTGGGTAAGACTCCGCAGTCCCAATGCAGGAGGCCCGGGTTCGATTCCTGATCAGGGAACTAGATCCCGCATGCCACAACTAAGAAGCCCGCATGCCGCAACTAAAGATCCCGAGTGCCACAACTAAGACTCGGCGCAGCCAAAATAAATAAATAAATATTTTTAAAAAGAAAGAAAGAAACCAGAGCAGAGGGTAGGGGGACAAATGCAGAAGTCAGCTTCCCCAAAGACTCAGACACCTGGGGAGCTTTCCTGGGTTCCATCCAGCCTCCCAGCCCCCACTCAAGTTCCCTCTCCTGCCTCAAGCTGGAATGGAAAACCCATCAGGCCTCAAGAGATGGCCTAAGAAACAGCGACCCGTTTTTCAATCCAAATTGTGAAATGCTCTGGGAACAATCTGCTAGCTAAGCAAACCTTTCCCATTTTTTTCCTGTCTGAGCACATTGTTCTGAGCCTGGAGAGAGGACAATGGAAATCGCAGCTCTCCTTCACTCCCATCAAGGAATAATTCACACAGGAATTCACTGAGCCCATGGCTTCTGGGCAGGGCTCTGCCCAGGAGGATGAGAAGCCTATGGCAGGGACGTCCCCAAGACTCCCTGGTTGACCCCATCAGCAACGCGGCAGGGAGGGGTGGAGGCTTGGGGTGCAGCTGTGCTGCCAGGGCCGCCCCAGCTATCTGAGCCAGGAGCCCCATCCACGGTCCATCCATCACTGCCCCACACCCGGCCACTGAGCCACCCATGCCACGGACCCGAGGGTATGGCAGGGAGCCACCCAGGACTCCTCGGCTCTGTTTGATCCACTCATACTCTTACCTCTGGCGGGACTACCATGCCCCTGCTCACACCTCACTCAGTCCCGCCCTTGGGATCCATTAACCGCACTCCTAACAAGCCCTGAACGAGTGCCCTTGGCATAGAGGGTGGGCACAAAGCCAGGTGACCCCGAATGACCTGCCAGAGGCCCACCAAGAGTCATTCAGGCCATTTTTAAGCAAACAGGTTGGTGCTGTGACAGGAACAGCAGCATCTCCAGAAGGGTTAGAGATGACTCTGGGCTGCCACCCCTGCCACCTGGGACAACAGAAGTGGGCATGGGTGTGTGGGTGGGCATCCCCCAAGAGAGGTGGGCCCCTTTCCCAGGAAGCCCAGGACCCTCCCTGGGCCTGTCTTCATGCTGTCCATCAGCACTTGCAGGGGATTCTCCCTTGCCTCCCCTATCCAGAGCCCTGGGTGGCCCTGAAGTGCGTCCCACGTGCAGTGAGGCCACATGGAGTGGTAACCAAGAGGTTATCGGGATTGTGGCTCCCGACCAGGCTGCACCCTGAAATCAACATCACGTGCCCAGGCTCCATCCACCCCCAGAAGGCAGAATCATAGGGAAAGGCCCAGCCCCAGCACAGTGTCACCTTGGGCAAGTCGTTATGCTCCTGGAGCCTCAGTTTTCTCATCTGCGGAGTGGGGATAATACAGCACCATTCTGCTATGAGATGAAATGACAGAATCTGGTGCTTCCCAACCTCTCTCGACAGAGCACACGGAGAACGTGGAAATACTCGCACAGCCCACTGAGTAAAGGAACAAGGCTGCTTGCAGGATTCCTCCTGACCCTGAGCCTCACCAGCCACCCTAGAGCTGAAAGAGCCCCCACCTCACAGACAGCAGGATGCTGAGGGGCAGCGTGCCGGAGGCCTGATCCCCGACAAGCACCAGACAGGGGTCTGCTGTGTGTAGCCCCCACCCAGTGCAGGATTTTCTTGTCTCACCAGGGCGGTCTGGGACAGGGCTGGCACGTCACCATTTTTTAACCAGCGCCTTGCACAGTTCTGCAGCAGCGGGTGTGCAGGGCCAGGTTTGGACTTTCTGTTCTAGCTGATCAGAGCCAGCAGGCTCTTCCCCAATGGGGTCACTCGCTCCCCCACCCATCCCACCCTTCCCTGCAGCCCACCCACTGCTAGGGTCCTCTCCACCTAATTAGCAGGCAAATCCCGTTCTGGGAGAACTGAATGGGTCCCTTCTGCTCCCCGGGCATCCCTCACAGTGTCCCTTTGTGGCCGGCCATCCTCCTGACCAGGCCAAACTGGGTCCTCAGCTGTTCACGCTCCATGCAATTTTGATTCCGCCTCCTGGCTCCCACCGTCAAAGCCGTGATGGGGCAGTGTGTGGCCTCCCGTGGGGCCGCAGTGTCCTCTGGGAAAGCGGCTGCCCACGGGGGACGCCTGGTGACACACGCGGACCTTGGGCTGGCTGGCTGCAGGGCCGTCAGGAGCCACGACTCCACGCTCTGGAGTTGAGAAGCGCAAACAGCCCAGGCCTGGGAGACGGAGTTCCGACCAGTGGGGCCGGGCACAGCTCCTGCCGCCAAGCGCTCCCCACGCCCCCCTCTGCAACCCAGGGATGCAGAGCCCCCCTCCTTGAGGCAGCCCAAAGAAGGCTCCACTGAGGCGCACATCCCTTCAGATGGGGCACAGTCCCTCCCCACCTCAGCAGAGAGCCCTGGTTATAATAAAGGGCAAGCTGGCGGAGCCCCTCCAGAGAGGGCCAGGCTGTGGCAGGGTGGGGCCGGGCTGGGCGAAGCAGCAGGAACAGGCAGGGGCATGGGAGCCAGGGGAGGAAGCTACCACCCCCAGCCCTGGCCTCTAGAACTGGCTGAACCCAGACCCACCTGAGCTCTGCCTACCAAACCAGCCCCAGTCTCTCAGGCTGGAGAACTCAGGGCCACTGTGGTCATGAGGGCGGGGTCTGGAGTTTCAGTTACTTCCACAGCTCGGATGGGGCTGTCTGGGCACCAGGCTCCGTGGGGGTGAAGCCTCACCTCCCACCTGAAGACTTGACAAGCTGTCTGGCGTCCCTCGGACTCGGCCTGTGAACTACCAACTTTGCAGGGTTGCTATGGGGATGAATGAACTAAAGCATGAACTGGTCCTCAAGTGGGAAGGAAGGATGTGATGGCTATCACTATTCACTCATCAAGCTAAGACCCGTGGGAAGAGGCAGGCACCAGACAAGCGAACCCAGGTCAGACCCCAGGCCTTGCGCAAGTGAACTCAGGGTTAGGACCCGACCCCCAGGGCTGTCCAAGTCCAGGGGTGTCCTCACCTCCTGGGAGCAGTGACACCTAAGTGAAATATCAACTCAGGGTCCTGCCCAATGCTCCCCATGGAAACCACTAAAATCCCTCACTCTCCACAGAGCCTTGCAGGTTAATGAGTCTGGGGTGGGTACCGCCCACAGCCCACTACCCTGGCACCTCCCTTCCCAGTGCTGGGGCCGATGGGGTCCACAACCAGACCCCAGGAGAAGTGTTCCCAGGGGGGTTCCTTGCACCACCCAGACCTACAGCAACCATCTGTCAGAGCAGAGCCCTGGGCACCAGGACGTTTATGAGGTCTCAGGTAACGCCAGCGCCCTCTGGAGTTTGCGAACTCCCAGAGGACAAGGTCAGGGGGCAGAGGAGGAGACAGGCAGGACCAAGGACCCAACACTGCCCCACCAGCACCCTGCTCCCGATTCCTAAATGAGGACACCGAGACTGCAGAGGTTGCAGAACTGGACGAAGGACGCAGGAGCAAGGAGGTGCAGTCGGGGTGGGCCACTCCCTCCCACCTCCCACCTCCCGCCAAGGAAGACTTCAGTTGAGTCCAGCTCTGGGCCCAGGCACTGGCCATGCCCCTGGCACTCACACAACCCAGGGCTGCCAGACCTCGCTGGCGGGCAGGACTGTCAGTATCTCAGTGCCCAGGTGCCAGTGTTATCCAGCCACAGCCAGGTGAGCACCGGGCCCCACATCCTCACACTCGTTGCACAACTCCCCTCCCCCAACCAGGGCGACTACTACTAACCCCGCCTCCTCTCCCCCCTCTCCCCCTCCTTCCACTCCTCTCCCCGCCCTCCAGTCCAAAGCCCCTGTCCTTGCAGGACCTCAAGCTGCAAATCCCTCGGAGGCCACGGCAGCCGTCCAAGGAGCTTCCAAGAGGTCCCGGGAGGCCCTTTCCACGGGGTCAGAGCGCCCCCTGCCCCCTGCCGGGTGGACTCACAGGCGACCATCACTTGTCAGGCTGGCCACGAGACTCTTTAAAACTCACCATCCCGGAGCCGTGGATGATTCTCCCGCTGCCCTGCACAGTGAACTGAAAGGGGCTCCAGAGGCGGGCAGCAGACGGCAACTGGGCTCTCAGGGTGCAAGCGATACACAGACCCCCTTGTAGGCGACAGAGGTCGAACCGGGGCCCCACGCAGCAGCGCCCGTCTCTGCGGGGAGTGGCCGTGAGAGATCTGTGTCTACAGTTCCGATTTTCCTACCAGGAGCCCATTTAATAATGAAACAACTTTTGCAAAAGTACACTGCATTCGGCGCGCGGTTGCGAGGCTCGGGACCAGGCCCCGCCCCGCCCCGCCTCGGCCGTCAGAGGCCCCCGGCCCCTGCGCACGCGCGGCGCCCCGCTCGTGCGGGACCAAAGCTTTTCGGACAGCGCCTCCTGCCGTCCTGAGGCGCCCTGCTCCTGCGAGCGGCTGCCGCCAAACCCGACTCCTAGTTACTCCTGGTTATGCTGAGTTGCCCTGGAGGGGCTCGATCTTGGAAGCGAGGGGACGGCTCTTTCCTCCACCCAGAGCCTGAAGCCCCTTGTCCGCGACCGAGGAACTGACTTTGGGGGAAACTAAGTCACTAGAGGATATAGGGAATGCACAAAACTAGGTGGCTGTCTTGGGCCGTCCCCGTTTGAAATCTAATTCCTGGGGTCACAGACCCCGGCTCCACTATGGGTTCACAAGGCGTGCTGAGGGACCACCTGAATCGTGTGCTCAGTGGCTGGGGGTTCAGGCCAGCAGGATCAGTCCCAGGGCCCACCTCCAGACACCAACTCAGCCAGGACCACTCTTTAAGAAATATTGCCTTAATTTGACCCCCTCATTTCATAAAGGACAGACAGGCAGTGACTTGCCTAAGATCACACAGCTCCTCAGAGGGAAGTGCAAAACGGAAGCTCTGGCAGCATGTCTTCCACCCCACAGTTAGAGAAACCAGGAGGCTGTCACCGGGTTCAGTCCCAGCTCTGCTACCACTGTGTGGACTGTAGCAAGTCCCTTCCCCTCTCCAAGTCTCCCAGGTCTGTGTTCTAGCATGAAATGATGGGCAGTGGCCCTCCCCTCCATGATTCTAGAATTCCTGGAGCAGAGGCAGACCCTCACCCAGGTTTGAGCTCCTAGGTCACCACGTGAGGTCCTGCAGCTTTGTGTGCTCTTTGCGTATGTATTTTTAAATTACTCCCAGGAGTAATTACTTCCAGATCATTAGTAAGTACATGGCTCCGCCCTCGGGAACCACCAAATTTAAGAGCTTTGTGATAAAAAGGAAGGCAGAAGAAATTCAGGACTGGCAGAACTTAGTAGCATCCTCCACTTTCTATCTCCGAGAGGAATATGCACCCCGATGGCCTGGGGGGAAGGCCACCAAGATCAGAAGGAGCGCAGGCCCTCCACGGCCCATGTATGCAGGAGCCAGAGTCATCAACAGTCCAGTGGAACAGGATGCTCTGAGCCAGGTTCTGCCTTACTCCCATTTATCTTTAGCTACCATCTGCTCTGCACTTAAGTATTGTGGTACAAATTATAAAAACCGTATTAGCTCAGATATTTCATTAACGACTTGAGGGACTGGACCAATGCATAGAGGGAGAAATCTCATTTCCAAGGCAATCAAAACAAAGGCTGCAGAGCTATTGTAGTCCTGAAGTAGATTTTAAGAGTTTTTCCTAAAAGGACTAAGCTTCTTTTGTGTATCTATTATTCATTTGAACGGCTCCTCCTTGTACTTTTCAGAATCCATCCCCCAAGTTAGAAACAAACTGAAATGCTTTTACACACACCTAGGGCCCCTCAGCCATGCCCCTGAGCCCAGTGGAGGAGCTGTCCCCTGTGCCCCCAGCCGCTGGGGCACCTGGACTACCTCTTGCCTCCCTGCAGAAGCCTGGTCCAGCCCACTCAGGGCTCCAGGGCTCCACCGCTTACTATTCCAATGACACAAGACAAGTTTGTCTCTCTAAGCCTTGGTTTCCTCGTCCGTAAAATAATGGGGATATTAGTACCTGTGATGAAACCTAACATATTTGGAATAGCACCTAGCACATACTGTTTAATGCTATTTCTTGGAACCACTGCCTCTCCTCTGGGGCTAGCCACGTAGTACATAATATTTTTCAAATAAATGTACTCGCAATAGGGAAGAACAAATCTGACTCCATGCTGGATCTATTTCTTTAAATTTTGCATTCTATTGCTTTTGCTACAAGTGAAGAATGTTACCTATATCCTGAGATAGACAGGCTAGCTCACTGTCAAGGCTCTGACCTTTAAAAGTATGTAACGCTTTCAATCACACAGAGATAAAAAGTTGCAGAATGGAGAATGTCGTTTTTCTTGTTAGAGGTTTACAGGAACATCGTGACCTGACCTACATGGACAGCTGCAAGAACAAAGGATTCCGACACCAAGAAGTTTGCAGCAACCAGCCACACCCCCTCCCCTTCTAGTATAAAAGAAGCCTGAACTCTAGCTTCTTTTATACTGAAAGGGAAGGGGGTGTGGTGAGATGCTTCTTTGGGACGCTAGTCCACAATCTTCTCTGCTGGCTTTCCAAATAAAGCCGCTATTCCTTGCCCCATCAATTCCTCTCTCCATTTATTGGCCTGTTGTGCAGCGAGCAACACGAGCTTGGACTCGGTAACATACTAAAAAGCCCCATGAGGTCAAGAACCATGTCCGTCTCTTTCACCAGTAGACCCTAGTACAAGCCCAATGCATGGAATGGTAGGTTTAGTGAATGACACACTGCTTTACAGTCAATATCCACTCGTGCGTCCACATTCAATGTCCACTTTGCAAAGGCTGCACACCAGACTCCCCTAGGGAGCATTTAATATACTGAGATTCTGGTGGAATTTATTTGAGGTGAGGCCTGGACATTGATATTAATTTTTAAGCGCTCCAGGTGACCCTGATAGGCAGCCAGTGCTGAGAAACAGATCTAAACCTACAAGTGGTTCCCACGTGGTGTGTCCCCTTCCTGTCAGGAGGAAGCCAGGATCTTTAAATTCCTAGTGCCTGAAACACACTGTAATTTCACCTTTGTAATTCCTCCTCATATATTATCCTGGGTAAATCAGACATCTTATCCCAACCTCAGTTTTCTTAGGTGTGCAATGATTCATTTAGATGAGGTGTCCGAGATGGTCAGAATCCAAAGAACAAGTCATCATTGGAGTTTGTTATGGGCTGAATTATGTCGCCCTCCCACACTCTTACGGTGAAGAACTAACCCCCAGAACCTCAGGATGTGACTGCATTTGGAGATCGGGTGTTTAAATTGATAATGAAGCCAAAATGAGGTCGTTAGGGTGAGCCCTAATCCAATATGACTGGTGTCCTTTTAAGAGGTTAGGACACAGACACACAGATCATGTGAGAGGTCTCAGAAGAAACCAACTCTGCAGTCACCCTGATCTCAGAATTCTAGCCTCCAGAATTGTGAGAAGATAAACTTCTGTCATTAAAGACACCCAGTCTGTGGTGCTTTGTTACGGCAGCCCTAGCAAATCAGCACAGGGTTTGCGTGTATGTACAAAATGGCTCCTGGATTATTTCTGTGGATGGCTCTAACCCAGGGCCTGTATCTGGGCATCCCGTTCTCACTGTGGGTCCTCTACTTCGGGCCACTCTTCTCCTTCAGGGCCCAGCCAGTCCCCTCTCCCCTCCTCTGGCTGTCACCCTTCCAGAGGTCCTCCCCCCACCTCAATTTGTGTGCTGGGGCCCCCTGCTAATGATCACATGCCATAAGGTGGCATCTGCACCACACAGGTGAGCATCTCACTCACTGACCTAGAGCTCTGCCAGGCGCTGTGCCAGGGTTTTGCCCACACCATCTTAGTCCTCAGACCTCTCCTGAGAGGTGGGTATTATCCCACCTCCTCAAATGGGGAGTGAGGCTCTAAGATGTGGCAATAGCTCTGACATTCCACACCAGGTCCAATTCCAAAGCCTCTACCTCCTCCCTGCCTCCCCACCACCCAGGCTCCCCTGCTTCATCCCCAGGGGGACTCAGAAGAGTGAGGGCCTTGCTGCCTTGTTCGCTGTCCACACACCCACAGCCCCAAACATAGCTGGCAAACCAGTAAGCATGGGCTTCCCTGGTGGCGCTGTGGTTAAGAATCCGCCTGCCAATGCAGGCGACACAGGTTCGAGCCCTGGTCCAGGAAGATCCCACATGCCACGGAACAACTAAGCCCCAGCGCCACAACTACTGAGCCTGTGTTCTAGAGCCCGCGTGCCACAACTACTGAAGCCCGCGCGCCTAGAGCCTGTGCTCTGCAACAAGAGAAGCCACCGCAATGAGAAGCCGCGCAACACAAGGAAGAGTAGCCCCCGCTCACCGCAACTAGAGAAAGACCCCGCACGGCCACAAAGACCCAACACAGCCAAAAATAAATAAGTAAAATAAATAAAAAAAAAAAAACAGTAAGCATACACTGGGTGAGCAGCTGTGCAGCTGGTGGGCTTTCCTGACTCATTTGGGATCATCCTACTTCCCCACTTAACTCCCTCCCCTCAGGGATCCCACTGCTGACCAATTAAAGCCCCAGCTGCTTGCCCAGGATTCCAGACTGCCAACACCCTCAGCCACCTTGTTGCACCCCAGGTTCTAACTATGCTTTCCTACAGGGCCTTCCTCAAACCATTAAGGCCCTCAAAGAATTTAGCAGGAAGCTTGTTGATTTGTTAAATTCACCTGCCTTGAGCCCTTCTCTGATGGGTGAGAATTGCTGAATGCAAATTAAACTTACCTCCTGGGGCTTCCCTGGTGGTGCAGTGGTTGAGAGTCTGCCTGCCGATGCAGGGGACACGGGTTCGTGCCCCGGTCCGGGAGGATCCCACATGCCGCGGAGCGGCTGGGCCCATGAGCCATGGCCGCTGGGCCTGCGCGTCCGGAGCCTGTGCTCCGCAGCGGGAGAGGCCGCAACAGTGAGAGGCCCGTATACCGCAAAAAAAAAAACCCAAAAAAACTTACTCCTGATAATGATGTTGTGCCTTAAGGCAGCATCAGCACCTGCATCTACTGGGAGCTTACAGGAGAGGCGGAATCTCCCGTCACCCACACACACTGAATCAGAATCTGCATTTAGGTGAGATTCCTAAGACAGGTTCTCAGCCCTAGTGCACACCAGAATTACCCGGGGAGCTTAAAGTCACTGATGCCTGGTGACACCCCAGAGATTCCGGTCTGGAGTAAGGCCTGAGAAAGCCCTGGTGATTCTAATGTGCACGAGGGGATGTGATTGGGAACCCCGGTCCCGCAGTCCCAACCAGCAGTGAGTTCCCAACCAGCAGTGAGTACTGGCAGCCTGTGGTGTTTGATGAGGGACCTCACATTCAGGGGCCGGGCAGGCCTAAGCCAGAACCTCCCACCCGGACCAATATGTGTTGCCATTGGTATAAGCACACCCTCCTGTAACCTGCGGCTCACAAATTTGGTCACTAACTCCCATGCTGCTACGAGGAGACTCGTTAGAACCTGGTGGGGGCAGGGTGCAATGAGCCACTAATTAATTTGTTCCCTTCGACACTGCGATCCACCTCTAGGGATCTACTCCACAGAGACACTCACACGTAAGATACAAAGTGGTCACGTCCAGCTATTTAAAGAGTGAAAAAGTGTTCTTAACATACGGAAATCACACCATCACGCTGTACACCTTAGACTTATACAGTGATGTATGTCTAATGTATTATTTCTCAATAAAACTGGAAAAAATGCTATTAAAATTCGTTCCACTTCTAAAAGAGAAAAACAAGTGAAAAACTGGAGACAACTCAAATGTTTCCTGATATGAAATTATAATATACCCACTTAAGATAAAGTACTATAGTCATCAGAGTGTGAAATAAAATTCACATTTTATGACAAGAAAAATTTAAACATAAATTCTCTCTGCCCTTTGGCCTCCTCTCTCCCCTCTACTGTGCATCGTGTATCTGCATCAAGCAGCAACCAAACCTCCCCATCGGCAGAAATAACTGCTCAACCATAAAGAGCAATATTTTCTAGCACCACCAAGACAACTCCTTAAAGATAACATTCCCGCTTTTTTTTTGGCGGCGGTGGGGGGGCGGTTGGGGGGCGGGGAGCAGCACACCACTCAGCACGCGGGATCTTAGTTCCCGACCAGGGATGGAACCCATGCCCCATGCAGTGGAAGGGCAGAGCCTTAATCACTGGACCGCCAGGGAAGTCCTGCATTCCTTCCTAATCTTGTAAGGGGCCAAGATGACCCATGACCCACTACTTGACAGATCCTGTAAGCTGTCAATAATACATCATCTAGCGTACAGCCCTCTCAAAAAACTTATGTAGAACTGTTTTGACTTTTTTTTTTTTTTTTTGGCTGTGTTTTGGTCTTCATTGCTGCACGCCAGCTTTCTCTAGTTGCAGAGAGCGGGGGCTACTCTTCGTTGTGGTGTGTGGGCTTCTCATTGCGGTGGCTTCTCTTGTTGCAGAGCACGGGCTCTAGACGCTCAGGCTTCAGTAGTTGTGGCATGCGGGCTCAGTAGCTGTGGCTTGCGGGCTCTTGAGCGCAGGCTCAGTAGTTGTGGCGCACGGGCTTAGTTGCTCCGCCGCATGTGGGATCTTCCTGGACCAGGACTCAAACCCGTGTCCCCTGCATTGGCAGGTGGATTCTTAACCACTGCGCCAACCATAAAGAGCAATATTTATGTCCCTGTTTTGACTTCTAACAGGCGGCGAAACAGTTCTCAGAGCTTCCTCAATTTGGCCCGAATAAAATTTTCCGTTTCTTTCTTAGATAGACTGATTAATTTTTTCATCAAAAAGAGAATGACATAAACTTGTGACTACTGACATAGAAAAGCATCCAAAATACTGTTCGGGTAAAAACAAACAAACAGAAACAATACCATGCATAACAAGGATACTTTAATAAAAATGGTAAATACTAGTATACACATGGGGAAAAAGCAGTTATTTTGAAAGCGGAAAAGGTAGTACTAAAAGAGACTTTTTATAATTTGTTTTTCTAGAGATTACCAAAGAAACCAAAATGTTCTTAGAAAACACATGAAATAAATCAGGTAAGAACATTCTCAGAGGGCTTTAAAATGTGAGGTAATTGATAACACCGCAGTAATCACACACTGGTCCCAGCGCAGACATTTTAAATATGAGCTTTATTTTAAATTTAAAGAAACACTGAAAATAAACACTTTTTACAAATTATATCAAACACTTAAAACATAAAACATAATCTAGGAATGTTAAACAATAATTCTTTTTTTTTGTAACAATAATTCTTAATTCAAAGTAATGACATTCATAGAATACATCTTGGTGCTAGCCAATATGGAGTTTACTTAAATCTAGTATTTTTTATAAGCTTCACCATTAATCCTTCCTAAAATACAATGACTATGACTCAACTTTATGAGGTTAAGCTAATCTTCTATGCAATACTCTCCTATAACTTTTTCAAATACAATTTATACCAGCGAGGAAATTATTAAAACATATATAAATTATGCTGAGGGGCTTGATTAAAAGGCTGTCTATATAGAGAGATGCATCTCACCTTAGAAAGCGCGCATGCGCGCACACACACACACACCCACTCTTAATCGAAAATAAGATGCCAGGACATTCTCTTAGTTATGTTACACAGCAAACTGCACGTTTATAAATGTCATTCTATTATGTATGAACTGAAAAACATATATTTTTTTAAAAGCCCTTAACATGGGGGAGTGGAATATGCCCGCATTAAGTGCAGAAACTCAGTTTTATGAACTGCCTGTCTCCAGCTGGCTCCCAGGCACCACTGAAAACTGTCACCCTCAGAAAGACAAGATGGTCTTGTTAATGATTTCCACGGCTTCCAGAATCTCATCCTCCTTGATCACAAGTGGAGGTGCAAACCTGATGATATCACCGTGGGTTGGCTTGGCCAGAAGTCCATTATCTCGAAGTCGCAGGCACACCTTCCAAGCATCATAATCTAAAGAAAAACCGTCAAACTTGTATGCTGATCCAAGATAAACGTTTAAACATTCCCTTGCAGCGTGCATGGGCCAGGGCAGCCTGGCAAAACAGAATTCCCAGGACCTAACTCAAGAAACGCAGCTCTGAGTTGCAAGCTTGCTTTGTTCTTACCCTTAAAAATGAAGTTATTTTTCAGCAGTGGTTTGAATGGTATGATTAGACATGGTTTTTGTTAGTTTTTCGTAAGTGAAAAAGACCTAGCAAAAAACTTACATGCTAAGGCAGATGTAATTAATTACACAAGGAACCAATACAAAAAGAACTGGGATATGATACAGGTAACTAACTGGCATAGAATAAGCAATACTCAAAACGTAGTGAACACTACACATTCCTAACCTGGATTTGCTTCCTGAGCTGGCACAACTAGACGCTCATCATTTTCACTCTCACGACCCTCAACCCTGGCTGCATCGGAATCACCGAAAGGGTCGCGGCCAATGTATGGGCCCCACTCCAGACCCATCAAATCCGTATCTCTGCAGCGAGGCTAGGCTTGGATTAATTGTTAAAAAGCTCCCCGGGTGATTCTAAAATGCACTCAAGGTTAAAATCACTGTTTTAAAAGGAAGGATTAGGGCAAGAAAATCCAGCAAGGAACGCTTAAGGATTAGAAATGATGTGTTAGACACTAAACACTCAGTTAAGTGGCAGCAGGGGTTGTTTTTATTATCAACATCATCATCATCATTCCTGTTATCACTACTGCTCCTACTACCTCTACTGATATGCAAAGTACGAAAGTGAGTGAGGAAAGGAGAGCGAAGAGGAAATGGGACTACAGAGTGCTCTGTGCAGACTTCCTAACAGAAAATAAACTGAAATCTCCAAGTACTGCATAAATAACCGAAGGCAGAATAACAAATGACTTAAAGAAATGAAAATAGGTGAAATTAGTTATATGTGCCTTCATGTAGGAAAGAGCTATATATTTTTTTTTTTTTTGCGGTACGCGGGCATCTCACTGCTGTGGCCTCTCCCGTTGCGGAGCACAGGCTCTGGACGCGCAGGCTCAGCGGCCATGGCTCACGGGCCCAGCCGCTCCGCGGCATGTGGGATCCTCCCGGACCGGGGCACGAACCCGTGTCCCCTGAATCGGCAGGCGGACTCTCAACCACTGCGCCACCAGGGGAGCCCGGAAAGAGCTATATTTTTAAGACCATTAATATAAATCAGGTAATAAGAGTATTAGGCAGAGCCTAAAAGACTTGGTCAATAGGAGGCCAGTCAACAGTTTCAAACAGAGGAAACCAACGACCAGATAAAATAGCGAACGTGTTCTGAGCTCTTCCTATAACAGTAATATCTTGTAAAATATTTTGTCTCCGTACCTTTGGTTTCTCTAATAACAATAGCATTTAATAATCCTTTTCCTCTTACAGCCGTTACAATATCAGAAGGTAGCTTCATGAGCTCATTTCTCAAGATGATACCCATTTTCTCTGCATTTTCAGCAAGGTTTTCTTCTTCCAAAACCTATGTTTGAAGAGAAATTACAGAAATATTAAGACTGCCTTTTCTTTTACATTGTTCTTTGGAGGGGAATGCGGACTGTAAGCACAGGAAGAACATGATCAGATACAGACCAGAGTAACGTACCTTCCATTGCTACTTTCCAAAGCCTGTACCAGTCTGATTTCTAATCATCTAACATACGCTAGCTCAGACAGACTCTTGCTTTAGTCATAAACCCATAATCAATCTGATTCTGTGACAAAATAAGGATTAAAATTTGTTTAATGCAACTGATATATTTTCTTCTTAGGTGAATAAATCAATGGGACTAAATATACTTTAACTTTTTAACTGCAATAGAGTTCCCTTTGTTTTTTTCCCTAAAAAGTCCATCCTCAGAGATAATAATTTTATGCCTTTTGTAGGCACTTGAGGAAAAGTCTAAAAGCATTCAAATCCACACTTTAACAACAACAAAAACAAAAAGCCACATGTGCTACGCCAGAGGCTTCACAGGCCAGGCCCGGTCACAGAGTGAGAGTTCGATGTGGACAGGCCAGGGCCTACAGGCCAAAAGCCCCAGGAGACTGCAAACTTGGGAAGCCCCTGGAGGATTCCCGTCTACTAGGCCAAGGTTAAATTACTTTTTGAGAATGCCTTGCCCCTAAACCCTTTCCTCTGTACTTCATGTTCTGTAATACTCGGCAATCCTATCACATTTCTTATCACACCAGTGGGCTCAAACCTAAAAGGCACTTCAACACTACCTCCAGGACTAGCTACTGTACAGCTGCAACCAGTTTTTACCTCCAGGGCCGCGATGGCCACTCGGCAGCCTAGTGGATTGCCACCATACGTTGAACCATGTTCCCCTGGTTTAATGGTCAGCATTATTTCATCGTCACACAACACTGCGGATACCTGAAAGACAGAGACTTCAGCGCTGACCAAGTCTTTTCTCAGATGAACTCTTCTTATTCTTACCAGGAACACAAATATTTATGAAGCTGATACTAAATTTGACATAAACTTTCAACCAACAAGTGCTACACATCTGCCACCTTAACTAGCAGTGACAAGCTGAGTGGTGCCCTAAGCACGTTCCAAGCACATCAGGCACACTGCAATGGCACAGAATAGCACTTCGGAACCGAAAGAAGCAAGCTACTTCTGCAGTGATGTAATTTAGAATTCTTTCCACTCTCAAGGTGAAATGCTTTGTTTAACTGTTTAGAAAACAATGTTCTGCACTATATATTCAGAGCCCTTTAGTCCATACCAATTGTTGGCTCTGAATAGCAAACCCAAGAAAAGAATTACAGTTAAACATTAATTTTTCCAATCTCTACATTAATTGGTCGGTCATGGTTTTAAACAATTAGTAATACTATGTCTCAGAACTATGGGAAAAAAGCATAAAGGTCTACAGGAGTACTTTTGGGATAAAATGTTTCCATCCAAACAAATGCAGCAGAGCAAATTCCAAGGCACACTCAATTCTTCAGTTAAAATAACTAAGTGGGTCACCCCATGGAACTCTGAAATGTTTTTATTACACGTATTCCAGGTGACCTATATAGATATAGATATAGATATAAATATCACTAAGTTAAACCAAACCATCAGAAAGGCACTATTGTCACAGTCGGCTAATGTAAAAATATCTTAAGGATTCATGAGAATAGGGAAGAGAAAGAGAGGTTGAACATTGGACTTACAGGGTATAAACCGCCAGAAAGTGCCTTTCCTAGAAGGACCATATCAGGTCTGACATTTTCGTGATCAACAGCCAGCCATCTACCAGTTCTGGCCAATCCTGTCTGTATTTCATCAGCAATAAACAGAACCTATTGGAAAACAACAAAACAGCATTAATTATCGTTTTCATTTCCATAGGGAAATAGTGATCTTTATTTTACTCTTCCCTGCACAAATCTGTCATTCTGACATCCCCTCAGATTTGTGAAAACATTTTAATTACCCACACAACTTCAAGAGTGTCCTGTGAAAACCCTGTAGACACACAGTTATTTCTGTGTCAGGCCACTCAGTCCCCAGAGGCCCATTCTGCACTGTCCTACAAAGTGGTAAGGCACTTAGACAAAGGGTTCTGTGGGGGGTTTCTGAACATAACTACTGTCTGGGACTAAATTCCCTCGTTTATTCCACAACATTTATTAGTAAAGAGGGAGAGAGAGCTTAAATTCTGGAGCAAAGGGATACGACAGAGGGTTTGAGAAGGACCAGAGTACAGGCTGCCGGAGCAGAGAGGAAGGAACCGTGGTTAGCGCCCAGAAGTCTGCAGCTCTGCCAGGGCCCAGCCAGTAGAAAGTCAGCTTCTTTGCAGCCTGCTGCTAGAAAGTTCTATCACCACTAGAAAGTTCTGCAGCTCTCAGAATGAAGTCTCCCTCTAGTGGAGAGGTGATGTAATCTTTGCATTTATCCTATCAGCCAAACCCCAAGAGAGGCAGGCAGGTGGGCAGGTGGCTGACCTGGTGCTGGGTGCAGAGCTCTCGCACGCCCACAAGGTAGCCTGGATCTGGAACAACAACGCCTGCTTCACCCTGAATTGGTTCCACCATGAACGCGGCAACGTTTGGGTCCTGAAGTGCACGCTACAAAAACAGCATGAAAATGTTTTTAGTAACTTCCTTTCAAACCCATTTGGAAATCTGAAATCACATAATGTGCATTTTTCCCGTTAAGAATAAGTGTGCCAATTAAGTTTTCACACTAATTTATATTCTGACTTCAAAGTATAACTTTTCTGACTGACATTCAATTACCAAAAGCTCTAAATATCTCAGCTTTAAGCTACTCCATCCTTTATTTTCTAATATATACTTAAATGTACTGTAAATAAAAACGAATGAGAGACTTCCCTGGTGGCACAGTGGTTAAGAATCCGCCTGCCAGTGCAGGGGACACGGGTTCAAGCCCTGGTCCGGAAGATCCCACATGCCGCGGAGCAATTAAGCCTGTGTGCCACAGCTACTGAGTCTGCGCTCTAGAGCCCGTGAGCCACAACTACTGAGCCCGCGTGCCACAACTACTGAAGCCTGTGCACCTAGAGCCCGTGCTCCGCAACAAGAGAAGTCACCGCAATGAGAAGCCCACACACAACGAAGAGTAGCCCCTGCTCACCACAACTAGAGAAGCCCTGCGCGCAGCAACGAAGACCCAACGCAGCCAAAAATAAATAAATAAATTTATAAAATAAAAAAAAAATAATGAAAGTGGCCTTTTAAAACGCCATTAAAGGGAATTCCCTGGTGGTCCGGGGGTTAAGACTCTGCTTCCACTGCAGGGGGGCACAGGTTTGATCCCTGGTCAGGGAAATAAGATCCCACAAGCCCCGCAGCCAAAAAACAAAAAAAAATTGAATAGATACATTAAAAGTGTATCTTTTTACTTTACAATTCTTCCACTTCATAATTTTAAAAAGCTGGCTGAATGGCTGAAAACTGACTAATTTTGTCTATTAAAGTAATTAACAGGTAATACCCAAGTTAATACTTATGGAGATAAATCTGAAGTGGTTAGTTGGTTGTCAGGATTAGACCACAGAACCTGGTTTCCCCATGTTGGAAACTTGGAAACTTGGAAACTAACTGACCATTACAGAGAACAAGGGTGAATCTTGGCCTAACTTTAATACAACAGATTCTCAGTACAATCATATATCTGTTTTTCATTCATACATTCAACAAATTTACGTTCTATTTACTATGAACTAAAGCACCATGATGCTAAATGAAGTACCTCAAGAGCAGGCAGATCATTATATGGAATGATTTCGAAACCCGGCATAAATGGTCCAAAACCATCGTAACTGGTTGGGTCTGTGGAACTGGAGATAGCAGACAATGTTCTACCCCAAAAGTTTCCAGCTAGAAAGAAGAAATAAAGTCATTATTTCAATCAAACCCCCCAATGTAATAAGCACTGTTCCCCCACAAATGCCCTAGGAAGCTTGATTTTCAAAAAAGCAAGGGTTTGCTTTAGAGAGCCTCCAGTGAGCTCATTTGTTTAAACAAAATCTGATAGTAAACACCCTGGTTCATATGACTGAGGTCTGGCCTTGCAGTTACTATTTTAGGCACTTCTCTACTGAGCCTCCGAAGTGTAATATATAGCCCCTAAGGATAGGTATTTGTCTTTTCTTTCAATAATCCCAAGCCCTAACAAGTGAAGCATTCGATGCTTGTGTTTCTAGAGGCGGTTTTTCTAGACACATTTATTATAGTGATATGAGAAAGAGACTACCCTTCATAGAGAATTAGCAGTTTTCCTTTTAAAAATCCAACACTACAGGCTAACTATTCAATAGAATGAATTTTAAATTTCATTTGGATAGAATATCCTCAAGCAGTTCGAACACTTTCAATTTGCCTTCCTTGCTGTTATAAGTTGTTATGTGCTAAAAGACATCTGCCTTTGTTCAGGAACAATTTTTACCCATTAATTTATTTCATTAATAGTTTGAGGACTGATTAATAATGTCAGGCACGGGGCTTCCCTGGTGGCGCAGTGGTTGGGAGTCCGCCTGCCAATGCAGGAGGAACGGGTTCGAGCCCTGGTCCGGGAGGGTCCCACATGCTGTACAGCAACTGAGCCCATGCGCCACAACTGCTGAGCCTGCGCTCTGGAGCCCGCGAGCCACAACTGCTGAGCCCATGTGCCACAACTACTGAAGCCCGTGCGCCCTATAGCCCGTGCTCTGCAACGAGAGAGGCCACTGCAATGAGAAGCCTGCGCACTGCAATGAAGAGTAGCCCCCGCTCACTGCAACTAGAGAAAGCCCACGCGCAACAACGAAGACCCATTGCAGCCAAAAATAAATATAATTAATTAATTAATTTAAAAAAATAATAATAATGTCAGGCACTGTTCTAGGTGTCAGGCATAGAATGATGACTGGCAAGCTCCCTGCCCTCAAGGAGCTTCTATGCTAATAGGGAAGAAACACCTCAATGTAAACTAGTGAAGCAAATGCACAACATAATTTCAATGTGGTTAAACCCAAGGAAGAAAAGAAACAGTAGAATAAGAGAGGCTTGGAGGGTCTCCCACCTGTTGTGTTTTGTTTTTTTTTTTAATATCTTCCCACCACTTCTGCCAGCTGCAACTCAATTAACCCAGTACTGAATTATTCTAAGTTGGCTTCAAAGCATCCATAAATACTACCCTTGCAAAGCCTCTCTCAGCTATGAGTACTATGAATAATCCCCACTTGACTTGTCCACAAGCAACAGCGTATTGATTCTGCCCAGACTTAAGACAAAACGCACACTAGACCATAAGCCTACTTGCTCTCCTGCATCGGCCTCAGGAGTCTCACGCCCCGCAGCTTACCCTGCAGTATAAGGGACATGCACTGGGGACAGTCTTCTGTCTCCACCCACTGACTCATCAGCTTCTTTCAACACCTGGGTGAAACACCTTTGCACCCTGTGCTAATGTGAGAGAGACTGGACACAGTCTGTAAGAACGAAATCACCAGAAATGCCATTTTTGTTTGCAAGAGACAGTTTTGTTGTCCTACAACTAAGGTACAAGATTGCAAAATGGCAGACCACAGAGCTGTGCAGAGACTTCGGAAACAGGAATTTGTCGCCCCCACCCGCAAACACCAGCTACAGCTGGCCACTAGATGAACTATGGATTCTGTTATATTATGGGGTTTATAATTTAACTGCGTGTGTCCACAAGGCAAAATATTTAATTATTTCAACCATCACAAAAATGAATCTTGACCATGTGCAGTGACAAACTTACCCATACTTTATGTTTTAAAAAATTAAAATCAGAGCTTTAAAAAAAAAGTCAGAACCTATCCATTGACCATCATTATCAAGATCCCCAAAGTCAGTCTATATGGATAATCTGGATTAACTGTTGGTCTCCCCAGTCAGGATTCAAGTCATTCCTCTCAACCATTCACAGAAATATACCCAGGGCAACTCCAGCCCTCCTCTTCCAGCAGCTTCTAATGACATGATACAGTAATCCTCAAATACTAAGATTCAATCATCGGATCATACCTAAGACACGGTCCCACCTGAACACAACCCAACGTCAACAACCTCACAAAAAAGTGCTCCATCGGCAAGACCGTCTAATTAACCAGAAAACCGCTATGAAAAAAATCAGATAAGCAGATGGGAAACAAGTCATATAGTCACTCATTTTAGGGAGGGAGGAGTAGGGAGTTATTTCGGAGAGAAAAATCCCACATATGAAGAAATACTTGGAAATAAACCTAAGAAAAGGAAATCCTTCCATTTTTATGAAACATTCAACAATTAACATACGACACATGAGGCAAACACATCTGAACTATTTCATCAGTAAATTAAAATGGTAACTGATACTGTACGTTTCGATCACAGCAGTTAATGGTGAATCTCACATACCTGCAAAAACAATCTTTGCTTTGTATTTCGGGATCCCCTTCACAGTATATCCCCATCTACGAGCAAGTTTGCAAGCAGTCTCTCCAGCCTCCACTCCTACCAAAAGAGAACATCTCTCAGTTTTAAAACATGTTTTAAACGATCAGAAAATTATAAGATTTTCTCAGCTATTTAACAACAAAAAAAAGGAAGTATTTTACCTGTATTCATAGGAAGAACTTTGTGGTAGTTGAAAAGTTTAGTAACATACTCTTCGTATTCACCGAGCACGTTATTGTAGAAGGCCCTGGATGTTAAGGTCAATTTGTCCGCCTGACTTTTCAAAGCATTCACAATCTTTGGATGACAATGCCCTTGGTTGACAGCACTGTAGGCACTCAGAAAGTCAAAATATTTTCTGCCTTCTAAATCCCATACATAAATACCTAAAATATATAAGGAAAATAACGCTAGAAAAAATCACCACATTACATAAAGTTCAAAGACTAAGACTGCTAGCCAGGGACTTCCCTGGAGGTCCAGTGGTTAAGACTCTGTACTTCCACTGCAGGGGGCACGGGTTAGATTCCTGGTCTGGGAACAAAAAAAAAAAAAAAAAAAAAAAAGACTAAGACTGCTAGCCAGCCCTCTGAATACCTACATATGAACCTTTAGTTAACATAGAATTGTGGTTAAGGCATGTTTTAGCTCAAGCATAATAAACCTTGGTTTATAAGGAATTATATTTCATCTGTCCAGCTTCAAATTACACATTTAACAAAAACAGCATAACAAGGAACTTCCCTGGTGGCACAGTGGTTAAGATTCCGAGCTCCCAATGCAGGGGGCCGGGGCTCAATCCCTGGTCAGGGAACTTGATCCCACACGCATGCCACAATTAACAGTTCCCATGCCACAACTAAGTAAGCCCGCGAGCTGCAACTAAGGAGCCCGCCTGCCGCAACAAAGACCCAGCGCAACCAAATAAATTAATTAAATAAACAAATATAAAAACAAAAACACACCATTTAAAAAAAAAACCCGCATAACAAGAAGAGATTTTATTAACTCTGGAGTGAAACCTTTATTCCTGGAAAACTGGAACCTTGATTCCTGGAAAACTGAAGTTTGGAATTTAAAGCTGGAATTTAAAGGAAGAAGTTATGCATAACATAAAAATCAACTGGTTGACTGTAAAAACCAACAGAATGGGAAAAAACATTCCCAAACCATATATCTATCTAATAAGGATCTAGTATCCAGAGCTCCTACAACTCAACAAGACATACAACCCAATTAAAAAATGGGCAAAGAACTGTAATGGACATTTCTCCAAAGAAGATATACAAATGACCAACAAGCACATGAAAAGATGCTGAATATCATGAGTCATTCGAGAAATGCAAACCAAAACCACAATGATACCATTTTACGCCCACTAGGATGGTTATTTTCTTAAAAAGGAAAACGAGAATTGACAAGGATGTGGAGAAATTGAAACTCTCATATATCACTAGTTGGAATGTAAATGGTGCAAGAGCTGTTGAAAACAGCTTGGTGGTTCCTCAACAAGTTAAACATAAACTACCATATGACCCAGCAATCCCACTCCTAGGAAGAAGGGGAAGAAAAAAGAAGTGGAAAACAGGTGTTCAAACAGAAATGTGTACACCAATGCTCACAGCAGCAGTATTCGAAATAGCCAAAAGGTGGAAATAACCCAAACTTTCATCAACTGATGAATGGACAAACATGTGGCGTATCCATAAAATGAATAAATTCAACCATAAATAGCAATGAAGTACTAACGCATGCTACAACATGGATAAACCTTGAAAACATTGTGCTAACGCACGCTACAACATGGATAAACCTTGAAAACATTGTGCTAAGTGAAAGAAGCCAGACACAAGAGGTCACATGTTGTCTGATTCCATTCATATGAAATATCCAGAACAGGCAAATCTGTAGAAACAGAGAATGGGTTAGTAGCTGCCAGGTTCTAGGAGAAGGAAGGAATGGGGAGTGACTGTTTAATGTGTATGGGGCTTCCTTTTGGGATAATAAAAAAACTTCCAGAACGAGCTAGAGGTGAAAGTTGTACAACATTGTAAATGTACTTAATGCCACTGAACTGCATGGTTAAAATGGCAAATTTTATGTCATGTACATTTTACAACAATTTTTTTAAGTTGATCATAGATATTAAAATGTATTAGGGGCTTAACACCTAATTTTTACCATGTACCTAACATACTGTGGTAGGTGCGTTTGTCCCTTATCTCATCAAAAAACCCCTATGAGTGTTACCATCCCTAAAGTACAGAGTAGATGCTTAGATTATAACTAGCCCCAGCTGGCACACATGCAACCAGGACTCGAACCCAGGCAGTCAGGTTCTAGAGTGCACTCTGCTGCTGTAAGTAAAGAATACTTTTGCAAACCAAACCGCTTCCAATTCTGTAATATATAAACCTAGATTTTCATTTGTTCAGAAGGAGCTTTATCTACACTACAGTACTGGTCCCAAATAAAAAATACAGGCAAATGATTAAAATGTTTAATACTCTTATGCACCATCTTCTGGCCAAAAGCTAAGTAATAAACTTTGGCTTTATTTGGCTATGGCCGTTATTTCAAAATGTGGATTAAATCACCATTTGGCAACAATCAGTAATCATTTATTCAGGTAAGAATCGTTAATGGATGCTAAAAGTGGGAGCAAAAATTTGATGAGTAACAGGATATTTGCAGTCTCAAATCATGTCTCCACAAGACATTTAAAAGGGAAAAATAGAACTTTACAATGGAGAAGCCTGGCAGACACTACTTTACCAGTTAACCCCAAATTGAGGTTTATACGAAAAATTATTGGCCTGTACTCTTCAAAAATACCAAGGTCAAGAAGACAAAGACTGAGGAATGGTTCTGGATTAGACTAAACAGACCTGAAAACTGAATGCAACCCATGAGCTGAGATTTTCTTTTGCTACTCAGGACGACAAGTGAAATGCGGATCAGGGCTGTAGATTAGAGAACAGTGCTGTGCCAATGTTAATTTCCTGATTTTGATACTTACACTTTGTTATGTAAGAAAAAGTCCTTGTATTTCAGGAAAGGCACACTAAGTATTTGGGGTAAGGAGGCATCATGTCTGCAACTTCCTCTCAAACAAGTTCAAGAAAAAAAATGTATTGTGTATGTGTGTCTGGAGAGAAAAAGAGATTAAGCAAATGTGGTAAAACGGTTAACGCTTGGGAAATCTGGGTGAAGAGTAAAAGAAAAATTTAGATACTACTGTTGCAGCTTTTAAGTTTAAAATTATGCCAAAATAAAAGTTAAAGGAAAAAATGACAGCAATATTACAGTACTTTATTTATGTATCGTACATTCCCTCCTGGCAAGGTCCATCACGACTTTGTAGTCCCCACAGTACCTAACACAGCAAGCAACAGACACTCAAAAATGTTGAATTAATCATATCTGCAATATAGAAATTAAATGCATCTGGAAAAATGTATAGTGAGAAAATATAAAAGCAACGTTTACAAAAATGTAAAGCAAGTAAAAGGGGCAGGGGTGGGAAGGGTTGGAACATACCTTTCCCTCTCTCCAGGGCTACAGGTAAAGGGTGGTAGTTGTGGGCACCATATTTAGATTCCCGTTCAAAAATGTAATCAGAGGATGGAGGGCCTTGGACTGTTTTTTTAGTTGCAACAGATGTAGCAGAAGCCACTGAAGAATGAAATCCACGAAGGACAGCAACAGTCTGCAAACGTGCTAGTTTGGAAAACATGATGTCCTTCAAGTAGGAATATCACCAACCTGTCCAAAGAAAAGAGAAGGCGTAGAGAATAAGAACCTTCCCAGCGCAGACAAATGTCAACTCATGAACTATGTGTTCAACATTTACCAAAGAATCAGAAAAATAAAGAGAGAACTAAGGTGATAACTGTAAATGGAAAGTAACCTTTGAAAATTGTATTTAGGGCTTCCCTGGTGGCGCAGTGGTTGGGAGTCCCCCTGCCGATGCAGGGGACGCGGGTTCGTTCCCCGGCCCGGGAAGGTCCCATATGCTGCGGAGCGGCTGGGCCCGTGAGCCATGGCCGCTGAGCCTGCACGTCTGGAGCCTGTGCTCCGCAACGGGAGAGGCCACAGCAGTGAGAGGCCCGCGTATCGCAAAAAAACAAAACAACAACAACAAAAAAAACTCGTCTCTTCCTAGGGGGCAGGGTCAAATTCTAAAATAAAAACTATTCTCTATGATTTGGCTATCAGGGTCTACAGCTCTGTGACTTCATTAGAACCTGGCAGAGAGGCACTAAAAAAATTTTTTTTAATTAAAAAAGAGAGAGGTATTAAAAATATATTAAAAACTCTCTAAACAGCATCTTCTAAGTTAATTAACAGGTTGACACAATATGGTGAGTGAAAGGAATCTTTGAAATTATCTAAATTCAACATTTTCATTTTACACACTTCCTCAGCTCATTCACAAAAGAAATGGGACAACATATCCATTTATATGCTGAGTTCAGGCAGTCTTATTAAAATATAACTACAGTGTGGACTTCCCTGGTGGCGCAATGGCTGAGAATCCGCCTGCCAATCAATGCAGGGGACACAGGTTCGAGCCCTGGTCCGGAAGGATCCCACATGCCGCGGAGCGGAGCCACTGGGCCCGTGCGCCACAACTACTGAGCCTGCGCGCCACAGCTACTGAGCCTGCACTCTAGAGCCCATGAGCCACAACTGCTGCGCCCATGTGCCACAGCTACTGAAGCCCGCGCTCTGCAACAAGAGAAGCCACCGTAAAGAGAAGAATGCGTACAGCATAGCAGAGTAGCCCCCACTCGTCGCAACTAGAGAAAGCCCGCGCGGAGCAACTAAGACCCAACGCAGCCAGAAATAAAATAAATTAAAATAAATTAAAAATATACATATATAACTACAACTTACTAACAAAAGAGTAACATCCAAAACATTACTAATACTCGTGCTTAATTAAGGTTTTTAAGGTGAACTCTGAATATTTAATTCGAGGGGTCCTGTGGTCCGATCCATCAGATGCACTAGGGCCCTGTAGGCACATTTCTATTCAAAAACCTTCTGGGTTCAAGTTACTGTGCCTGGCACAACACAAGAAATACTAGAACAGAATTAAGGAGGGCTTAAACCAGCCAACTTCAACAACTTCCCCTTCCAGAAAGGCCTGGAAAACCAGGAGAGGAGGAGAGCGTAAGCTCCTCAGCGTTTGGAGACTAGGATGTAAATTCTAGCTGAGGCTATTAAGAGTAACTATTTGGATGATTTTGTCAATTTTTTTTTTAGCTTCAATGTCGCCATTTGCAAAATGAAGTTGAAGCCATTCAAGGCCATTACTGAGGATTAAATGAGATTGTTTTAAAGCACCAAACTTAGCACAAAATAGCCACTCAGTTAGTTCCCTCTTAAATTCATAAGGGAATTAGCCAAGTTCTGCAATATAAAAAAAAAAAAAAACCCAATGCCAGGGTTTCTTTTTTAAACTGCAGCTTTTGTTCTTCTAAAAATTTTTTGCTATTGAAAAAAAAATTAGAAACACAAGAAAATGACCTGCAGTTCCATATTTAGGAGGTAACCATTAACTTTTAACTTTTTTCTATGCATAAATACTATACACATTAGCTTTTCACCCTTCCCTAGGGAATTTACCACATTAGACCTTCTGAAGGCCCCCAGGACCCTTGCACAGATTTTTGTCACAAGTCCTAACACTTCAGGACTCTTGTTTTCACACCTGTCCCCTTACTAGAATCCTACTAGGCTCCTTAAAAGGACAGTAACTCTGTCTTAAAATTCACTTTGCATCCCCAGAACCTAGCCCACGTTTGGGGATTCCTTGTCTGTCACATAAACAAGGTCATTCCTAAACAGACTTAGGACTTGCGAAGGAGTCAAGGCAGTGACAAATAGCAAGGCCATCCAGAGAGATGATTAAATCACCCACCCACTCCTAACAGACAGAGCTGAGTCTAACTCTAACAGGAGGCTAGCATGATGTCAACAAGAATGATCTTTCCATCAAGAGTTCACTTCCGTAAAAAAAAAAAAAAAAAAGAGTTCACTTCATTAGATCATTTCACTCCAGGCTGTGCATTTAACTTACGCCCACACTCAGGTCCTGGAGAAGAGGACAAATTGTTATTGACAGCAAAAATTTTAACACTAAATGTTTTCAGTAATACAATTAACAAGGTCCTTCTTCAAGCTACTATTGGCCAATCTAATCCATCCTATCTATACTAGAACATACCTAAAATAGAATTCCATAAAACGCTGCGTTTTGAAGAGTTAACTTAGCAGACACTTATGAAATACTATTTTTTAAAATCACTCTAAAAGAAAAACCAGCATTAAATTCATCAAAAAGCCACTTAAAATATTCCACTTGAGGAATAAATTTGGTTTTACTACATCTGTCAAATATTTACCTTTCTTGAGGCAACCATTCAAAAGTACAGTCTTTTTTGGAAAGTTCTGCCAACAAAAGTTTTTTTGGCCTTTTTTTTTTTTTTTTTTTACATAATCTGGCTCAAAGTCAGCTCAAGTGCGCCACTGGCAAACACCTTAAGCATTACTACTGAAAAAGGATTGGTTCCATTAGATCATTCCCTCCACACACCTCCAAAATCCACTCACCACTTTTTTTAAATGTAGATTTCACCCATCCCCAGGAACTCAGGAAAGGGCATAAAATATGCCCACAAGTAACTGTAATAAAGGCAGAGAGTGGGGGTGGTAATACAGTCTCTTTGAGGAAAAAAAAGTCTTTTCAAGAATTTTTACCATTCAAAGTTATACTGGGTCTGGGACTTCCCTGGTGGCGCAGTGGTTAAGAATCCGCCTGCCGATGCAGAGGACACGGGTTCACTCCCTGGTCCGGGAAGATCCCACATGCCGCGGAGCAACTAAGCCTGTGCGCCACAGCTACTGAGCCTGTATTCTAGAGCCTGCATGCCACAACTACTGAGCCCATGTGCCACAACTACTGAAGCCCGCGCACCTAGAGCCCGTGCTCTGCAACAAGAGAAGCCACCGAAATGAGAAGCCTGCACACCACAATGAAGAGTAGCCCCTGCTCGCCGCAACTGGAGAAAGCCGGCGTGCAGCAACAAAGACCCAATGCAGCCAAAAACAAATAAATAACTTTTTTTTTTAAGTTATACTGGGTTTTTTGGGGAGCAGATTCAAAACTTATCTTGAACACCATGGAAAAACTGCAAACCCAAAACAATAAGCTTTATTGTTTAAATCTTGTCCTTATTAAAAGATTTTACTTTCCTACTTGGATCTTTTTCATAGTCAGGAACTAGATTCTCTGAAGACGGTACCAGGATATTTTAATGAAAGAAGTCTATTGTTTCTTTCAGATGAGTAAGATGAAGAATTTGGATTACATACCTAAAGAACAGCTCCAAATTCAAATTGAGAGAACTAGTTTACCTACAGAAACTCTTAGAAATCCGAAGATTTAGAATTGAGAACCTGGAGTTTAGTAATTTATTAAAGCCACTTCATTCCAAAGTCACTCCTCCGTCTTTTCCGCCTTAATTTACCACCTTATCAAAGAGGTAAAACTGAACACCAAGAAGAGATACAGTGACAAAGGGAGGAGGCTGTGGGTCACCGAGCACAAGTGTCCCAATGAAATCAACCAGAATTTATTCATGCTCAGCACTGTTGGCAAAGAAACTCGAGGGAGGAAGTGTTCGTGCTGAAAGCCCTGTTGACCCCAATCCCCTGACACCATGTAATTAAACCTGCACTTACTGTAAGGTAAGGCTCTACTTCTGACTTTTTTATTTGGACAAAGGCTGGAAGGGAAAAGAAGATAGGTTGGGGGAGGGGAGAGATGAGCAGGTAGGCTGCAGGGCCAAGGAGCTGCCCGGAAGGACTCGGACCCAGTCTCGATAGTCGGCGCCGCCCCCGGAGGCAAAAATTCACCATTTACTGAGCAGTTCCGCGTGTCCAGAATGCGCTCTCCTGGCCGACGTCAGGAACCCAGTGTGTTCGCGGGGGCCACGGCCCCGGTCCCACGCGCCGGCGCCCTAAAGGCTTCCTCCCCGGAAACCCGGAGGCGCCCGAGAGGCTCAGGGTCGAGGCGCAGAGACCCCGCGGCCCCTGGGGCCGCGGCACGGGTTCGTGGACTGCGGGCCGGGAGGGCAGAGCGCCCGCCCCCATGGGCCGCGCGCCGAGGGGCCGGGCAGGCGGAGGTGCCACATCCACAGCCTCTCTCCTTCTGCCTCCCTCGCCCGATGCTCCCTGCCGGGATGCGCCGCGCCCCTGCCCGCCCGGATTGCGTGCGGGCCGGCTGCTCTCCAACCCCCGGTATCCCGGTGCCCACCGCCGGCAGCGCAAACCCGCTGCGGAGGCGGAGCCTGCCTGCCGGTCAAGGCCCAGCACGCCTCCTCAGCCGGCTCCCCCCGAACCCGGGACCGGAGCCGCCCACGCCAGCCCCCCGACCCGCCGCGGCCCGAGGCGCCGGGGACCCACCCCAGCCCCGGCCCCGCGGCGCCTGCGCGGATACCTGGCGGCACCTCGGAAGCCAGCCCGGGACACGCGGCGTCAACTGAGCAACTGCGCGACGGCAACGCGTCACAGACCTTAAGATGAAGCTTCTGCCCCGCCCCCGGGACGCCCTCGCTTCCCATTGGCTAGCGGCGGAGGGCTGAGCACCAATCGCCGTGGGCCCGCCCTCCGCCCCGCCGCTGCGCATCCCAGACTCCGACTGGAAGCGCAGGTTCGAGCCCCTCCCGCGCCTGCAGGGCCGAGCTGTTCCGGTCCGCCATCGGTTCACTGCGTTTGGGCGCCTGCCTAGCCAGTGCTTTTCCTTCGGTCGCTCACTGCCCTCCCTTTGTTGGCGGGAAAACAAGGTCCGAAGGGATGAAACGTTGGTTGGGCCCCCGCCTCGCGGGGCTGGACGGCAGGCTGGACTTCCAGCCCTGCGTTCCCCGGCCGCGCTCACAGGCCTTTGCCTCGCCGAGCCTTACGTGTGTGCGGTGCCAGCCCATCCCGGCCCCAGGCAAAGTCGCGCCCACCATGTCCTTGAACCCTGGTGTGCTGTAGTGCTGTTGCGCTTCTGAAGCCATCTGCGTAAGTCATCACTGCAGTGGAAAATGCACTGTCCACCTCCTCGTGGTTGCTGGCAGATACTGAAATGATGGCAACACACTGTAAGTTTGTCTGCGGCGCCCTCCACAACCCGTTAGAAACGCAGAACTGAGAATGGATAGGCCAGGATAAACTCATTTTAGAATTATGAGAGAGGGCGTCCCTGGTGGCGCGGTGTTTAAGAATCGCCTGCCAATGCAAGGGACATGGGTTCAAACCCTGGTCAGGGAAGATCCCACCTACCTCGGAACAACTAAGCCCATATACCACAACTACTGAGCCTGTGCTCAAGAGCCCATGCTCCACAGCAAGAAAAGCCACAGCAATGAGAAGTCCGTGGGCACCGCAGCAAAGAGGAGCCCCTGCTTGCCTGAAGACCCAATGCAGCCAAAAATAAATAAATTTATTTTTTTTAAAGAATCGTAAGAGACCTGGAAACCGTGAAGTCTACACCATTAAAAAATTTTTTTAACTTTATTTATTTAAAATTTATTTTTTTATTTATTTTTGGCTGTGTTGGGTCTTCGCTGCCGCTCGTGGGCTTTCTCTAGTTGCAGCGAGCACACAGGCCTCTCATTGTGGTGGCTTCTCTTGTTGTGGAGCACGGGCTCTAAGCGGGTGGGCTTCAGTAGTTGTGGCACGCGGGCTCAGTAGTTGTGGCTTGTGGGCTCTACAGTGCAGGCTCAGTAGTTGTGGCGCATGGGCTGAGTTGCTCCGCGGAATGTGGGATCTTCCTGGACCAGGGCTCGAACCTGTGTCCTCTGCATTGGCAGATGGATTCTTAACCACTGCGCCACCTGGGAAGCCCCAGTCTACAGCATTTTTGTTAAATATTGGAAACAGAGCTGGGAGTGAGAAAACGACTTACCCAGGGTTATCCCACAGGTGAGGGGCAGCCCAGTCCTGTGTGCCACCCCCCTTCTCTGAGGGTGATCACAGACAGCTGCAGGGACAGAACTGCACATCAGCACCGTGTTCCATAAGACCGCCCTGATCAGTCAGGGTCCCAACTGGAAACAGGTGGCACACTCCAAAATGGAAAATTGAGGTGTATTTGTTATAGGAATTATTTAAGTGTAAACCACAAGAGGTAGAGAAGTAACCCGGGGCTAGTGCACCAGGGAAGACCATTGTCAACCCTAGGCTTAAAGGGAGCTGTTTTCAGAACCCAAAGACAAAAAGAAAGGAGAGGCCACCTGCCTGGGCAATGGTCATCAGTGACCTCCAGGAACGGGAGCTGGGGTGAGGAAGATCCTGACCTCCCATCTCCTGCCAGGGTTCTCTATGGACTGAGCCCATTAGGAAGCCAGAGACCTAAGGAGCCCTATGAGGGCAGTCCCTGCAGGGCAGCCTCCTGAGACGCAGGCAGGGTAGGGAAGGGTGGGGAGTAGATGGGGTAGGAGGACAAATGGAACTCATTCAACACAGAGAACCAGCTAAGATAAGCCTTAGCCAAGTAGAAAGGAAAGTCAAAGCTATACGGTAGGGGCTGGAAAATGCGTGGGCACAAGGCCAAGCTGTAAACATCAGAGCCCATGTCTACAGATGTCTAGAGCAACACACCAAAAGGGATTCAGTCCTCTGTGGCTCCATCTGCCTTAGACCAAGGTCAGTTATTCTGATTGTTATGGCCATGCCCTCTCTAGAGCGCATTGAGAGTAGGACTTTGCCTTTTGGTTTGTTGATGTGCCTCCATAACCCTGAATACGACGTGATTAATTTCTTGGAAGTTAGGTCCTTGCGCTCACAGGATCAGAGAGGAATTGTTTCTCCATGGTCCTGCCTTACAAATCTGGGCAGGTGTGTCAAGCCAAGCCCAGCTCTTGGAACACTTACAGAGAGCCCAGGAATCCCCAGTTTGGCCTTGGCAAGTAGGAACAGGTGCTTCTGAATTCATGAAGGGGACATGACACCCAAGATCTGAGTAACATCAAAATGTGTTGCAATGCCTTTTGGACTTACAGATAAGGTGCTCTTTAACTAAAACCTTTCCATAGGCCAGAAACTGCTTAGAATGTCTGGGTTTTATCTCTTCTCTCTTATCAGAAAAACAGAGGTACAGACAGCATGAAATACTTTATGGTTTTTCTAGCTGGTTGAAAAATAACTAGCAGTTGTTTTTCAGCTTAATGTGCCCTTGGAGACCTAGACTTGAAAGCAGCTTGTTTTCAAACAAGAAACAGAGCTGCTCTGTTTGTATGCATTTTATTCATAGTCTAGAAACACGTAAAGACAGAGCATACATTACAAAGATTGTTGAGCCTCTAAAACTACTTATAGATTCAAGTTATTAATTATATGGGAACAATAAAACTGGATGATATAAAGACTGACCCCATCACAGATATCCAACACCTAAATTAGTTTATTTAGTTCATTCAACAAATGTTCCTTGAGTGCCTACATGCCTGACCCCGCAAGGGGTTTCACATCAGGCAAGAGTATGTGGGTCTCTTTAGGAGGAGGGAGAAGTTCAGGAAATGCTCCTTCAACAGGTATGAACTGAAGTCTTGCAACTTGGACCATCTGAAAAACTGCAACTACACAAAAAAGGAAAGAATTCATTTTCTTATACAGGCAACTCTCAATTATTCAGTGACCAGAAAAGCAATTTATGGATTATGCCAGCCTCTTGCTTTCCATCACTTCCTCTATTGCCCAATTTGTTTTTACTTGTCATTAGCATAGCCTAAGTGTAGGTGGACTTGAAATGATTAAAAAGGAAAATCCACACTGATGGTCAAGGAGAAAGTCTTGTAATGAGACTCAGAAGATGTTTGGTGATTTTTACCCAGCAGAAGAAACATTTTTCCCCAGATTATATTCACCCTAAAAGATGTCTTCCAACAGAAGACTTGGCAATATACATAGCTCATGCCTCCTGCTGTTGCTGCACTGAGCCAAGGCAGGCATTTAAATCTGGAGGAGAGGGACTTCCCTGGCGGTCCAGTGGTTAAGACTTCCCCTTCCAGTGCAGAGGGTGCGGGTTCGATTCCTGGTCAGGGAGCTAAGATCCCACATGCCTCACAGCCAAAAAACCAAAACATAAAACAGAAGCAATATTGTAACAAATTCAATAAAGACTTTCAAAATGGTCCACAACAACAACAACAAAAATCTTAAAAAAAAAATCTGGAGGAGAGTAAACCTCCTTACCTCCAGAATGGCAGGGAGCTGGCAGGAGCAGGGTAAGCAAAATAGTGAGAAAAGTTAAAGAAGGATATACCTGGTAAATGTTCTGAACTTAAATCTGAACTGGGGACAATAGGCAGAGATTCAGAAATTGTGCAGTTAAAATACTGGTTCTGCTACGAGGATATGCCTGCTAGGGGCACTTATTTTCTCTTGTCCATAGCTGAATTCCACCTAAAACCTCCAGCTGCAGTTTCTATCTATCCCCACATGATACCTTCCCTGACTCCCCAGGTCAAAAGAGTCCCCCCTCACCCTCAGCACTGCCTGTCCACCTGTCACAGAGCTGCCTGCAGTCATTGTTTGACTACTGTATATTTCTAGCTCTGTCTATGTCTTATCTTCCCACCCAGACTATAAATTCTTTTTTTTTTTTCTGGCCATGCCACGTGGCATGCAGGATCTTAGTTCCTCAACCAGGGATCCAACCCATGGCCCCTGCAATGGAAGCGTGGAGTCTAACCACTGGGCCACTGGGAAAGTCCCCAGACTATAAATTCTTGAAGCTACCTTGCAGCATGTCTTGCAGGACTTTTAGAGCCTTCCAGAACCCATCTCCATGTTGCTTTTAGTAGGAATTATTATTCTACACTTGCCCCAACTCATCTTTATTCCCCGGGGCAGGAATTAGAGGCAGAGTAGAGGCAGGCCTACAATCCTGAGATTCTAGAAGCCTAGATGGCAAAGCCCTTCCCACTCTTAGAATAATAACAGCCATTCAAAACCCCAGAAGCTTGGATTGAAAGAAGGATACTTCAAACCATTATTGTCCATTAACACCTTGCTACTTGTCCAAGCACTGAAGGATTGTCACCTGGGCCTGATAAGTTTATAAAGTTATGTGCTAGAGAAAAGGGGATGGACCGAGTCTTAGCGCGAGGCATGAGATTGGGAACAGAGCTGAGTCCAGAAGGGGAGGCTCTGAGAGGATCTTTGGGGTTAGTGGCTGCAGATGGAGGATACTGCATGCCTGGGAGCCTGAGCAGGGGAAGAGAACAGAAAATACCAGAAGAGGGATTTGGGTTAACCAGGTCAACTCGGTGGAGGGTATTTAAATCAACTCAGTAGCAAATATTTTAAAAGAGACTCAATTCACGGGGCTAAAAAGTCAGCTAATTATCAATACTGAGACATAATAAGTAAGTTATTTTGAAGATACGAATTAGAGATATACGTGCAAAATAGAGCTGAAGAGTTTTTTTTTTAATAAATGTATTTATTTATTTTTGGCTGCGTTGGGTCTTCGTTGCTGCACGCGGGCTTTCTCTGGTTGCGGCGAGCGGGGCCTACTCTTCATTGCGGTGCGCGGGCTTCTCATTTTGGTGGCTTCTCTTGTTGCGGAGCACGGGCTCTAGGCGCGCGGGCTTCAGTAGTTGTGGCTCGCGGGATCTAGAGCGCAGGCTCAGTAGTTGTGGCACACGGGCGTAGTTGCTCCATGGCATATGGGATCTTCCACAGACCAGGGCTCGAACCCATGTTCACTGCATTGGCAGGCAGATTGTTAACCACTGCGCCACGAGGGAAGCCCAGAGCTGAAGAGTCTTAAAGATCTAATCTAGCACTTTTAAGGACAGAGAAATCCAAGATTCCAAGGTAAAGGGCCCCAGCCAGTTGCGACATAGGTGATGGGACAGCCAAGAAGCCAACTGTTCACCCCATCATGTGTTGTGTTTGACACTTAATCAGAAGTAAGAATTTTAACTAAGAATAAAAAAAGTTAAAGTAAAAATTTTTGACAAAAAATTAAGTAGTGAATTAACAGCAGCGTTTATTTGGAAAATACATTGCTCATTAATTAAAAAATAAAATAATAGAAACCTCGAGTATTAGCTAAACATTTACATCCTTATCTATTCAGATACTAGGAAGTTCAGTGTATTTTGCAATTTTCCTTTTTTATTGATTCCATGGAGGCCAACTAAGTGTGAGCTTTGATAACTTTTATTCTCTTTTGAAAACTTTAATTTTGACTCTTTTTAGTTGGACTATAGAAAACAACAACAATGGGACTTCCCTGGTGGTCCAGTGGTTAAGACTTCATGCTCCCAATGCAAGGGGCCTGGGTTCAATCCCTGGTCCGGGAACTAGATCCCTCATGCCACAAGAATATTTTTTATTTTATTTATTTTTTTAAATTTAATCTTATTTATTTTTTATACAGCAGGTCCTTATTAGTCATCAGTTTTATACACATCAGTGTATACATGTCAATCTCAATCTCCCAATTCATCACACCACCACCACCCCCGCCGCTTTCCCCACTTGGTGTCCATACGTTTGTTCTCTACATCTGTGTCTCTATTGCTGCCCTGCAAACTGGTTCATCTGTACCATTTTTCTAGGTTCCACATATATGCATTAATATACAATATTTGTTTTTCTCTTTCTGACTTACTTCACTCTGTATGACAGTCTCTAGATCCATCCACATCTCTACAAATGACCCAATTTTGTTCCTTTTTATGGCTGAGTAATATTCCATTGTGTATATGTACCACATGTATTTTTTTAAAAAAGAAAGAAAACAACAACAATGACTCCCACCCCTGCAGAAAACCTGATGTATTAATTGAAAATAATTTAAACTTTTCTCCTAACATTGTTGACGTAAATAAAAGTAATTTTAAGATTTTTTAAATTTCAAAGTTAAATGTTATTAAATAAATATATGAGGTATATTTATATAAAATATATTATATATATAATATATATATTTATATATTATATATATTTATATATATTTTATATATATTTATATATAATATATATTATATATAATATAATATATATGTTATATTATATATATTATATAATATATTACATATATTATATTATATATATTATATATATATTTATATAAAATATATTATATATTATAAAATCATTTCATGTTTGTCGAAGACACTTTGTTTTGCTCTGAATTCTGCCAAGAGTTGTTCACATATTGGAAAGTCAAGTCACAGACAGCAATGCCAGTCTGGTATTTGGGTTACCAGTATGCTTTGTGTTTGTGGCTGTCACATCCTTAATAGTGGTATATGGTCCTTCCCTTCTCTTTTGACCTGGATTCTCCTCCAAAAGGACTGTAGTGATAAAGATGAATTAAGTCTTTAAATTAGGGATGAGAGATTATATTTTGCCCTGACACCTCAAGTTTGACTTAGTTCATTGACTGAACAAATTACTTTTGTTTTCTGATATCTGTATTAATTTAAATATAGATTAAAGCACCAGAAGATGTCTACGATCTTGGTCTCCCCATTTTTAATTTAATTTGAACTATTTATGTAGTGCCTCCTAATTCCAAAACACTGTGCAGAGTTCTGAGAGAATCAAGAGATTCAATAAAATGTAGCTCCTGACTTCAGGGGGTGTGAGTCTGACTGTGATCAATGTTCTAATGAACTTGTCAGAGCACCTAGCATCCAGACCATATATTGGCTAAGATGCAGGCGTTGGAATCGGACAACCCAGAAGTCATTCCTAACTCCACTGATCCTTACCTGGGTAACCGGAGACCCTGTGGCTCACTTACTCACCTTGTAAAATGGGTTATCTAGAGGATCACATAGCTGTGGCACTCAAACATCCAGCCACTTCTAAGCCACATGGCAGCTCAGTGTCTCGTAGCGTTATTATTTTTATCTACAATAAGGAGTAAAGGTTCTTTTCCAAGTCATCGTGATCATCATCTGGCCTTGAATCTCCCCTCTTCTACAGATTCCTATTGAAATCTAAGTAAATCATATATTACACTTAGAAGGCTAGAAAAGTGTTGATTGAAAATGCAAGAATATTTTATCACTGGGATCTACTGAAGTAAATTTTACTTAGAAAAGGCAACTATTTTTTTTACTGCTACCTGTTCCCATTCTGGCCCTATGCCTCTCCGTGGAGTTTGGGAAGCCCTGTTGGGCTAGATTATATGTGATGAACTTCACTCTGAACTGGCCTTCTTCTGGTCTATAAACAAGCTTTGGTAACACCTTCCCACATGTGTTAATTTTCTAAAAGAAAGCTTGAGATAAATCCAGGATAGTAAGTAGCCCAGTGCCCCACTGGGCAGATGGTCAAAAGAGAGTTGCCATTCTCCCTTTAATATCCAAAGATTGATACTAGAAGGAACTTTGGAAACATCTGAATTACAAGTATCTGTAGAACTACTTTCCTCTCTGACATTTTCTCCCCCAAGCAACTTCTTTTTGTTTTGTAAATAGTTAATACATTTACTTCATTTACAAATCAAAACAAATTAAAAAGTACACACTGAGAAGACTTCTTCCTACCCCAAGCCCATCTAGCTTTTGTCGCCACCAAGGGCAGCCCTTCACATTAGCATCTTGTTTATCTTTCCAATGATTCTTCATGCAATAGAAGTAAATATAAAAACATGGGGCTTCCCTGGTGGTCCAGTGGTTAAGAATCCGCCTTCCAATGCAGGGGACACGGGTTCGATCTAAGAGCCCACATGCAGAGGGGGAACTAAGACCAGCAACTAAGTCCCGACACAGCCAAATAAATATAAAAAAAAATTTTTTTTAAAAAGTCATTATTTCCTCTACTTTATAACAACTGAGACAGCAGGTTGTATGTACTCTTTGTACCTTGCCTCTTAATATGCCCTGGAGCTCTCTCTGTGTCAATATGGAGAGATCACCCTCATTCTTTTGTTTATACCTGCATTAATAGCCCCATATTACTGGACACTTGGATTATTTCCAATCTTTTGGTATTGCAAACAGTGTCACAATAGAGAACCTTATCTCTGACATTTTGTGACTTTATAAGATAAAGTCCTGGGAGTGAGATTGCTGGGTCAGAGGACTGGCCTACATTTCCAGTTTCAAGGCTAAGACTTCTAAATCCAGGGCTCGGGGGAGAGTAAATGAAGCAGACTACTCAGTTTGTGCCTGTGGACTGGCGCCAGTCTCTGCCATGAAATGGTGCAGAAATTGCGAGAAGTGAGAAAACTTAGAGCCATCTTCCATTGCTGTGTCATCCAAGTACATAATCATTTTTCTAAGTAGTCGAGTTTTACCGATTTTATCTGTCTGTGATGACTGGAAAGAAAAAATGACTTCTGTGACTATGCAAAATCACCAATAGCTTCTTTTTTTTTTTTTTTTTTTTTTTTGCCGTACGCGGGCCTCTCACTGTTGTGGCCTCTCCCGTTGCGGAGCACAGGCTCCAGACGCGCAGGCTCAGCAGCCATGGCTCACGGGCCCAGCCGCTTTGCGGCATGTGGGATCTTCCCGGACCGGGGCACGAACCCGTATCCCCTGCATCGGCAGGCAGACTCTCAACCACTGTGCCACCAGGGAAGCCCAACCAATAGCTTCTTTATTATGAGATTTCCTTTCAAACCATTTTAAATTCAGTAAAGTTTATTATCCAAACTTCTGAAAAAGTTGAAAAATAGGACTACCCCTAAACATGAAAGAGTAAAACAAAATTAGACTAAACAAGAAGTGAAAACATAGCTCAATCATTTAACAGCAGTTCTACGCAAAAACTGGGTTCACCTCTTAGGGGGTGTTGAGCCCAAAGACCTACCGAAGCTGAAGATCGGGAGAAGGAAGGATTTATTACTTGCAGCAAGTGAGAACACTGGGCATCTTTCCCAAATCAGTGTGTTCCTGAACAGCAAAATTGGGGGTTTTAAGCTAAGGGTACATGCATATTCATGAAGGGGCCTGAGCAGGATGTGCATATTCATGAAGGGGCTCGAGTAGAGGAGGAGTCAGCTTACAATTGGGGCAAAGGTCTACAGTCTAAACTTTAGTCCTGAGGGTCAGAAAAGGTCAACATCATCATTCCCTGGCTTCCGACCAGTCTGGGGTCTTAGCAAGTAGATAACCATCCTCCACCTGGATGGGGGCCTTGGTTCCCATAGAACAACTCAAAGATATGTATTAGATTGTAACGTATATCCCTTGAGGAGGAACTAGGACTCTGTTTTATTACTGCACTATTGCTTCTTGACTGCTTTTCTTCTGTTCTTGCTTTCCTTTGTTCCCTTAAGATCATTAATTACTAAGACCTGTTCAAGGAGAAGCACTGTGGCCAGGCTTAGGTGACAAAACGGTTTAGGTCAGAATGGCTTCTCTTATGTCAAAAAGCTGTATCTGGTTCTTTTCCTCTGGGGACCCCCTACCCTATCTGCCTACAGAATTGGTGGAATACCAACATATTCCGATGTGAGAGATATAAGACCTATGTGGAAGAACTGCCAGAGACAGGGGCTGGCGGGTGCAGGGGGGAGGGTCTCCCAGATGAAACAAGTAGAAAATGATACAATATAAAATGTAGTAGGTGCCAAGTGACACGGTGAGGCCTCACCTTTTTACAAAAGGATCTGGCCACCCAGGCAGAAAAGCAGTGTATCAGGAATCATCCTGTCTGCCAGGACACCAATCTCCAAAAAGTGGGAAGGAGATGTAAGATGAAATAGAGATATGCAGGAAGAAAATGTTATAAATTCTATTTAATTTTATTATCTCATCCTTTTATTATTTTTTAAAATATTTATTTATTTATTTGGTTGTGCTGGGTCTTAGTTGTGGCAGGCAACCTCCTTAGTTGCGGCTCCAGGGCTCCTTAGTTGTGGCATGTGAACTGTTAGTTGCGGTATGCATGTGGGATCTAGATCGAACCCCCAGGCCCCCTGCATTGGGAGTATGGAGTCTTTTTTTTTTTTTTTTTGGTACGCGGGCCTCTCACTGTTGTGGCCTCTCCCATTGCGGAGCGCAGGCTCAGGACGCGCAGGCTCAGCGGCCATGGCTCACGGGCCCAGCCGCTCCGCAGCACGTGGGATCTTCCCGGACCGGGCCACGAACCCGCGTCCCCTGCATCGGCAGGCGGACTCTCAACCACTGCGCCACCAGGAAAGCCTGGATAAGGCGTATTTAAAAGGATAAGATAGGACACAGTGGTGCAGTGGTTAAGACTCCGTACTCCCAGGCTTCCCTGGTGGCGCAGTTGTTGAGAGTCCGCCTGCCGATGCAGGGGACGCGGGTTCGTGGCCCGGTCCGGGAAGATCCCACGTGCTGCGGAGCGGCTGGGCCCGTGAGCCATGGCCGCTGAGCCTGCGCGTCCTGAGCCTGCGCCCCGCAATGGGAGAGGCCACAACAGTGAGAGGCCCGCGTACCAAAAAAAAAAAAAAGGGCCTTCCTGTTTTGACTCCACAGACCAGTGTAGTCATAGGAAAGGAAGGGAATACGCAGACTGTAATTGTCCCTGTGCCTGGGACCTTGTTTGCCTTAATAAATTCCCATCACCGGAACAGTTGTTGGCACAGAATGAGTGGCTCAGTACACCGTGTGGCAGGAAGGAAGTTGGAGAGGGAGGGAAGAAGGAACTGTGGATACCCTTTCAAGACTGACACTTGACCTGTAAATACAAAATGCCAAACAGCTCTCAGATCATTTAAAAATATTTTTTAAACCAAATATTTCATATGTTTGATGGCCCCATGTACAACATAAATCACCCTAGAGTTATTAGGCCCTGGTTTCGGGTTCTGCTTTCTTCCTACTAGCTGTGTGACCTTGGGCAAGTCACACAACCTCAATGAGTCACAGTTTCTAAGGTAATATGGGTGATCTTGGGCAAGTCACCTCCTCTCTAAGATTCAGTTTATTTTACCAGTAAATGGGAGGGTTAACCAGTGGGCAGAAGATCTGATTAGGCACATCACCAAAACAGATACCAAATGGCCAATAGGCATATGAAGACAGAGTCAATGTCATTACCCCTCAGGAAATGAAAATTGAAACATAAATGTGATACTACTACATACCTTCTGGAATCATTGGAATGAAAAAGTGGTCAGTCCTAAGTGATGGAAGGATGTGGAACACCTGGGACTCTTTTTTTTTTGTTTTGAATTTAATTTTATTTATTTTTGGCTGCGTTGGGTCTTCGTTGCTGCACGTGGGCTTTCTCTAGTAGTGGTGAGCGGGGACTACTCTTTGTTGCGGTGCGCGGGCTTCTCATTGTGGTGGCTTCTCTTATTGCGGAGCGTGGGCTCTAGGTGCGGGGGCTTCCGTAGTTGTGGCACGTGGGCTCAGTAGTTGTGGTTCACAGGCTCTAGAGTGCAGGCTCAGTAGTTGTGGCGCATGGGCTTAGTTGCTCCACGGCATGTGGGATCTTCCTGGACCAGGGCTCAAACCCGGGTCCCCTGCAATGGCTGGAGGATTCTTAACCACTGTGCCACCAGGGAAGCCACACCTGGAACTCATTCATTTCAGGTGGGAATGTAAATTGCAACAACCGCTGGCAAACTGATGGGCAGTATCTGCTAACGCTAGACCTATGCATACCCAGTAACCCCACTCATAGATGTATTCCTAATGGAAATATGAAGATGTTATTTACCAAAAGACATGTATAAGACTGTTTAATCAAAATGGCCCCAAAGAATCTGATTATCCATCAACAGTAGAATGGATAGGGACTTCCAGTGGTGAAGACTCTGTGCTCCCAAAGCAGGGGACATGGGTTATATCCCTGGTCGGGGAATTAAGATCCCACAATCTGCACGGCACGGCCAAAAAAGCAGATGAACAAAAAAACAAAAACAAAAAGTAAGAATGGATAAATTGTAGCAAGTGTATACAGTAATAGGTCATCAGAAATAGGAATAAATAATTTATAACACTATACAACATGGATGGAACTCACAAATGATGTTGAACCAAGAAAGCCAGACACAGGGATACATTCCGTTGGATTCCATTTTTATATTTAAAAGGAAAAAACAGGCACAGCTAATCCATGCTGTTAGAAGTAGGACAGCAGTCACCCTTGGGGAGGGAGGTATGGGAAGGTGACACGGGGGGCCTGGGGTGCTCACAATGTTCTGCTCTTGATCTGGGCGCTGATTACGCAGGTGTTCTGTCTGTGAAGATGCCCAAGCTGTACCCATCCGATATATTCAGTTTCTGTGTTTATTCTACTGCAATAAAATTTTGTAAAGGTGGGGGTTGGCCTAGGTTCAGCATCTTTAATGTCCTTTCCAGCTTCAACTGGGATAATAACTACCTCATTGTGTCAGGCACTGAACTAAGTGCCTTCCACATAGACTCTTGTGCAGTCCTCCGAGCCAGGCACTATGGTGAGGAAACTGAGGCCCAGAGACATGGGGAGCTTGCCAAGTTCATCTGTTGACTGAGGGGTGGAGGTGGCTTTGAACCCAACCAGAGGCCAGGGGCCTTCACCTCGTCCTTGAAAACCACAGCCCAAGGGAACCAGGAGGAGTTAGGTGCAGCAAGAGCAACCCTACTGGGAGTCTCCCACTGGGTGTCTCCCCCTTTGTCTCCACAACCCGGCTCCTCCTGAGTTTTCCTTCTGCTGGAGGGAGAAGGGGGCCTTTCTCTTTCCCTGTTTCTCTTTCTCTGAATCTGTGTCTTCCCACCTCCCCTTAGACTCTTAGATGCTTCCCTTCAATTGACCATATGGAATTATGTTTTTAAATGTATTTATTATGTATTGAAGAATTTCTATGCTAGCCTACTCATAATTTTAAAAACCTAGTTAAATAGGTTCTTAAGAGTCATTCCTAAAAGAACAAATACACTAAGCTGATCTGTGCCCATAAAATGGTTGGGGGTCTCTCAATGCAAAAATGCTCTCTAATCACTCCTTTAAATAAGGCTCCCTGGCTACATGTTTTCAAGTGGGAATATGAAATGGTAATTTGTTTTAAGTATAGTTGATTTACAATGTTGTGTTAATTTCTGGTATACAACAAAGTGATTCAGAGAGAGAGAGAGAGAGATATACATATATATATATATGCTTTTTCATATTCTTTTCCTTAATGGTTTATCACAGGATATTGAATATATTTCCCTGTGATATACAGTAGGACCTTGTTGTTTATGTTTTCTTATACATAGTAGTTTGTATATGGTAATCTCAAATTCCTACTTTATCCCTCCCCCACCCCGTGGGTCTGTTTCTGGCTTGTAAATAAGTTGATTTTAAAATGATCATTTTTAACATCAGAAATTTATGACCAGTGGATGGCCCAAGTCTGAAAAGTTATCTACCAGACTCTATATGGGGTATTCAGAACTTGTAAAGTAAGGCTAGGAAGTTAATGTCCTGGAAACCTGGTGTTGATTTAATTTGTAGCCACTAATTAAAATTCTGTAAAGATGCTTTGCTTTCACTATGGAAATGGCCTAAATGTGTTTTTGTATATACTGCCTACAAACGGAGCTACTATGTGTGTATCTAGCAAGGGTCTGAAAAAGATGACTTAAGAAAGTCGTGTTAGGGGGACTTCCCTGGAGGTCCAGTGGTTAAGACTTTGCCTTCCAGTGCAGGGGGTGCAGGTTCAATCCTTGGTTGGGGAGCTAAGCTCCCATATGCCTCGCGGCCAGAAAGCCAAAACATAAAATAGAAGCAATATTGTAACAAATTCAATAAAGACTTTAAAAATGGTCCACATCAAAAAAATCTTAAAAAAAAAAAAAAGATTCCAAAGCCACAAAGCAACTGTTAGTGTTCGGTGACCTTCTGCACCGGCTGTCTTTGGGGCTTTGAAATTGATTTTCTTTTCTTTTTTTAAAATATTTATTTATTTATTTATTTATTTTGGGGGGGTTGTGTTGGGTCTTCGTTTCTGCGCATGGGCTTTCTCTAGTTGCATCCAGCGGGGGCTACTCTTCATTGTGGTGCACAGGCTTCTCATTGCGGTGGCTTCTCTTGTTGAGGAGCACAGGCTCTAGGCGTGCCGGCTTCAGTAGTTGTGGCACGAGGGCTCAGAAGTTGTGGCTCGTGGGCTCTAGAGTGTAGGCTCAGTAGTTGTGGCGCACAGGCTTAGTTGCTCCACGGCATGTGGGATCTTCCTGGACCAGGGATCAAACCCATGTCCCCTGCATTGGCAGGCGGATTCTTAACTACTGTGCCACGAGGGAAGCCCCTGAAATTGATTTAAAAAAAAAAAAAAAAGTCGTGTTAGGGTAAAGATACCCTCTATTGATGAATGCTAGTTGGTGGGGGGTGGGAATGGGAATACATATATACAACCTCTGATAATTATAAAATTATTTAAAAGCTTTGCTAATAAAGAACAAGAAATAATTAAACAAGAAATTATTACAAACAAAATTTATTAGACAAACACATCAATAGATTGAGTCTAAGCATTTGGTTGGAAAGCCACTGGGCCTTTTAAAGCAGCAGAAGTCCAAAGTCACACACTTCGAGCATTACTCTGTTAAAATCCGAAGAAACAAGAAACGTCAGCAAGTATAGCACTCCATGCTAGTCCATAGATAAGCCTCCCACCTCCCTCCCCAGTCCCTCTCTCCAAATGGAGTCTCCTGTGATTCTGGTACCTGAGAGGAATAGAATGTTTCCCGAGTCTTACAGAAATTCGGATTCTTTGTTACAGAACTTGCCTCTGTGTATTTGAATTGCCTACTGGGATACATGGAATGTTGCTTCTGAGAAACTGAGAAACAGTTACTGAAGGAATGTTTATCGATATGTAAAGTGAATAAAATAATATTCTCTACTATAGTAACTGCATTTTGAATCTCATCTGGCATCAGTTGTCTTTTAGAAAGTCATAATGCATTGTTTGGGGACACTTTTCTCCTTCAGAATAAAAGGAAAAGAGTCTAATTAACAAATTATAATTAAATAATACATATTCTCAAATCTTATGAGAGTCCCATGAATGTGAAGTCTTCATTTAATTTGGAAGAAAGGAATATTTTCTCATTCCCAATAATAACTGAAGTAGATATTTCAAGATTATAATAATATCATGTGTTCATAATACCAAACAGCATGCTCTTACTTTACAAGAAGCCATTGATCATTAAATTTACTTATTAATGACACAGGCTACCAAGAAATAGCAAGGAATGGTATCCATATAGATATCACCGGGCCTAAAGTCCTGGAAAAAAGGTTAGAGTGAAACATACATGACCTAGTTGGGGAGGTCTGGTTTTCTGAGATACGGGCTACAAATCATATCACATAAAAAACCAAAGGAAGGGTATTCCAAACAAAGCCGGCAAGAGAATCTTACAGAACTAATTCTTAAGGGAGATAACGAAAGCAGCAGTTAGAATGCTCATCCGTATATTAAGTTACTGCAGTTGAATCCATCATAAATATGCTTTTTGCTTCCATGGTAGCTTTTTACACCCCAAAATTATTTCTCTTACAGCTCCTAACGACCTTTTGCTTGTTCACCATGCCATCTTGGAGAGTCTGTGTGGAACAGAGTATCTTTCAAGTCAGAATCTTAGATGAAGCTCTAAAAACGTTGAGTTTGTGCTTTAAAAAAGTAGTCCAGGGCTTCCCTGGTGGCGCAGTGGTTGAGAGTTCGCCTGCCGATCCAGGGGACACGAGGTCGTGCCCCGGTCTGGGAAGAATGCCGCGGAGCGGCTGGGCCCGTGAGCCATGGCCGCTGAGCCTGCGCGACCGGAGCCTGTGCTCCGCAACGGGAGAGGCCACAGCAGTGAGAGGCCCGCGTACTGCAAAAAATATATATATATATAGTCCAATTCATGACTGCAGCGTGTGCTGGAGGCGCGAACTCTCCCCCGGGTTCGATCACTACTGGGAGCCTAGGATTTGCTGGGACAGACATATTAGCCAAGACTGAAGTTTTACAGTATCCAATACTGCATACCCAAATGGGCAGTCTCATGCATAGACCTCAAGATTTTAGTTGAGCCATTTGTCTCTTTGTTATCTTTATGCCTTTGGGGCCATAGCCGTGGTTTATCAAAGCTGTTCTCAAAACTTGCAGTGGGGGCTTCCCTGGTGGCGCAGTGGTTGAGAGTCCGCCTGCCGATGCAGGGGACACGGGTTCGTGCCCCGGTCCGGGAAGATCATCCCACATGCCGCGGAGCGGCTGGGCCCGTGAGCCATGGCCGCTGAGCCTGCGCGTCCAGAGCCTTGCTCCGCAACGGGAGAGGCCACAGCAGTGAGAGGCCCGCGTGCCGCAAAAAAAGAAAAAACAACTTGCAATGATGTGGAAGTGCGTCTACTTCAGCTGGCAAGTCTAGCAATAAAGCTGTTGCATTTCCCAAAAGAACTTCCGGTCTCCTCCGGAAAATCAGGGACACATTTTCTCAGGAATAGCCTGTGGAGAGCCTGTTTGGAATGAGAGTCGCGCTCAAGTCCTAACCTTAAACGAAGACCTAAAAATGTAGAGTATTATGCATTTAAAAAGTAGTCCATTTCACGGCGGCAGTGTGCGCTCACAGACTCAGCTTTCTCCAACTTTGTTCGGCATTTGGAAGGAATCGCTGGGTTTGGGCCAGTAATCGAGTATGAAATGGGAAACAATCAGCTGTGAAAAGGGAAAGCTCCTTACCCTCCGAGTGAGCCACAGCCTTTGAAGATTCCATCCTAGGTGTGAGCAGCTGGAGGGCGGGTCTTGTCTCCCTCTGGACACCATCCCCGCCGCTGGGTTAGCCCCGCGCCGCCGAACACCCAGACCCTCAGAAAGAACCCTTGAACTGAATTAAGCCTGACCGAAAGTGAAGAACAAGGTCCAGAAACGGGAAGGTTTAAGGACAGCCTCCGTCTCCGGACACTTTTAAAGATGGCAGATCCTTGACCCCCTTTAGTGGACCGCGTGAATTCCAGGGTTCAGCTAGGCGGGGAGACGCGCGGCGGGGAGTCGGCAGGCGGCCTCTCCCTGCCCTCTGGCGGCGCCTCCCGGCAGCGGGGAGGGAAGGGGGCGCGCAGACACCCGCGCACCAGGAGGGGGCAGTCCCTGCGCGTTGGCGCCCCTCCGTGGGGTGGGGACCACAAGTCCACGCCAATCACTCGTGAATCCGGACGAAGTGGGGCCCGAGGGGCTCCGGGTTCATAGATGTGGGGCGTAGAAAGGGGTCAGGTAGGAGGGCCCGAGGAAGGGCGCAAAGGAGCCCCTGGCGGCGGCGGCCGTCAGCGGGAAGGAGGCGGCGGCCGGGAAGAGGACGTTGGCCGCCGAGTAGGAGGGGAAAGTCTGAAAAGGATGCGCGGCCGGGCCCAGCTGACCCGGGCTGGCCCCCGCGCCGCCGCTGCCACCGCCGCCGCTGCCCGCCCCCGCCGAAGTCCCAGGCTGGGGCGCGCCAACTCCCGCCTGCGCCGCGCCTTCAGCGCCGGGGTTCTGCTTCTTCCACTTGGTCCTGCGGTTCTGGAACCAAATTTTGACCTGCGTCTCAGTGAGGCTAAGCGATAGCGCGAGGTTCAGGCGCTCGCACACAGACAGGTAGCGCGTGGCCCGGAACTTGTTCTCCAAGGCCACCAGCTGCTCGTACGTGAAGGCGGTGCGCGCGCGCCGCGGCTTGGAGCAGCTGGGCTCTGAGCGCCGGCGCCGGGGCCGCGGGGAGCCCGGCGAGCCCGGGGAGCCCGCGAGGCCGCCCGCGCTGCTCTCTCCCGCCGCCGATGCCGCGGCCCGGGCCTCGGGGGAGCGCGTCCGGGCCTCCTGCAGGCGCGCAGTCCGCTCCCGCAGCTGCCGCCGCCCTGCGTCCTCCAAGTCCTCGTCCTCCGCCTCCTCCGCCTCAGAGCCCTCCAGGGGGGACGCCAAGCCGGCGCCTCGGCCCGCAGCATCTAGGGGAGAAGGGGACGGTGATCAGAAGCCCGGAACTACCCGGCCGGTCCTGGTCCCTAGAACTGGCCCTCGTCCTCCCCAGAGCAGGCAGCTCTCTCTGCCCAACCCAGAGCCCAGCCCTGCCCCTCTCCGGAATTGCGCTCCCTGCCCTCACCCCCACGACCGCTCTTAGTTGCAAGCCCTTTCCAGGAGGTGGGAGTTAGCGTTGTAGTGCCCGCTTTCTCTTCACCCACCTACTACCTAGTAGGCGTCCGAGAAGTGTATTTCGAATGAAAGAGTGACACTCCGCATTAAGAAAGAATAACGACCTTATTGGACAACCTTATCGCTGTACATTAAGACATCTATATGTCAAGTGCGTTTGGGGCTGTCTCCCCAGTCCCTAGAAGCCTATTTTGGCCTAGAACTGCCAGCAATTAAAAAAGAAGTTATTAAGCGCCCCCTCCTCCCTTTTAAAGTGAAATTCCCTCTTTCCCATCTTCTTTCTCCTGCCGTGTTAATAGAGTTTCAGATTTGTGCGGGGCCGGATCGATAGATGTCATCTATTAAAGGTAAGTTTTAATCGAACAATATTAGGATCAGACAGGGAAAAGGGGGTTTGAAGTCGGTACCTGCAAGCTGCGGGCAGGAGATATGCAGGCGCCAGTAATAGAATATCGATCATGGGGCTGGGGAAAGGGGAGAGCGGCCCCTGCGAGGGGCGATCCGAACAATTACCAGGCAGACCGCCCAGGCCCAAGCGCAGCCGCCAGAGGCGCCCAGAGCCCCAGACAATCACCGCTAAACTTGGGGAAGGGAAGCCGGGGAGCTGCCGAGACTTCAAGCCTTTCCCTGACCTGAGCCTCCGATCTTTGGCGTCCCTCCAGGGGACCTCGTGCCCGCGCCTCACCCAGCTTGGGTCCTGCTGTTTTTTGTCTTTCCTTTCAGACACAAACTTTCCTGGACCCCTCGTCTGGTGTCCTCCAGAGTTAGGAGTTGTTTTGTTTGTTTGTTTTTGCCGCACGTGGCTTGTGGGATCCCAGTTCCCCCACCAGGGATCGAACCCGTGTCGCCTGCAGTGGAAGGTGAAGTCCTAATCACTGGACCGCCAAGGAATTCCCAGAGTTAGGGGTTAAATCAAAAAGGGTTTTGAGGAGAAAGGACCAACAGCCTCCCGTCACCCCACCCCACTCCGGCCCCAGCCCAGTCAACGACTGGATCTGGGGAGAGTGAGCGTGCGGGGCAGCGGAGTCTCTGCAGCTGTCTCTGGATGGTTGGAAGTGGGCCCTGGGTGCGAAAACCGGACCTCACTGCCTACTAAGACTTAGGACACATGATTCAGCCTCAGCTTCCTCATCCAGAAAATGGAGAGATGATGCTGTCTACCTCGTTAAGGATGCTGTCTACCTCGCAGGTTTCGAAGTTTTTGCTGACTTTTATCTCAGTCTCTAGCCCAGGTCCTGGCACATAGGGGACAATTAAATGCCCAATAAATGAATGAGCCTGGACGAGGTGGGCGCTGGGTAAGAGTTTCCTCTGCGAGTAAATCAGAGCTGGGGTGCTTGCTTGCTTGGCGGGTAAGCAGGGACAGGCTTCGGTGGCAAATCCCTGACCCAGGATGCTGGAGGCCCCCTTTCTGCGTCAATTTAATTATGCGCCTGGTCCTGTGTGCCTTCTCCCCTTGGGGAAGACGCCGCTAAGGGCTACTCACCCGATCCACGGCTCTCCCTCCCACCTTCCCATCCTATCATGTAAGCTGGGGCTTTCCGGGGCCGGAGGCCGCCTCGCATCCTTACCAGGCGTCTCTCGCTGCCGGGCCGGGTCTCGGCTGGAGTCCTTCCTTGCTTCGGCCTCTGCCAAACTTTTCTTGGCTTCCCGGGGAGCAGGGCGCACGGCTGGGAGCGCAGCGCGGGTGAATTTCTGAGGGTCCAGGATGTCCAGAACCGAGAAGGAGATTTTGTGGTGGGAGGGAGCCGCCTTGGCCCCGCCGTCCTGCCATGCCAGCATGCCCGCCGCCCGCGGGCCGGAGGCCGGCGGCGCGGAGTCCGGGATGGCCGCGCTCGGGCTTGCCTTCGGCTGTGGCTCGGCCGCAGTTCTCAGCCGGTAGGAGGGTCGGGACGGCCAAGAGAAGCTGGGGAGGGGGGCGTGGAGAGAGCCGCGGGGGGCTGAGCGCGGATTGGCACTTGGGCTGCCCAGGTCCCCGCCAAGTGCAGGGCGCGCTCGCAGCAGCCCCAAGACTAAGGCTCGGGGACCTCTAGCCTCGGCGAGGGGGCGCCTTGGTGAGTCTGATGCGCGCTCCCGCCGGGACAGCGTCGCCGGCTCAGCGCTCCTCCGCCCAACCTGCGGAAACTCGGGGTGCGCGAGGGAGGGAAGTCTGGACGCTTTCGTCCCAGAGATCCTCCCAATACACCCACCCTGACTTGGGCTACGATTTGCACCCTTCCCCCAGTGCACCCGCCTTTGAATTGGAAATGCAATTGAGGCCAGCACTGATAACTTCAAGGCAACGCTCAGCACATCTCCTGCCTCGCCAGTGAATCACAGCAATGGCCTCAGTCCTGATCACCTCGGATTTAAAAGCCCTCTTGTTCTCACAGTTTACAGTTCACAAAGCCCTTAGACTTGCGCGATCTCGTTTGATCCTCTGAGCATCCCTGTGCGGTGGGCGTGGCCTGGCAAGACTATTATCCCAGCTTTAAGATGAGGAAATTAAGGTTCAAAGATGAAAAGTGACGTCGCCCAGGGTCACTGTTAGTTGGTGACAGAGTTCGGATTCGAACCCAGGGCTTCTTTCCCGGACCATTTTTCTTTTCAGTACGTTCTGCTCGCTGGGAAATAACAAAGAAAGTCCCGCACTGTGTCAGAGGTTTTTCCTTCCACTCTGGAGGTCAGAGGGCAGCAGGGGTTTTGGAGAGATGTCTGAACCCCCACCAAGAGGACTTGCCGCTTTGGAAACCTTGCGGGTTGCGGTCTCAGAGCCAGGTGAGATGCCCTGGTGAGGGCAGGTGAGCCAGGTGAGGGTGGCTGCCCTAGCCTGCAGGGACGCCGAGCACAATGCCTGATGCCCTTCAGGCCTTCTTCAGAGTCACAGGTTTGATCACGTGCACAGATATTGGGTCTCTGGGAATCAGGCTGCATCTTTGACCCTCATCCTCCCCCTAGCCCCAAGAAGAAAAAGGTTAAAAGGTGTTTGCCTGGTTTGGATTTAAGGTCAAAGAACAGAGACAATTGTAAAAGCTTCCATTTGCCCCACCAAGTCCCGTGGGATGGTGTACATCAGTCCTTGGGGAAGCTTCCACCAGCCAGGCCCTTCTTAACATTCTTTTGTTCCCTTTTGTGGTTTGGGGAGAAGTCTGAGCGCTAAGCATTTATCTCAGCGGCAGATTCTGAGGCTTCTACCCCTCTGCCCAGAACTACCTCTAAGGCTGTTGTCCCTTTCTTCCCTGCCCCATGGGGTTTCCAAACAATGACTTGGCAATTAAGATTGTCCGGTCAGGTAAGAGTAGGAAGGGGAGGAGAAACCTTCTCACTGAAGTGCGTGGGGGAGGAGGGAGGGGTGTGTGCTGCTAATCCCCTCCGTTATTGTAGAGAAGGTCTTACAGGCCAGCTTCTAGGAGCTTTTCTCATTCAAACTTCGTGGCCCCTCCCAGAGGCGGCCACTGTATTCCCTGGGGACTTTAAAGCCGTGCCGAAATTCAAGCCAGCTTCAGTCCTAAAGCAGAGATGGATTGTGCTTTTAAAAGGAAATCAGAACAGGAAGTGCCCTGGCCGAGCCCAATGGACCACCTCCCATCAGAGGGAATGTGGGCCTTGGGAAAACCAAAGCAGGTGGCCATGGCACTAAACCATGGTACCCAGGAACATGGATTGCCAATCACAGAACCTTCCAGATCACAGATAGGGTACTTTGTTTTTTGTTTTGACAAGTCTTTCTCACTCGGTTCTCACTTGATTTAAAAAAAAAAAAAAAACCTTCTTAAACAACAAGATCCTACTGTATAGCACAGGGGACTGTGTTCAATATCCTGTGATAAACCATAATGGAAAAGAATATGAAAAATAATGTATATATGTATAACTGAGTCACTTTGCTGTACAGCAGAAATTAACACAACATTTGTAAATCAAGTATACTTCAATAAAATAAAAATTTTTTAAAATCTTTCTTTTCTTTCTCCCTCCCCACTGATCCCAGTCCCCTTTTACATTTTTCCACCCACATTCATATTTTTTCATATTTAGGTTCTTCAAGGTAGCTAGATATAGATCTCTTTAAGGGAGCTCCAGAATGGACGTTTCTGGCATCCCATGGTCCCTCTTCTTATCTGTTCTGTAAGAAATATTGAAACCACTTTCACAGGAAGGTGGGCTGGCATTCCAGAGGGCACCGAATGCCCCCAACCAGAGGGACATGTAAGGCGCAGAAGCCAGGGCAGGCCAAACCTGGGTCATTTTCATTTCACTTTATCAATTGTCTCCAAAAATTTTGTTCAAATAATATGAATCACTTTTCCTTTGAGGTCCACAGGTGTTAAATACAGAAAAGGAGCAGAGAAAGTAGAAGCAACAAATTGGAAAGTCAAGAACACGTAAAGGCCATGTGCTTTAAGACTGTGAATCTTAAAAACTCCTGTTAGTTGTCTTTCTTTTTTCCTTGTCCTTTATTTCTGATATGTGTGTTCAGTGCAGCACAAGGTTATGTGAACCCTTGCACTCAGGACTTGGCATCTGGAGACAGACGCCACAAGAAACAGCGCGGTGTCTCCCATCGACATTGCAGGAATAGAAAATGTTCCCTCTTATTCACCCACAGCTTAAAGAGAAGCACCCCACCCAAAGAACAGGTTAAATTCTTCAACTTGGTGAGGGGAGAGTGTGCCTTGGGGAATTGTGTTTCTGGCCACCTGCTTTGTAAATGACTAGAAGGCAGTGAGACTTCATATAGGAACAATTTGGAGATGTGTTGACTTGCTAACATCCTCATGCGTGTATTTATACACAAGGTGTTCCTATGTAATAAGGATATCCATAGCCAGCAAGCCACTTTCCCCCCATGCACGGAGTTGATTTGTGTTTTCAGCGTGGGCATTAAAATTCCGCCTGAGTGCTGTCTTTAAATTGCTTTGATGCTAGGTGGGTTCCATCCCTGACCTGTCCTGATGGCAAGTGATGGCTGTAACAAGCTCGGGATCAATATTCATAGCGGGTGTCCTGGGCTGATAACACTATCCAAGACAATGTTCACTATCAGTGCAGACAGCTGAGATATTGCGCCATTAGGGATGTCGTGTTAAATAACCTGATCTATTTCTGGGGCTATTTAATGAATTTCACAGTTTAGATAGTATCTTTAAGGAGAAGGCAAAGTCTATTCCGGAGGCACTGATGCAAATCAATGGTGCCAAGCTTCCCGAGCTATTCCACAAACAAAGTGGCCTATAATTCCAGCACAGCCTTGAGAAGCTGCTGCCAGGGCCGTGAACAGCGTTAACAATGGAGAGAATTTGCAGTACATGCAGAGGGAGAGCAGCCTTCGGAGCTGTGTTAAAGCACCTTAGATAAAATCTTATGTTTCTGAAATAAAATACAACTTAAATTCTCTAGGTAAAACCCTGCAGTTTGGGCCAGCCCACAGGGTAGGACATTAATGCCAAGAGACAGCTTCATAAGGCACATCTCGGTGACAAAGGGGGAGTAGTGAACCGCGTACTTCTTTAACTGAAGTCTGGCTGCAGAATGGGAGGGGCGAGGCACTGGATGTTAAAAAGAAACTACTGGGAGCAGCAGAATCAGTTGTTAAATGTTTACTTGACTCTGTATCTCTTGTTGCTGGAGAGTTCATTTACAGTTAAAGGCTAGTTTACCATTTCCCCCCCAGGGCTTTGAACTCTGACTGCCAAGCAGAGCAAGTATTCCTCTTAAAAACCTACTTCGGAGGCTTTGATTTGTGAAAGCTTTAAGTGTAGCCTTCCCACCTGTCCCCAGTCTGCAACCCAAATAAAAATGTTTACTTAATATATCTTGCTTTAAGAAATCAGTATTTCTTTTTTGAAATCAACAGGTTAAAAAAACAATCAATTTCTTTATTTCAGAAATTTGGAGGAAGCATCAAAGAAGGTGAGAAAACAATGGGAGGGGGATTGTCCTGAGAGCGACAATTAGTATTAACAGTAATTGCTCTCCTTTCTTGGGCACTTGCTCTGGACCAGGCACTTGGCTAAGCTTTCGCTTATTTGGGGTTATTTCATTTAACTCTCCCCATGCACGACCCCATGAAGCAGGCACTATTATATCCCCAATTTACAGTCGAGAAAACCAAGCTTAAGAGCAAGTTTGCCCACGACCCCAGAGCTAGGAAGTGGTGAAGTTGAGATTTGAACCAGGGAAGTGAGATTTCAGAGCCTGGTTCGGTAAAGTTCTTCTCTTAAAGGAAGTCACATTCCTGCCCCAGGGTGAAGTCCAATTGTAGACATTTATCGAACGGCTTTCCTTCAAAGTTACACACAGAAATGGGATATGGAAAATGACCTCTGAGAAAATGACTAGAGCCCTGGCACTGCCTGGGAGGATACCGTGGTGCAGGTTTTGGGATGCAGTTTTGGAAGCTCTTACATTCAGTGTTTTCTAACGTTTTAAGATATTCCCAGGAGAAACCCAAGAGAAGGGAATTGCCAGGCTAACCAAATTGCTCTGGGCACCTGGAAAAGTAGAGGCATGTCATTGGGAGAAAGAGAATGGGGGAAAAATGCCAAGTGACAAGTTGAGGACACATGAGGAGAGACTTGGGGAAGGACAGAGGCAGAAGGAACAGGGACACAATGCTGGCTCTTTCTGACTGTGAGCATCACACGCCATGTTCAGACCGTACAAAGAGAGGCACAGGCAGAATATAGACAAGGGAGAAAGGTAGGGCTTGGCAAGTGTATGAAGCACTTGCTTCCCGGTTGAATGGAGATCTGTGTGATCTATCATTCTTGGGTGATTTCCTGCAAGGCAGGGGACAAAGTCCTCTGTTCCCCACCTCTGTGCCCAAATTTCATGCCTTCAATCTTTTTTTTTTTTAATTGAAGTATAGTTGATTTACAATGCTGTGTTTGTGTCTGGTATACAGCAAAGTCATTCAGATATATATATATTTTTGGTATTCCTTTCCATTATGGTTTATTACAGGCTATTGAACATAATTCCCTGTACTATACAGTAGGACCTTGTTGTTTATTTATTTTATATATAGTAGTTTGTATCTGCTAATGCCAAATTCCTAGTTTATCCCTGCCCCACCTCCTTTCCCTTCTGGTAACCATAAGTTTGTTTTCTATGTCTGTGGGTCTGTTTCTGTTTTGTAAATAAGTTCATTTGTATCCTATTTTATTCTATATTTTATTTTATTTTTATTTTTTAAAACTTTTGGCCACACCAAGCGGCGTGCGGGATCTTAGTTCCCTGACCAGGGATTGAACCCGCTCCTCCTGCAGTGGAAGTGCGGAGGCTTGACCACTGGACCGCCGGGGAAGACCTGTATCATATTTTAGATGCCACATGCAAGTGATATCATATGATATTTGTCTGTCTCCGTCTGACTGACTTAGTGTGATAATCTCCAGGTCCATCCATGTTGCTGCAAATGGCATTATTTCGTCCTTTGTTATTCATGCCTTTAATCTTCTTTTCCTGGCCTCCCTGCCTGCAGCCTTGCTGCCCCAGCAGGCTGTTCACCTCACATGGCTATGCTAACTCCAGCCCTTGGAGGGACAGCCCTGGCCTCCATGAGCAAGCCAGCTGGCCGAGGACCCTGGCCGGCTGGAGTACCTGCGACTCACGTTGAAGGGCTGCTGCTCCAGCTGGTGGGTGGTGCCCTTGCAGGAAGGCTGATCAGTGCTGCCAGATCTCCACATTGCCTCAGAGAAACTGGAAATCTGAACTCTTTTTTTTTTTTGCGGTACCTAGGCCTCTCACTGTTGCGGCCTCTCCCGTTGCGGAGCACAGGCTCCGGACGCGCAGGCTCAGCGGCCATGGCTCACGGGCCCAGCCGCTCCGCGGCATGTGGGATCTTCCCAGACCGGGGCACGAACCCGTGTCCCCTGCATCGGCAGGCGGGCTCTCAACCACTGCGCCACCAGGGAAGCCCGGAAATCTGACCTCTTACGTGACATCTCCAATGCTGGTAATCAGTTCACAGTGTTGAAAATCAGGCCATCAGAAACAGGTCTGTGGGTCACAAGTTTGCCACTCCAGCCATGCATATGTCAAGTGACCCCACCTTCACTGTTTGGGTGTTTCCATGGCTACTGTGGTTCGTGGGGTGAAGACTAAAGGCCTCTGCACTGAATGCCAGGCTCTTCACTATCTGTTCCAGCTGCTTGTGCAGCCTTGGTCCCTGGACAAGCTAGGTTCCGGGTAAGATGTGTATGCGTCCCCTGCCCATGCGTGCTACCTTCTCAGAGACTCTGGCCAGCCCTTGGATCCTGGCGAGTGGGCAGTGGGCTTCCATCCAGCCCGGGTGGACATCTCTTGCTTTTTGGGATCAGCGTCCTCATCCCCTTTTCTGGTACTGGTAATTTGACTTTGCTCAGATATCCTCCTTACATGTGGTAGTGGCGGGATTGCCAATCAAGGGCCCCAGGGTGGGAGTGGCCTCCTGCAGGACCAATCAGGCTCTCTCCCGCAGGAATCTTCTAATGCACACTAAAGCTGGAGAGACACTTCTGGATCAATGGATCTCTCCTTTTTTTTTTCACTGAGGCCCACCGTGATAAGAGAACTCCTTGGCTCAGGTAGGCCTCCCTTGGTCTGGTTTCACTTTCCAGGGAAAACCAGACTTTGTTCAGAATGAAGGGTCTCTGTGGGTAGTAGACACCCGCTAATCTTGCCGGCACGGTGTCTCTTCCTGCTTTCTTTCTCTTAGTCTGTTTGGGCTGCTAAAACAAAATACCACAGGCTGAGTGGCTTATATACAACAGAAATGTATTGCTCACAGTTCTAGAGGCTGGCAGTCCAAGATCAGGGTGCCAGCATGTTCGGGTTCTGGGGGGAACCCTCTTCCAGGTTGCAGACAGCTGACTTCTTACTGTGTCCTCACATGGTGGAAGGAACGAGCTAGCTCTCTGGGGTCTCTCTTTTTATTTATTTATTTATGGCTGCGTTGGGTCTTCATTGCTGCGCATGGGCTTTCTCTAGGTGCGGCAAGCAGGGGCTACCCTTCGTTGCGGTGTGTGGGCTTCTCATTGCAGTGGCTTCTTTTGTTGCAGAGCACAGGCTCTAGGCACACAGGCTTCAGTAGTTGTGGCATGCGGGCTTAGTTGCCCCGCGGCATGTGGGATCTTTCCAGATCAGAGCTCGAACCCGTGTCCCCTGCATTGGCAGGTGGATTCTTTTTTTTTTTTTTTAATTTATTTTTGGCTGCATTAGGTCTTCGTTGCTGTGTGTGGGCTTTCTCTAGTTGCGGTGAGCGGCGGCTACTCTTTGTTGCAGTGCGCCGGCTTCTCATTGCGGTGGCTTCTCTTGTTGCAGAGCACGGGCTCTAGGTGCACGGACTTTAGTAGTTGTGGCATGCAGGCTCAGTAGTTGTAGCGCATGGGCTTAGTTGCTCCGCGGCATGTGGGATCTTCCCGGACCAGGGCTCGAACCCGGGCTCGAACCCGTGTCCCCTGCATTGGCAGATGGATTCTTAACCACTGCGCCACCAGGGAAGCCCTGGCAGGTGGATTCCTAACCACTGCACCACCAGGGAAGTCCCGGGGGTCTCTTCTATGAGGGCACTAGTCCCAATCATGAGGGCTCCAACCTCATGACCTAATCACCTCCCAAAAGCCCCACCTCCTAATACCATCACCTTAGGGGTTAGGATTTCAACACATGATTCTGTGAGAACATAAACTTTCAGACCATAACACTCTTGTTACAATGCCCTGCCTTTTGCTGGGGGCATTCCTCCCCCATTCTATGTGGCCGTGGTGAGGCTCTACTCAAGTGCCCCTCCTCGGCACCTAAGTCAGGCTGCATCCTCACAGTACCTCTTCCCCCTGAACACAGACATGAGGGCCAGTCAGAGTTCTTTCTGCAACTATCAGGCCAAATTGAGGAAAATGTTCTTTACCATATGGTTTACCCAGGGCTCTGTGGCCTGGAACTGCCACAGCCCTCCCTCCCCACTGCCTAGAGAGAGCCTGGCCACACGGAGAGAAGGAAGTGAACCCAGAGAAGGGGGCAGAGCCAAGAAATGGAGAGTCAGAGAGCCCAGAACACCACCATTCGAGCCTTAGAACCAGCTACATCTGAAGCCATCAATTGCTAGACTGGTTACAAGAGCCAATAAATTCCTTTTAAATTTAAGCCATTTGCCGTTGGGTTTCTGTCACTGGCAACCAAAGAGTCCTAGCTAATACAAGCCAGTCTGGAAGGATTATACACACATCTACTACAGCAAAAGAGGATTGGAAGGATTCATATTTAAGCTGAAATTCAGACATGATTTGTAGACTTGCTATTGGAAGTGTAAGAGGCCAAGCTCTTACATCCCTGCACACTGGAGTGTTAATGTGCCACTTGACTAGCTCTGGCCCAAAAGATATAAACAAGAATCTGTTGGGTCTGGATTCTGGGGCAGCTTTTGTTTTTCCTGGTATAAAGGGCAAGACTCAGTTGTCAGAGGCCCTTTTCCCTTTTCCTTTCCTTTCTTTCTTGAAATGCAGACATGATGCCTGGGGGTACAGCAGACATCTTGATAGCATGAGGGTGAAAGCCTAAGGATGGTGAAGCAGAAAGTTGGAGGTAGACTGTTTCCCAGTGTTCCTGGGAACTGCTGTACCTGCCCAGGGCTGACTTCCTCTTGGCTTCTTTTTTTTTTTTTTTTTTAACATCTTTATTGGGGTATAATTGCTTTACAATGGTGTGTTAGTTTCTGCTTTATAACAAAGTGACTCAGTTATACATATACATATGTTCCCATATCTCTTCCCTCTTGCGTCTCCCTCCCTCCCACCCTCCCTATCCCACCCCTCCAGGCGGTCCCTGTGCCATGCGGCTGCTTCCCACTAGCTATCTACCTTACGTTTGTTAGTGTATATATGTCCATGACTCTCTCTCACCCTGTCACAGCTCACCCTTCCCCATCCCCATATCCTCAAGTCCGTTCTCCAGTCCTCTTGGCTTCTTGATATATGAGAAAGAGTAAGTCTATCTGGTTGAGCGACTATAGGTGGATTTCTGTTACATGCAGCCAAAACAACTCTAACTTATACAATGCTCTTCTGTTACATCCAAAGAAAGGTCATGGACTTTTGGGTTAGGTCTGAGCCCACACTTAGAGAGATCTGTTGCCTTGGACCAACATGTCCTTCTTCAGGTGAGAGACTTGGGTCCCTGTATTCATTTCCTATTATTGCTGTAATAAATTACCACAAACTTAGTGGCTTAAAAAACACAAATTTGTCCTCTTACAGTTCTAGAGGCAAGAACTCCTAAAATCAAGGTGTTCTCAGGGCTGTGCTCCTCTGGAGGCTGTAGGGGAGAATCCATTTCTTCGCCTTTTCCAGCTTCTAGAGGCTGCCTGCATTTCGTGGCTCGTGGCTCCTTCGTGTTCAAGCCCAGCAGCATAGCATTTTCAAATCTCGGCATGACGTGTTGTCATGTCTCCTCTGACTCTTCTCCTGCCTCCTCTGACTCTTCTCCTGCCTCCATCTTTCCTTTATAAGGACTCTTGTGATTAGATCGAGCCCATGTGGGTCATCCCGGATAATCTCACATTTCCAGATCTTTAGCTTAATCACATCTGCAAAGTCCCCTTTGCCATGGGAGGTAACACACTCACAGGTCCTGGGAAGTAGGATGTGGGCATCTTCAAGGAGCCATTATTCTGTCTCCATAATCTTAGATACAGAAAGTGATTTGCCCAAAGTCATGCCCAGCTAATGGGAGAGGGAGAACTACGCGTGGACTCACCACCACAGGCAGAAGTGCCCTTTCTCCTCTTCCTCTTTGGCATGAAACTAAAGCCCAGCCATGCTTCAAGGTCCATTTCAGGCTGCCCCTCTGCTCAGAAACCACAGCCGCCCTCCACAGCCCACAGAGTCCATCGTCTTGGCTTTGTCTGTCACTCACTGGCACTCTGCACACGTTTGATCAGTAATCTTAAACGTGTACATCTTGTTCTCTGCCCAGTCTTGACTCAAAGGCAAAGATCACACTTTAGACCTTTTTGGACCCTGGGACCCACTAAGCCCACAGAGTTGAAGCTCTATACATGGGTGATGTATGGCTCATGATGATCGTGGTAGATTATCCAGACGGACTCACTCAGTTCCTGTACCACAGAATCTGGAATGCAAACACTGCATTTCCCAGACTCCCTTGCAGGTTGCACTAGGTTCCACCAAGCCAGACATGGTGAAAGTGAGATGGTGACCATAGGTGGAGAGGGAGAATTCTCTGAAGGTATGGTGGGTGGATTTGGTTCTTTCGGGGCAATACTATCAGGTTCCTGTCATCTTAAGAGCCAAGTGATGGGGCAGTGGTCTCAGTGGAACAATGAAATTGGGCATTTCTCAGAGCTGCATGGCTCTTTGCTGTGTGGTACTTGAGCTTGGTTACCCAGTCCCCCTGGAAATCTGTAAGCTCCTTGATGCCTTGTATAAACTTACCCCTCTAGCTGGAGAAGTTTCTATTGTCTGCAACTAAGAACCATGATTTTTTAAAAAATTTTATTTTATTTATTTACTTTTGGCTGCATTGGGTCTTTTTTGCTGTGTGTGGGCTTTCTCTAGTTGCAGCGAGCAGGGGCTACTCTTCATTGTGGTGCTCTGGCTTCTCATTGTGGTGGCTTCTCTTGTTGCGGAGCTCAGGCTCTAGGCGCGTGGGCTTCAGTAGTTGTGGCACACTGGCTCAGTAGTTGTGGCTCACAGGCTGTAGAGCACAGGCTCAGTAGCTGCGGCGCATGGGCTTAGTTGCTCCACAGCATGTGGGATCTTGCCGGACCAGGGCTTGAACCCATGACCCCTGTGTTGGCAGGCAGATTCTTAACCACTGCGCCACCAGGGAAGCCCAAGAACCATGATTAATATGACGTCTCATATTCATTTCTCCCCCAACCAGATTGTAAATCCCCAAAAGGCAGGAACTATATTTTATATTTCTCCTGTAAAATCAGCGGAGTACACAGTTTTCCTAGTAAACTTATCAACATGACACGCACGATTCATTGAACTGGGTTAAAGTTCTAATATTCTGATGAATTCTTCATGCCATCTGTGAATCAAGAGCCTGAAACAAAATGGCCACCCTAATATGGTCTTTTTTTGAAAACTTAAAGTTAAGTCAGGCTAAGAGAAGTCAATTTTTTAAAAAATAAATTTATTTATTTTATTTATTTTTGGCTGCATGGGGTCTTTGTTGCTGTGCGCAGGCTTTCTCTAGTTGCGGCGAGCGGGGCTACTCTTCATTGCAGTGCACGGACATCTCATTGTGGTGGCTTCTCTTGTTGCGGAGCATGGGCTCTAGGTGCACAGGCTTCGGTAGTTGTGGCACACGGGCTCAGCAGTTGTGGCTCGCGGGCTCTAGAACGCAGCCTCAGTAGTTGTGGCGCACGGGCTTAGTTGCTCCGCGCATGTGGGATCTTCCGGGACCAGGTCTTGAACCCGTGTCCCCTGCTTTGGCAGGCGGATTCTTAACCGCTGTGCCACCAGGGAAGTCCCAGAAGTCAAATTTTTTGAAGTTTCAGTTTAAACACTTGAAAGGGTCAAAAGGGCAGTTAAGGAAACTCTTCCCCTTTTCTACCAACTTTTATTTATTACAAAAACGATGTAACATTAAATAGAATGTAAAAATTCATCCAAAATCTCACTGGGCTAACACATTGAAATATTCCCATTTTCTTCTCAGCCATTCCTACGCCTTATTTTTGTAGGCAGAGGTCTACATACAATTTTGCATTCTGCTTTTTTTTTTTTTTGGCTGCACCACTCCGCATGTGGGATCTTAGTTCCTCAACGAGGGATGGAACCCACGCCCCCTGCATTGGAAGCCGAGTCTTAACCACCGGACAGCTAGGGAAGTCCCTCTGCTTTTTCACACAATGTTATATCGTGAGCGTTTTTCATGTTGTAACCTAGTCTTCCTTTTTTCATGGCATAATATTTCTGTCAGTAGCCATCTTATCACTTCTTGAACAATTCCGGTCCCTGAACATTTATTTTTCTTCCACCTTGTTCTGGCATCATAGCTTACACTTCATACATGTCTTTAGAGATTCGTTACCTTATCATTGCTTCTCAGGCGCGCAGCATCGTCCAGTCTGTGGGCCCAACTATCTCCATTGCTGTTAGGAGTGTCATCGGGCCACAGGAAAACACCAATGAAGGTCTTGCCTGTTCTCTTTAATTTTTGTTACTTTTCCGGTTGCCTCCTCGTCCCAATCTGCCTTGCTCCAATTTTAGGGAGGTTGACCCTTTATCCACTGATCTCCAGGTGAAAAGGCTCCCATTTTGGGAGCGCGTGACTCGGGAGTCGGGAAGCAGCGCCCGTCTTGCCGGGTTTGCGCCCGGCCACGCCCCACTGGCCCAGCTCTGCCCCGCCCCGCCCGCGGGACTACACTTCCCAGGCAACCCTGCGCGGCGAGCGCGGCCGCAGCTTCCAGGCGCCGGTTGGGACGCGGGGGCCGAGGCGCAGGCGGGACGCAATGGCTGCGTGGGGCGAGCGGCTGGCCGGCGTGCGCGGGGTGCTGCTCGACATCTCAGGCGTGCTGTACGACGGCGGTGAGGGCGGCGGTGCGCCGATTGTAGGCTCTGTGGAGGCGCTGGCGAGGTGAGTGGGCCGCGCAGGCCGCCTGGAGCGCCCGGCGCTGTGCTCAGCCGGGTCCTGTGGGCCGCTGCCGGGGGGCGGGGCGGGGCTGCTGCTCTGGCCCCGCCCCGCCCGGCGAGCGGTGGGCTGGTCCCGGGAGGATTGCGCTGCAGGCGCCGGGTGTGACAGGCAAACGGCGTCCCGGGATGAGCACCGGGACCCTGCTGGTTAGAGTTGCGCCCCTGTCCAACAGCGCAGCCCCATTCCTTGCCTTTGAGCGCTTGGAATGTGGCAAGTCTGAATTTAGATGTGGTGTAAGTAAGTGTACAACCCACACTGGATTTTGAAGACTTAGTGAGAAAAAATGTATAAAGTTCATTGTATTGTTTTATATTGGTTACATATTGAAATGATAGTAATTTGAATATGTTAGCTTAAATAAAATATATTAAATTAATTCCCCCTTCTTTTAACCTTTGTTAATGTGGTTACCAGAAAACTTTAAATTACATACGTGGCTGGCATTGTAATTAAGTTGGACTGCCTTGACTGTCTGCTTAGACGGTAGGAGGGCGTCTTGCCCACCAAGTCTTGTGCACAGAAGACACTGCCAGGACCACTGTTGGCACCACTGGGCCCTGGGCTTTGTAATTGCCACTGGCATCGCAGAACCAGAGGGTAAGAGGAGGCATGGGGTGAAGTGGAGGAGGAAGTGCCTTGCATCTGAAGGGAACAGTGGCTGCAAAGCCTGAGGCGGAGGAGAGCTCGGAGGAGAGCTCGGGAGGAGAACTCAGCAGATCGCACGCACTCACGGAACTGAAGAGAGAGTGGGCACTAGCGAGGGTGCTCAGGGCTACAGCAGGCAGGGACCTGAGGGTCACAGAGAGCTGTCTGGATTCCATACTGGGTGCAATGAGAAGTCACTGAAGATTTTAGGCAGGAGTGTCGTGTGATCTGATTTATGTTTTCAAGACATTTAAATGTAGAAAGTGAAACCATATAAGTAAATGAAAACAGGAGAGATTCCCTTTGAAATCTTGGAGTAGGAGAATACCTTTGTAGCTACGCCTCAAAATCTAGAAATCGACAACACCAACAAATCAACAACCCAATAGAAAGAGGCACAAAGGATATAAACAATTCATAGGAAAGGAAAACAAATAGAAACACAAAGGAAAAGCACAGGAAAGATGCTCAGCCTTACTCGAATAAGAGAAGTGCAAATTAAAACGATCCTGAGATGCCTTTTTTCATCAATTTGAGAAAATCGGCCAAAATCCACAACTTTGGGAACGCATTCTCTTGGTGAGAGTTTGTGGAAGCAGACCCTGTCTTATATTGCTTGTGGAAGATGCATTTGGCATGATCTATCAGCGTACTGCCTCATACATGAGAAATGACATAGGTGGGAGGTCATTCATGGCAGTGCCTTGAGAAATAGCAAAAGACTGGAAACAGCTCAACTATCCATCGCTAGGGGAGTATTACAGTCTATCCTTCTACACAGTGGAATTCCATGCTGCATAAAAAAGAACGAGCATGCCTGCCATGTAGACGTGCTGTCAGTGAAGACAGGATGTGCACTGTGCCATCTTTTGGGTGGAAAAGGCAGAAATGCAAGTGTGTATTCCTGCTGGTGTGTTTGTATAAGGAAACTGGAGGGAAGAGCTTCAACCTGTGAAGAGCTGGAAGGCAAGTGATTGGGGAGAACTAGGTGGTTGGGGGTAGGGATGGGAGCAAGGCTCTTCCCTCGGTAACTTCGTATATAAACATTTTTTAAAGTTCTGAACCATGTGGATGTATTTCCCATTCAAGATATCAAATGACAAATATTTTGTCAATTTTGTCTCAAAAAGTGCTGGAAAAAAATACTGCACCAGAAAACAAAATATTTTAAGAAGATCTCTGGCTGCAAAGTGGAGAATGAGCTGGCAGTGGGGCAGATGGCCGGGCTCCAGAGGAAACAGGGGAACAGCCAGTTGGGAGACCCTTGTGTGGTCCAGGGAGACATGATAGGGCGTGGACTAGGGGGTGGCAATGGAGATGAACAGAAGGGGGTGAATTAGATGTTTTGGGAGTAGGACCAATGGGACCTGCCTGTGTATTGGATATTGCGGGGAACAGGGAGAAGATGAAATGAAGAATGGCTCCGGTGTTGGACTGGAGCACCTGAGGGAATGGAGAGGGGCACAGAGGGGCGCAGGCAGGTGCCATGATGGCCCTTGACACAGTGCTTGGCACACAATACACCCCATGAGTATGACAGTTAAACGTCACGTCCCATGTTTGTTTGTTTGTTTGTTTTTGTGAAAGAGACAAACTTTATTGAGCCCTCGGCCCTAATTCTTTTTCTCCTGCACAGTCTTGGTTCCCCGGAGACACCCAGTCCGGTGGGCAGCAGTGAGACCCACTTTCTGGCCAGCAGAGGCATCTCTGAGGATGGTAGAGGCTTTGCCGATATGGTGGTGGTTGCCACCTCCAAAGGGACGCTCAGCAGGGTTCATGGCCACACCCCGCACACATGGCCAGCAATTCCTCTTTGCCTTATACTTGTGGTAGGCACGGCTGGCCTTCAGAATGGGTTTGTCAACGCGGCCACCTCTAGCCACCACACCGACCACAGCTCTGTTGGTGGAGGAGATGACCTTCTTGGAGCCCAAGGGCAGCTTCACTCTGGTCTTCTTTGTCTCAGGGTTGTGGGAGATGACAGTCACATAGTTTCCAGAGGCTCTGGCCAGCTTGCCCCAGTCACCAGGCTTCTCCTCCAGACAACACATGTGGGTGCCCCCAGGTACGGTACCCACCGGGAGCACACTGCCGATGCTGAGCTGGGCCTGCTTGCCACAGTCCACGAACTGGCTGGTGTGGCTGCCCTCGGTGGTGATGAACATCTCTGTCCGCTTCTTAAAACTGTATGGATCCCGGAAGACCACCCTGGCAAGGGGCACGCTGCAGCCCGGGTCGTGGATGGTGTCCTTCACGATACCCTTGATGTAGCTGTGTTGCTTGGCAAAGTCCACGGTGTGCAGAGACGCGGCGTCTTTCGGTGCTTCACGTGCACGCGGAACGTGGAGCTGGCGCCCTTCCTCTGCCCACAGATCCCGTGGCCCATGGCAGCAGTCTGCTGAGGAGTGCGGCCAAAAGAGCACGTCCCATGTTAGTATAGGAATTCCTGTTACACGTGCTTTTAATTTTTTTAAAATCAGGGCCACTTAAAAAAAAACAACTTTATATTAAAGTACACATCTGTTCTTCTATTGAGGGGGTGTAGTTTCCTGTTTTCAGTTATTTTGAATAGTGCTGCCATGAACATTCTAGAACATGTCTGGTGAATGCATGGATGCATTTCTGCTGGGTACAGGCCTAGGAGTGGAATTGCTGGTCATAAGATAGGCATATGTTCATTGCTAGAAGATGCTGTCAAATCGTTTCCCAAAGTGGTATATGTGAGAGTGCCCGTGGCTCTGTGTCCTCACCAACACGTGGGTTTGTCACTCCTTTGCATTTTATTTATTTATTTATTTATTTAAACTAATTTACAGTTTCATTCATTTTTAAATTTTTTTTAAAGTTAATTAATTAATTTTATTTTTGGTGCTTTGGGTCTTCATTGCATGCAGGCTTTCTCTAGTTGCGGCGAGCAGGGGCTATTCTTCCTTGTGGTGCGCAGGCTTCTCATTGCCGTGGCTTCTCTTGTTGCAGAGCACAGGCTGTAGGTGCGTGGGCTTCATTAGTTGTGGCATGTGGGCTCAGTAATTGTGGCTTGCGGGCTCTAGAGCGCAGGCTCAGTAGTTGTGGGGCATGGGCTTAGTTGCTCTGCGGCATATGGGATCTTCCCGGACCAGGGCTCGAACCCGTGTCCCCTACATTAGCAGGCAGACTCTTAACCACCAGGGAAGTCCCGAAGTCCTTTGCATTTTAGCAGGGTCATTTTTGCCTCAAAACCTGAGAAATAAAGTAGGTCAAGGATATGGACAGAGCCTCGGTCCCTCCCCATCTACCTTCTGCTGAGGAGCACAAAATGGATTCAGCAGTGGCTTTGGAATAAGTAGGGCTGATTGTGAGCCCTTGCTTCCAGTCGGTAATGTGGGTCTGGTGTGCACCCCTCCCGGGCCAGTGAGGCTCCAGGCGTCTCCCAGCACCAGCAAAGCTGGCTGCTCTCAGAGAGTGCTTCCTATGCTGGGCGTCCCTGTTTATGTCATGTAGTCCCCCTAACAGCGTGGGGGTGGGAGGAGGTTATCTCCCTCAATCAGCTGAAGCCACTGAGGCTCAGGGCTTGCTAGGGTCTCAGCTGGGATGGCCCAGGGACCATGGGAACCCAGGTGTGCGTGACTCCTAACCGCTGTGCTGGACCCATACTTAGAGTCCTTTGAGGGAGAAGTGGGCATTGGAAAAGGTCAGGGGCTTCTCTCTAGCAGTCTCCCCTGGGTGATGCTCCCCCCGATACACTGTCCACCTAACACCTGCACAGATTCCAGGCTGTGACTCGAAGGAGGGTGATCCCTGGTCCTTTAACCTCTGTGGGTTTGGCGCTGGCATCTTCCAGCAGATCCCCGGGAGTTGTTTGTCTTGATTTGCTTTAATTCAACTGGTTTATCTAGCTGGAGTGTCTTTGGTAGCAGCTACACTGTATAAATCTAGCAGCGGTATAATAACCGGATATACTGACAGTCCTAAAATACATCCCAGCCAGTTTTGTAGCTGAGAGAGGGGAGAAGTGCCTTCCCCATAGTGTGTGGGACTGTTTCCAGTGAGGGGACGCTGTTCTCCTTATATCAGGGGAGTTGATCGTCCTGGAGGATGAGGCCTGGCCCCTCTGAACCCTCCCTGGGACTCCATGCCACAGGACCGCGTCCCCGTGCATTTCTCTGCTCCACCAGGGCCTTCCCGAGTGACCCTTGTGGCCCCTTCTCTCCCTCTGCCCACTTCACCCCCTTGCTTCCAGTTATACAGACTTTCGGGGGGTTTTCACTGACCAGCCCCTTAGCAGCCCAGCACCCGCAGCGCCTGGGCCCTCCACGCTGCGGCAGCCTCTGGCTCTCACCCACGTCCCTTTTCTCTCTTCAGCTCTTGTGCTGGCTCTTTAAAGGCTAGGCCCCTCCGCCCAGGCCCGGCCTCCAGTGGCCAGCTGATCACACTCAGGCCCAAGGAGGCCGCCCGTGCCCTCCTGTGGGGCCCCCGGAGCCCAGCATCCAGACCCTTCTGGCCGTGAGTGTATGTGGGCAACTTCCCCCAGTAAAATCCGCCTGCTTTTGGAGTTTCCCTGGGGATGTCAGACTTGGGGACACGGCCCTTTCCCGGGCCAGGCCCTGCTGGCCAACGTGAATAATGCCAGGCTTCCACCGCTTTGTGTAGTTTTTGCAGCCACAGCCTGCACTCTGTGGCCTCCTTGATATGCAAGGCTGGCTTTGAAGTCACAAGGGAGCTCAGAGGAAGTTCCCAGGGTGAGAGCAGCAGCGCTGTAGAGGGGCCGCTTGATGGGGGTCCCGGGGCCCAGGGGGGCGTTTGCCTCCATGGCATCTCCCCAGTGCCGTGGGTTCCCAAGCAGTGCCTTCTGTTCTGGGAACCCCGGAGGGGGTGACTCACCACCTCTCTTCCTAGGCTTTCTGTGGTGACAGGTGTCCTCAGGTTTTTGGAAAGTTTCCCACCTGTTTGGGGACACAGAGCACTTGGGGGGTATTAGTTCTGCTTTTTAAAACCGTACCGGCCACCGTGATAGTGGTCACTGATGATCAGGCTGCCTTCACAACCAGCCCTTTTCAAAGCCGGAACAGAGGCTCAGAGAGATTTGGGAAGTGGCCACAGTGGAGAAAGTGTCTGGGCCAGGGTTCCCTCCCTTCCTGCCCACTGTCCCCTGCCCTGCCCCGGTCCACCTGACTCCAAGCCCCAGTTTTCCCCGCAATAGCACACTGCTTCTCATTAAAGATGCACTTGTTCATTCATCCACTCACGCAACAAATATTTATCGAGTGCTTCTTTTATACTAAAAACACCGCTGTAGGCATTGGGACAAGGGGCAGTGAGTGGGGCAGATGGAAGTCCCTGCTCTCGGGAAGCTGACCGTCCAGTATGGGGAGAGCAGCGTAAACAGCACCCGGAAAGGCTAGTGTCAGGTGGAGAGAGACTGAGCCGCCAGGGAGATGGGGAGCCCGTGATGTGTGAGCTGGGCTCTGAAGCTGTCGTCTGGGCCAGGAGCGTCCCAGATTGGAGAACAGGAGGTCCAGGCCTCCTGGAGCCGCTGGGCACGGTGCTGGCCAGGTGGAGCCCTCTTACTGTGCTAGGACTTGTGGGTGGTCGTGGTCATGGGACATCTGTAACCGGCCTGGGTCCCCCCATCAGGCCCTTTATTGGAGTCCATTCTTGGGCAGTTGGGCTCCCCGAGGGGAGCCATTCAGAGGCAGGGCTGGGCACAGCGGGGGCTGCAGGGACCGGCCCCCGGGCTGGTCAGCACAAAGGGGAGCCCCAGAGGCATCTGCATGTGAAAGGCGGGTGGGCATTTACTGCATCCTGTCTCGGCCACTAAAGCACATCTGCTGGGCCCAGCCCGGCCCAGCCTTTTTGCGGCCGGCGGAAGGAAGCAGGCTCGGCCTCGGCCCAGGGCAGCCTCATAAAGCAATTCCCACCCAGGACTAACGGACCCGCGACCCATCCCTCCAGTGTGCGCCAGGAGCCCCGGGGCCCTGTGAAAACCCAGGCCCCTCCCAGCAGGTCTTAGAGCCAGAGGAACAGGGCCCGGGAACTTGTCTGAAGTGCGGCCTAGGACCAAGACCCTCCTTGATGCTCGGCCACCCTGGCTCCGTCGGGCCCCAGGGACACAGCCGCCCAGGAGTGGCGGTAATAGTAGTAGCTACCAGGACTGTGAGAGAGCTGGGAGCCTCCCTGCGCTGCCTCGTCCCATCCCCCGTGTGGCCCAGCACCTGCCAGAGGGGGCTCTTAAGGCTATCAGAGGGGGCAGGCCGTTTGTTTGAGTTCGTTTAGGCCAACAACAGCTTTCCTGACTCACCCTGGACCTTGGACAAGGTGTGTTTGTTGAGAATGCCCTGTCACTCGTGCTGCCGTTTCCTCTCTGCGGGTGAACTAGGCTGACTTCAGAGTTGGGGGCCAGGTGAGAGAACGATTCTCTCTTCCCAGGCCGAGTACTGGTTTCGTAACATCCACAGTTTAGGCTTCCCAAGGCAGACGTGGCTTCCTTCTTGTAAACCATCCCCCTAGTGCAGGAAGGTACTAAGTAAAAAGTCCAAATCATCACCAGCCCCATCCTCGTCATCCCCCCAGGGGGACCCTGTAGCTCCTTCCACGCCTTTTCCTCTGTGTTTCCCCCAAAGCGCAGGGGATTTTAAGAAGCCGCCCCTTCCCTGGCTGGCTCTCGTCCAGTTCCATGGTCCCCCCATCACACCCCCCACAACCCCCCACTCCTTGGGCAGCACTGATGCTCAAGAAACATGTTCTGCTGGTTCACAGGTCACTGGAGGCTGGAGTTCCCCGCAGATCCCGAGCCAGTGGTCTCAAACTTCTGTCGCCTCAGAGCATTTACCTCCTAAATGAAATCTGAGGTAGAACCCCTCCAGTTTTAAAAACAGATAAAAGAGCAATGTTTGAATGGTGTGTATTTTCTCTGTTCAAATCTGTAATACCGGTTATGAGGTCAGTCCGTGAAAATGATGAAAGTGTCTTTTTTATTTTTTTTTGGCCACACCCCACGGCAGGCGGGATCTCCACCAGGGATCAAACCCACGCCCCCTGCAGTGGAAGGCAGAGTCTTAACCACTGCGGCTGCTTCCCACTAGCTATCTATTTTACATTTGGCAGTGTATATATGTCTATGCCACTCTCTCACTTTGTCCCAGCTTCCCCTTCGCCCTCCCCGTATAGCACAGGGTGATCAGCTCGGTGCTTTGTGACCACCTAGAGGGGTGGGACAGGGAGGGTGGGAGGGAGGGAGACGCAAGAGGAAAGAGATATGGGGATATATGTATATGTATAGCTGATTGACTTTCTTATAAAGCAGAAACTAACACACCATTGTAAAGCAATTATACTCCAAAAAAGATGTTAAAAAAAAATAACAGTACTAAAGTCTGGGGCAGTGGACAGCTCAACAGTACATATGTGAATAATTTTATATTTGTGGCTGGAAACAACCTGCGTGTCTATCAGGAGGGGACAAGGGAATAAATTATGGTTTATCCAGACTGCGGAATATTCCCCAGCAGTTAAAAAGAGTGAGGTAGCTCTGTTTGGTGTTGACATTAGTTTATATGAGGTGAATGTTGCATATAGTCAGTGAAAAAGTTACAGAGTAATGTGTGTGAAATACCATTTTTGTTCTTGGACTTAAAGGAGACACAACCACCCTCAGGTAGAGCAGTAACAGAACTGTGACCCTGACTTGCGTGGAGGGAAACCGAGGGACATTGTTGTGAAGCTACCCACGGCTCCACTGTCATGACAAGGGCTGTTTCTGGGTTTCTGATCTCAGCCTTGCTGGGCAGGAGCCACCCTATGGAAATCAAGGGCAGCCAGGCTGGGGGTTCTGGAGCAGAGTTAACGGTTTATCCCAAAGATGCCGCCTCTGGTAGGAAGGCCCTGGCTGATTAGGAGGTGAGCATGGCACGGGTCACTCATGGGGCCCACAGGTGGAGTCCTGATCCCCCAGCCCTCCAAGGATATACAGAGAAGCCGTATTGGCAAAGCCCTGCCCGGGCCCTGCCTGTGGCGCTATGCAAGGTGACTTCCCGCCAACCTGGGGCTGGCAGGATGCAGCCCTGTTTATAGAGGAGGAATAGGGCTTGCTCAAAGCCACCTCAGGAGGAAGGAGAGTGGGGGCCAGACCCTTAGCAGGGCAGGTGCTTCCCCTAAAGGAAGGTAGGTGTCAGCTCTTGTGGGCGAGAACCTGGGTTTCGAGTCCCAGCTCTGCCCTGTGGTTGTCATGTGGTCTTGGGCAAGTTCCTTAGCCTTTTTGTGCCTCAGTTTCCTCTCGTGGGGAGCTGTTGTACATACTGTTGGGGTTCCCTCTGTCCTGGGCGCTCTGGGATGTCTGCCAGGATGAGCCAGCGCCGGTTTACCCCAGGTTCCATTTGCTGGGTTGAACTTTGCCCTCTTTCTTAATGGTGGCCCCGGGCGAAGCTCTCTGGGCTCCGTCCAGCAGGCCTCCCTCACCAGCTGGCTCCTCCAGCTGTCCCAGTTCCCTGGGCATCTGTCTTCTTGTCCGACTACCTGCCTCGAGGACCCAGATGTCCCCAGCACCCGGCCCCGGGCCTGCTAGAGGTGTGGTCGTCATTGTAACCACCATCGTCTTCACTGTCATTCACTGAGTATTTGCAACATGCCAGGTGCTTCAGGACAGTCCTGTCAAGTAGCTACTGCTAGTGCCCCATTTTACAGATGTGGAAGCTGAGGTTGGAGAAGGTTAGGTGACAAGCCTTGGTCACACAGGGACGAGGTGGCAGAGGTGCTGAGGGTGTGTCTGCTTCCCGAGCCAGGCTCCCACCTTACCCGAGAATGCCTGGCTCTGTCCCCTGCAGCGCCCAGCACTTGACCAGCCTGTGACCACGTCAGGGGAGGGCTAGCTGGTGGCTAACCTTCCAAGGCTGGGGAGTGGACCAAAGAACCCATGGCTCCCAGAAATGTGCCCTTAGGTTCCTCGTATCCCTCTGGGCCTCAGTCTCCCCCTCTGCGAAAGGAGCCACTAGGTTGGATAATCTCCAAGGTCTCCTCTGGTTTCTAGATTCCCATGCACTTCATTCTAAATTGAATTTATTAGTAACTAGTAAAGTGATGTTGTGGGCTCAGCGTGTCCCTTTGATCTGAGCTCAGAGGCCCAGGCAGGTCAGAGAGAACATACTGGGTGGCGGGTGAGGTAGCCACGGGTGTGGAAGGTGTGCCACGTGTTTCGTAAGAGCCCTGGCTTCAGGCCTGCCCGACGTCTGTTTGACCTCGTTGCTGTCCCCCTGAGGTCGCTGGCTGGCTAGCCCGGCCTGAGAGGCTCAGCCAGGGCCACCTCCATGCGTCACCACTGCTCTTGTTCTCTTCTCTCCGTCAAGACTTTGGACTCTGTTTCTTGCCTGGACTCTGACGACACAGTCTGCCCAGCAGAGTGTCCGATGGAGAGTGGGAGGGACCTCCAGGGACCTAGCAGCTGGCTGTCAGCCTGGCCAAAATGTCTACTCTGGTGGGTCGGTGGACAGAAGGGGGAGATGCAGCAGGCCCAGCCAGAGCTACTGGCAGAGGCCTTCCCGGTGTCCCTCAGCATTCGTGGCCCCGTGCTGATGCCGGCACATGATAGGCTCATGGTGCGTCCTCTGTGCCCCACCCCGGAGAGCCAGAAGGCTAGGCGCTACTGTTACCTCATTTCATGGTTGGGACTCAAGACTCCCGAGAGTCTGGCCCGTGGATGCCTGGCCAAGGGCATGTGCAAGGTGCAGGTGCCGGACCCCATTCTCATGGGGGAAAAGCCCTTCTGTTGCTGCTCCAGCCAGAAGGCATCTCTCTGCCCCCAAGCTGAGGCCCTACATCAGGGCACATGGGGAGCTGGACCTGGTCCCTCTCAGAATCAACGTGGGTGCCCCTTGGTGTGTGTGTGACTACATTTTTCTTTCTTTCTTTCCTCCTTCCCTCCCTCCCTCCATCCCTTCCTTTATGACTGTATTTTTCTACTGCAGAACTGCCCCTGCTCTGTTCATGGGCTCCTGTTTGACCTTCCATTTTTAAAAAATTGGGTTCTTAGAACAAATATGCACTTTGCGAGTTTCAATTTTCCAAACGTGTGTTTTCAATCTCTGTGGCTTTCTAAAAGGAAAGCAGCCGCAGACCTCAAAATCAGACAGTGGCCGGCGCTGCCGTGGCGCTCTGCTAGGTAACGGGATCTTGACGCTGGTGGATGGGGAAGCGGCCGTGGCGCTCTGCTAGGTAACGGGATCTTGGTGCTGGTGGATGGGGAAGCGGCCGTGGCGCTCTGCTAGGTAACGGGATCTTGACGCTGGTGGATGGGGAAGCGGCCGTGGCGCTCTGCTAGGTAACGGGATCTTGACGCTGGTGGGTGGGGAAGCTGAGGTTGATGTTCTCTGAAGGTCTCGGCTGGGCGCTGCCGCCCGAGTTTCGGTTCATAATGACCCCCCGAGGTGTTGTGGGTGTTCTTTCCTTCTCTGAGAAACTGAAGCATATCTGCAGATGTGGCCATTTCAGTAGTAACAGGGGCCTCTTCTCCATCAGGTAGCGTCTTGAGTTGTAGCCCCAGGGGCAGAGTGGGCCTGGGTCAGGGAGGCAGGAATGAGGGGAGACACCCCTCTCCTCCCTACACCTCCCTTCCCTCCTGGTATGAGTTTCTTCTGTCTCAGGAGAGGATTCCAGGCTACTTGACATAGAGGTGGCTCTGGTAGGAGACCAGAATTTCATCCCAGGGTGGGCCTGTGGACCTCACACAGCTCTTTTGAAGACCAGCCCAGGGATGAGCAAAATCAAAACAAACCAACCCTGCTTCCTCTGCGATGGGGGAGAAGTCACCCATCCCCTCTGGGTGCTAACCTCATTTGTCACTTCACGTTTGACCTGCCAGCCTGCAGCCTCACCTTCCCACCCAGGAACCCACCCAGCCTGAGGGTTCCTCCCCGTCGCCGTCCTGTTGGGTTCCCTCCCCCGGGGCGGGGGTGAGATTGGGAGTCGCCATCAGCCTGGCCTCCCAGACCCTCCACACGTGCCCCCTCTGTAGGACCCAGCCCGTGCCCCTCGGAGCCCCACGTGGGCGCAGGTGGTGAGAGCGGGGGAGGGGAGGTTGTGGCAGCCACCATGCGCCTCGCTGCTTGGTCACGGGGTGGCTGGGGCGAGGTGGGTGAGTGCCCTGCCTGCTCTGGGCAGGTGGGGCAGTAGAGCGGGGAGGGAACTAGGTTGGGGGAGCCTGCCTGCTGGCCACTGGCCGACGTGCTCGGCTTACGTTCGGTGAGCACTTACTGTGGGCCAGGTCCGAGCAAGCGCACTGCAGGTCTCATTGGAGCCTCACAAGGTGAGGCTGTTTTCATCCCCATTTTCCAGATGAGGAAACTGAGCCACAGAGAGAAGAAACAACTTATGGAGGCCCCACAGCCATTAAGTGGCAGAGCCGGGACCAGCCCACGGTCATCAGACTCTGAAGCACTTCCTGGTCGCCTCTCGGCCACCTGGCCTCCCGCTCAGTATTAGAGCATCTTTCTTAGGCATTTGTTCCTCCGCCTGCAGAAGGCGTGACTCACTCCTCACCCTTGTGCCTAGGCCCATCCTCCGGCTCCACTGTGCTTTCTCTTCTGGAACCCTTTAACAACCTTGCCCCAGGAAGGATTAGAGACGGGCGCTGGAGCAGTGCCGTCCACAGGCGGGATTGGCAGTGAGCGTGGGGTTTCTTCCTGAAGTTCTCTGGAAAGCAGAATGACTTGGTTGCATTACCAGGTGGGCCCATCAAATCCAGAGTTTGGATCAGTTAAGTGCTTCTCATAGAAAAGCACTGCTGTGCTTCAAGGGCTGTGAAAGCCAAGTGGAAAGAGGACGGGCTCTGCCCGGGCAGGGGCTGGGGTCTGGGGGGCTTCCTGGAGGAGGGGACAGATGAACCAGGCTTTGACGGATGGGTAGGATTTGGCCATAGAGGAGGGTGAAGGCAAAGACTCAGGGTGATGAGAGGGCCTTCTGGGTCAGATGAAGGTGACAGATGGCTGGGGTGGGGTGGGGTGGGGACCGAGCTAGGAGGGGCCTTATCCAGGGCAGCCTCCTCGCCTCCTGCCCAGCCCCTCTTTGGCGAGCCCAGAGGGCATCAGGCTGTGGAGCAATGCCAAGGTCAGTCAGGATGTCCAATAATCGTCCTAGCACTCTACCTGCTACCGAGCGATAATGAGAAGGTTTCCATTATTTTCGGGTGAGCGCCCCTGGCAGATGCCGACAGCCAGCAGATGTGTGAGGTCCGAGGTGATTTGCAAGGGACCAGTTCCTGTGATGCTCGGTAATTGCATCAGGCGACGTCGTCACTCAGAGCTTGTCCTGGCCTCCGGGATGAGGTAAAGGTCAGTTCAAAGAGCCGTTGCGGCCACGGGAAGTAGGGGCAAGTACCCGCCCTCTCAGGGGGTCTGGGGAGGGTGCAGTGGACTGAGGCCGTGGTCTCAGAGGGGCCATCTAGCCAGAGCCCGGCTCTGGGCTGCCAGGACCCTGCGGTAGGCCCCCTGTGCCCAGGGTTCTTGGGTGTCAGGGGATGGGGTGACATGTCATGTTCTGGAGCTGGGCCCAGTCCGATGTTGAAATCCTTTGGATTCACTCCCCTTGGGAAGCCCTTTGCAGACTGTGCCGTGGCCCTGAAGCCACGCCTGGCTCCGGCTTTCCTGACATTGGATTCGCGTGTTCCAGGCCTCCCGAGTCTGAATCTGACCTCTGGCAGCAGACCCCTCCGAGAGATGCCGAGGCTTTGGTTCCTTGGCTGTCTTAGTCTGCCGTAACAGAATACCACGGCCTGCAGGCTTAAGTAACAGAATACCACGGCCTGGGGGCTTCAGCACGGAGGTTTGCTTCCCACAGTTCTGAAGCCTAGGCATCCAAGACCGAGGGGCCGGCAGGGTGGGTCTCTGGCGAGAGTCCTCTTACTGGCTTGTTCGGTGGCCACCTTCTGCCGTGTCCTGACACGGCCTCTACTCTGTGCTCGCAGGGAGATCTCTGGTGTCTCTTGCTATAAGCACACTAATCCTGTCGTATCAGGGCCCCACCCTTCTGTCCTCACTTGACAACCTTCATTACCTCCTGAGGGAATCGACATACGATTTTGTGGGAGGGACACAGTTCATAGCCCTGGCCATTCAGGGTCTCCCCTTCAGTGCTGACCCACCTTCTCACACTCTGTCCCCTGTGCACGCACATGTGTGCCCCATGCACACCCTTCCCCACCCTGGGAAGGTTTCAGTGTCCTGCCCAGCAGGGCCGAGCTGGGCCTGCCCCGGCAGGTGCCTCCCTTACTGGGGAAGCACCAGCACCTCCACCCCCTGGACCAGAGCCTGGGCCGCCACCTTGTGGCCAGCTGCGGGCCCGTGGGCTCCGCTGGTTATAAGCCGAGAGACCTTCTCGGGTCTCTGCTCCCCGGAGCCTCTGTTCTGTCGTCTCTGGAACGGGGACCGTGGCTCTTGCCTCCTCAGCTTGTTTTCTCAACGTGTGCTTAGGGCCCCCTGTGCTCCAGGCACCGGGCCCTGGGGGGTGCATGTAGGGGACACAGGGTGTATGTAGGGGGCTCTGCCCTTAGGGGGTGAGGATGAAATCAGACCATGGATACTGAGCCCCAAGGCAAGGTCCAGTGTAATGTTGTATTCATGCTTTACTATTTTAATAATAATAATGAATACTTCTGTTTTTTTTTGTTTTTTTTTTGCGGTACGCGGGCCTCTCACTGCTGTGGCCTCTCCCGTTGCGGAGCACAGGCTCTGGACGCGCAGGCTCAGCGGCCATGGCTCACGGGCCTAGCTGCTCTGCGGCATGTGGGATCTTCCCTGACCAGGGCACGAACCTGTGTCCCCTGCATCGGCAGGCGGACGCTCAACCACTGCGCCACCAGGGAAGCCCTACTTCTGTTATTTTTAGTAACTAAGAAAAATGAAGAGAGAGGACCTGGGACTTGTGCCAGAAAGTCAAAAGGGGGTGCGGCCAGGGGCACGAATGGACAGACCCACAGGGAGGGGCCTTCCCCAAGCATTTCCCGCCACTTTCCAGGGACTGATTCAATCCTAAAACTGGTACTTTGATTTTAAAACATGTGTTTTGGATGAACTTATGTTGTATTTCAAAGGAGAACAGTGGCTGAAGTGTCCTGAAGTGAGTTCTGTTATTTACTCGTTTTTTTATGGGCATCGAAGTTGTGTTTGGAATAGCAGATGTGAGGCACTGTCATCTCACTGTCACACCGATTGCTCACTGTTCTGAGAAGGTCACATCATAATCCATTAGGAATAATTAGTCCCCCGGCACCCCCTGCCTTCTTCTCTCAACCGCTCCATTAACTTGGGTGCGATCGCACATCCCGGGTGCCAATCAATGAAGATCTGCCCGTAATGTACAAGGTGGTGCTATTAGTTACAATGTATTAACTGCCTAATTTAAAAATACAAAGCTGTCTTTATGAAGGGCAATTAACCACTAAATGTAATTGATAATTCATAACCCCCTGATTAGGAAAGACAAATACTAAGAAAGAATTGATTATGACATTGTCAGCCTCTCTGTCTGCGTTCGCCTTGTTGTCAGTAGATCTGCCGATTTTTTTCCAAATCGCACCTGTCCACTCCAGTGCTCAGAGGGTCTGAAAGCTCACTGTAGCGTGGGAATGCGTGTCTTCACCACTGAATCCTGTCTGTTTCCGTCAGGGCTACCCTTGGGGGAAGCAGTAGGCGTGGTCCTAAGGAAGGGTCCCCCTCACCAGCTGTCATCTGGACTTTCCATCACTCAGTCATTCAGCAAACGCTTATCGGGGGCCTGCCGTGTGCCAAGCCCTGTGTGAAGCACTGGGGGTGCTGAGGAGCGCCCAGCAGGCCCCATTCCTGACCGCATGGAGCACATGGGTCCAGGAGAGAGACGGTGAACAGATACAGAAATGAGACGATTGGAGATACTGGTTAGTGTTAGAAAGAAAAACCTGGATAGAGACAGGGTAGGGGCAGCGTCCCACAGGATGGTTGGAGAAGGGGACATACAGACCCTCCACCTTTTCCCTAGGATTTCTTGGGCCTCTTGACTTGTAGCCTGGTGTCTTCCGTGGCCCCCCACCGCGCTCTCTGCAGATGCCAAATATGAAGGCTCCCTCGCTGTGGCCCGGGGTTCATCCAGGGAGGGCTGTGCACTCTGGGCCAGGCCAGAGGTGTGGCCAGCCCACCTCTTCTCACTCCCCCCGGCCCGCTGGCCCCCTTGCTCGGCCCCCACGCCAGCCTCCTCTCCTGCCCGGCCACACCTGCAGCGCTGACGCTTACCAGGTCCCCCCTTCCTTCTGCCGGCCGCTCTGCCTTTGCCTCTTTGCTTCCCTTCGGGTCTCAGCTCCGGAGCTCTCTCCTCCCCAGGGAGGCCTCCCCGACCTTCCCACCCTCCCTGGCCACCCTGTCTCTTCACCTGTTTGGTTCTTCCCAGCACCTCTCTGTTCTCAATCCCCGATTCCCCCTTCCTTTGTGTGGTCTCCGCCCCACCTGCCGACTGGGGGCTCTGGGGGTCAGAGAGCTGCCTGCGGACACCGTGGCGTTTCTGCGCGCCCACCCAGCCAGGCATTTCGTAGGTGCTCAGTAGCTGCCTGTAGAAGGGTTGAATGTTATTTCACTGGGGTCTCTTCAGGCATCAGCTTTGTGGCTTTGCATTCGGTGAGCCTGCCCAGGTGCAACTGGGATGCGGAGCCTCCTGTGGGCTCAGACGGGAAGGATGTCGGTGCCGCTGACACTCTGCACGCATCCCAGGCTCACCTCACGTTAACTCGCCCGTGTGCCTGGTGACTCTGTCTGGCAAACCTTTCTTCGGTGACAGTGATGAGGAGACACACCTCAGCTTGGCCCCTTGACCTTTGTATTTGGGAAAGTGTGGGTACAGAGTCAGCTCAGTTGCTAAGTGGAAATGCTCGTTGTGACGGGAGGTCCAGAGGGGTGGCCAGGACGCTCAGAGGTGACCCCCGCGAGGCTGAGCGGCATGGTGTGGTGGAGGAGGTGTCGAGTGCGGGAGAGCTGGCATGTGCGTGGGCAGTGTGTCCCAGGGGAGGGTGGGGACGTGTCCCAGGCAGAAGGGGAGGTGCGGGCAGAGGCCAGGCGGGAACCTTGGGGAGCCTCAGCTGTGTCAAGCGCAGTGAGGGTGAGAATGGTCTGCTCCAGCTCCAAAACCCCCGGGGTCAGTCGAGGCCCAGCTCAGGGGCCCGTGGCAACCTGGCCTGCACCCTCGGAGAAGCGCCTGTCCAGCCCCCTCCGCAGCAGGCCACACTGCCTGCTGACAGCCCCTCCACCTGTCTCCCCACTTCCAGACTGAAGCGGTCCCAGCTGAAGGTGAGGTTCTGCACCAACGAGTCGCAGAAGTCCCGGGGAGACCTGGTGGGGATGCTTCGGCGTCTGGGCTTCGACATCTCAGAGGGCGAGGTGACCGCCCCGGCCCCTGCCACCTGCCTGATCCTGAAGGAGCGAGGCCTGCGGCCACACCTGCTCATCCACGACGGTAGGCCTGCCGGGCCCTGGGACCTGGCTGGGGTGAAGGCGCCTCCTTTCCAGGTGGGGGCTGGGGAGGGGCCCCTTCTCACCTGAGCCAGACCACGGGGCAGGACACAGAGGTAGCACGTGGCTCCTGTTGACACCTGTGGGCTCCCTGCTGGGGACCCGGCCCCATCCATCCCGGCCTCATACCGGAGGCTGTTTGGAGGCAGGTTCCAGGTGGCTCCTCAGAGGAAAACCCTGAATTTGCTTTCTGTGATCTAGGATGAAGCAAGGTGGCAAGGAATTGTCAAGGGGGCAAGATTTTAGCCTCTGGTTGTGTGTGTGTGTGTGTGTGTGTGTGTGTGTGTGTGAGAGAGAGAGAGACACACACACACACACACACACATACACACACAGAGACAGAGAGAGACAGAGAGGGGGGGATGAAAAGCTGGACTGAGGTCCATAGGTTTCTGAACTATATTTGTGAAAACCAGCCCTGCTGTCTGGCAAATGGCACAGGTTTCCTTCCTGATATTAGTCTGAATGAAGGAAAAGAGCCCCTTGGACCCTCAGCGGGGAGTTTTGCTGGAACAGAGAGGAAGGAGCAGTATTACCTGGTGCCTTCTGAATATTTAAAAAGAAGAGGGACTTCCTTGGCAGTCCAGTGGTTAAGACTCTGCGCTCCCGATGCATGGAGCGCAGGTTCAATCCCTGGTCGGGGAACTACGATCCCACATGCTGCGCCGTGCGGCCAGAAAGATAAAAAGAAGAGACATAGCAACGCTTCAGAATTCAGGACACTTTTCTTTAGTTGCACTGAGCCTTCTTCCCTTCTTTGCACTTGGTGTTTTGATTTACAAACCTCTGGCAGAGACAAGAATGATCTTCCGCCTCCGGACAGGGGTGGGCCTCCAAGAGATGGAGGGAGCTCCCTGGAGGTCCGGGTGTCCAGTCCACGACTCTGGCGCCAGTCGAGGGCGACATGCCCAGCCTTTAGAAATCGTGTTTCTCCAAATGCTTCCTCTGTGATCTAGGATCCCTGCCAGTGTCTTTAGAACAGGTCCTTAAAGAAACAGAAAAACTTAAGAAAGAAATCCTCCCCTCCCCAGGGTGAAGGGAGGGGTGGGGTGGAACTACCAGAGGTGAGAGGGAAACTCAGAGTTTGCCTTGAAGGCATCGTTCATCAGTGAGTCCAACAGGCAGATGTTAGAGCTTGAGAGGCTGAAGGGGAAGCCAGGTGCCCTTCCTCACCTATAATCCTGCATCTGTGTTTTCCATAGGTGTACCTGACTTTTCAGACTTTGAATCTTTTTCAAGTTTTATTGTCAATAAATCTTCCCCCCAACATTTTATTACGAGAATTTTCAAATGTACAGCAAAGCTGGAAGAATTTTACTTGGAATATTTGTATGCCCTTAACCTTGATTTTACCAGTGACATTTTGCTATATTTTCTTCATTATATAGCTACCCATCCCTCCATCCATCTATCCATCTTTATCTTTTTGATGCATTTCAAAGTAACTTGCAGGCATTGGTACACTTCCCCTAAACACTTCACATCATTAACTAGAGTTCAATCTGTTTAGTTTTTTCTTTTCATGTAAAATTTACATGCAATGAAACACAGAAATCTCAAGTGTACGTTTGCTGAGTTTTGAAACATGCGCACATCTGTGTGACTCAAACCCCTGTCAAGACCTAGAGCATTACTGGGGCTTCCATTACTAAGACTCCACGCTCCCAATGCAGGGGACCCGGGTTCGACCCCTGGTTGGGGAACTAGATCCTGCGTGCATGCCGCGACTAAGAGTCCGCATGCCGCAACTGAGACCCCATGCAGCCCCCCCAACAAAATATATGTATTATATATATATATATATAAAAGAAAGACCTAGAACATTACCATCACCCCAAAAGTTCCCTAATGCCCTTCCCTATTAGTCCCCATCCCCAGCCCCTATAGAGGCACCCACTGTTTGGATTTTTTTCCATTATAAATCAGATTACTGTGTCTAGAATTTCATATAGATAGAATCACACAGCACCTAGTTTTTGGGGTTCCCAAGACCACCCTCAGGCTTGATGATTTGCTAGAAGGACTCACAGGACTCAGAAAAGCTGTCCTACTCCCAGTTATGGTTTATTACAGTGAAAGAATACAGATTAAACTCAGCGAAGGGAAGAGATGCGTGGGCAGAGACCAGGAGCATCTGGGCGCGAACTTCCAGGTGCGTTGTGCTGGGATGCACTTCATTCTCCCAGCAGCGCGATGCGTGACGGTACGCCTGAGGTGTGGTCACCCAGAGAAGCTCACTGCAGCCTCGTGCCCAGGGTTTTTATTAAGGGTCAGTCAGGTAGGCATGCAGCGCCCGTGTGACTGACCTTGGCTACTCTGTCTCCAGGCCCCCAGGTGTCAAACTGATGCAGCATAGCCCAGGGCCCCAGACACACAAAAGCGCTCTTTCCAGGCAGAATATTCCAAGGGCTCAGAGGTGATCTCCCGGGAGGCGGTGGTGGGCCTGATCTGAAGACAGCCTTTCTTTGGATGTGCAGGGTTTGAGCAGCCCAGGCCTGCTGAGTTAACCGTTCCTAGTGTGCACGGCTTCTTTCACCCAACATGCTGTTTGGTTGCACGTGTCAGTACGTCTTTTCCTCTTGATCGCGGAGTGGCATTCTATTGAGTGAACATCCCATGGTTTGTTTATCCGTTCCCCTGTTGACAGATACCTGAGTTTTGGTTTTTTTAAAAATTAATTAATTAATTTTTGGCTGTGTTGGGTCTTTGTTGCTGCGCATGGGCTTTCTCTAGTTGCGGCGAGCGGGGGCTACTCTTCGTTGCAGTGCGCAGGCTTCTCCTTGCCGTGGCTTCTCTTGTTGCAGAGCACGGGCTCTAGGCACATGGGCTTCAGTAGTTGTGGAACGCAGGCTCAGTAGTTGTGGCTCGAGGGCTCTAGAGTGCAGGCTCGGTAGTTGTGGTGCACGGGCTTAGTTGCTCCGCAACATGTGGGATCTTCCCCGACCAGGGATCGAACCTGTGTCCCCTGCATTAGCAGGCGGATTCTTAACCACTGTGCCACCAGGGAAGTCTCCTGCCTATGGTTTTGAACTAAGGGAACTTCTGGGGTAATGCTGGTGTTGGAGTGGGGGTGCCAGGGGTGGGCCCATCATCTTTCAGGATCCTAACACACACTCTGTGTGGAGCCAGAATTCCTTCATCTGTAAAATGGGAATAGCACCCCTTCCTTGCCCACCTCTCATGGCAGCTTGACGATCAGAAAGAGCATCTGAGAAAGGGTCAGGCAGACAAGGCAGACACAGGTGTTCCTGGAAGGAGATGAGAGGTGGGCCATGTCAGCCGGGGCTTTATCCTTCTCTCTCTCTCTCTCTCTCTCTCTGTCTCACCAGGAGTCCGCTCGGAATTTGATCAGATCGACACGTCCAACCCAAACTGTGTCGTAATTGCAGATGCAGGAGAAGGCTTTTCTTATCAAAACATGAATAAAGCTTTCCAGGTGCTCATGGAGCTGGAGAATCCTGTGCTCTTCTCACTGGGAAAAGGGTAAGTCAGCTGCAGAGAGAGTCGTTCATGGCCACTTTGGGTCATGCTCTGTGCGTCTCTGACTTAACAGAATCAACAGAGAAGACGGGAAAAGTGGGTGTGGGGTGGACGCAGGGTGACTCCTTCTTCCTTCCCTCCCCTTTTCTTGCTTTTTTTTCCCTTCATTTCTTCATTCCTATCTTTTGATAATTTTTGAGGAAATTCCCTGTCTTTAGGAGCTGGTTGGTCAAGCTTCCCTGCGGGCCCGAGGCTGGAAGAGGCCAGGGGCAGGGGAGGGTCACTGCAGAGGAGACCCCTGGAGATCTCAGGGGCCTGTGTTGACTGTCCTGAGTTTAGGTGCATTTTCACAGGATACAGCACAAGACTTGGATGGATTGGGCCAAGGGGGCACCTAAGTAGTAGAAAATAAGCTCGAGGGCCTGTGGGATGCTCTTGTCCGGGCCCCATATCTCTGGCCGCACAGCACAGTCTGTGTAAAGTTGTGATTTTGTGACCAACATTTTTGTCCGAGTCTTCAGCCTGAGCCTCACTGTCTCTTTTAAAAAGCCATGTTGGTTATTTTTCTTACCATCTTTTACCACCAAGACAGCACATATTCACTGAAGAAAAATTAGAGAATACAGATGAGCAAAAAGAAGAAAACAAAAAGAATTTCCAGTCCCACCGCATTAACAAACAACTGTCAACGTATTGATATACGTCCTTCCAAGTGGTTTCCTGTGCAGAGAGATCATTACACATGCGTGTATTTACATCAGTGTCAAACTTGACCTACTTCTGTCACCCATTTTTAGTTGTTCACCAAACATTTTGTGAACCACTTTCCATACAATAAGTAGATGTCTCTGTGGTGAGGTTATTCCTATCAATTGTTTTTACAGGTTTTTTTTTTTTGTTTTTTTTTTTGCGGTACGTGGGCCTCTCACTGCTGTGGCCTCTCCCATTGTGGAGCACAGGCTCCGGACGCGCAGGCTCAGCGGCCATGGCTCACGGGCCCAGCCGCTTCGCCGCACGTGGGATCCTCCCGGACTGGGGCACGAACCGGGGCACGAACCCGTGTCCCCCGCATCAGCAGGCGGACTCTCAACCACTGCGCCACCAGGGAAGCCCCTACAGTTATTTAAAAAAAAATAACTCTCCTATAGTTATTGTAACCAACGCCTGCTGATGGACATTTGTGCTGTTTCTAGTTTTCTACCAAAGTAAGGCTGTGATCGGTATCTTTGTGCATTTCAGATGATATGTATTTTTGAGGTTCTTAATGTATGTTGCCAAGCTGCTTTCCAGAAAGCTATGCAGATTTATTCTGTCCTCAATGGAAGCAACACTAGGATTTTAGAACCACGAGGATGCTGTGGAGCTCTATCCCAGCTTCTCGTGCGGGGCAGGAATTCTGTGGCCGTCTCTGGGGGAGCCTTTCTCAGCTTAGGTGCTTCTGGTGATTGGGAACTTCCTTTCTCTGCCTGCTGAGCAGGGCAGCTATTCCAGGTGACACCAGGGGGCTTTTTATCTGGCCGCCAGCCATTGCTAAGCACTTTATGTAGTTCCATGTTTAATTCTGACCACAACGCTGAGCTGTAGGCAGTGTCATTGCCATTTTACAGATGGGCCTATTGAGGCATAGGGAGGTGAAGTAAGCCATGGTCCCCCCATCTGTAAGTGCCAGGATGGCCAGGAGTGCCCCCCAGAGCCTGTGCTCTGTCGCCTCTAGGCTACATTCAAGAGCAGACATTTGGTCCACACAGGATCTTAAATCTTTTTGAGGATGTTTTAAAAATTGGGAGATTTTACGTTAAATAACCAGATTTCTGGATCCTTTTGAGAAATCAGAAGATCTGGCAGTCCTGGCCCCACATTCCCGAGAGCACCACAGCTTGGCTGGAGCCACTGGTCCGTTAGTTCCGGTGCACCACGGACCTGACCATGTCCTCCTGCCCCTTCTCCAAGTTTCAGAGTTGGTTGCCGTTCATCTTGTACCAACTGTTGTTTTTCTCATAGTAGAGAAATATCTTTTCATGGCTATGTCTCTTTCAAAATAGGCAAATGAAAGATTTAAAGAAAGAGAAGAGAGGATATACTTCTTTTCGGAGCTACAAATATTCTAGTGTGTTTATGATGAAAATAAAATGTGTCCTGTATTAGTCAGCGCTCTCCAGAGAAACAAAACCAACAGGATGTGGAGATGTATATACAGACAGTCCCTGACTTAGCGATGGTTCGGATTATGATTTTTCGACTTTGTGATGGTGTGAAAGCTACGCACGTTCAGTAAAAATCAGACTTCGAATTTTGATCTTTTCCCGTATGCAATATGATGCTCTCTTATGATGCTGGGCAGTAGCAGCAAGTGGCAGCTCCCAGGCAGCCACTCGACCACGAGGGTAAACAACGGATACACTTTACGACCATTCTGTACCCAGATCGCCATTCTGTTTTTCTCTTTCAGTACAGTATTCAATAAAATACATGAGATATTCAATGCTTTATTATAAAATAGACTTTGCATTAGATGATGCTGCCCAGCTGTAGGCTAATATAGTGTTCTGAGCACATTTAAGGTAGGCTGGGCTAAGCTATAGTATTTGGTAGGTAGGGCTTATTAAATGCATTTTTATTTTATTTTATTTTATTTATTTTTTGTGTGTGTGGTATGCAGGCCTCTCACTGTTGTGGCCTCTCCCGTTGCGGAGCATAGGCTACGGATGCGCAGGCTCAGCGGCCATGGCTCACGGGCCCAGCCACTCCACGGCATGTGGGATCTTCCCGGACCGGGGCACGAACCCGTGTCCCCTGCATCAGCAGGCAGACTCTCAACCACTGCGCCACCAGGGAAGCCCTAAATGCATTTTTGACTTACAATATTTTCAACTTATGATGGGTTTATCAGGACGTAACCCCACGGTAAGTTGAGGAAGATGTGTATATAAAGAGAAGTTGATTGTGGAGTCTAGGTATGTCCAGAATCTGCAGCATAGGCCGCAGGCTGGAGATGCAGGGGAGAGTTGCAGTCTGAATGCCAGGCTGTCTGCCGGCAGGTTCCTTCTCGCTCAGAGGGCTCCGACTTCGTTCTGGTTGTGCCTTCAGCTGACTGAACGAAGCCCACCACGCTCTGGAGGGCAATCTGCTTTACTCAGGTCCACTGATTTAAATGTTAATCTCACCCAAGAGACATCTTCACAGAAGCATCCAGAATACTGTTAGACCAAATATCTGGGGAGCTTGGCCCAGCCAAGTTGACATAAAATGAACTGTCACAGTCCCTTCCAAACCTTACCTTCTTCAGTTTAGTTCATTGCAAACCACAGAACCTGGCCTGCTTAATTCTTTTACACTCCTGGCTTGGTCCTGTAGGCATCCCTGAAGTTACCAGCCCCTCACTAAAGAACAACACAATTAAGAAGATCTGTTTTAGTGACTTCCCTGGTGGTCCAGTGGTTAAGACTCCATGCTCCCAACACAGCAGGCACAGGTTCGGTCTCTGGTTGGGGAGCTAAGATCCTGCATGCCACACGGTGGGGCCAAAAAAAAAAAAAAAGAAACTCTGTTATAACTCATTTATGTTAAAATTTTTTTCTTTAAAATTGTCTCTAATTATTAAAAGTTACTATTCCAGATAAGGGGTAGTAGTCAAAATAGGTATGTTGTTGAAAACGAAAAAATAATGAGATCAGTTTCTTTTAGCTTTGTAATTCTGTAACACATTCAACAGTAGGCAAGTGTTTGTTTTCCAAATAAGCAATTAGTGGGGTCTCTAGCTGCTGGGGATTCTGGCTTAGGCTATGGGCTGGGTACTCAAAAATCAGAGAAAGGGACCAACAGCTTCTGGGCCTAGGTCATAGCTTCCTGGGACAGCCCAAGGAGCCATGAAGAGCTGCTGTCTCATCCACGTGGGGGTCATTGATGGTGAGGGGCTGTCCTCCACTGGAGTGGGGCTGTGCGGAGTCCCCAAGGAGGCAGGGTGGCGGGGGCACTGGGGCAGAGTGTCCTCCTCCTAGAAACGGTGTGATTTACATTTGGCATCTGTTTGGACCGAGAGTGGGAATTGCCTTTGTAATTTCTTCTGTCATGCTGCCCTCAGAAAATTAAGCTGTTTACGCGACAGCCTATGGAAGGTTAATGGCTCTTGTGGGAAAGGTCAAGTGGTCATTTTGAAGGGAGTTTGTGCTGAATAATCGGAAGGGCAGAAGAAATAAAGCATAAAATCTATCTGACTGCTTCTCTCCGGCTTTTCCCTGTCTTTCCAGAATCCACAGTTTCTTCTTTGTGGCCAGAACACTCAGGTTCTCACCAGACCTGCTGTTGCTTTTATTATGCCAGTAACAAAAGATAAATATATCAGATCTCTTGTGTTTCGGGAATAACCTGGGCCTTTATGATAAAAAAAAAAAAGTTAACTTAGGTGCTAGTATTTACTGTATCTCTAAAAATGTTTTCAGCTAACAGATGGCCTTCAAGGTGCCTTTTTGTTTTCCTGGATGAAGAAGAAATAAAGACAAATTCTGGGCACTATAAAAACAAGGCCAGGGCTTCCCTGGTGGCGCAGTGGTTAAGAATCTGCCTGCCAATGCCGGAGACACGGGTTCGAGCCCTGGTCCGGGAAGATCCCACATGCCGCGGAGCAACTAAGCCCGTGAGCCACAACTACCGAGCCTGAGCTGAGCTCTGGAGCCCACGCGCCACAGCTACTGAGCCTGCGCGCCTAGACCCCGTGCTCCGCAACAAGAAAAGCCACCACAATGAGAAGTCCGCGCACCTCAACGAAGAGTAGCCCCCGCTCGCCGCAACTCGAGAAAGCCCACACGCAGCAACGAAGACCCAACGCAGCCAAAAAAAAAAAGCAGAAAAAACACAAATACTAAGTTCTCCAATTTTGATTTATGGAAGTCAGTTTTTCCTTTAGGTTCTAAAAGTCAGTGTAGCAAAGACAGGGTTTTAATTGCGTATTTTCTGCTGCATGTTCGGTTTGTTCTTCCCACCAGGACTAAATTTAAATTTAAGAAAGCGCAGGTATCTGTCACTCTGGAAAAAAGGTTTTGGGGGAGGCTGAGGCGGGCAGAAGGGGTGCTGCGTGGGTGTCCTCGGGAGGCCTTACCGAGGGGAGGGGCCCCCAGCTCCTGCCGCCTCTACACCGCTCCGAGCTGAGGCTGGAGCCCTCAGCTCCAAACAGAGCTGTGTCCGTCGCGACAGAGTGGCCTGTTTTATAATTGTTTCCTTGGTGCCTGGCTAAGCCTGTCCTCTGCTGGCCGCATTCTTTCCCTCAGCTCCGTCCTCCTTGCCTGGCTCGCTTCAACATGCCCGTCCTCGGGGAGGCCCTCCCAGTCTGGCCCCTCCTGCAGCGGGCATCTCATGGGGGGCCAGGGGACGAGGCGGTGGCTCCCTGAGAGGCTGACAGACCCCCGTGCGCCTAGAGCAGCGTCCGGCCCTTGGGGCCCTCAGCAGGGTGCCGAGTCCGGGAGGCTCCGGGCCTGGGCTCTTGCATTCCTCCCCCTTGAGCTTCAGGTCTCAGCTTTGATGTGTCCTTCTCTGGGCCACCTCCCCGCCTTCCTGTCCCCAGCCTGTCCAGCCCTCCTCAAGCAGAGTGCACAGAGCATGGGGTTCCACCTGTTGTCACCCATGTCTTGCCCTTTTATATTTGTCTGTGGACTTGTCTGCTTCCCCCCGAGACCGAGAGTCCCTGGGGAGCAGCCTGGGTCTGAGAGCATCCCCTGCAAAGGGTGTGGGGCATCTGCGTCCTAAATGTTTTGGGGGACTGCGTTAGCGGATGCCACTGCCCCCCGGCAAGCCCAGGCCTCAGCACCCAGCATCTCCCTCTGCCTCTTGGGCAAATTTTGCTTTACTTGGCCATTCCTTCAAACCCTGGACCTAGGAAACCCTGGACCCATGACCTGGGGAAAGCGTCATACCAAAGTAGTTGATCGTGGAAAAAGAAAAGGAAGCACTATTTTGAGGCTGTATAAATGCAAAATAGATGTCTAGGTTCCAGATTTAAGATAAATGAGATTAGGAACCTCTAAGCCTGTGATTTAGGGTCACCCTTTAAAAATGGGAGCATTGGCAGGTCCTAGCTCGGTAAGCAGCGGCGGTTCTCTCTTGGCTACCAGGTGCCTTCCTGCATGTGTGTGGTATCCCACATCCTCGTGGCACGGCCCCAAGAGCACAGAGCCTCGGACCCCGGCCGAGAGGCCCAGGCTCACTTGGAGACCGAGTCCTGTTGTGATGGGAGATGCCCCCATGGCGTCAACAATCGGGCTGCAGGCTCTAATCCACCCGACAGGAGTGAGTAGCAGGGGACCAGCCCTTGCCAAGGTCAAGGGTTTGGCTACAGCCCCGCAGCCCAGCCTGCGTCCAGACGGAAGCTTCCAAGGTGGGCAGTGGAGGATGCAGAGTGGGAGACCGCTAGTCCCACCTGAGCACCAGGTGAACGCTGTGGGCAGCAAGGCTCCTGCAGCCTTGGAGGCCTCAGGTGGGGCAGAGAGGGACAGGCAGAATCCCTGGGAGCCGCAGAGCTGGAGGAAAGGCACAGCCCTGGGGCAACTCCCGAGCTGTGCTACCATTTCCAGTAGTCACACAGCAGGCTTCAGCCCCGCAAACTGGAAAGTCCTGTGTTCATCCTTTCTTCTCCAGCTCATATCTTTTTTAAAAAAATAATTTATTTATTATTCATTTATTTATTATTTTTGGCTGCGTTGGGTCTTCGTTGTGTCCCGGCTTTCTCTAGTAGGGGCTACTTTTCGTTGCGGTGTGTGAGCTCCTCATTGCGGTGGCTTCTCTCGTTGTGGAGCATGTGTTCTAGGTGTGTGGGCTTCAGAAGTTGTGGCACATGGGCTTAGTTGCTCCGTGGCATGTGGGATCTTCCCGGACCAGGGATGGAACCCATCTCCGCTGCATTGGCAGGCGGATTCTTAACCACTGTGCCACCAGGGAAGTCCCCCCAGCTCATATCCTATTACCCATCTCAGTCTGGGTGAGCAGTTGTTTATAACAATGTTCTCTAATATTTTTGGAGCGGTTTCTGCGTGCCAGGCATCGTGGTAGGAACTTCGCCTGCATTATTTTGCTCAAGCCTCACAGCAACCCATAAGGGTAGGTACTGGAGTTTCTTTTTGCCCATTTTACAGATTAGGAAACCGAGGCCCAGAGGGCTTAAGCCACCCGAAGTCCCACAGTTAAAAAGAAGTGGAAAGAGGGTTTGAAACCCTGAGGTCAGCATGCTTCACTAGCCTTCTCTTTGCTTTTCCACATACATGTTGTTTATTTGTATCATTTTTTTAGATTCCACATATAAGTGGTATCATGTGATATTTGTCTTTCTCTGTCTGACTTCCTTCACTTGGTATGATAATCTCTAGGTCCATCCATGTTGCTGCAGATGGCATTGTTTCTTTTTTTATGGCTGAGTAGTACTCCATTTTGTGTTTGTGTGTGTACATATATATATGTGTGTGTGTGTGTATATATATATCACATCTTTTTAATCCATTCATGTCTGTGGACATTTAGGTCACATACATGTTACTTAACGTCTCCCAAATTTGAAGGTTGAGGGGAGGGAGAAGGGTAACTGATATGACGGGTCTGAAAACATGGTGACAGTCCTGGGTTTCCGTTAACCCTGTCTTCAGAGCAGCACAGAGTCAACTACCTTCTCACTTTATAATCGAATGGCTTTGCTCAGAGAGAACTGGGCTTGGTCACCGTGTGTCCCAAGGGGTCTGCGTGTGGCCTTGGGTGGCCAGGCAGTGGCAGCTGGGCCTCAGCAGAGCGCTCACAGGAGGGAAGATGTGAAACCGTCTTGGGAGGCCCTGCTGTGAGCCAAGCCGTCTTGGCCCCAGTGAGACGGGGAACAAATAGTTGTCTTCTCCTAAAAGCATCTGGCGCCTGTAAGACCTGGCACCTCTCCTGACCCCCAGCTACTAGGAGATGCGGCAGGGTGCTGTGGAACTAATGGAGTTTTCTTCTCTAGGCGGCAATTAGGGTTAATTATTAGCAATTAGGGGTTCACCACATGCTCTGTGGACCAGCTGTCCTTTCGAGAACACAGGTCACTTGTGTTTCTCTGTGTTAGCAACTGGATCCAGCTGCCCCTGGGGTCCCCCACTGTGGCGGGGTCCCCACGAGGCTGGCAGCAGGGGGCCATTCTGACTGAGAGTTGCTGACTCACCGTCTCTCCCCCTCTCGTCCAGGCATGGTGGCCACCGCTGGGCTGTGTCGAGCTGACCTCCGTCGGTCATTCTCAGCGTAGCGTCTGGACTGACCCTGGCCGGTGACTCAGCTCTCTGGAGCTGGCAGAACCGGGACAGGGCAGTTTCTCTTGGCACTTCCCAGGCCCCTGGGCTCAGCTCCCCTCGTCCTCTTCTGCTCTTTTCTAGACGCTACTACAAGGAGACCTCTGGCCTGATGCTGGACGTTGGTCCCTACATGAAGGCGCTTGAGGTACCTGCCCTGGGTCTGCCCGAGCCCTCTTCACGTCTCAGGGCCCTCGGGGATGTTTCTGGCCTTTCTGGAGAAGAGGGTGTGCTCAGTGTTCTGAGTGCCTTCTATGTTTTCCAGCTCACCCCCCCCCACCCCATTTGAGGCTCCAAGCCCAGCTCTCCCCCTCCTCTGGAGCTTGGCCTCTCGGCTGCCCTGGTCATCACTCTGCCCCCCAGTCTCTCCCTCTCCTCCCCACAGCCCGTACCGCCTGCCGCTGACCCCGCTGGCCCTCCCAGCATGCTCCGTAGCTCTCCTCTCGGATTCTTGGCTTCTGGGTGTGTGTGAACCTGCCTCATTCCTGACCCTCCTCTGCAGCACCCTGAGCTTGATGTGTCCTGATTAGACTCCTTCCCAGTTTCCTCCTCCAGTTTCCAAGTCTGGGCTCAGATGGGGCTCCCGCTCTGACTCACACCTAGCCAGCTGCCCCAGCCCGGGCTCCTGGCCCAGGTCAGCCTATGTCATGTCCCGTACTCACCGCTACATTGGTCCCTGCCTACTAGCACTCAGGTGGGAGGGACGGACAGGCTGGCGGATGGGGCCCTGGACCTTTTCCCCTGGAGGGCCTATGACAGAGCTGGGGGTGGTCGGGGGAGAAGGGAAGGGAGGAGAAGCAAGAATGCAGATGAGAGCACTGTCGGGGTGGCCTGCTGTGGACCGCCTCCTGCTGAGGTCCGGCACTGGGGCAGGTGGCAGGGTGCCTGGTGGTGGGTGCCCCCAGCATCCTGGGCAGCCCGATGTGGAGTTGTGACACTTGCCTACGAGGTGTGCCTCTCGGCCCATGTGTCTTGCCGCTTGGAGGTCCCTGGCCTGCAGGTGCACATTTGGGGCATCTCTCCTTGATTCCCCAGAGGGAGGATTTCACTGCAGAGCGGGTGTTCACCTGTACTTGCTCCCAAACCCATGCCACGTCCTTCTGTCTTTCCCCAGTATGCCTGTGGTATCGAAGCTGAGGTGGTGGGGAAACCTTCCCCTGAGTTTTTCAAGTCTGCTCTGCGGGAGATGAGGGTGGAAGCCCACCAGGTAAGCCAGCGAGTCCTGAAGCACGTGTGTGGGGGCAGCTATTGAGGGAGGCCCAGAGTGCTCCCGGGGCGGCCTCGGCCCCGGAGATGGGTTTGAGGGCTCAGGCAGCCTGCGAAGGTTCCCTCTCGCCCCCCATGAGAGCTGATCTGACTGGAAAGAGGGAAAAAGACAGCAACAGAGGCCCATTGAATGTTTTCCACCTGGTTAATTAGTATCAGTATAAGAGTGAGAAAAAGAAATGCCTGTGGCTGTTTTCAAGCCACTTTTGTTTTTTCTCTGGAAGGATAAGGATTGACAAGTCCTATCAATATATTAAAAATATTTCATGGAAAGACAATGCTCAGCAAGATGAAAAGAACATGTGGAGTAAAATCATGCATCTGGCCACCTTTACATTATAACTGTTTTTGAGACAGGTTGCCTTCCAAACAGTTATGGTTTTAGTGTCCTCAGTGCCCATCCTCCCACCTCCCCTTCCCAGGTAGAGTGAGTCGGTCCCCTCCGGCCGGTGGGTTCCTGATGGCATTGTTGAAGAAACAGTGGGCACGTGTCTGCCGGCAGTCAGGGCTGTCCTGCTGTCTGTTTTGGACGCGGCACCAGGGGACAGTGTCAGCATCCTGTGGTGAGGCTGGTGCCCCCAGGATCACCGTGCTGCTCCCTTATTCTTGGACCGGAATTTCACATGTGTGTTCCAGTCTAGAGCACTGGTCTCTCACGATGCTTAGAGAAAGACAGCACAAAGCCATGGAAGTCTGGAACCTCTGCGCCCAAACCTCCCCTGAGATTCACAGATGCCAGAAAATACAGTTCTCGGGGGTCCCCAGGAAACACCTAGAAAATGCCGGGTGAGGCTGTAGAGAGGAGAGGCCTGTGTTTTGAATGAGTGAAAACTACAGGAATAAATAACTTGGTTTTCATGACTTCATTTCACAGTGACAATTTAAAAAATTTGTTTTATTGTGACAAATTTCAAATATATACAAAAGCAGAGACAACGAAACAGTGATTCTCCTCATATATCCATCACCCAGATTCAACAATTAAAAGATTTTGTCACATTCCCTTCTTCTATCCCATTTCTTTCTCTTTAAAAATTTACTTTTTTTTTTTCTGTTGTATTTTAAAGCAAATCCCATTCTTTGTTTTTTGGTTTTTGGTTTTTGGTTTTTTTTGTGGTACGCGGGCCTCTCACTGTTGTGGCCTCTCCCGTTGCAGAGCACAGGCTCCGGGTGCGCAGGCTCAGCGGCCATGGCTCACGGTCCCAGCCGCTCTGCGGCATGTGGGATCTTCCTGGACTGGGGCACGAACCCGTGTCCCCTGCATCGGCAGGCGGACTCTCAACCACTGCGCCACCAGGGAAGCCCATATTAATGCATTTTTGACAATGCATTAAGACACCTAACCATGGCAAAAAAAAACCACACACATGCAAAAAAGCTGTTCAGCATCATCACTCATTCAGGAAATGCAAATCAAAACCACAGTGAGATCCCACCTCACACCCACTTGGATGGCCATGGTAATTTTAAAAGAAAAAAGGAAAATAACAAGCATTGGCAGGGATGTGGAGAAACTGGAACCCTCATACAGGAATACTGGTAGGAATGTAAAGTGGAGCACCCACTATGAAAAACAGCCAGTATGGAAAACAGTTCCGTGATAATTAAATGTAGAATTATCGTATGACCCAGCAATTCCGCTCCTAGGTGTATATCCAAAAGAATTGAAAACGGGTGTTCAAACAAAACTTACACGTGCATGTTCATAGCAGCACTATTCACAATAGCCAAAAGGTGGAAATAATGCAGATGTTCATCAACAAATGAATGGGTGAACAAAATGTGGTTTATTGTCACCGTGGAATATTTCAGCTATTAAAAGAATGAAATACTGATAGATCCTACCATGTGTATGAACCTTGAAAACATTATGGTAAGTGAAAGAAGCCAGTCACAAAAGGTCACGTTTTATATATTTAACATTTATATGAGATGTCCAGAATAGGCAAATCCACAGAGACATAAAATAGATTAGAGGTTGCCAGGGGCTGGGAGTGTGGGGGATGGGGGGCGACTGCCCGTGGGTACGAGGTCTCCTTCTGGGTTGATAAAAAATGCCTGGAACTCGCTGGTGGTGATGGTTGTACAACATTGTGAATGTACTTAATGCCACTGATCTGTATACTTCAGAATGGTTACATTGGTCAATTTTGTGTTATTTTATCACATTGGAAAAGAAAACCAAACCAAAAAAACTCTACCTAACAAAATCAATAGTAATTCCTTAGTATTATCTAATACCAGTCCATATTTAAATTTTCCTGGCTGTCTCAGAAATGTCTTTTATGTAGATTTTAAAAAAAAATCAAATCCAAATAAGGTTGTTTTGTGTTTTAAACCTCTCTTTTTAACATTTTTATCATGGAACATTTCAAATATCTGTGCAAATTGCGAGAGTAACCTCATAAGCCCCCAGGTACCCATCACTGAGCTTCAGTAATTATCAACTAATAAGCACTTTTAAAAATTGTTTTTAACTGTTCATTCTGAAGCAAGTTCCCACGTACAAAGAGGTTGCAAAAATAGTACAGAGAATTCCCCTGTGTCCTTACTGCAGCTTCCCCAAAGGCTAACATCTTATGTAACAACCACAGGACAATTATAAACTCAGGAAGTTAGCCTTGATGCAGATGTTGACTAGCCCAGGGACCCTCTGTTTTTGGACACGTTATATTTGGTGTCACGCCCCCTAGCACCCTTTATTCTGAGCAGTTCCTCAGTCTGTCTTTGTCTTTTAGGACTGTGGCCGTTTTCAAGAGTACTAGCCAGTTCTTTCGTAGAATGTCCCTGATGTTCCCTCATGATTTAATTTCAGGTTATGCATTTCTGGCATATGTAATTCTGGTTATACATTTCACAGACAGTGCCGTGCCCTCTGGTGTGTCCCATCAGGAGGCATGTGCGGGCGCTCTGTGCATTATAGGCTGTGGTCACTTTGATGCCTGTTGGAGGTTCCCATTTCTGCACTGCAGAGTTACTGTTGTCCCTTTGTGACTAATAAGTATCTTATGGGGGAATACTTTGACACTGTGTAAATATTCTCTCTCCTGACATTCTTTTCCCCTCCTAATTGCAGCATCCTCTTACCTGCAACAGTTGTCACCATGGTGCCAAATGGCGCTTTTCTACTTCCATTGTTCCCTCTATATTTATTGATTAGCATTTACTGTAAGGGAGAGCTTTCCTTTTTCTCCCATTTACTTTTTTATTTATTCCAACATGTACTCATGGATATTTGTTTTATTCCACGAGTCGCAATCCATTCCTGTTGTTACTTTGTTGCCCAGATTGTCCCCTATTTGGCCATTGGGACCACTTTGAAGATTAATAACCCCTTGTTTAATCTGTGCTCCCACCTGTTCCTCTCCCCTAGATTATTTTGAATCATCTCCCAGAAATCATATCATTTCATCTGTAAGTATTTCTAAGTGTCTCTAAAAGACAGGAATTCTTTTTAAAAACATGGATGATGCCATTATCACAACTAAGTAATACTAACAATAATTCCTCAATATCATCAAATATCCAGCCATTATTCACATTTCCCTGATTGTCGCTTGCAGTTTCTTTGAATCAGAATCCACATGAGGTCCTCGCATTGTGACTGGCTGGTGTGATTCTTAAGTGTTTTCTAATCTATCCATTCCCACCCACCGCGCCGACCCCACCCCCGTCTCCCTTTTGTACTCCTTGCAGCTTTATGAAGAAGAAGCTGGCTTGTTTGTCCTGTAGAGTTTCCCACTGTCAGGATTTTGTTGATCGCGCCTCAGTGGTGTCCTGTCTCATGCTCCCCTGTTCTCCCTGCTTCCTGAATGTTGATAGTTAGATCTAGAAGCTTAGACAGAATCTGTTTCAGTTTTTTTGATGACTGCTTTCTGGGTTGTGTTGTGGCCTCCCTTAGGAGGTTCAGAATGTCTGGGTGTCTCCTTCGGTGGCGTTAGCAGCCATTGGTGATTGGTGTGTTAACCCCATTCATTCATTAAGGACTGCAAAATGGTGATATTTGAATTCTGTCATTCCTTCTCCATTTCTTCTCTGGATTACCTCTGTATAGGAAAACGCCCCACGAACTATGCGTTCCCCTGAAGTACAGTTCATATAGGAAACTACGGATAAATGCCTGTTTCTTTCTTGCTATTTATTAGTTTTCGGAATGATTGATTCTCTAACACCCTCCCAATACCTTGGAGGTTTAAAACTACATATATGGCTATAAATAGACAGAAGCATATTTGACGTGTTCCAATCCGTGCAGTTATTCGTGTTCAAAGTACTGCATCTTCGACCAGTGGGAGCCTCTTCCAGCTGCCCTCTGAGTCCTGTTGTCCTGACCCCAGAGGTCTCTGAGGGGCTTTACTCTGTTATGATAGGATAACACCTGACCTGCACACTTCCTGCCCAAGGCCTAGAGTCTGCCATCCTTCCAAGGAGCCATGCTTACCCTTAGTGGAAAATAGTATTCAGAAACCATAGTCGGGATATTAACCATTCTTACTGTTATTGGGTTGGTCATCATTTCCAAGACTTAGTCTACAAGGGTTGAAAAAATATGTATCTTTAAAGATGAAGTGCAGGGCTTCCCTGGTGGCACAGTGGTTGAGAGTCCGCTTGCCGATGCAGGGGACGCGGGTTCGTGCCCCGGTCCGGGAAGACCCCACATGCCGCGGAGCGGCTGGGCCCGTGAGCCATGGCCGCTGAGCCTGCGCGTCCGGAGCCTGCGCTCCGCAGCAGGAGGGGCCACAACAGTGAGAGGCCCGCGTACCGCAAAAAAAAAAAAAAAAAAAAAAAAAAAAAAGATGAAGTGCATAATGAGTTCATACTGAAACTTCTGATCCAGATTTAGGCCTGTGGGTTTTTACTGGATCACCCATCTTGTGTCTGTATTTCCTTTTTGCCATGTCAGAAATCCTGGCTCACGAGAATACCGACATAATCATTTGTTTTAGCCCATAATACACACACGAGTCTTGAATCTCAAAAACCTTATGCTGTGTGGGAGAAGCCAGGCACAAAAGAGTGGGTGCCACCACCAGTTCTGTCAGTGCCACCAAGGCTGGGGCAGGGTTGTGATTGCCGTGGACTGGACTGTGAGACACAGCATCACTGTGGCTGCTGATTCCTGAATATGATGAGGCTGATTACCGGTGCTGTTTCAGATTTCTTTTCTCGACAGTTCTTTTTTGGCTTAGAATATATCCCTCTAGGGATTTACAGCCAAATTACTGTTTTTTAAAGCTACCATTATTCTGTTGGGTAAGTGTGTCACCAACAGGACCCTCCTTGAAGTCACTTTACTTCCAATTTTTAAGGAGTTGGTTTTTCAACATTTAAACTTGTTCCATAGTTATGTAAAAATTCACGTAGTTCCGAAATTAAATCCACGGAACAAGATACATTCAAGGAAGTCTGGTTCCTGTCCTTTTCCTTCTATTGTCTTCCCACCCATCTCTCATCGTAGCCATTTTTATAAATATTATGGCTTATCTTTGCATTTTTTAAATATGACCAACTATGTATACATTTGTATCCTACTTACAGGGTGAATTTGCGAGAGCAAATTCTTTTTTTTTCAAAGATTTTTTTTTGATGTGGACCATTCTTAAAGTCTTTATTGAACTTGTTACAGTATTGCTTCTGTTTTATATGTTGGTTTTTTTGGCCGCAAGGCATGTGGGATCTTAGCTCCCCGACCAGGGATCGAACCTGCACTCCCTTCATTGGAAGGCGAAGTCTTAGCCACTGGACCGCCAGGGAAGTCCCTGAGAGAGTAAATTCTTAAGATCACTTGTTATAGAGTGGGAGGAATGTCACTGTTGTAATCTGAGTTAAAAATCTGAGTATTTAGAATTACGTAAGCACTGTGGTCACAACCATCTCCCGTGACCCCCCCAACCCCCTGCTGTCCCCAATCAACAAAACAAAAAGCTGTCACTGCCTAGAAATTAAGACCAGAGGAACTGAATATTAAGACGTTATCTTTGTAGAGTTGACCTTGGTTAATCCCCTCCCCCCCCTTTTGTTTGTTTGTTTATTTGTTTGGTGTTTTCCAGTTACTTTCACGGTCAGTGTCTTTTACATTCTGAATGAGAAACTGCGCTCCCCACACCCCAAAGAGGAGCTGAGGCCCTTCTGGGGGTCAGGTTGATCGGGCTTCTCATTTGGCGGATGCCAGGCCATGCAGTCTGGGGTGGCGGGTTAGGAGCTTGGATTCCTGGCGTGTCTGCTGAGGCTGGGGTCCCTGTGCTGTCCAGGCATCGCGAGCATCTGTGGCCCTGGGTCGCTAAGGAATTGTTTTCTCTGGCGGCTCTGAGCCCACGTGGCAGAGCTGAATCTTATTTACCTGCCACATTATCATGCTGTGTCTGTCTCCCCTCTTGACACACAGTTGAGCGGCGGTTGCATGTTCTTAACACCCCACCTCACCGTTTTTCTCAAATGTTAATTTAGAACGTTTTGAAATACTGCTTGAGCCTCGGGATGTGTAGACACTGTAAAGCAGTATTTCAAAATAAGGCCATTTTGAACGAACTGTGTCTTATGCACAAGGTAGTAATTCTCTACTCCTGCTTCTCTCTTTTTAATGAAAAATGGCTTTGAGGGGCTGTCTTACTGCTGAAGTGCCGGGCTGTGGCAAACCTTAAAATTTTCAAGCTGCTTTAATCAATAAAGTTATCACCAGTCATTTCCCTCGATAACTGCTTCTTCCCAGATCCAGACTTGCTTCTTGCTGCTGAGGAGTTTTCCACCTGCGCTCAGAATGGATATAACTCCCCAAATCCAATTTTCATTTTAACCTTTCCTCAATAGCCTAGAAATAACAGATTGCTGGTATTACTCTAATAGATTGGAAATTCAAACCTCTTAGCGGTAACCAGGCCCTTTCCAGGATTCAGTAATAAGGCAAAGAATAACATACCTTAAAGGCTACTTCAAGAAATACCTAATTCTCATGGTTTAAGGCTTCTGAATCAGTGGGTGGTTTTATAGCTTCATACTAAAGCCCGAATGATGTGAAGGTTTTGGCAGTTTTCCATAATCATAAGAAATTCCATCAGTTGCGAATTGTGCAGGTTTAGTGGAAATTGGGTCTGCTAAGCCAATTAGTCTGCTGACTAAGCAGACCAGACTGCTTAGTCAGCACCAGAAGCCAGTGTGCAGGCAGCCTGGAAGCTGGGGGTGCCCATTTCACAGATGAGGAACCCGAGGCTTGGAGAGGAAGGACCTTGAATACTTTGAGCACTTGTGCTGGGCACACCCAGGATCTGTCACATACCCATTTACTTCGTGAAATCCTTACTCCAATCCGCTGTCGTAGGTACTTTCATTCTCGTCTTAAGGTTATGGTTAAGGATTTCTCAGCCTCGGCACTACTGACATTTTGGGGTCAGATCATTATTTGTGGTGGGGGGTACTGCCCTCCTCCCCCAGCTGTGAAACCACAGATGTCCCCAGACGTTGCCAAATGTCCCAGGGGAGCAAAATCGCCCCCAGTTGAGAACCAGGGCACTGAGGAGTAGTCACAGGAACGTCTGCTGTTGAAGCCAGGATTACTCTGCCGTGGCGGGGTGAGGCCAGGACCCAGCCCCCTCCAGGTCTCTGCTGCTCCCCAGTTCTCAAGGAGAGGCCAGCAACACAGCAGAATGCTTAGGTTAGAAAAGGCATATTTAGCAGTGCAATATCATTTTCTGTTGTGAAAAACATTAAAATCTGTCTTGTTGGCAGAATATAGAAAGTAAAGTTAAGCAAGATCTTGGGTGGTGAAGGTGAGGACTCTCAGGACAGCCTATCAAAAAAGGGGGCGAGGTTTGTGGGTTTATCCAAAGAGGGCCGGGCATAAAACATGGACTTTGCCCCATCATTTTGCTCCCTGGTTTTCAGGGCATTAATTATAGCTACGGGGTTATGGGGACAGTCTGTACCCTTGGTGGGGAGGCCTTGTGGGTGGGGAGTGAACGTCTGCGTGGGGACCTCCTTCCCCTCAGGTCTGTGCGTGGAAGGCCCGTCTTCTCCCCTTCGTGGGCTGGGCCCTCCGCCCGGCCCATCTTCCCCACAGCGGTGTGCATGGTCTTTGGGTGTCAGTTCAGGGACCACTTGCTGGGACGGTGTGAGCCCCGGGACAGAGAGAACCTGAGCGGTGCCTCATCCAGCCACGGGCGGGGGTTTCCAGGAAATGCCAGCTCTGGGGCTGCCTTGTGCCCCGTCTCGGTCATAAGGGAGCTTTGGAGCCTCATGTCTTAGTTTTCCCTAAGATATTTCCTCCCCTAAAGCCTTTTTAGTAGATTTTATTTTCTTCTCCTCAAAACACAGTTTTTTAATCTGATTGTGAAGTAGCTCACGTTTGTTAAGGGGATGAATAAAGTTCAGAAAGTACAAGGGAAAAAGTGTTCATCCTTCCACTAACCTGCGATGACACAAGTCATGCTTAGCCCTTCCGATTTGTCGGTGTCTACATAGACTTTTTTTTTTTTGGCTGCACTGCTCGACTTGCGGGATCTTAGTTCCCTGACCAGGGATCGAACCCAGGCTCAGCAGTGAAAGCGCCAAGTCCTAACTACTGGACTGCCAGGGAATTCCTGTATATGTACATTTAAAAAGAAAATTATTTATTTATTTGGCTGTGCTGGGTCTTAGTCGCTGCACGCGGGATCTTCGTTTCTGCGTGCAGGGTCTTTAGTTGTGGCATGCAGGATCTTTTTAGTTGTGGCATGAGGGCTCTTCGTTGTGGCATGTGGGATCTAGTTCCCTGACCAGGGACCAAACCTGAGCCCCCTACACTGGGAGCGCGGAGTCTTATCCACTGGATCACCAGGGGAGTCCCTGTGTATATACATTTTTAACACAAAATTGGATAATCCCGTATCTGCTGTTGGAAACCCAATTCCCGTTCCCCTCCCCCCCGCCCCGGCTTAATATTGGGAACCATTTCCTTTGTGTGAATTCAGGCACCTCCACAAAGTAATTTTGGTGGCCACAGAGCATTCTGTCGTAGGGACCACCGTAATGTTCGTTAGCCGAGGCTACCTTTCATCCCCTTGCTACCGTAATGTGCTTCCCCAGTCCCCTGTTGTTGGACATTTAGATTACTTCCAATTTCCCTCTTGTACATTAACCCTAGTGAACACCCTTGTCTGTATATGTCCTTTTGTATATTTTAAATTATTTTCTTAGAAATCCTAGAGGTATAGTTGTCAGACCACGATGCACAGTGTTCGTTTCTATTTCAGAAACATGGTATCAATTCAGCTTCCTTACCAGCTGTATATGCAAGTGCTCATTTTCCAACATCCTCACCAACACCATTGTTTCTTACTTTTTATAAAATAGTTTCCTCGAGTTTTGCTGTGTTGGTATTATTCCTTACGAATGTGTCAGACGGTGGGGGAAATTCCTTAGTGACGAGCCACCTCTGGGTGTTGGAGGGGGCCCGGTTGCTCTGAGCCTGCAGGCTGAGGGTCTAGGGCTCTTCCCAATGCTAGGTGTCATCTCGAGGCCTCTCCAAGTGGGGGTGTTTGTCCCTCGGGGCTGAAGTGCAGGCCAAGCCCACTGCTCTTTCACCACCAGCCCTGCTGTTCGTTGCCCCATGGGGGCAGAAGTGCTCCTCCTGGCAGAGCCCTGGGGATAATCAGAAATTTTGTGAAACGTGGGCTTTCTTGGGAAAGCTCTTTGGCGTTGGAAGTTGTGTTCCAGACGTCGCCGCCTGTTGGAATGGGTTCTGCCCCTGGCACCTAGGATGGCGAAGAGGAGACCATGGCGGGCAGACGAATATTTAAGAAGGATGAATGAATCTGCATTTTGAACCCAAACCAGAAAACCTGCCTAAAGGGCTCTGGTGCCGCCTCTGGCTCTTGGATCTCTGTTCTGTGGGAGTCCGACCTCTTGGTGTGCATCCCCAGCTTCCCTGAACCATATTGCAGTCAGAAAGGAAGTGCAACCCAGACCTGACAGGTAGGGTTTTTTTATTTCCCCTGACAGCGCACCTCTTGACCTCTATCTTCTTGCCAGTGACTTTTTAAATCCTAAATGATTTGGCAATAATTGCTCCTCCTTTCGTGGTTATTGCCCTTCACCGACAGTAAATCTGTGAAATCCCCAGGGGCTGGAACGCGTTTTGGTATGCGGAGCCCACAAGCTGGCCCAGGCAGGCTTCACTGCGGCGGGCGGCCGCACACCCACCGGGTCCCCGCACCCTGCCCCTGCCCTCACACGCGGCTCCGGGCTCTGCCTGGGCTTGGCCAGTGGCTTATCGTGCAGAACCATAGCTGCTGCTTCTGGTGTTCTTCCTCCGATGGCCCAGATTTCTCTGGTTCCACTTCCGTGGGCCACACCGAAAAATGTCCTCACCCAGGCAGACCCAGCAGCCTCTGTTCTGAGGGGGGGAGGAATTTCTGCTTCATGCACTAGTGTGCATGCACAAAATTTTATTTTCCCCAGAGCATGGAAGAGGCCAGGCATGACATTTAATCATAGGAAGACGGTTTCATTTCCAAGGAACCTTCTAGCAAGCTGGCCCCCGGAACCCCTGGCAGCAGTGGACAGGGTCCTAAGCTGGAATGCTGTGGATGTTTAGAGGCTGACCTAACAGTGTCAGGACAACTCTTCGAGAAGGGCAAAGTAGGGTCTCACACTGGGGCTTGTGGCTGGTCCGGCTGCCTAAGCCAGGTGCCCACCTGCCCCAGCCCTCTCCTCCCAGGTGAGCTGTGTGGTTGCCCAGGTGACCCTGGCTTTGCAGATACCTTTAGACTCACGTGTGTGTGCAGCAGTCTCATGGCGGGTCCCACTTCAAGGAACACGCGTCGCCACTGGTTCTTTCTCTTGGGTGACTGATGATTTCCACACAGCTGCATGGGAGCTTGTAGACACAAAAATTAAACCCATTTGGATTTGGCAGTGTTTTCCCCAGCATCACTCACTCTAGGAAAAAAAATTCCAATTTTACCATATCTGGGTACTTGCCCCTGGCACTATTATTTACTTAATGTTTCTTTAAATTGATTCATTTTATAAACTTAAATGTATTTTTAAAAAAACTTTCGATCTCTACTATAAATGGAAGACCAGAATCACTCACCGTAAATAGATTACTCTAAAAATAAATACAAAGGATTACATTAAAAATGTATGTCCTTGGGCTTCCCTGGTGGCGCAGTGGTTGAGAGTCCGCCTGCCGATGCAGGGGACGCGGGTTCGTGCCCCGGTCCGGGAGGATCCCACATGCCACGGAGCGGCTGGGCCCGTGGGCCATGGCTGCTGAGCCTGCGCGTCCGGAGCCTGTGCTCCGCGACGGGAGAGGCCACAACAGTGAGAGGCCCGCGTACCGCAAAAAAAAAAAAAAAAAAGTATGTCCTTATATATACTACCAAATGTAAAATAGATAGCTAGTGAGAAGCAGCTATATCACACGGGGAGATCAGCTCGGTGCTTTGTGACCCCCTAGAGGGGAGGGAGAGGGAGGGTGGGAGGGAGACCCAAGAGGGAGGGGATATGAGGATATATGTATATATATGGCTGGTTCACTTGGTTATACAGCAGAAACTAACACAACATTGTAAAGCAATTATACTCCGATGAAGATGTTAAAAAAAGTTATGTCCTGTTCTACCTAAAATCAAAGAACATATCACCAGTATGCATAACACACATTGGGAAACATGGGTTTAGTGGAGGAAAGACCAGAGGAAATTAGTGAGAAGTATGAAGTTTAGAATGTTCACTGGGACAAAGTGCAGTTTATTTCAGGTACCTCGTATGTCTCTCAGGGCCGGTGGCTCCCAGCAGTTGGCAGAATTCTCAGCCCTGGTGGTCATCAGCCACCTGCTCAAGGTCCCCCGGGGGCCAGTGTCCCCCAGTAGCTTCTCTGACGGAGGCCTCTTTGGCCTCTGCTGGAATATGATTAAGTGGCAGGGGCCTGGTACCTCTGAGGCAGCCCATGCTGATTGTTAGAAAAGCCTCGTGTTTACCTGAAACTACCTCCCTGGCATCTGGGGCCGCACCAGCTCAGTCTTTGTCCTCGTCCGCAAGCTCCTCGTGATTCCTCGTTTTTTGAAGTCCTGTTTGGGAGATGTTTCCGAGGACATGTGCTTCAGGCTTAATGGCTGTGCTTTTGGGAATTCGTGTGTGGCCTGCCCTGGTAGAGGATTAGCACACATGTGGTGTCTTCTTCGGAGAAGGCTCTCACCCCTTCCCCTATACCCCCTAACCTAGTTGACCCCTCTTGCTCTTCAGATCCAAGCTCAAAACCTCACCTCCTCCAGGAAGGCTTCCCTGACCACCACCAGCCCCACAAGGTTAGGCCTGACAGCCTCCTGCACTTTTCCTCCCTGTGCTTTATCACAGGTCCTGGCTCTGTGTTTGTGAAATCACCTCATGAACATCCGTCTTCTGCCTTCCACTGGGAGCTTCACAAAGATGGAGACTGTGTTTCTGACTCACTGTGTCCCCACTGCCTGGCCTATAGAGGACCTGATACAAAGGAGCTGAGGCACTGGAGCCCTGTCGTAAGGACTGTGGACTGTCTCCAATAGGGTTACATTAGGAGTTTCCTCAACAGAACATTTCCTAATATTTTTTCCTTTTAAACACGTACAGATAACTTATTACGTCCAGGCACTGTCCTTGATGCTTAACTTACGTGATTTTGTTTAAACACCACACCAATTGTACCCATTTTACAGACTGAAGTGGATCACAAGATCACAGGGCTAGCAAATAGCAGAGCTGGGATTCAGGCCCAGTTGCTCTGGCCGCGTCTGCGACTTGAGCTCAGTCTGTCCATTCTGCTGGTCGCATAGGGCCTGCCTCTGGATTCACTGCCTCCCACCCCTCCCACTCCGAGCTGGAAGGCAAATTCCATCTGGACTCCTCTCCTCACAGGCAGAGTCCAAATCAATGTGTAAGAGTTCCCTGGTTTGCAAATGCTTCACGGTCATCACTTTTTTTAAAAAATAATTAATTAATTCTTTTTTGGCTGCATGGGGTCTTTGTTGCTGCACGTGGGCTTTCTCTAGTTGTGGCAAGCAGGGGCTACTCTTTGTTGCTGCGCGTTGGCTTCTTATCGTGGTGGCTTCTCTTGTTGCGGAGCATGGGCTCTAGGCGTGCGGGCTTCAGTAGTTGGGGCACGTGGGCAGTAGAGCACAGGCTCACTAGTTGTGGCGCACAGGCGTAGTTGCTCTGTGGCATGTGGGATCTTCCCAGACCAGGGATCGAACCCGTGTCCCCTGCATTGGCAGGCAGATTCTTAACCACTGTACTACCCGGGAAGTCCATGGTCACCATTTTTAGTTTTCTTGGTTTCGGTTTATGTATTTATTCATTGGTTAGCCCTACCTAGCATCTGAATTCCAGAGGAAAGTTGTGGAATAACTGTCAGTTTCAAAGCTTCTATCCCATCAACATCAGGACACTCACCCTGCTACGGGAGCCCGGTTTGTCAGGCCTGTCTGACCTCCCACCAAGGACATTTCTGATCGGACTTGGGAGCGTGTCTGGAATGCATTTGGTATCTGAGGCATTAAACTTTTCTTCCGCTAGCAGGATCGTTTCCTGAAAATATTTTGAAGCTTTTCTTTTAATCAGTGTGGCAGTTGAGTCAGGGAGGCTGCTTCTTTTTTCTTAAAAGAAGCACATTTATTTATGTAAAGATTACGAATCAATTTAAACAGTAATATTAATACAGGTTGATGTGTCGAATGGGCACCCACTGGTGACTAAAGTTTTGGCAACACGGATGCGGACTATGCCACCCACTCCCACTCTTTTGGTTGGTAAACACTGAGCAGTTCTATTGGCTGGACCTCCTAAGTGTCTCCAGACATGCACAGCCATGCCTTATTTCAGAGCACCGATGCACTCAACAAACTCGTGTTGGTCATCAGCTGAGCTCCAGGATCAGCACAGAGCCTGCCCTCAAGGAACTCACACAGTTTTTGGAGGAGAGAGATAAGTGAAGGGACCATTATAACACAGGAGGTGTATGCAATTCAAGGGGGTAATCACAGAATGTTTTGGGGACCCCCCAAACCCAGCCGGGGGTTGAAAGGTGGTGGTCACCTGAGCTGAGTCCAGACAGACTGTTAGGAGTTGGCCAGCAGAAGAACAGAGGGAAGCGGCAGAAAGGTCACCCTGTGCCCATGGGCACCCTTTCTGGTGCTGTCCATTCCGTTTTGTGTAGATGCGTATTTCTATTTAAGTACCATTTTCCTTTTGCCTAAAGAACTTCCTTTTACATTTTTTGTGTGTGGATCTGTTGGTCATGAAGTCTTTTAGCTTCAGATATCTGGAAATGTCTTTATTTCATCTTTGCTCTGAAAGATAATTTTGCTGCATATAGAATCCTAGGTAAGCATTTCCCCCCTTTTCAGTACCAAGGTGGTATTCCACTGTTTTCTCATTTGCATGTTTTCAAGAAGAAATCTGATGTCTTATCTTTGTTTCTGTCTGTACATGTCTTTTTTTTTCCTCCAGTTGTTTTTAAGATTTTCTCCTTGTCGCTGACTTTGAGCAGTTTGATTATGTTGTGCCTTGATACACTTTTCTTCATGTTTCTTGTGCTTGGTACTGATTGGGATCTCGGAGCTGCGGGTTTGTCATTTTTGTTGACTTTGGAAATTTTTCAGCCATTATTTCTTCAAATATTGTTTCTGTCTCCCCTTCTCTCATCTTGCTTCCTGGGACTCCAGTTACACCAGGCTGTTTGAAGTTTTGTCATAGCTCACTGTTTCTCTGTTCATGTTTTAAAAATTTTTTTTTCTGGGGGCTTCCCTGGTGGCACAGTGGTTGAGAGACCGCCTGCCGAAGCAGGGGACGCAGGTTCGTGCCCCGGTCTGGGAAGATCCCACATGCCGTGGAGCGGCTGGGCCCGTGAGCCATGGCCGCTGAGCCTGCGCGTCCGGAGCCTGTACTCCGCGACGGGAGAGGCCGCAACAGTGAGAGGCCCGCGTACCACACACACACACACAAAATTATTTTTTCTCCCTGTGTTTCATTTTGGATAGTTTCTATTGCTGTGTCTTCAAGTTCATAAATCTCTTTTCTGCATTGTCTAATCTGGATTTAATCTCATCCAGTGTTGTTTTTTTTTTTTTTTTTCAGTCCAGACATTGTAGTTTTCACCTCTAGAAGCTTGGTTTGGATCGTTTCTTTTACCTTGGATGTCTCTCTACTTAACTTTGGGAACGTGTGGAATACAGTTACAGTAACGGATTTAATGCCCTTGTCTGCTAATTCTCACATGTGTGTCAGTTCCAGGTCTGTTTTGGTTGATTTTCCTCTTCGCTGTGTGTGATATCTGTCATCTTTGCACGTCTGATTATTGTTTTAATTGGATACCAGACACTGTGAATTGTACCTTTTGTGAGTGCTAGATATTTTCATACACCAATAAATATTTTTGTGTTTTGTTCTGGGATGCAGTTAAATCACTTGGAAACAATTTGATCCTTCCAGATCTTGCTTTGAAGGTTTGGGAGGCAGAGCAGGTTTAGTCCAGGGCTAATTCTTCCTCACTGCTGAGGCAAGACGCTTCTGAGAATGCTACTCAGTGCCCTGTGAATTATGAGATTTTCCAGTCTGGCTGGTGGGAACAGACACTAAACCCAACCCTGTGTGAGGTCCCGGCACTGCTTTAATTTTTGGTGTGATTCTTTCCCTGGCCTCGGGTGGTTTCCTCACTTGCCTGGGCTCATTAGCAGTCTACCCAACACTGCATCATTCGGGGGGACCCTCTGTAGAGCTCCACAGTTCTCCGGGTAGCCCTCTCTTCTCGGACGCCCTGCCTTAATCTCCCAGCTCTTAGCTCCGTGTCCTCAATTCAGGGAGTCTGGGCTGTACCTAGTTCTTCCTGTCTGTGCTCACAGTCTGGAAACTCTGAAGACAGTGAGCTGCGGCATTTGTAGGATCCATGTCATTTGTTTCCTGTGTCTCAGGAATCCTCCTTCATTGCCTGATGTCCAGTGTTTTGAAAACTGTTATTGCATTTGGTTTGTCTGGTTCTCTAGTTGTTTCAGGCGAGAGGGGCTGCTTTTTGAAATGATATCCAGGCTGTGAGCATTTTGTGTGTGTGTGTGTGTGTGTGTGTGTTAGAGTGTGTATTTTTGTTTGCTCTTTCTTCTTTTTGTTTTTTTTGTTGTTGTTGCTTTTTATAGGTAGTAAATTCAGCATGGAAAGCAAAACCTAAACTTGGACTGCAAAGATTTGCCAGAAATTTACTTAGTTTTCACAGAACCAACGGTTGGCAAAATAACCTGGTTACAGAGTATTTAGCTGAAGGTAAAATTCAGCCTGTGCTCGACTAGAGGTGAGATAGCGTCAGCTTCCCCGTGTGTCCTGGTGGCACTATATCACTTTAATACCCGCTGATTGATTTTAAATCGCCCAGATATGCACCGTTCAGAGCCGCAGCCCATGATGGGCAGTGGGAGATATATTCAAGTACATTGACTTTTAATCAATATGATGACGATACTACCTCGTTTCCTTTGTCTGGTGGTGGTTTTAAGCATGAAGTCAAGAGGTTTATTATGTCAAAAAAGATGAGGCAGCACAGGAAGAAAACTGTCTTGACATCACTTCTGAGTGCCTTTCACTCACTGCACGACAGGCCATCATGATCGGGGACGACATCGTGGGTGACATCAGCGGTGCCCAGCGGTGTGGGATGAGAGCGCTGCAGGTGAGGACCGGGAAGTTCAGGTAAGTGCCCCGCGCCAGCCTGCCCGCCGTCTACCTGCCTGCCTGCCTCGTGGATTCCTGGGGTGACCAGGGTTTCGTTTGTCTTCTTCTCCACAATGAAGGGCGTTACTTTTTCCCAAATGGAAGAGCAGTATGTGGGCATCTGATGCCTTTTTTTAACTGTCCCCTAAGGACGGGCCTGGATGCCTTTTTGTAGCAGAGAGTGGTAGATAAAAAGGGTCTGAGTTTCAGAACTGAGATTTGAATAGGGTGTAGTGTGGAGACAGCAAATGGAAGGCTCTGGCCAGCCGTCGAGCCTGCTTCCCACAGAGAGCCGGCTTGAACTTGGGCCACACTCCTGTCCTCAACGTGGCTGATGCCTCACTGTGCTCGGAGGGGACAGCTCCTGGGCGCCCAGCTCCTCTGGTCACCTTCTCCCTCCTTGTCCTCCACCGTATCCATCTCTCACCTAGAGATGACAGGTCCGTGGTCAGGGATGAGTCAACGACACTTTGGAGTTGAACCTCTGTCTCCAGAGCGTCTTCTTTGCTGGGTCAGAAGTCAGCCTAGCCTCGGGCAGGTTGCGGACGGGCACCTGTCGGGGGTGTGTGGATGTGCCCTGCGGTGTCTGGGCCTGGCTTGCTTAGCCTTTGAGCGTATCTCAGACATCACAGTGTTGTCTTGGCTTCTTCTAGATGGTTTTGATTGTCGCCATTCAGAGAAAGTACCATTCTGTGTATGCTGGAGTACCATCTTGTGTATGCTAGTTAAAACATGGTTACCCTGGGGTGTCTGGATGTCGGGGGAGGGATGGATTACATCAGTCCTGGGTGGTCTGCTTAGACGGGGTCAGAGGAATAGATTAGAGAGCCTGACCCTCACTCCGAGGCCCGTTCCTGTGTGAGAGACACACGTGGCCTTTGGGTTTGGGTCACGTAGGTGGACACAAGGTGAGTGAGGAAGTCTCAGTACTCCTAAGGTCCAGGGCCAGAAAGTCCCTTCCATCCACCTCTTGGACCTCCCAGGGTGCCAGAGGCCACCTTGCAGCCCCCAGCACACCTGAAATATGGACCTCCTTTCTTCCCCAGGTCCTCAAACGAGGATTTCCTGGGTTTCCTGGGCTCTCTGCGGCCTAAGGGAGTGAGGGAGACCCCACTCGAAACCTCATCAGCATTCTCTCCCAGAGGCCAGCCTGGAAGCCCGAGGTCCCCAGCGCCCGCTTCCCCCGAAGCTGCTGAGCAGTGGGACTTGGCACCCTGTGGTTGATGCTCTGCTGCGCGGTGCCGCCCGGCCCCTGGTGCCGCCCCATCAGTAGCCAGCCTAGCTCAGTGAGCACCTTTGACCCATGAGCACAGGAGGGGCACCTCCGTAACTGAGAGCACGGTGGTGAGGCAGAGGTGAAGAGTGAGAGCCATGTAGCTTTTTGCACTGGGCTGCTGCTTCTGGATTCTAAGGGAGAAAAACATGTCTGTCTCGATTAAATGTAGCCACAGCTGGGGTCTTTCTGGCCCAGCCTAAGCCATGGCCCTATAAACTGAGAAGGTACTGCCCCTGCCCCAGGCCCCAGGCGTGCCACTAGGTCGCTGGGTCACTGAGGAAGGTCCGCACACACAGTCGGGAAGCCCTCGAATGGGCAGGTGGGCATGCAGACGGCTGTGTCCTACTGTACACCACCGGGGTTGGCACTTTTCTGAGTCCTCCATCACCCCGTCTCCCAGAGAGACAAACCCCATCAACAGTTGGCCAGATCATTCCAGACTGCCTTCTCTGTGTAGATAATACAAGGATAATACTTTTTTTCTCTTTATAAAAACGGTATTATATTATTTCACAACCTGCCCTTTTCTTGAACAATGTTTTGTGGCATCTGCCCTTGACCGTTCTTCATCATTTTAAATTGCTGAGGAAATGCTGTAGGTAAGTACTGTTTAGCGCGTGGTGCACAGGGAGCCATCAGCAACGGGGAGGTGATGCCGGTGCTGTTGGTGACATCTGTTGCTTCCCGGTGCAGCCCCACCTGGCTCTGCGTGGAGAGGGTGGGGCTTAGCGTCTCTTTTCGTGGAGGTATTTAAGATTTCAGACCTTTTGATTTGTTTGTTGTGAGGTTGTAAATCTGCCTTTGTTAGCAGGCAGGGCGGAGGGAGAAGAGCCTCAGTGCAGGTTAGGTGGTGATGCAGCCACCGGAGGGGGAGGCCGCGTGGCGGGACAGGAGGCTGGGCTCCGTGCCGTCAAAGCAGGCGGAGGACCTCTCTGCCCCTGGCCGATCTCTAGAGCCTCACTGTCTAGTGCGGAAGCCACGAGCCGCAGGTGCCTGGGGAGCACTTGAAATGTGGCTGTTCCAAATTGAGACGTGTTAAAAGTGCACGTACACAAGAGTCCAGACTTAGCGGGAGAAAAAGAATGTGACAAACTCATTCATGATATCTCACACTGATTGCATGTTGCAATCCTGATGCCTTATGTTAATTTCACCTGCTTATTCTTGTTTTTGTTCACGTGGCCACTAGAAAGTCTTAGCTTGCCTCCACGGCTGGCATCCATCGGCGCTTAGTGCAATTCTGGTGGGCAGCGGGGCCCCTGCACCGCCCCCTGCTCCCTGCAGATGGCAGTCTCCGTGCACGAGATCTCCATGGCACCTTGCACGGGCCTCTCTGTAGACGTAGCCGGCTTGGGGCCAGTGAGCAGCCTTGGCACCTTGGCACCCTGGTGACTGGGCCAGCGTCACCCGGCAGCACCCAGCTCCTCCCTCTGGGGCTGCCCTGCCTGCCCCTGTAGCTCTCCACCCCTCTGGCCACCTCTGTGAGCCGGCGGCACTAGGTTTGAAGCTCACTGTGGCCCATGTCTGCACCAGATGTCAGCCGGGCAGGGGCAGGGTCTGCGTCCTTACTGTGCTGGGCCTCCCTCTGAGTGGCTTCACAGGAGCCAAGGGCCACTGGATGGGTCAGCAGGGCATCAGCCCTGTGCACCGTGTCCCCTGTTGGTGGCCTTGGTCCAGCCTTGACTGAATTGGGGGAGTGAGGCGGGTGGAGGATGACCTTGTCACCGGGCACGGGTGGCAGAGAGCCGTGCGGTGAGGGAGCTTGGTGCTCATACCTGGCCACGTGGCTTCTCCACTGGCTTGAGGCCAAGGGCCGAATGGGGAGGCTGAGGCAAGTGAAACCGGGGTGTCCTGCCTGTCCTGGCACAGGAAAGGGAGGGAGGCTGGAGGGGGCTGCGTAGGGCCTCTGGACAGCCCCGCTGCAGGTGCCCCTCAGGCCAGCGTCTTCTAGTTGTGCGTGCGCGCGCGCACACACACACACACACACACACGCGAGGTTGTCTGAGGCCACGGCATTGCTGGGGGTGTGGGATTTGGACTTTCCCATGGCTGTGAGATCTCCCTGTGACCTTCCATGTCTTCATTCCCCTCACTTCTTTCTATTTTTTCTTTTTTAATTTATTTAATTTATTTATTTTTGTCTGCGTTGGGTCTTCTTTGCTGCGTGCGGCCTTTCTCTAGTTGTGGTGAGCGGGGGCTACTCTTGGTTATGGTGCGCAGGCTTCTCATTGCGATGGCTTCTCTCGTTGTGTAGCATGGGCTCTAGGCGCGCAGGCTCAGTAGTCGTGGCGCACGGGCTTAGTTGCTCTGCGGCATAGGGGATCTTCCCGGACCAGGGTTCGAACCCGTGTCCCCTGCATTGGCAGGCGGATTCTCAACCACTGCGCCACCAGGGAAGCCCGCTTCTTTCTACTTTTATCAGAAAATGGCCCAAAGAGAAAAGTGTGAAGTCTCAGAGTGGGGAGAGGTTACGGCGGCCCCTGAGCTTTGGAAGGAGGGCTTCACAGGGCCTGCCCCACCAGGACCAGCGGGAGGCTCAGGCCCCTTGCAGGAAGGAGGCTGGATCCCTTCCAGCAACCCCAGTGTTTGGAGCCAGAGAGGCTCCCAAGGCAGACAGCTTGCAAACACACCCCCGCCCAGCCGGGCAGCCGGGCAGCCGGGCAGCCGAGCTGTAGACAGAGCCATACAAGGTTTTCTTTTCGTACCTGCTCTACGTGAACGTCCAGCCCAGCCAGGGTGTGGCCTCACCTGGCTGGCAGGTAAAGGCCTTTCGGGCGTTTTCCCCACCTGCCCCTTCCTGGCATGTCTGACGCACCGGGCCTGCTGGCAGAACCTTCCAGCCTGAGGCCAGGACCTGCTGTTCCTCCAGTCTCCTCAAGACGCCATCCCGACTCCAAGGGCCCTGTGACCATCGCAGGCACATCCTCACGGTCGCAGTGAGTCCCGGAGGCCCAGAGGGTGCTGGCTCCCCCGCTGCCAGAGGCCTTTCCCGTTGAGACAGCTAAAGCCTTGCCCAAGGCCACCTAGCGAGGTTAGGCAGAGGCTGGGCTGCAGCCTTCTCTTACCCCAGGTGGGTGCTTCTGCCACCGCTTTCCTACTGGGAACATCCAGCCCTTGGGGCTCAGCTTCTGAGGAGCTGCAGGAGTCACGGTCCCAGGCTCACTTCAGGGCACAGGCAGGGCTCAGGGCACAGGGGGGCTCGTCTGGGAGGACTGCTGTCCCCACCCCCAGGCACCATAGCCCCCCTCCTTCTCTCCTAAGGACAGGCCTCATCTTCCATGGGGGCTGGGGCCAGGCCCTGTGTACCCCCATTCTGGCAAATTCAGGTGAGGGACGTCCTTCTCAGGAGCCCGATGCCCTGCATGTCCCCAGTGGAGGAGGAAGCGGTCGGGACATCTCGCTGTCCCTTCATACCTGCTTGTGTCCCCACCTGACCCCCCTCCTGGAGACATGCCAGAAGCGGAGCGGGGACACCCTGAATGCTTCCCCCGTCACCCTGTCCTCCGTTCCACGCTGCAAGGCACAGCTGGCGCCTGGTTCTCAAGCACGGTGGCAGGCGTCACTGCCCAAGGCCCACGCTGGTCGCGCTGTGTAAATAATCCGGCTACGTGGAGCCTGCTTTGGGGATCCTCTTATTTGTTATTTACTCACTGGTGGGAGATGTTTTCTGAGTCCAGAACGTTCTTGACGAGCAGTTTGCCGTTTTGGACTCACGAGGGAGTGGGCCTGGATTCCAGGTGTCCCTGGGCTGGGACTGGCGCTCCGCCCGCACCGAAGCTCAGCTGGGGCTGGGGTGCCCGTGGACAGCGGGACTGGCGGGTCTGAGGTTCCAGGCACGCTGCACAAGGCTGAAGGATGCGGGGTACAGAGAATGTGATGGTGGAACCAGACGCTGGAGTGGAGATACCCAGAGCCCGACAGGGCTGCACTCGTGACACAGCTGCCGCCAAAGTGCGGCCCTTGACCCCATCTCTCGTCACTCTGCAGCCAGTGACTTCACAGAGTTTCCTTAAGAGGAGGCTCTGGTTTCCCTTCGGAAGGAAATGGGTTTTTCTTCTAGTGCCAGGTGGTATTTGAGGGAAGTGAGTGATCCTGGGTGTTAATTTTTCAGCAGTCACCGTTGTCACCGTGAGGCCATTGCAGGCTGGGGTTGTGGGTGGTAGCCCTCTGTCCCTGCGTCCCGCCGAGGAGCATTGCCACGTGTGCACCAGGAGGGAGCTCCTGCCCGCGTAGATGGACACTCTGAGCCTCAGGCCTCTGGAAGACGCTCCCAGCTGGGGAGGAGGCTCCACGTAGCTTCAGGGAACCAGGAGGTGACCAGCTACTGCCTGGCTGCAGCCCGCCCAGCTGGGGAGAACGGCTTAATGCTGGGCGTGGGGGCTCCCCCCTGGGTCCCTCGGACTCCAATCCTGGCTGCCAGTTGGGGGAGGGCTCCGGGAACCAATCTTCGGGGAAATCGATTGTGGAACGTTGGTGGGCCAGCCGGTCAGCCCAGCAGGTAGCCTTGGTCTTGCACGGGGATAGAGGTTGTGGGAGGCACCCCTGGGCTTTGAGAGGTCCCTTAGCTCACTGGGGGTCACACAGTGAAGGGGTCACAGATTTGAGCCTATATGCCTTCTTTTGGGATTTTTGCTAACTGCTTTATTGAGAAATAACTCGTATGTCGTACAATTCAGTAGTTTTTCAAATGTTCACAGAGCTGTGCAGCCGTCACCACAGTTGGGCAGACACCACTCCATCATTCTGAACCCTTTAACCATCCTTCCCAAATCCCCTGCATCCTAGGGCTTTGCGGGGGGCAGTGCCAGCCCCCAGCGGTTCAGTCTGCCTAGACCCTGGGCCCTGTGGGAGACTGAGGAGGGACCCCCAGGGGCCTGGGCTGGGAGGGCATTGGGCAGGCAGAGGTAGGCACCGGTGGTGGGGTCAGTGGGGGTCAGGGTGGGATTGGCAGGGCCAGACCCACCCGTCTCCCCATCCCCTCCCACCCACCGCTTTCCTGGGTTGAGTCGCTTCCTCTGCACTGGTTTGGCTTCCCTGCCCTCTGACTCGCTGCTCGCTGGGGGACAGAACTAGTAGCACTTTCTGGTACCTGACTCTCATTATCCTTCTTGGTCCCTGACCAAGGCTGCTTCATGCCCAGGGCAAGAGGGGAAAGGTTTCCAAACTGTATACAGCCCTGCTGGACTCCTCACCCTGCTTGGAGAAACCAGCCGGCTGAGGCAGGGGGCTCCAGGCTGAGGGGGGCGTCCCAGGTGGAGGCCAGGAGGTGGCTGCAGAGTGAGGCCACAAGGCCCTTTGGGGGGCCCAGTTAGGACCCCATCAGCAGCCTCCTAGCCCGAGGAACTTGCTTCCTAGGAACCTGCAGGTAACTCGGGGGGTCCTGGACGGCTCACGGGGCGGACGGGGTTGGAGGAAGGCCCAGCAGGTTCTCTAGTCCCCCTGAGGCCAGCTAGTACGTTCCAGGAGCCCCTCAACAAACCTCGGGAGGTGTGTGCTCTGGACCTGCCGCTCGCACTTGCTCCTCAACCGTGTGACACCCCGAGAAGGAGGCCAGGGTCACGGTCGCCGCTCGGCCACAAGCTGGCGAGGAAGATGTGAGAACAGGGCAGTGCCTCCCAGAGGGTGTCACATGCCAGAGCCTGTGACAGGTGCTCACATGCATCTTGCTTCAGCTTATCTAAAGCTCACAACCGCCCTGGAGGCTGCCCCTCTTCTCACTCCACTTTATACGTGTGGAAATGGAAGCCCAGAGAGGTAGAGTAACTTGCCCGAGGCCACACAGCCCACCAGTGTGGGAGCTGGGATTCGAACGCAGCTCTGCCTGACTGCAGGTCCTGTGTCCTGAGCACTCTCGCACCCTGCTGCCCCCAGTTAGCCCAGTCTCGCGGGAGCTCCGAGCCCGCGCTGGGTCTCACCGACCAAGAGTGGCCGCCGTGGGGCTCTCAGGACCGAGCGGGTCCCTCCTGTCCTTGTTCTCTCGCACGACACTCTGCACTCAGCCCCACTTGAGGAAAGGGGCCTCGTGAGGATGAGCTGTGACTTGAGCTGGTCTGGCCCCGAAGTCGATCATGTGACCACACCCGAGGGCCTGGCTGCGGGGGGTGACAGGTGGCAGCCCCAGCAGTCACATGTTCGCTGGCTTTGTGGTTAAAGCCAGCTAACCCTGAGCCCTCCCCTCGCCTCCTGTGTGGGGGTGGGGTGGGGGAAGGGGTACTGGAAGGTGCTGGAAGGAACCTCATTTAACCTCAGAGGAAGCTGCCCATGAAGGTGCGTCAGAGCTGTCCCGAAATAGAACGGGTTGCCTGGAGAGGGGTGAGTCCTCGTCACTAGAGATGACCCGGGGAGGCTGGCAGACCTCCGGCTGGGGAGGCCGAAGATGGCACTGCAGTGGCCAGAGGCCAGGGCTAAAGAAAGCCGCACACCCATTCTGAGTCTGCTGACATTTAATGGGCACTTGCGGGCACCAGGTCGTTTCTGTACCTCTGGTGCCATTTCCCCATTGACAGACCCTGAAATGTCAGTGTCGCCACCTCCTACTCGCAGTTGTGGAAACTGTGGCCCAGGCAGGGCAGGGGCACTTGTACTCGGTTATTCTAGCTGGGCCTGCCGTTCAAGCCTGACTTCCCCCTCTAGGTCCTGGGCTGTTAGCATCAGAGCTGGAGCCCAGCGGTTAAAACCACAAGTGTAGATGCAGGTGTATAGGTGCATGAGTAGCACAGATGGGAAGGAAAGACAGCTGCTTGTTACGCAGGATTTGGTTATATCTTTGCATCATCGGGTGTCTGCTAAATATCGTATGATGAAAGTATAGCACTCCCATCAGAACAACAGTTAGCTTTTAAAGTACGCTTGTGCCACCCACACCCCCATAGATTTGTGAATTTGGGGAATTCTTAAGAAGAAAGACCACCTGAAAGTACAACACTGTTCGTTTAAGAACAGAAACCAACCCAAGTACCCTGAGGCGCACAGCTCTGCCCTGACCCCCGAGGCCCAGCCGGGCTCCCCGCTCACACGCAGGACCGTGAGCCTCTGGACACAGGTGTCCTCGTAGTGCAGTCCCATCCCTGGCCTGTAAGCGGGCGCTCCAGCCCCTCCTGCCTCCCTGCATGGTGCAAGGACACCCTCTCAGGTGTTTCTTCTGGAAGGGATCAGGGTGAGGGCTCCGGTCCCTGCGACTGAAATCAGCACCTTCTCTGGGCCACCACGCATACGCAGCCGTCTGTGACCTCCTCCCCACAGCGTCACCCCGACACGCTCAGGTCCCGTGCCCTGGCTTACACACACACACGCACGCACGCACACGCACGCACGCACTTGGACTTGTGGAAGGGTGGCCACCCGAGGGCGGGATCCCAGCCGCCCCAGCACAGGATGGGCGTCCAGGGCCGTCGTGTCTGGACTCGCGGACGGCGGGCCCCAGGCTGGGGGTGGTGGGTGAGGGTGTGTCCGGGTAGAGGGGCCTGAGTCAGCCCTCGCTGGACAGAGGGGCTCAGAAGGTGGACTCAAGACTCCCCTTGCTGCAGGCCCAGGTCCGCCCGGATGTGTCCAGTCCAAGCCCACCTGCCCCTCGTCATCTGGGAGCGTCCTCTGACCCGGGGAGGGAGGGGCCTGGTGAAGACCTGAGAGGGTTGGGCAGGGGGTCAACCTCCAAGATGCGCTGTGCCCTGAGGAGGATGCCAGGGGAGCGTGCACAGGGCTTGTTTTCTCCTCCAGACTCTCCCCTCTGTGTCCTTCCTCCTGTCCCCACTCCTGTCCATCGTCTCCGCCCCTGGCTTTGCTGCCTCTTTCCACATCCTTCAGGGTCAGCGATCATTTTCCCTTCTTCCTCACGCCACTTTCCGCTGGGGCCGCTAGAGGGCGCCTCGATGCCAGGGCCGGGATGCACACCCGCTCACACCTGCACACTCAAGCACACTCACACCCAGGCCCCTTGCACACATGGGAGCCAGGCTTCCCCAGCCCTCCCCGCTCCCCTGCCACCCCTACACGGAGAACATGGAGGTGCTGGGCCTGGGGGTTTCCTGCAGCTGTGGCGAGACCCTCCTGGCGGCGGGATCCCAGGCCCGAGGCAGGTGGAGCCCCCCCCGCCACCATCCTCTCCAGGGTCTTTTCCCTTTTCCAGCTCCCCTGGCACCGGCCCAGGGGAGGGGGGCCTGAGAACTTCCAGTGTTCCTGGCCAGGGGCCTCCTAGCACCCCTGTGGGCACTGGGGAGACTGGGTCTCCCAACCCCTCAGGCTCCCCTCCTGTCTGTCCCCACATCCCCATCCTTGGCTGGCCTGAATCCTGCTGTCCTTAAGGTCTTCTCTGATGATGGAATTCCCAGGATCTTCCTAGCTAGAAGGGCCTTAGGGGACCCCCGGCTCTGTATGGGCAGCTGAGAGTGGCAGAGGGGCTGTCTCAAGGTCAAGGGGATCCTGTGGCAGTCTGGGGTCTGTGTGGGTTCCCACTCCAGCACCGTTTCTGTTGTACCCCAAACACACCTCGCCTCTGGTGGAATTATCTGGCCCTCTCTTGAGTTCCCACAGTCTTCTTATTTCCAAACCCTTTTTGAGATCTCCAAAGAAGACAGATTCCATGTATCCTTCTCCCAGAGCCAGACCCAGGTCCAGGTCTCGCCGGTTATTCCACTAACTCCTCTATAGACGGGGGATCCAGTCTGGGGGCAAGCAGCTCCGTGGTCCTGTCTCTAGACTCTGATCTGGGGCACTAAGGCCTTGCCTCGACGTGTTGACCGTGTTGCTGTCTTTTTTGTGTGTGTGTGGCCTCGCTGCACAGCATGCGGGATCCTATCCTAGTTCCCCGACCAGGGATCGAACCCGTGCCCGCTGCGGTAGAAGCGCAGAGTCTTAACCACTGGACCGCCAGGGAAGTCCCAGCATTCTGAAGATTTCAGGACAGTCATTTTGTCTGATGCTTCCTTGTGAAATGACCCAGGTTATGCATTCGGGGCCAGAATATCACAGAAGTGATGCTGCGTGCATCTCCGTGCAGCATATCAGGAGGCTTGCGGTGTCGGTTTGCCCCAAATGACGATGATGTTAACGTGGTTTGATTAAGATGGTGGCTGCCATAGAGTTACATAAAGTTATGGGTTTTCTTCCCTTTGTAATTAATAACTGCTCGTGGGGAGATACTTTGAGTAAAAATCGCATTCCTCATCGTACTTTCATCCACTAGTTTTAATGTCTGTTGCTGCTTCTTGAGTTAATTATTTCTATGATGGTTACCAAGTAATTCCATCATTTGTTCTTACATTTGTTGTTGATGTTCCACTGTAGGGAAGAATGTTTTCTTCTCCCCGCTTACTCATTTATACCAGTGCAGCCTCATGGATTCCTGTTTAACCCGATGGGTTATAATCTGTTACTACCATAATCGATTTTGATGCTCAGACGGTCCCTGGTGTGGCCAGTGGCAGCCTCTCGAACCTGGATCTGTGTACTTCTGACAACCCCGCCCCCTCACCGCCCCAACCGATTCTCCAGCCCTTCCTTACTTTCTGGCACAAAAGATGTTTCAGGCTCATCGTGTTCTGTCTCTGTATCAGCCCTGGAGTCAGCCATTTCTCCAAGGAGACCCCGTTCCTTTGAGTGGAAAGTGATATTTAGAATGAAAGACCAGGGCGCTAGATGTTCTCTTGCCTCTGGATGTCTCTTCTCTCAGAGCCTCTCTGTGGACAGAGGTGGGAAGCATGCATGTGTAATTCACACGTCCATCCCCCTGTGTCTCCGTTCCTGTCGGTACCCGTAGAAAACCATGGGTTCACACCGATGCCTCTGATTCTGGTCCAGCGCCACAGGGCTCATCCCAGCCTTGTGCCTTTGCACATTTGTACCTTTGTCTGCCAACGGGGAGAAGACTGCTTCTGTTATTCTCTCTCTGTTTTCCTAATTGCTCAGTCCCCCTGTATGTGGCCAGTCTCTGGCCCTGCTGGCCTGCCATCCCTCTCACTGCCCCGTCCCATGCCAGGGCGCCGGGCTGCCTTCCGCAAGGGAGGAAGACCCCAGACCTTGCTGGCTGATCTGTCTCCCTCCTCTCACCCTTCCCGTTCCTTGAGTGAGAGGACTGGGTTTTTGCCAATTTCTTTGTCCCCCCCGCCGGCCCCAGTGCCTCGCATGTGGTGGACACTCCGGTCTGTTAATCTGAATAACAACGGTCTTCCCCATCGGGAGAGGGCTTTCAGCTTCCCAGACCATTTTTATGTCTGTGGTTCTCACCCAGGGCTTCTAGGTAGGCAGGGAAAATCTTCTGTTTTCCGGGGAAAATGCTGACTCGCCCAGGCTTGCCTCGCCTGCATGGGGGTGAGAGGGGTGGGAGCAGCCGCCCACTGCGCCCAGGGTAAAGGTGTTCCGGGGCAGTTGCCAGCATGTCTGTCAAGGTTGTCCCTTTGCCCCCATGAAAGCCTAGCTACGTGGTGTAAGAGTATCACCTGGACTGGTTCTCCTGTGGCGATCGTGTGCTCCGAAGACAGAGGACCTCAGGCTCAAATCCTGGCTCTGCCACCTACCAGTTGAGCCTCAGTTTTCTCATCTGTAAAATGGAGATTTGGGGGAAGTATCCTCAGCACCTTCGGCGCAGGAGGAGCTGAAGGAAATACAGGTGCAGGAGGTAGGTAGGTCTGTGAAACCACATGTGTGCAGAGTGCAGAGAACTGAGGCTGCTGGCCTGACCCTCCAGATGCCCGGGCATTCCTGGGGGCAGGCTTGGCCAGGCCCGCGCTCCTGGGTCGAATCACAGGGTATCATGAACCGGGGCGTTCAGGACACCGCTTTGAAAATTCACGCCCACGTCCTCAGATTTCCAACCCATTCTCCCAGATGTGCTCCCAGCCTCCCCTTTTGTGGCAGACTGGTTGGCAGAGCTCACAAGTTTACGTAGTCGGATGGGGGGAGGGAAACATGCAGGTGCAACCACGTGAGATTTTTCTTGCTGCTCACGACCTTGTGGCAGCCGGGCAGAGCGTGGCATGTCATGGGGCCGGCCACTCCGAGATGACAGATGCTGGATTAGCAAAGTTGACCTTTCTTTTAATAGGGCGCCGTTGGCTTACTGCGAGGGGAGGAGGGGCAGCTGCTCCCACCCCCCCCACATGCATGGAGTCGCATCCCACCCTTGCCAGGCCGTCTGCTCCTGCCACCCAGAGGGCACCCAGGAGGCGCTCAGCTTCGCAGGCACCTTCGTGTGCTCAGCACTGTGCGGCGGGCACTGAGTGGCCTGGAGGGTCCCCAGCCCAGCGCTAGGCACGGAGTGTGTGTCCTGGGGACTTGGGGTGCCCAAGGAGGACTCCGTGAGGAGTGGAGTGCAGGCGGAAGGGGGACGTGGCACTCTGGGGATCGCCTGCTCAGCAGGGACAGCGTCTGCCCCGGTTGCTGTCCTATCTCGTGTGGTCACAGGACGGCAGGCTCTGAGCGGCAAGAGTGTGGGGATGGGTAAGAGCCCGGGGGTGCTGAGTGGCCGGAGCAGAGCCCCTTGCTGCGGCAGGATTGCCCTCCAGGCCCCAGAGCGTGCTGAGCCGGAGGGGGTGGGGCAGGCTGCGTGGCCCCGCGTTTCAGATTGGCATCACCGTCTTTGCCCCGGTGCTGGGAGCTCAGGTGCTGGATCTGCCTGGATTTCTTCCTCCACCTCAGCCCTGTCGCGCTTTCTCTTAGTTTTTGGAGCCTCCTGTGTGTGAGATTGCAGAGAGCTGGGGGCAGGGAGGGGGCAGCGCTGGCTCGTCTGAAGCTGCACCAGCGTGGGGAGGAGGCCTGGGTGCAGGGCTCAGCCTGAGCAGCCCCGGCCTGGGTGGGGGGAGGGGGAAGGGCCTGGGTTTTGGGGTCTGTGGCAGGGGATGACATCTCTGAGCCACCGCCTAGCCGGCGTGTGACCCTGCATGGGCTACATTACCTCTCTGTGCTCCATTCCCATCTGTGAAAAACGCGCTGCTGCTCTTGCGGGGTGCTGTGAGATCCCACAGGAGTTACAGGTGAGATACAGGTGAGCTGGGCAGGTGCAGGTGAGGCTGCGAGGAGCCCTGTCCCCTTCCTCTCTGGTTCCTGAGCAGACGTCTCTCATGGCTTCTGTCAGTAGCGCTGTGGCTCACACAGGGCTGGGAAGAGCTCACTAGTCTGGCTGTGGAAAGTAGCAATCAGGACTCGCACATAGTTCCACATAAAGATGTTCACGAGATCTGGGTATTGTCTCGTGTGCCTTGGTCCTTGGAGCCTCTGGGACCTGCTGCCCCCGTATGTTCAGCTGTGTGGCTGTGGGCTGGTTACTAAACCTCTCTGTGCCTCAGCTTCCTCACTGTAGATGTGTTTCCTTCCTAAGGTTGTTGGGAAAACACTAATTGTGACAGTGACAGACATACTTCATCAGAGATTGTTCCATTCGTTTACCCTCAAAACAATGATATGGGATGGTTAACCTATTATATCAGAGAGGTTGAGTAACTCTCCTAAGGTCACAGAGCTGATGAGAGCCCGTCTTTGAACCCTAGGAGTCTACTCTATAGCCGGTGCTCTGAACCCTCCACTGTGTGCAGCGTTACCTGAGTACTGCCCTTTTGTTTCTGGAGCGTTCTAGGTTAGTCCAGTAGATTTTTAAATCGCGTTGGCTTCCAGGGGTGCCTGCTGTGAAGTCCTGCTGGGCGGGGGGCCGGCACCAAGAGGAGCTGCTCCCTGCTGTCAGAGGAGCTCAGAGCCCAGGGCTGAGAGAACGACTGGCTCGGGGTCTGTCCTTAGGCCGGGACCCAAGCCGCAGTTCTGCTCTGGTCCCTCAGGGAATTAGGGGGACCAAGCAGGGCTTCCAGACCCTGCCCTAGTTCAGCCCGAGCAGCTCCCTTGTCTGTTTCGGGGTTCCTTGCAAATTCTGCTGGCCTGGGGTGGAAGTTCTACTTTAAAAGCATTTAAAAGCTCGAGGAGCGTGGTTCTCCCGACTACGCCCCCGTGCCCCCCAACCCCTGGGCCCTGTTACAGGTGAGTAGGCTGAGGCTGGCCGAGTCGGGGGCTGCCACTGGCTCTGGCCCCAGGGCCCCCGCCTCGCGGCTGAATGGGCTCAGGCCTGTCCCTCTGCTCGTTTCGGGTGTTTCACCCCCAGGCCTCATCGGTCTCACGGAGGCTGTGACTGGGGCGTGGTAGGATCCAGGCGACACGTCTGAGATGTTCCTTGTTTTGTTCTGGCCAGCGTCAGCCAAGAGGGAGAAGGAGGAGTCAACCTTCTTTGGAACCTGCCAGTAAAGATGAACCATCCGTGTTTCCACCTGAAATGGTTTAGAATAAACTCTTGTCCAGCCCCAGTGAGGCCGCCCCAGACAGATCTTGCCAGGGCCGGATGGCAGCTCATGAGCGCCTCCTAGTGTCCCAGCTCCTCTCTGCCGGCCTGAGTGAGCTCAGGGCCGGTGGTGGGACCAGCTGGTGTGTCCCAGAGCCCCCATAGCAGTCTCCCGGAGGTCCTGTGAGCCCAGGGCTGGTGAGGCTGAGGGAGAGGAGGTGAGAAGGGCAGAGAAAGCTTCTTTGCCACTTCGGAGGTGGCTTTCTGAAGGCAGAAAGCAGGCCAGGGCCCCATTTGACTGAAGACCACTGGGAACCTGAGTTATTTCAGAACAGGTCCTGTGCGGCAGCTCCAAGCCTGGGAGAATCAGGCAAGGACTGGGTTAGGACAGCGGCCCTTGATGGGTCATGCTGGAAGCTGTCAGCCCTCCTTTTGCTGCTGAGAGATGGATGGACTGAGCTGTGAGGGTCTGGACACCTGGACTGTGGTCCTGGCTCTGCTATGGACCACCCACTGGTGGCTCAGGCCTCTTGTCCTCTGTGATAATAAAAATAATAGCTATCTTTTAATTTATTTTATTATTATTTTTAATTAATTAACTTATGGCTGCATTGGGTCTTCGTTGCTGTGTGCGGGCTTTCTCTAGTTGTGGTGAGCAGGGGCTACTCTTTGTTGCGGTGCGCGGGCTTCTCATTGCGGCGGCTTCTCTTGTCGCGGAGCACGGGCTCTAGGTGCACGGGCTTCAGTAGTTGTGGCGCAGAGACTTAGTTGCTCTGCAGCATGTGGAATCTTCCTGGACCAGGGATTGATCCTACATCCCCCTGCATTGGCAGGCAGATTCTTAACCACTGCGCCACCAGGGAAGTCCCCATCTTTTTATAATAAACCAGCAGTTACCTGGTGCAGGACGAGCACTTTTCCTCTGTGCAGCAAGCCTGTAGGGTAAATACGTGTCTCGGGGTTTTGAGCATCAGAGACATATAGTGACAACCTGGTGGGCCCGGGAGTCGAACCAGGTAGGTCTGACTCCAGAGCCCCGCTCGCAGCCCTCACTCAGCTTGCCCAGACTCAGTTTCCCCACCTGCCCTCTCCATCTCCCTGCTGCCGTGAGAGGTCCCGGGAACACGGTGCTCAGGGTATCACGGGGCCCAGGGAGATGCTGGGGTGTCAGAGCTCTGCCCATGTGGCAGGGCTCCTCGTTGTTGCTGGAAGTGGGGACCCAGGTGGGAGGCTCCGGGTGGCATGAATCGGGCCGCAGGGAGTGGGTGGCAGGCATGCCAGCCCGGAGCTGGTTGTGCAGTTGGGTGAGGTGGGGAGGCCGGGACCTGTTGACGGCTGTTGGCACCAGGGCTCAGAGTCTCTTCTGCCTCCCGGCCCAGCCCCAGGCCAGGAGCCCAGAGCCCCCCTAAACCCTTCCACTGGTCCATCAAGAGATGCATCTAAAGGCCGTTCCCATTAGAGATAATGGCCGGGCCTCATCTCACCCAACACACTGCGCCCACTTCACAGATGAGGAAACCGAGGCCAGAGAGCCAGGTGGCCAGCGTGAGGGCCTGCCCCAAGAGCCAGGCTCCCCATCTCCTGCTCCTGTGGACCCCGTTTCTGTGCCCACTGCCCTGAGGAGAGTGGAGGCCGAGATTACCCAAGACTTTGGAGGTATCAGCCAGGTGTGAGTAATTCAGGCTGCGTCTTCTTTAGCCCTCGGATAAGTGTGTGTGGGTTTGTACCACCACAGAGCAGAGACATGATGTGGGCAGGTGTGGCCCAGGAGCCATGGTGGACGAAAGACCCTCTTAGGACTCCAGAGGTCCTGGGCTCTTCTCTGACTGAGTCCTCTTCTGGGCACTGCCATTCCGGTTCCCCCATCCTGGGTGACCCGCCAGAACCTCCCACCTTGGTGCCCAGGGCGGGACTCAGCACACAGGATGCGGCCATCTGTAGGGGCTCCCCGCCATCTGCAGGTCTCCGCTCCGTGGGCCGTCCCAGCTCTCAGCACAGCGCTGCCTTCCTACCTCCCGGCCGCGTGGCCTCCCGGCCGCCCTCTCTTCTCGCCCCATCAGGGCGTTCTCTGGGAGGACAGGAGAGGCTCTTGCCTGCTCACATCCAGCAGCTTCAGGAGAGCAGCTGCTGCTCTGGCCGGAGGGGAGGTGGTGGACAGGCCTCCTTCCCCTGAGACAGAGGCCGCACACGTCCGCGCTGAACCATGCTGGTGACCACGAGGAGTTTGCTACTCGGACCCGGAAGAGACCAGTGATGATGAGGTTGCGTGCAGACATTCCATTTCTTGAGAGACTCGCAGGTCTAGGAACCCTTAGGAGTTGTGTAGGTTCTCCCCTCCCACTCCGTCCTGCGGAAAAGTAAGCCCCGAGCGGCTTCTGACTTGCCCAGGTGACACAGCTCTTTGGAAGCTGACTCAAGCTTCCAGAGGAGGAGCCTGGGTCTGCTAACAACACGGGCTCTTACTGCCTCTTATTCCTGCGAGGAAACGTGGTGAAGGAAGGAGGCGCTTCCTTCCGTGCTATTTCCCGCCACTTTATTTCTCAGAGCACTGCAGGCATTGAATTATTCTTAACCTGCCTTCATGGGAGCAGGGGGTACGCTTGCTGCAACCTGAAACGTAGGACGGTTATTCAGGGCCTCTTTCTGGGGGGAGTGGGATGGCTGGAGGAAGTGTGGGGTGCCCCCGAGGCCTACCGGGCCCCCCAAGTGTTCCCTGTGCCTCATCAGCCATGTTGAAACTGAAAGGCCCGCCCCCCCCGCCCTGCCACATCCCCTGAGCTCCCCAAGGGGAGGCAGCAAAGCATCTTCAGTCAGAGCCACTTGCCTGACTTCATGTCCTGCTCCAGTCACTTCAGGCCTCAGTTTCTTTATCTTTAAAATGGGCATAATGAGAGCGCCGACGCCCCAGGTGGAGGGAGGACAGAAAGGCGTGTTATACTGAAAGCATTCAGCGCGTTTCCCGGCACATAGAGTGCTCCTCGGCAAATACCAGCTGTTGTTCTTTTTGTTGGTGTTCCATCTGTGTGAGCGTCCGGGAAGGAGGCCCCGGGTTACCCCTGACTTCCCAGGCCCTTGGGCCCACTGTCCCTGTGGCGTGGCTGTACTTCTGCGGCTGTGGGAGCCTCCGTGATATCTGGGGAGGTGCTCTGGGTGGGCGGCAGCTGTGCCTGTGCTGTCAGGCCTCCAGAGACAGGGACCCCACCCCCACCCCCGAGCAGGGACCTGCAGCCCAGGCATGTGGCCCCACCCTGTCCCTCCAGGCCCCCCGCAGGAGGGGCCTTTCACTGTAGTCTGGAGGCCCTGCTCTCTGACCTCTGGAGCTGCTCGCACAGTATTCTGAGGGAAGTTGCCAACACAGAGCACGGAGCCTCGGACAGCTGGCTTCTTCCACCGGGCGCCCCAGACTCCGTGGACATGGCCCCCCGCGCAGCCTGTTCTGCTTACTCCGTCCTGCCTGTTGGCAGGTTGAGTGGATTTTTCGCTAGGGGCCCGAGGGCTGTGGGAACACAAGCGTCTTCTCCAGCAGCCCCGAAGGTCTGCACAGGTGGGGTACCAAGACCAGTGGGTCAGAGTGCCTGGTGGTTTATAGGGGACACTCATCCCCTCTCCCGGCCCCTGAGCCCACTCCCAGGTTCTGGCCACCGGCGGGCCTCCAGACCCTCCCAGGAATTGGAGCCGGGGCTGCAGTGCCTGGGGCCCCGGCTACCTTAAGGGGCTCGTGAAGGTGTTTTCATTTCTTTTAAAATTAGAAGGAATAAAAACCCCCAAACTTTTAAGGTCAAAGAAAATGTTTTAAAATTTTTTCTCATATCAGAAATACATGATACTTTTGAGGCTCACGGAAATCTGTTAAATTATTCAAATTCTTTTTATGGAAAAGGGGGCCCCTAAAGTCATCAAGCACCAGGCATGCCCTGCTGTGTGAGAGCCTCCACGCCCACACCAGGCCCTCGGGGCCCGGATGGTAGTTTAGGTCTGAGCTTAACTCCATCAAGTGAACTTTTATCCAGAGCTGCTTTGTGGAGAGACCAGGGACGGGGCTCTCCGGCCTGCAGGAATGTTGCTTTTGGCTCCAAGTGGCCACCTGTGATGGAAATTCCGAACCCCGAGGCTCACGGAGGAGCCAGCCCCAGCTAGCCCTTGACCTGATGGAGGGGGGACCACGGGCCCCCTGGTGGGGTCCACGCAGCAGCTCCAATGGCAGACAGGTTCACGAGTCTCCTGTCTGTCTGCACAATAGCAGTGGGGACCCAGGATGGGGACATGCCGGGCCTGCGAGGGGCACCAAGGCCTCCTGGGGGCCATCATGGTCCTGTCAACACAGAGCTCCTGTGACCTCATCCCTCAATACACGTTGCAAGGGCTTCCTAGAACACACTGGGGACCAGGGGGATTCTAATGTTATCTGCACAAATTTGTGATGCTGGAGGGCAGAGCGAGGTGGTCCCCTTCACCCCACCTTCCCATCTTGAAGGGGTGCCACCTCCCCAGGGGGCTGGGGAGATGCTGCCATCTGCTCGGCGGCAGGGTAGCCTTACCCCCACTTGGTCCCTGCCGAGATGCAACAGAAGCAGCGAGGGGCCTTGAGGGGCTCTCCTGAGACACATCTCCAGTGGACACTCCTGGAACCGGAAGGCCCTGCAGTCCCGAGGGCTGAGTCACCAAAGGCCATCGTCACACATTTGCCCTCCGAACCTTCTCTTGGTGCCTGTGACCCGCATGTAGACCTGATGGGCGGTTGGAGCCCAGGGCTGGTGCTGGGGCCAGCAGGGAGGTCTGGATGCCTTCTGTGGCCCAGGGGTGCCTGTGGCTTCCACAGCACCAGACTGCGACCCTGAATGGGGCTGTCAGTGGGGCTCAGCTGCAGGGTGGCTTCCATTGATTTGCTGACATGTTTACAAGTATGTTCACAGTAGCCCAAGAGCCAAGTACGAATATATCCCCATTTTACAGGTGAGGAAACTGAGGCAGAGTGGTGGACCCATCCAAGGACACCCAGGAGCTAGTGGGATCTAAACCCTGACATTCTGCTTCCAGTCTGTGTGCTGAGGCTGGGGCTCTCCATGGCAGATGGTACCGAGGGGGATCTGGGGGGCTCCCACCCTCGTGGGAGTTCTCCTGCCTCTGCACGTGGGGACCAGAGAGAGGGGCAGGACAGGTCCAGCCTGGGGGAGCTGATGGTCAGGGTGAACAGGTCTTCCCCTGGCCCCCACCCTGCCCCCTGCCCTTCTGGGGCTGAGCCTCACTGGAGGCCCATCTTTCCCAGAATCCAACCTCCGTGCCCATTCCTCGTGCTCTTGCTGTCCTGCAGGCTACTTTCCTGACGGCCTCCGTGCTTGTGCCCACCCTGCGTCTCGTCTGACCTCCCCTCACTTTCGTGGGGTGCCTGCATTTCAGCACTGGGGTCCGCTGTCTCCCTGGCTAATGCATTCCCCAGAGCGCCCCGAACTCAAGACCCACCTGGGGGAGACGCCGCCCGTCCTCCAGCCCCTGGCTGCCCCCAGCCGGCCCAGGCCAGCCTGAGGTCCTGTCACCCGACCTCCATCCTGGAATAGTTACCCCCATGGGACAAGCGGGTGCCAAGCGGCTGTGTCTGCAGAGACACCCCAGCAAGGCCAAGTCTGAGGGCCGCACGAGAGCCAAGACTTAGGAGCCTGGGAACAGGGAGTCTTTCTGGGCTCGGGGCCTTTCTCTCAAGATGGAGCATCCTGGTTGCCAGGGCCACTCACAGCACAGAATGCTGCCGCTGGTGGCGCGCACGCTGGGGTTTTTCTCACGCTTCTCATCTGCCGTGGGGTGGGCTTAGTGGGGCCTGTCTGGGCCCGAGCACAGTAGCCCATGAAAAGCCATTTTTACCCTGAAGAACTCCTGTCAGTCCTCATTTTTATGTTTTTGACTATGCCTCCAATGTTTTTTTTTTTTTCTTTTCAAAAATTAATGTAATTTTTCTAATTATATAAACGATAAGTGCCCTCTTTGGAAAATACGGAAAAGCACAAATAAGAAAATAGTCTATAATCGCACCTCCCAGAGGGAACTGCTTATTAGCATTTTGTTCTGCCTGTTTCTTTTTTAAAAAGTCGTATTAAATGCAGTTATTTATAGAGCATGGTTTGGGGTTTAAGAACGGACCAAGAGTCACTGGCATCTGAGTATGTTCCCCCTTCGGGCATGGCTGTGACCCACTGGCTGCCCAGCCAAGCCCCCCAGGGTGGAGCCTGCTTCGGAGGCCACCAGCCCAGCAGGGCAGGAGGGCAGGCTGGAGGCTGGAGGTTAGCCCCCTGCCCCGGGCTAACCTGAGAGAGAAGGTCTGGGTCAAGCGCGTCCCTCCCCCTCCCCCTCCCCCTCCCCTGGGTGCAGAGGAAAGCTGGACGCCCCATCGTGTCTCCTGGGAACGGCGTGGGAACCCCACAGTTCGTGGGGGGACTGTGACCGCCCCCCATGAACATTCCATGGCTCTGGGCAAGCCTGCCAGCCCTGGGTGTCCGGGGGCCAGGAGCAGGCCGGCTGGGGGCACAGTGGAAAGGACGCGAGGCGGGTGGTGAGAGGCAGGCTCCAGTGTCCACGTCCCCACATCGTCCAAGGAGTGAGTGTCTGTCGGGGGTGGGCGTGGAGATCCGGGGGAGGGTCGGCATGTGCCTGGACTTACCCTCCTCTGGGGTGGCCTGCGCCCGCACCCCCGTGGGCAGCAGTGGCAGGGGACAGAGAACCGGCCACCCCTGAGTCGTAGAGTCGGCTGGGCTGACAGGGGTGGTGAGCAGCCCCTGGGCGGGGGGTTCGTTTCCTGTGATCAGGGGTCTTTTTTTTAAACCTATTACTGATTCATGACATACAGGGAGTTGCCCAGAACTTACGTGCACAGCTTCAGTTCCTATTGCGTGAACCCACCTGTGTAAGCAGAGTATTCCCAGCCCCCTAGAAACCCCGCTGGGTCTCTCCCAGTCACCCTGACCCCTGAGATAACCACCACGCTGACCACCTCTAACAGCAGAGGTTGGTTTGCCTGTTCTGGAACTCTATAAATGGAATCGTGCTGCGTGCGCTCTTCTTAAAGGTTCTGCTGGGCGGTGGCTGGGCCGTGCGTTGTCATCCTGGCATCTGTGGTGGGCAGTGACACCACTTCTGGCTGCGGGCTTGTTCGGTCACTCTGCAGACACTCCATGTGTGATGCTCCTGAAGACGCCGGCTCAGCGTGAGGGACACCAAGTCCTGGCTTTGCAGAAACTCTCAGGCCATGAGGCAGGGACAGCTTCTCCTTCTGGGGCCGAGCCCACAGGATTCAGAACTAGTCTGGAGGGAGATCGGGGTCTCCCTGGAAGAGGTGGAGCCTGAGTGAGACTCTGAAGGATGAAGAAGAGTTTGCCAGAGGGACAGAGCTGGGGGAAGGGCAAGGCCGGAAGAAGGCAGGGCATGTTTGTTTTCCCAGGGGGACCCTGGCTCACACGGACCTGGCCACATGCCCTGCCTGGTCCCCGTTGAGACTGGGATCAGGAAATCACATACCAAGTCAAGCCAGGGGCCGGAGTGGTCCTCACTGCCCACCTAGCCCTTGAAAGAGAAAGAAACTGCTGATCAAAAACACCTGTCCATCTTCTTTCTTCCACCTTGAGGTGTAGGGCTTAGGGCAGATGCTTCTGCGAAGGGACAGCCTAGTACAGGACGACGGGCGGGGGATGGGGTTCCACGGCCCTGCTGTGACCGGAAGAGGCAGGAGTTGGGTGGAGGGGTCTCTGAGGTCCATTCCGCCTCCGCCACCCCCTGATTAGACGCGTGGTGTGAATGACTGAGGGCTCGTCTCCTGCAGTGAGTGCTTGAGCGGGAGGGCAGTGTCCCTTGCAAGGCATGGGTGCCTGAATGTGGGTAGGCAGGGAGGGTAGGCACACAGGAAAGCAGGACTGGGGGGCAGAGCTGGGGCTGGGGCACAGCTGTCACCTGGGGCCGTGGCTGGGCTTCAGGGGACCGAGTGCAGAGGCGGCGTAGGTGGGCTCAGTCCTGGGGTAGGGGTCTGTGGGAGGGGCTGTCGTCGGATTCGCTGTGTTCTTGGAATTACAGGCTCTGCTCTGCAGGCGGTGGGGCAGGAGGGGCCAGTGGCCCATTTGCACTTTTGCTCTGGATGGGCGGTGACCTTGGCAGAGGCCAGGGCACGTGTAAGGAGTGCCACTGAGTCGAGACAGGTTCACGCTCTGAGGGGGCCACCGATCTTGTCCTTGTTTGAGAGAGGAGCCCCCTCCTCATTCCCCCTCCAGCGTCTCTGGGGAGCTGGGCGGGCCCAGCCTCCTCCCAGGACCCCCTTTGGGATGCTGGCATCAGGCTGGCCCAGTCTGTTCAGGCCAACACAGCGGTTGATTGGCCAACAGACCCCAATTCATGTGCTGGCTGGCAGCCCCTCACTGCAGGAGACCCGGCACCTGATTTTATGCTCTATCACCATGAGGTTGTGTGGGTGAGGGGAAGAGGGTGGCCAGAGCTCTGAGCTCACACCTCAGCTCTACGGCTGGCTGGGCCTCTGAAGTGGGGAGAAGGGTGCCACCTCCCAGGCCCTCCCAGGTAAATGAGATCGCAGGTGTGATGCACCCGGTGCCCAGCAGACCTTCGGTCAGGGTGTGGCCGTCCCTCTTGGCACAGATACCAGTACAAGGGAGCCAACTGTTTCACGCATCCGTGGAGTTGGGGCCCGTGGGGTGGCTGCACCCATGGAGGTGCAATCAGTGTGCACCGCTGTGCTGCACACGTGGGCCGGCTCCCCTGGGGGCACTGTGGCTCCCAGCCGCGTCCCTCCCCCAGGGATGTGGGCACCTAGAGCGAGTTAATGATGGAGCTTCTCCCGGGGGAGCTCTGCCAGCAGCCTCCCGTCAGGGACCCTCTCCCAGGGCAGAGAGAAGCCCTCAGCCCCTGCCTGGCTCCCGTACCTGCAGGAAGCTCTGGGGATGGGCAGGTGAATGAGCCAGGTGTGAACCTGGCCCTTCTCCTCCCTAGGCATCTGTTTCCTCCTCTGGAAATGGGGATAGAGGATTGTTCGGACTTCACGGGGCATCACAGGATTGAATGAGAGAATGCTCCTACCACAGTTAAGAGTCCTGCCTGGCCCGAGGTGGAAGCACCACAGGTGGCCACTGCTGCCTCCAAACAGATAGTTGTTTCAACTCACCTGTTCGGGGCCATCTTGCAGTCCTGTGTCAGCCTCCAGCTTTTCTCCTCCTGGGGGGCTGAGGGACCTTCTCAGCCTCCAGGTGGGGCCCTGCCTCTCCCCTCTGTGGCTCACCACCGGTGACCCTGGCAGCCCACCGCCCACTCTGAGGCCCTTAGTGGCCAGGCCACTCGTCTGTTCCTGATGCTCTGATCATTAGTTCATGGGTAGGGAGTTGCTGGGTCTTTCTGGAGCCTGGAAATGTAAGCAGCTGCTCCCAGGTCACCAAGAGGAAGGGCCGAAATCCACAGGCAGCATGAAAGACTCAGCAGGGCGCACACTCGTGTGTGTGTGTGTGTGTGTGTGTGTGCGCGCGCGCGCGCACGCCTGTGTGTGAGGGGGCATGTATATGTATGTGTGTGTGTGAGTGTGTGTGCGGGAGTGCATAAGTGTATGTGTAAGTGTGCGCTTGGAGGATAAAGAAATATTTTTTTCAAACATATCTCCTGTGGTTTTCGATTTTCTTATGTTTCTGAAAATCAGTACAAAATCTTCAGGTGCAATTTGGGTCTCTAAGGCTGACGTTGTCATTCTGCTTCAAGTGAGATGGGAAGCTCAGTCGGGGAGAAAGTGCAACCACCCCTGCTGTCAGTAGCGTTCATTAAGTCCAGCTCCGGACACTAATGATCACAGCTCTGATTGAACTTCAGGAAGAGGCAGGAGGTGGGGAGGGGCTTTGATGCGGCGTCCGTTTCAGAGCGTGCTGCTGGAACCGGGGTTCGCCAGGCGGTCCTCCCAGCCAAGTTGGTGGGAAGGTCCAAGGTGTGCACGACTTCCTGAGGGGCTCGGGATCCGTAGGGGGCATAGGGGGCATCTCTGCAGGAGCAGTGTGGAGTGGGAGGGACACTCTGCTGGACCGCCACCCTATGCTGACCTTGGGTGGCGGCTAACAGACAGGGCGGGGAGGATTGCTACATGCCAGCTGTGTCCAGAGCTGTGCTGGGTGCCGTACACGTCAGGTCACTTGATGGCAGTCAGCCCCTCACATGTTATTTATCAAAGGTCTGCTCTGTGTGAGGCCCCTGCCACGCACGGGGATGTACCTGCCCAGTACTCACTCATATTATTAGCTAAATAATAAGACGGTGAACGGCTCCATCATACTGGTGCCCGAGAAGTCACCGAGAGGAGTCCAGAGTCATCCTGAAGGCCTCCTCTCCCGTGTCCTGCAGTCACCTCCAGGACCCGTCAGGACCGCTTTGGCCTCAGCTGCCAAAGGGCACTAACTCGCAGTGGCTTCAGCCATTGGGGTAGTTATTTACCGAAGAAAGCGGTTGGTGACTCTCAGACTCAGGGTTGGCACTGCACTCCAACAGGGGGCTGTCTCGTCTGTCTTTTTTGATCCACCAGCCTTCATATCAGGGTAAATCCAGGCTTCTGAGGCCTGAAGTTTAGGCAACTTGCAGGAGAGGGGCTTTTTAAGAAAAAGAATACATTAGGTTTAATGAATATAAAATTAGTTTGGAAAGAATTGAAAACGTATGTCCACGCACAAATGTGTACACGAATGTTCAGAGCAGGATTATTCATGATATCCCCAAAGTGGAAACAACCCAGATGTCCCTGAGCTGATGAATGGACAGCAAAATGTGGCCTATGCAGCCGGTGGAATGTTATTCAGCCACAGGAGAGAACGAGGTACTGACTCACGCTACGACACGGATGAGCCCAGGAAATATTATGCTGAATCAAAGAAGCCAGACACACAGAAGCCGCATATTGTGTGGTTCCATTTATAGGAGATGTCCAGCACGGGCGAGTCTGTAGAGATAGAAGGTACATCAGTGGTTGCCAGGGGCTGCAGGGTAGCCAGGAATGGTGAGAGATTACCTCATGTGTTTAGAGTTTCTTTTTGGGGTGATGAGATGATCTGAAATTAGAAAGAGGTGATGGTTGCGAAACACTGTGAATGCACTAAAAGCTACTGAAATGTACTCTTTAAAATGGTGAATTTTATGTTATGTGAATTTTACTTCAATTAAGAGATGACTATTTATGTGGACAAATTTCTGGGGCCCTGGAAGGTGCCTGTGCCATCGAGGGGCGTGAAACTGAAGAGTCATTAACTTTGTGGTTAAGTCCACCCCGGCTTAGCATGTTGGCTTTTCATTCTGTTTGTTACCTCATGGTCATAAGATGGCTGCCATGGCACTGGGTGTCATGGTCACCTTCAAGGCAGTGCTAGTGAGCTTTCCCCCCATGAGTGTCCCTTTCAAATGGATGCAAAGCTCTCCCATTGCTGCCCACCTTTCCTAACTTCCAGATGTATCTTTGGAACTGGATCACGTGACCATGCCTGACGAGGGCTTCTCGGTAAGGAAGTACCTGGCAAAAGGCAGTGGAATTGTCGCAGCTGCTTAGGCAGCCATGATTCTCTGCCTAAGAATGGCCCATGGCTGCCTCAAACAAAACTGGGTTTAGGGTAGCCAGGAAGCTAGCCCTTCTGCCTCCGTGACACCCCCCCCCCAACCCCGTTCTTCAGACGAACAGCAGCCAGGCTTGCCTTCTC